>NC_071392.1:75338096-76062960 GCF_022682495.2 Desmodus rotundus
AGGTGTACAACAGAGTGATTAGACTTTTATATTACTTCTAAATTGTTCCCCCTGATAAATATAGTACCCACCCGACACCATACATGGCTATTACAATGGTATTGACTATATTCCCTATGCTGTAGTTTACATCCCCGTGACTATTTTGTAATGCCAGTTTGTACTTCTTAATCCTTTCACCTTTTTTCACTCAGTCCCCCTGAACCCCCTCCCACCACAGTACCTTTTTAAGAATAGAAGTTTTAGCCCTGGCTGGTGTAGCTCAGTGTGTTGAGTGTGGGCCTGCGAACCAAAGGGTTGCTGGTTTGATTCCCAGTCAGGGCACATGCCTGGGTTGTGGGCCAGGTCTCCAGTAGGGGGTGCGTGAGAGGCAAACACACGTTGATGTTTCTCTCCTTCTCTTTCTCCTTCCCTTCCCCTCTCTCTAAAAATAAATTAATTAATTTAAATAAAAGAACAGAAGTTTTAAATTTTGATGAAGTCTGATTTGTCAATTTTTTTCCTCTCTAATTTTATTGTTACTCAAGTACAGTTCTCTGCCTTTTCCCCCTACCCCAGCCTAACCCCCAGCCTTCCCCGTCTCCCTCCCATTTTCATCCCCCCCCCGTTATTGTCCATGTTTTCTTTATAATTGTTTCTACAAACCCTTCACCCTTTTCCCCTGAAATTCCCTCCCCTCTCCCCTCTGGTCACTGTCGGCCTTTTCTCAATTTCAGTGTCTTTGGTTACATTTTGCTTGCTTCTTTGTTTTGTTGATTAGGTTCCTGTTAAAGGTGAGATCATATGATATTCATCTTCAATTTGTCAATTTTTTAATTGATTGTGCTTTTGGTGTCATATCTGTGAAATGGTTGTCTAATCAAAGTTTATAAAGATTTTATCCTATGTTTTCTTCTAGTAGCTTTATAGTTTTAGATTTTACATTTAGGTCTATGATCCATTTTAACTTAATTTTTATATATGGTATGAGCTATGAATTGAAGTGTATTTTTAAAAAGATTTTAATTATTTATTTTTAAAGAAGGGGAGGGAGGGAGAAAGAGAGGGAGACAAACATCAATGTGTGGTTGTCTCTCACGCACCCCCTACTGGGGACCTGGCCCACAACCCAGGCATGTGCCCTGACTAGAAATTGAACCAGAGACCCTTTGGTTCACAGGCCGGCACTCAGTCCACCGAGCCACATCAGCCAGGGCTGAAGTGTGTTTTTTTATACAGATATTCAATTGTTCCAGCCTCATTCATTGGAACAACTACTCTTACTTCATTACATTGTCTCTGGACCTTTTTCAAAAATCAATTTTTTATATATATATACCTATACCTATATATTTCTGGATTCCGTCCAGTTTCGTTTTCTATCTTGATGTCAATATCGCACTATCTTGATTACTATTGTTTTATAAGAAGTCTTGAAATTCAGTAATGTCAGTCTTCCCACTTTGGTATTTTCTTTCAAAGTTGCTTTGGCTATTCTAGGTCTTTTGACTTTTCACATAAACTTTAGACAGTTTTTCAATTTCTACAATTTTTTGTTCTCTAGGGAAGAAACAGAAATATGGCATATTAATGAAAAACTTGAGGTCAGTGTGCCTAAGTTCAAGACCCAGCTTTACCTCTTCAGAGCTGTTTGACTTTGGACAACTTCCCTAGCTTCTCTGCGTCTCCATTTCTCATTCATAAAGCAGAGGTAATATTAATAATCTCATGGAGTTGTGATGGGACTTGAGTGAAACTTAAGACTGAAAATACAGACAATGGTCAAACCATATATGACAATGGAACTCTGACCCACAACCTCTTTAAGCCAAACCACAACCTCTGCAAGCGAGTGGCCCAGAACAGACCGGACTGGCTCAGTCAATAAGTGCCAGCTTCCCTAACGTTTGTCTCTGCTTCCAACTTAGGACCAAGCAGAGAAAGCCAAATATGCTCCCCAAACCACAGGATGCCCCCTTTTTAATCCTCCCACCTTCAGCTTTCTCAGGGTAACGACCGCCCATCGGGGCATACCTGAAGCCTTCACTTTTTTCACTGTGAAACTTTCCCACTCCCCTGCCTGCCTTCAACTCTGCCAGATTCAAGGGATGGTGGCTGGCTCCCTGGCTATAGTGAAGCTCTAAATAAGTAGCTTTCTTTCTTCTCATTTCAGTGTTCATTGTTTATTTCCACGGTGCTTAACACCGTGTTCTTGGAGTTTAAGGGACGCTCGATAAATTTTATGTGGAGCAGCAGAATCGTTTTGTCAAATGAAAATTTACACAGAATCCCAATATATAAAACAAATAAAAGTAGCTTTCAATAGTTTATTGTATTTAAATCCATCAGTACCAACAGGGGGACTTTTGTGGTGGCCTCGCTAATGTTACATGGGGACAATGGATGAGACTGCAGACACAGGACTTTTTAAAATTCTGATTCACATCACAGAGAGTTGCAAATGCTAACAGTTTTCTTTTAAGCCAGTTACCTTTCAATAAAATATTTGCAGAGCACCTCAAGCACCTCTTCAAACCTCTAGGGCTCTCAGAAACGTGGAGTAAAAACGACTGGTATGAAGTCAGGGTTCAGGGTCTTGATTTAACTGTTAGGGCTGCTGCCAAGTAGCTGGGTAACCTGGGGCAAGTCATTCAACTTTCGTCTGAGTTGTTTCATCCTCTGCAAATTAAGGAGGCTGAACTAAACAGGGACTTCTCAATACTAAGTGTGCACCACCACCAGTGTGGCAGCAGTGTGTGTGCCTGTTCAAAAGTGCAGGTTTCTGCCCTGGCTGGTATGACTCAGTGGATTGAGTGCAGGCCTGTGAACCAAAGGGTCACTGGTTCAATTCCCTATCAGGGCACATGCCTGGGTTGCGGGCCAGGTCCCCAGTAGGGGGTGCTCAATAGGCGACCACACATTGATGTTTCTCTCCCTCTCTTTCTCCCTCACTTTCCTCTTTCTAAAAATAAAATCTTTTTTTAAAAGAAAGAAAAATGCAGGTTTGTTGCCTACCCAAAGGTTCTAACTCAGTAAGTCTGGGGTGGTGCCCTGGAATCTGCATTTTAAACAAGCACTTAGCTGATTTTGATCCTGGTGATCTACGTACATAATTTGAGAAACACAAGAATAAACTGTCTCGTAGGTCTCTTCTGGCTCTGGCGTCTGCAGCAGGTGGAGTTGAAGTCACAGGGCGGGAGCATGGGGAGAGGAAAATTGCTCCACAGGGGAAACGCTGGTGGAAAGTGTCTTTAAAAGCCTATTGTATTAATATTCCCCTTTGAGAGCCTCCACGACTCTGGTCCAGAGAGACCTGAATTCCTGTTGTGAGTCTCCTAGCGCTTTGCAAAAGCAATGCACATTGTATTTCTCCACTAGCCCACAGAAAAATCCCTCCCGAACTTCCACACCGGATCCCCCAGATTTGTATACACTGGAGATGAAATGCAACGTGCAAATGCTTCCCTGCCCTTCTGCCCCACAGTTTCTCCACACATCGCTTGGAGCAGTAGTGGGCAAAGGAGGATTTGTCCCAGTTCTCAAAATTATGTTACACCCTGGCCACTCACCCTGCAGGCGAGGCAGAGAGCAGTTTGGTGTGGCCATACCGCCCTCTGGCGGCAGAGAGCGAGACTCCACCGGACGAGGAGAACAAACATCAAGGACCGGCAGAAAAAATTAGCAAAGAAACTGAAGGAAAAAAAGATACCGCTGGAGGAAGACTGCATTTCCTCTTTCTACCTTATCTGTTCTTTCTACCTTCCAAGGCCAGACTTCCCATGTAGGCCTTCCTTCTATTAATAACTTTTCTAATAACTTGCAGTTTACAGGCGTTTCACAAACATCATTCTATGTTACCCGTTCTCACTCGCTTTTCACTCCACCTCACTTCCCCTTCCAGAACGAAAAGGAAAAATTGGAAAAAGTAACACCCTATATAAATGCCTTTCTTGTATTTTGCCTAAGGGTAGACCTAACGACACTGTTATTCCTGGAACTGACGTCATGACCTTGACTCCTGAGCCCATTAACTTTGTTCTGCTCTCCAGTCACAAATGGAGTCTTACACTTGCCAGGGGCTTGGTCAGTAGGAGAATAGACAGCAAAGCCCACGACCAAAGCAGCACAGGCCCGAATAAACAATTGGTTGTTTCGCCAACTTTTAAAAAATTAATCGAAAAAAGCACAAATCATACAGTTCAATTCATTTTAGAATTGAGCCCATTGGGTAAACAGCACATCTAGGTCAAGAAACAGCACATCGGCCTGGCTGCCGGGGCTCAGTGGATTGAGTGCCGGTGTGTGAACCAAAAGAACACCGGTTCAATTCCTGGTCACGGCACATGCCTGGGTTGCCGGCCAGGTCCCAGGTTGGGGGTGTGTGAGAGGCAACTGAACGATACTTCTCTCCCTCTCCTCTCCCCTCCTTCCACTTTCTCTAAAAATAAATAAATAAAATCATTTTAAAAAGAGAGAAACAGAACATTATCAGCACCCCTAACACCACCCATACCCACCCCTTTCAGTCATAACTCACCCCTAAGGTCACCACTATTCTGACTTTGAACCCCACGGATGAATTTTGTCTGCTTTTTAATTTCACTCAAACAGAATCGAACAAGACGTACTCCTGTATGACTTTCTCCAAACACCATGAAACTAGCCTGTTGTTTCCTATGGTTTATTCTCACTGACACAGTATACCATTGTAGGAATACACCGCAATTTATCCATTTTATTAACGGTAGACACCTGAGATATTTCCATTCTGGAGCTATTATAAGAATGCTTCTGTGAACACTCTCGTACATCGCTTTTGGGAAATATATGTACACCTCTGCATCGGTTTTATAACTAGGAGTGGAATTGCTGGGTATAGGATTGCTTCAGTTGATAGTGCCAAATAGATTTTCAAGTGTTGTGCTAATTTACGTTCCCATTAGGAATGTGTGCATTTCACTATACACATTGTATTTTGCTTTAGTCATCCCGGTGCGTGGGTCATGTAGTTTCAATTTACATTTCCCTGATGACTAATGAAGTTGAGCACCTTTTCATAAGCTTATCAGCCATTTGGTTTGGATATTTTCTTTTGCCAAGTGCCTATTCAAGGCTTTCAGGCAAACAATTTAAAGCCTACATGTACCCATCATGAATGATAAGAGCCTTGTTCAGGATTAAATGTAATCCCAAATCAGTGTGTTCTACTCTTGCTCTACATTGAGAAACACCCATTATCCTCGTGCGCTATTTACATGATGTCACTCGGTTAATACAACAAGTGCTCCGCAGCGAAGGTGTGAACCATGCTTGTTTTACAGAGAAGCAGGCAGCTTGTGGAGATTGTGATATGCTCAAAATAAGTGGCGGATCCAAGATCCTCAGTCAAGATTTTGTGGTTTCTTGGTCAAGTGCTTATTCCATTATAGTGGTTCTCAAAGCCATTTAACCTCTCCGCCTTTTTTCATGGACACATTGTATCACTCCTCCTTTTACCACGATGAAATTAAATCTGTAGATGATTTCAGAAGATAACATGTTGCCCCTACCACATAAAGGAGAAATAAAAGAATAGTGATTTATAATAAATAACTACATAATCTAATGAGTATAATTACAAGTAAAATAATAACAAATGCTTGAGCACAATACTACGAGAACATGTAATGAAATAATAGATGCTTGCCCCTAAAAGGAGAAACTCAAATAGCCACGAACGAAGACAAATACAAGTGGCTGTACTGGCAACTCGAATGCCACACTGTGCCGTTCCTGACATGATCTTACAAACTGGTGAACAACTTTAAGTAAAATTCTGAGCAAAACAAGGGACAATCGTCTCTTAACTTACGCAGTAGTTGTATTCCTAAGAAAGTCACCATATTTTTATACCATGTAAAAATTATTTGGCCCTGAGTTTTGTGGCTCAGTGGGTTGGGTATCGTCTGCAAACTGAAGGGTTGGTGGTTCAATTCCCAGTCAGGGCACGTGCCTGTGTTGCCAGCCAGGCCACCAGTTGGGGGCGCGCACCATGTTTCTCTTGCACATTGTTCCTTTTCTCCCTCTCTCCCTCCCTCCTCTCTCTAAAAATCAATAAGTACATACATAAATAAAATCTTTCAAAAAATAGTTTGTGCTAATATACAAAAAAGAGTTAGCTTTTAAGGCTCAGATAATTATAGACTCTTTTTCACCTACATGAATATTCGAGAATACATTCAAAAGTTGGACAGGCCCTGGCCCAGTGGCTCATTTGATTGGAGCATCATCCATTACACCAAAAGGTTGCAGGTTCGATTCCCGGTCAGGGTACATACCTACGTTTGGGTTCGATCTCTGGTCGGGGCGCGCACGGGAGGCAACTGATCAATATTTCTCTCTCATGTCGATGTTTCTCTCTCTCAAATCAATAAACATATCCTTTGGTGCGGATTCAAAACAAAACAAAAGAAGTTGGAGAAGCTGCAGGACAATTCTCCTTTGGGGGACTGTCACATTCATTGCAGGACAGTGTAGCAGGCCTGGTCCGTGTCCTCTAAACGGCGATAATGTCCCCCAATCACTGTGACAACCCCACACTCCTTGGGGTAGTGCAGCCAAGTCTGTCCCTGAAATATAGAATGAGACAACAAAGACGGGCTTTGCATCGGGAAAGACTGCAGTTCGGCACTCAGCCAAACTTGCTCTGTGAGTGCCTGAGCAAGTCACTTAACATCTCTGAGCCTCCGTGTCCCCAGTTATGGCGCTGGCCTCTGCACCCCGTGGCGGCAGCAGCAGCAGTTAATAGTCTCTCTGCACCTAGGGCTGGCTGTGTGGAGAGAGCCTCCATCCTTCACACCTCCTGGTCTACACCCAACCCCGCCCTGCCCCCTGCTGGCAGCACTTTGCAAGGCTGACCAGTCACTCAAGCTCAAAGTGCTTTTGATCTTCCCAGTCTTCACTGATCGATTTGTTCAGCAGCAGATGGCATGGAAGATATTAGCACAAACTGTTAGAAAAGAAGTATCGAACATATTACCTATTGCCTCCATAGAAAATACACCTGAAGGCTTTAGCTATTGAAAAAATACACTATTTGACACATTACCAGGTTTGAATGGGTTACCACATCATGGCCAAAATCTTGGTAAATACAGGGTGAAGGCAAAAGTAAGTTTATAGTTGTTCATATGGAAAATAATACAATAAATAATAAATAATGTGAGAATAAACTCTGTGTTTTGTATACTCACAGCTGCAACCCTCCTTTTGCCCCACGCTGTACAACACTGCCCCTTCGGGACCCCAACTGCAAGCCTTGCTACCCTGTGCCTTTTTTAAATTGATGATAACTGACCACTTGAAAAACAGAAATCAAATTAGCGAGTGATATCACAGTGGATTCTTAAGTATTAATACAGCTCAAATTCAAAGGTGCAGAGTATGGCCATAACATGAACATATGAACTACATTAAAGTATAGTGTTTTAAGTTAATAACATGAACTTATGCAAATATAAAATTAACACATGTTAAAGATTTTATTCAACTCTTAATTAAGGAAGAAACCGACCTGGCTGGTGTGGCTCAGTGGATTGAACACTGGCCTTCAAACCAAAGGGTCACCGCTTCAATTCCCAGTCAGGGCACGTGCCTGGGTTGCGGGCCAGGTCCCCAGTAGGGGGCACTCGAGAAGCGACCACACTTTGACGTTTCTTTCCCTCTCTTTCTCCTTCCTTCCCCTCTCTCTAAAAATAAGTAAATAAAATCTTTTTTTAAAAAAATAAGAAACCAACAAGATGGGAAAAGCCGTTCGAATGAGAACGTGACACCCGGGGCAATGTCTTTTCACAGTTCTATGAACAGAAACCGTTTGCATTACTACAGACAAGAAGGGTTTATATTGCTGTCAATTTCCTACAGCTCAGTTTTAACCACTGCAAGTTGTAAGACAACCTGGTATTAGTTTCCTATTGCTACTGTAACAAGTTACCACCAGCTTGAGAGTTTAAAACAACACAGGTTACCGTACAGGTCGAGTGGAGTGCCTTACAGTCAGCTGCAGGTCAGCAGTCCGAAATGGGCCTCAGTTGTTTAAAATCAAAGTGTCGTCAGGGCTGAGTTCTTTCTGGAGGCTCTAGGGTCAAATCATTTCTTTGCTTTTTCCTCCTTCTAGAGGTCACTCCCATTCCTTGGCTCATGGTCCCCTTCCTCTATATTCAAATTCAGTAATGGTGGGTTTAGTCGTTCTCACTCTGCATCTCCCCAGCTGCTCTGATTTCATTGTGACATCCCCTTCTCTGACTCATTCTCCTGCCTCCCCATTTCACTCCAAGGATCCTTGAGATTCTATTAGGCCCCTCTGGATAATCCAGGCTAATCTCCCCTGATTATCTATCAACAGTGCAAACTCCTTTATGGGATAATCCACAAAGAGTCTGAGAGACCTCATCTTGCAATCTACCGATAGGACACCCACTAATCTCTTTTGCCATTTTCCAGTCTCAGACAATTTTTCCTGATGATTCTAAGCCTCATAACAAGGATGACTCTGCAAACCCACAATCAGGCAGTGCGGGGCCCACCGTCCCGGAGCAGGGAAGCAGCTGCCCCTTTAAGCAGGCCATGGTCATCACCCCTGCCCAGCCAACTTGGCTGCTTTCCCTTGGTCTCTGCTAGCTTTTGAGTTTTCCGGTCTTGGTTACTGATTGAGCAAATTCCCTTTCCTTCACCCTGGAGGCAGGAGAATAGAGCAGAAATATTTAGTCCACAAACTGGGGGAAAGTTCAAAGGAGACAAAGAGGCGTACAGGTAGGGCACAGACAAAGCCCGACCTTAACCACTCTGATCATGTGCCAGCTTGGCATTGTCCCTGGCATTGTCCCAGGCCTGGCCCAGAGCGTGAGGGCAGTAGACAGTGGGGTGGAGATGTCTCGTCACGCTGACTTCTTGTTCCTACCCATTTGGCCTTCTTGGAATAAGGTGGAGCCAACAGTTCAGTCACCAGTCCAAGACAGCATCATGCTCCTAACTAAATGGCCACAGCAAAATAGGAAGTAGCTGGCCACTCCATCGAGCCAACATTTTCAAACTACTCCTGCTCAAAGTGCTAATTAACACTGAATTTTGCATTGCTTAGTTGCTCAACTAATCTCTCCTAAGCAAATCCTCTTAAATAAATGGCCATTAACCAGGACATAATGAGGAGCTGACTGACCAAGGCCAGAGGTCACATCAGTCACAGCCAAAGTAACTCATTCTTTCCCTAAGCAAACACAGCTAATACAAATGAAAGAGAGTAAGGACTGGCCCTACCTCTAATAAGCCACAGTCTCGGGAGGGGGAAGAGCTATGCAAATAAATACTTTCAGTAGAGCGAGATAAGAGCACAAAAAGATGTGTTTAAGTGCTGAGCGAGAGACGCCTGTACTCTGCCAACAGGAATGGAGAGAGGAAGGAAGGCCACTTGGGAGGTTTTGCAAAGGAACCGCATAATTATTAACATATTTCTGGCCTGCAAACCAAAGGGTCGCCGGTTCAATTTCCAGTCAGGGCACATGCCTGGGTTGCGGGCCAGGTCTCCAGTAGGGGGCGCACAAGAGGCAACCACACATTAATGTTTCTCTCCCTCTCTTTCTCCCTCCCTTCCCCCTCTCTAAAAATAAATATATAAAATCTTTTTTTTCAAAGACAATCTGAAAGGCCATATTTAAATCCTGCACAAATTCACGTCTCTTCTGCTCTATTCACTTGCCTCCTACACGTGCCTGGACTGGATTCTCTCTGCCCTGCAGTTCTGCAATTTAGCTCAGGATTTGGTTTCTCCTAGCTTTTGACCTTGGACTCACTGTCTGACTCACTGTAGCTCTTTAAATTGCTGATTCTATGAAAGGCCTTCAGGTCACATCAGCTGCCTCTACTAGTTACTCAATAACTAACTCACAGACTCTGAGATTCCCAGTCAGGCGGAGTGAAGAGCTTACAGGCACTCTGCATTTGCCCCACTTGGCTAACTTGGTATTGTAAAGAAGTTTCTCCTTCCAGAGTTGAATTCCAGCCTCTACAGCCAGTGGAGCCATTATTGACGTCCTGCTGCGGCTGTATATTTTTCTGATGCTCTAGGCTCCGTGTTTTTTGAGCAAGGAAAATTAAAGAATGGTTTCTGTTTTCTTGCCCTCCTGGGAAACTCTTAAATGGCTTGTGCCCTTCATTTAGTCAGAAAGACTCAATTAAAAAAAAAAGAAAGAAAGAAAGACTGCACAGAATCCACTCTGCTGGACCACTTGGTATAAATGGGACCATTTGGAATAAAAGAGACCCTGGCTGGCATTGACCAATGGCCACTTTACCAAAGGGAGGGATTGAGCCTGTCTTTCATGGAATTTCACTTCCTGGGTCTGGATATGACCTGTGTGCAAACTTCCGGGAAGGACCGAATGTAATGACACTATCAACCAGTTTGGACACTGAAGGAGCTGGCCTTACCTAAATGGTGGCCCTGAGAATGTGACAGAAAGGTAGACTGGTTAACTGCCTACACCTGCTCACCAGTCTGGCCAAGACTGGAACCTGGTTGGCGCTTGTCCACATAACAGAGGCCAGTGGGGACCGCTGTAGCTATGTACACTTGTCCAGAGAGCTGTGTCATTTATGCTGCGGGTGGGACTTCCTGTACACCCCTCTCCAATAACCTGCCAGTTCCAATCCTATCGACACCCTCCTCTTTTTCTTAATGCCTCACCTATCTGCAGGAATTTATTTATGGTTCAAGCCACAAAAGTTAGGTATTGAGCCATGTAGGGTAAGTGGAAGCAGTCTGGCTCCCTCACCCCGGTGTCTGGGTAACTAAGGGAAGCAGCATTCCCGTAGCCTTGAAGGTGCCTGATAAGTAGTGTTATAGCCTTGAGACTGGGTCCGACAAACTGTTCCCATAACATGAAGTGGGCTCGCATGAGCAGAATTATGCTATGTTATATAATTTTCTGGCTTGAAGCCGGATTTGTTCACCTCTAGTACTTAAGCAGGTAGGGGCCCCTACTGGGTGCCATGATATGTACCACACTGAGGAGCAAGGGCCACACTGCGTGCCACGCAGAGGGGACGGGTGACATGCAGAGGCTTGCAGAGACATGCAGGGAGACATGCAACTTGCAGCTTGTGTGGCTCGCCCACCAATGAATAAAGGCATGTCAACATCTCCAGGGCTCCATGCATTTTCTTCTGTCTCCCCGAAGCTAGAGTGGACCTGCCAGGCTTTGACAGGCTGCAACACAAGCCACCTTATCAACCAGGGCCAGTCCAGTGGGCCCAGATACCAACATACCCAGACTTCTGGTCTTGGGGAATGTCAATACCAGACGTGCTCTATTGGGAATGAGAGGTGCAAAGGGTATCTGTTCCCCGTGTGACCCTATGACAGCTAGCCATGAAACTTGTGAAGCCACTGACATTTTTATCACCCACTTGTCATGATACACTGGCACTTACCTATTTCAAAATGTAAAGGTAGGGAAACATCAATCAGTTGCCTCTTCTACATGCCTGGACTGGGGGACGGAACCCACAAACCAGGCATGTGCCCTGACCGGGAATCGAACCAGTGACCCTTTGCCATGCAGGGTGACACCCAATCAACTGAGCCACACAGGTCAGGGCAGGACCATCTTTCTTTTAAGTGTCCGTTGAACATTCCTACTTCAATGTCTTGCCATGATTTCAAATTCAGTGTGATTAAAGCCCTCCAAATCCGGTTTTTCCTCCCAGCTTCTCTACTTCGGTCGCCATTCTCTAAGTCTTTGGGACTACAAACCCGAGAGGCCTTCTTCCAAATCCTCCCTAATGATCATTTCTCATGTTTTACTGGTTATCTGATACTTCAGATTCTTTTCTAATGCTTCCCTGACCCCGCAGGTTTCAACCTTGGTTGTCTGTTAGAATTGTTAGAGGAGCAACCTTAAAATACAGATGGGGGTCATGCCCGGGGCCACCTCCCTCACACGGTTGTGCAGATTATTCAGCGCACAGGAGTGAGCGGGAGGGTGATTCAGTTCAGGCTCTGCTTGCCAAGCTGTTGGCCTTGGCACGGAGCTGCATTTGATGGGAGGAAGGGGAGTCCTTTGAACTCACACAAAGGCACTGTAAGAACCAAGAAAGCCCTGGCCGTTTCTCTGAAATTCTCATTCAGCAGACCCAGGGATTTATTATTTTAAATAGTTCCAGTGAAATATAAAAAGTGTACTCCTAAATAGCTGCATTTCCTTCCCTCTCTTTTTCGTGCTATTATTGTTACACATATTGTTACACAGGTGTGTTATTGTTATAATTATTATTTTTAAAGGAGCTTAGAGGAGGAGAGCAAGTATGTATTTACAGGGTTTGGTATATTAGCCTTCGGATTTACCATTCTTGTTTCTCTTTATTTCTTCCTATGGATTTGAGTAACTATCTGGTGTCATGTCTTTCTCCAACACAGCTTTGCTCCCACCTGCCTCTTTCGTGCTGTGCTTGTCAGATAGGTTACATCCTTACATGTTACACTCCGAACAGTATAATTCCATACATGTTATTTTATGCCAGTGCTTTTTGTCAAAAAATGAGATATACCTTAATACCATAAAATTCACCCTTTGATAACCATTGATGATGGGTGTTTGTTGACCATTTGTCTTCTGTGGAGAAATGTCTGTTTAGATGCTTTGCCCATTTTTAAATTGTGTTATTCATCTTTTTATTGTTGAGTTGTAGGGGTTCTTTAAATATTCTAGGTATAAGTCCTTTATCAGATATATGATTTGCAAATATTTTTCTACCTTTCTGTGGATTGTCTTTTCACTTTCTTGGTGGTGACCTTTAAAGCCCGTAAGTTTCTAATTAAAAAAAATGTTTTTCATTTTGATGATTTCAATTTTTATATATTTTTAATCTGGTTGCTTGTGCTTTTGGTGTCATGTAAATAAGTCATTGCCTAATCCAGTGTCACGAAAATTTACCCCTACGTTTTCTTATAAGAGTTTTATAGAGCTAATTTTAGCTCTCTAATAGTTGGGTCTTTGACCTGTTTTGAATTAAGTTTTGTGTGTAATGTGAGGCTGAGGTCCAGCTTCACTCCTTTGTACGTGGATATAGAGTCGTCTCAGCACCAGTTGTTGGAAAGACTATTCTTTCCCCAGTGAACAGTCCCGTGGGCACCTGCATTTATTTCCTAGGCCTGCTGTGACAACCCACCCAAACTGAGTGGCTTAAAACAACAGAAGGTTTGTTCTCCCACAGTTCCAGAAGTCAGAAGTGCAAAATTAAGGTGTCAGCAAAGTTGATTTCTTATGGTGGCTCTGAGGGAGAAACGATCCCGTGTCTCCTAGCCCCTGGTGACTGCCGGCGGTCCTTGGCACCCCTGGCTTGTAGGCGCACTGCTCCAGTCTCTGCCTCCATTGTCACATGGCATTCCGTCTATGCATTCATCTTCCGTGTGCCCTTTCTTCTTCTTATGAGGACATGGGTCGTTGGGTTTAGGATCCATCCTAATCCAGTATTACCTCATCTCCACTAATTCAATCTTCAAAGTCCTATAGTAGTTCCTCATTATCTGCAGGAGATACAGCCCAGGACCCCCGGTAGAGGTCTGACACCATGAATAATACCCAACCCTATAGATACTGCTTTTTCTATACATTTATACGGTACCTTTCCACTTAAAGGAAGCCCTTCTCTTTGGCAGAGCTGAATTGCTAGCATTGCTCCTTTTGTGCTTTGGGGCCTGACTAAGCAAAATACGGGTTATTTGGATACAAGCACTGCAACACCAGGATAGTCGATCTGATAACTCGTTTGTTACTAAGTGACTGCGGAACAGGAGCATTTGCAGCGCGGCTGTGCGAGATGAAGAGATGATTTTCGTTCTGGGTGGACGGAGTGGGATGCTGCGAGATTTCATCGTGCTACTCAGAACTGTGTGCCATTTAATGCTTAGGAAGTCTTTGTTTCTGCAATTGCCATTTAATATTTTCAGACTGCGGTTGACTGCAGGTAACTAAAATCACAGAAAGCAGCACTGTTTTTTGGAGGGTGAGGACTACTGTATTTCCAAATAAGGCCACATCCTGCAGTTCCAGGTGGACACGAATTCTGAGAGGGCACTACTCAGTCCAGCAGAGTCCACCCTCTAGTTCCCAAAATTCACATCTGTCCCATGCGCAAAATACATTTTCCCCATTGCAAGGTGACCAACGTCTTAATCCACTCCAGCATCAATTCCAAGTCCTAAATCTCATCTATCAACTTGTTAGAAACCTAAATCACATCATCTAAGTTATGTAAATAAGTTTGGGTGATGCTCTAATCTATCCTGAGACAAAATTCCTCTCAGTCGACACATATGTTAAACCTAGAAAATAAGTTATGTGATTCCAACATACAGAGCTGGGACAGGCATGTCATAGACATTCCCATTCTGAAAGAGAGAAAATGGAAGGAATAAAAAGGTTACTGGTCTAAAGCAAGTTCACAACCCAGCAGACAAATTCCATTAGATCTCAAAACTCGGGAGTAATCTTCTGTAGCTTGATGCTCTGTCCTCTGGGTCCCACAGGGTGACCCCACTGTCTCTGGTCTCTGCCTCCGTAGCACTCTCCTGAAAGTCATTCTTCCTCCATCTCATCCCATCTCTCTCCCTTCCAGCCCAGGCTGGTGTGTTTCTGTGGGAGTAAAATTCTCAAAAACCTGTCCGTCTCCGGTGATGTTGAGGAGATCACGCCACTGGACACAATGTTCTCCACAGAGTCTTCCTGCAAAAGCCATCCCTGCTCCTGGCTTCTGCTGAGATGGTTGGTTGGATCCATCAATCACACGCCTAATCTCTTCAGCAAATGGTTGT
The DNA here is from genome assembly GCF_022682495.2 of Desmodus rotundus. Classification (NCBI taxonomy): domain Eukaryota; kingdom Metazoa; phylum Chordata; class Mammalia; order Chiroptera; family Phyllostomidae; genus Desmodus; species Desmodus rotundus. The sequence goes on from NC_071392.1 coordinate 75,352,924, forward strand.
CCAAGCTCCACTGGCGTTCTTGCCGGAGCGTGTTTGCTCATCTTTCAATATGGATAGGCTGAGAGTTTTCCGAGTCATTAAGCTCTGGTTCCTTTTTTGCTTAACAGTTGCTTTTTAGAGATCTATCTCTTTCATCTTGCATTTTACTATAAGCAACAAGGAGAAACCAGGCCATGCCTTGGATGTGTTGATAAGTGCTTTTCAAAAAATGTGGGAGTTTCAGCCATTATTTCTTTGAATACTTTTTTTTCTCTCTTTCTCTCTCTTCTCCTTCTGGTACTGTCATTACACTCATGTTGGTGCACTTAGTGCTTCCTGCACTTCTCTGAGGCTCTGTTCATTTTTATTCAGCCTTCTCTGTCTCTGTTCTTCTGATTGCATCATCTTTATTGATCTATCTTCAAGTTCACTGATTCTCACTTCTGACAGATCAAATCTATTGTTGAGTCCCTCTAGCGAATATTTCATTTTGGTTATTGGACTTTTTTACCCTAGAATTTCTATTTGATTCTTATAGTTTCTAACTCCTTATAGATATTCTGTTTGAGGAGACATCATAAATCCCTTACATCTTTAGGCATGGCTTCCTTTAGCTCTTTCAACATATTTATAATAAATGCTTTGGAGTCTTTAAAGTGATTTCTTTTGCTTGCTTTTTTCTCAGGAAAGTATGGGTCACACTTTCCTGTTTCTTTGCATGCCTCATAACTTTTTATTGAAAAGTAGACATTTTAGATAATAGTTTGTAGCAACTGTGGATGCTGATTTCCTAGCCAGGGGGTTGGGATTTTGTTATTTGCTTTGTTGTTCATTTATTTGTTTAACGACTTTGCTGAACTCATTTTTGCAAAGTCTATTTCCTCTGTGGTGTGTGGTTACTAATGCCCTGCTCAGATATTTCCCTTTATGTTAATCTTTTAGCCTGGCTACCTAGGCTTCACCCTGGGTTGATATAGCTATTTATTGGTCAAAGATTGTATTTATGACCCTTTAGTCAGCTATATTTTTACTCTTCATTGTTGGATTTGTGTTGGGCTTGGAGGCTGCTGTCATAGTTCAAGGAGTTTGCTTTCTTTGCCCCACATTTGGCCAGGACCCAGTAGCTTGGATGATCCTTCTCTGCTCACTCCTGATGAGGTGCAGCCTTGGGCATGCCCATGGCCATTCCCAACTGCCATGGGTAAGTGTGATCTTGCTTTTACACCTGATTTCCTAGAAGTTGCTCCTGGTCAGAGTAGTTTATTGGCCACCCAGTGTTTGGTCAGAGGGTGTCACGAGAGGCGCTGTGTTAACAGGCCTGTGTAGGGCTTGGGGACTGTTTCCGAGTCTGCCCCACACCCTGCTCTGATTGTCCCTGAGTGGGTACAGCCAGGCACATGTGCACAGCCTTCTGATCCCAGAGTGAATGGGCTTCTGGAAGGGCTCTTCTTGGCTCTCTCTCTCTCTAGTTGTCTAGTACATTCCTAGCTGCTCTGCCACTTTGCTTGTATCATGGGGGCACCAGCCTCCTCTTAATTGCTCTACATCAAGATCTCTGTTGTTTTCCACAACATCTTTAGGAAGAGTTCTGCAGGCTCTGTCCCAATAAAGTCAGTGTCTCAAGCAGAGCTCTAAGCTCATCATCACTACAGGTTGACTTTCCTCCTGGGCAGAACCCCTGTGTCACTCCCTCAGAGCTGGGCATGGGGCCCTGCTTTTCACAGAGTGACACCTTGCTCTGTGAGTGGGTGGGAGTGGGGGATGAAGCCACTGGTCTTCTCTGCTTGTTGCTCCTTGTGTAGAGCCGCCACTCTACAAACTGGCTTGAAGGACAGGTGTGATGATGGGGCCGTGATATTCTCAGCCTGCCATGCCTATCATAGTGTTTCTGCAGCAGAGGACTAGGAGGGTGAGAAGCCCTGACAATCTGCCTCTCCCAGGGTGAAACTGTAGCCATAGGGTAAGATTCCGGAGGAATCTTCTTGTTGAGACTAGAGCTTTCAGGGAGAGCTTCCATCACGAGGAGCTGAGGGAGGAGGGCTGAGGGAATAATGGATCACGGCTCAGATGCCATAGACTCTTGCTGTTCTCCCTAAGGATTAGGCTTTCTTGTATAATATTCCTCCTTTCATTTCATGCCCTTATACCAACTTCAAGATACTTCAAATGATTGTGTTGCATTGTGTTTTATAGTTTTTACCAGTTAAGTTGTTTTGCTGGGGGAGGGTGCACGTAACTCCTCATTCTGCCTTTCTGGAAGTCCCACCCACTATGTATTGTTTTTAGAGCAGTGCCCATCGGGGCAACAACTCAACAAATAATAACTGTGTCATTTTATTTTTTGGTTTCTCCCCGTTTATCCTTCAAGATTCAGTGGTTTCCACCTCTTCAGTGAAGCCGTCGGGCACAGAGGGAGTGTTCCTCAGAGAGCACAGTCCATGACAGCCAGCCTGCCTCTGAAGCCGTGGCATTTACTGTGCGCCGCTTCGCCCAGTTACTGACCTTCTGCGCATGGGTGCTGCCTCCTTGGCTGGACCTTGAGGTGTTCTTCTTCTTTTTAATATTCCCAACACAGCTGATGCTCCGTAAATATTTGTTAAAAGATGTGAAACGAAACACATAGCAGTATTAATAACAGAGGAATAGTTCGTACCTGACAACTACATAAATAACCCCACTGACACATCCATTTAATAGGCTATTTTTTAATAAAATTTTTATCATAATTCATATATCCTATAATTCACATATTTAAAGTGCTCAAGTCCATGGTTGTTAGTATATTCAGAAAGTTTGACAACCATCATCACAATTTTAGAACATTTTCATCACCTCCATGAGCTGTCATTCTTTTTTTTTTTTCCCAATCATACAACATTCAAGCTGTCATTCTTCGCGTCCCTCCCAGCTCCCACCCCTTTTCTATCTTTATGCAATTGCCTGTTCTAGACATTTTGTGCAAGTGGAATTGTACAGTACATGACCCTTTATGACTGGCTTCTTTCACCTGGCACAGCATATTCAAGATTCTTCCAAGTGGTAGCAGGTTTCAGGACTTCGTTTCATTTTATGGCTGAATAATATTTCCCTGTATGGAACTACCCCATTTTGTTTATCCATTCATCAGTTGATGGACATTTGAGTTGTTCATACTTTTTGACTATTATGAATAATGTTGCTATGAACATTTGTGCAAAAGTGCTTGTATAAACATACTTTCATTTCTCTCGGGGGTATACCTAGGAGTGAAATTGTTGGGTCATACGGAAGCTCTAGGCTCAGCCTTTGGAGGAGCTGCCAGACTGTTTGCCAAAGTCACCACACACATTTACATTCCCATCAGCAGTGTGTGAGAGCACCAATTTCTCTACGTCCTCAGCAACACTTGTTATTATTTGTAATTTTTTAAAGATTTTATTTATTTATTTTTAGAGACAGGGAAAAGAAGGAGAAAGAGAGGGAGACAAACATCAAGTGCGCCTCTCGCGCACCCCCTACTGGGGATCTGGCTTGCAACCCAGGCATGTGCCCTGACTGGGAATCGAACTGGCAACCCTTTGGTTCGCAGCTCAATCCACTGAGCTACACCAGCCAGGGCATATTATTTGTATTTTTGATAGTGCCATCCCAGTGGGTGCGAAGAGGTATCTCCTTGTGGTTTTGATTTGCGTTTCCCTGATAGCTAGTGATGCTGAGCATCTTTTCACGTGCTTACTGACCATTTATATGTTTCCTTTGGAGACATGTTTGTTCAAATCCTTTGCCCATTTTAAAATTGGATTATTTGTCTTTTTATTACTTTATTGTAAGAGTACTTTATGTATTCTAGATATAAGTCCCTTATCACATATATGATTTACAAAAAACTTCTGTCCCACTCTCTGGATTATCTTTTCACTTTCTTTTTAAATATATTTTATTGATTATGCTATTACAGTTGTCTCATTTTCTCCCTTTTATTCCCCTCCATCCTGCACACCCCCTCTGCCTTTCACACCCCCTCCCACCTGCATTCCTCCCCTTTAGTTCATGTCCATGGGTCGTACATATAAGTTCTTTGGCTTCTACATTTCCTATACTATTCTTACCCTCCCCCTGTCTATTTTCTACCTACCATTTATGCTACTTATTCTCTGTACCTTCCCCCCTCTCTCCCCCTCTCCCTCTCCCACTGACAACCCTCCATGTGCTCCCCATTTCTGTATCTTTTCACTTTCTTGATGATGTCCTTTGAAGCACAAACATTTTTAATTTTGATAATGTCCAATTTATCTATTTTTTATTTTTGTTGCTTGTTGCTACTATTTATTATTTAGAATATTGACAAGATGATTGTACAGAGAAAGAAGAATGCTATGGTGGAGGTGCTAATTTGTTGACACCTAACATCTACCCAATTCAAATAAATTTTGGCAGGAAGGGAGTTTAGTGGGCATGAACTCTGAGAAAGATTAAACAACGAAATCACATAGGAAAGCCAAGGTCATGGATCAACATCAGAAAGAGCTAGATCCAGCATCTTCAATAGCACCAGAGCTCCCTCCCCAGCCTCCTGTCACATATTTGACATGTCCCAGGGAGGGGCCGCTCACATGGCCCGTGTGTCCACACTCCTAATAGAAGCCAATCTACTTCTTGACCTTAGCTCCTCACAGCCCATGCCAATGCCCCTTTCCAGCCACACACTTGCACGCAAAGCTATTTTCTGGAAAGATAATAAGTCTTAACAGTGGTCACTGGGGATAAGGGTGGCAGGGAGAGACTGTTACTTTTTATCATGTACATGAGTTATTTAAAAAAATATTTTATATGAACCTTTAATGTTTGAAGGGAAAAATGTATACATAGGATAAAAGATGAGAAAGAAAACCTGCAAATGTTAGAAGGTCATAGGTGCGTTAAGATGATGGAGTCATATATAATTATTTTCTTTTTTCAAATTTTTTGGTAAAGTGATCATGTAATTTTATACAAAAGAGAATCTTTTTTTCTTCTGTATTGAATTTATTTGGGAGAATTTGGTTAATAAAATTACATAGGTTTCACATGTACAATCCTATAATACATCATGTGTATATTGCGTTACCATCTGTCCCAGCTTTACCCTCTTCTACCTCCTGCCACCCCCTTTCCCTCTGGTAATCACCATACTGTTGTCTGTGTCTCTGAGCGTTTTTTTGGTTTTGTTTTTTGCTTAATCCTTTCACCTTTTTCACCCAGCCCCGCAAACCCCAAAGATAATCTTAAAATAAAAAACAATATAGCCATAGAAAAGCTGGAAAAAACCTTCAGAGATGCTTATGTATAGCAAAAATTAATGAAATTAACTAATAAAAATATACACTCCCCTCCTAAATTAATCATTTGGAAAATATTTCGGATTTCCATATTTCAGTTCTGCCTAAAGCAGAGATGGCCCAGAACCACCCTGCCACGTCGCTGGCACGTGTGGGGGTCAGGGAACTGAGCGCGGACCCCTTTCTGTAGCCTATCTCAGCCCAGATCTGGGTCTGGGGAAATAAGCCAGGAAACAGTGCTGAGGTTTTAGGAGCCTAGAGGTGATGAAAAAGCTCTTCCACTATAAATGGGATTAGGAATAAAGTCGGTTTGGCTACTCCAGTTTGGCTGCTGGGCAAGGTCCACCGAGTCCGCCCAGCCGCGAGAATCTCTGGAGCCCCAGACACAGCCGCACAGATGACCTTGCAGTGTGCTTCCCTGGTTCGCGGATTTCCTTCAGCCTCAGCTCTAGCCTTCCTCTTTCTCCTGCTTCCCTTTCAGCAAATTCTCTTTTTACCTGGTCCCTGTAAGTCTCTTGATCATTAATCATTAATGAACCTTAATCGCTAATCTCTACATTGAGGCCTAACAAAGAGTTCTGGTGTTTCTCTGTTCTCCAGGGCTCACCATGGTTTTTGCTGTGTCGTCCACCAAATCGACAGGAGGGAGTGGAAAGAGCAAGATGACGGGGTAGAAGGTGACTGAAGTGATCACATCTCCAACCATGAGTTTAGGCTTGGACCCGGCGGAGCCCCGGGCAGGAGGAATCAGGGACGGGAAATAAGCCGCTCTCCGGCTTCTCTCCAGCTCCTAGACTCAGCGCCAGGATGTGGGAGAAGGCTAGGGAGGCTGAAGGGGCCGCATTGGTTTTCCAGTGGAACTTTCTGTGTTGTTTTAGAATTGCAAGCTTGAGAGAGACTTTAAACCTTCCTGATAGTTGTTGATTCACATTATTACTTTAGGTTGGCCTCCGCATTGTACACATCAGTGCCAATTCCTTCATAGTCTGCCCATGCCTGCACGTGAACACTCGTAAAAAACAGCAAAAACCAGAGCGTCTGATTCCTGAAGGCTGTCCCAGAGCCATCTGATTTGCCTCACCCTTCCCTCCAAAAAGTGAAACTGACTTCCAAGTTGAGGGAACTGGGCTGGTTCCTGTTCACGGGGACATTGTCCTGTCCTGGGGAGTCAGGTGGAACAAGGCAAGTGGCGGAGAGAACTGGTCTGGGCTCAAAATTCAGCAGGCAAACTACTGGAATACAAAGTTGCCCCTTTGTAATGAAGATCTGGAAGCTCCAGAGACTCAGCAGGTCTCCTGGTATTCATTCAACTTTGACTTTACTTAATGGAATTGTGGTCCCTTTCTCTGGTCCTCTTTGAAGCTTAGGCCATGAGGTCCTGCAGCTACGGGTTAGGGAGTGGAGATCTACAAGGGGCATAGGAATGGTGTGTGGAGGGGTGCAGGGCAGGCAAATGTGAGGAGCTGTCAGAGGGTGCCAAGATTCCACATTCCAGCGTCAGGCAGTACAACCCGTAAAGAGAGCCAGGAGCTTCTGAGGCTGGGCCAGGATTTGAGGAGGAAAACAGAAGATCCCGGAAACAACAAAGTAACCTTTGAAATGCAAGGAAGCTGGCAAATGCAATGTGGCAGATTTTGTTCTGGGTGTTAAAATAGCAGGTCTGGTTCTGCATAGGATGGCACTGCCGGTGCAGAGGGAGGCCTGATTGGCCAGGCTGCTCTCCCATAGCTCTGACCTCACCAGGACCCAGCCTCCTCTCAGTAATTAGAGAAACCAAAAAGGTCCTTTCCTAAGGACAAAAATATCTCCCATCACAGATCTGATGCTGTTCCTTAATGGGTGTTTCTGCCAAACTGGGTCCAATGTCCTAGTTAAAATACAAATATATATTTGGAGCAGTGGTAGGGGGGTGGGTAAAAAAATAAACCTTAGCTCTGGCTGGTGTGGCTCAGTGGACTGAGCGCTAGCCTGTGAACGAAAGGGTCACTGGTTCGATTCCCAGTCAGGGCACATGCCTGGGTTGCAGGCCAGGCCCCCAGTAGGGGGTGTGCAAGAGGCAACAACACATTGATGTTTCTCTCCCTCTCTTTTCCTCTCCCTTCCCCTCTCTCTAAAAATAAATAAATAAAATCTTTAAAAAAAAAGAAGAAGAAAGAAACCTTAGCAGCTATCAGCACTTTAGCATGAATTGGTGTAGGAACAAAGAAAATTTTCTTAAGAGGATAAACATGTGGGTTTTTGGTGTTAGTGGTGGTGGTATTTGGTTGTTTGCTGTGCGTGTGTTTGTGTATGTGTGATGGGGAGGAGACAGGTTGAAGGAAAGCTCAGAGCCAAGGCTGTGCCAAGTAAGTTAAGAGATAGTCTGACATACATATCAGAGTTCTTGCTCTCAAGTTTTACATAATTAAGGCTCTAGTGAGACAAGATAAACCGCTGACACCCTAATTTCTCAACGCTGTCATCAGAAGTGGAAGGAAAAACCAGGATACCGGAGGATATAGTCACACAGAAGGAGCTTTGGGGGTGAGCGGCGCTTGCTGGAGGAGAGGGTTGTAATGTGGAAGTTGAACTCAGCAAGAAAAATTCTTGGGCCGGTCTCTGTTTGCTAAGTAGGGCCTACTACCCTAGCCGGCCAAGCCCTACGCAGGCCACGTCCCCAGAAAAAATGCCAGGTTCCACTTCCTTCTGTCGTAAGAATGAATCTGACATCTGTGGTCTCACAGGCCACAAGGTTTCCTGATGTTTCGAGAGGCCAGCACTTTGTGAGTGGTCAGGCACTCCCCGTTCATTTAACCAACTAACCGCCACCGACCAACCACCTCCTTAGAAGTGGTTCTGAAGGAGGGGCTTGGAGTCTCCAGGGACCAGGCCTGCTCAGCTCTCTGTTCCCCTATGTTTTGGCTCCGGGCTAAGGGAGGATAGGGGCTGAATAGGGCCTCTCCTCGGCACACCCCATTATAGCAGCAGTTGGGCTTATTAAAATGTGCCAACTTGCTTATAAATTAGTACCTTCTGGCTCTACAATTCCCCAAGCCATAAACCCTCAGAGCTTTAAAGGCCTTCAGAAAGTATCAAGGCCAACCTCCCCAGGAAGCCTCAGTGGGACCATTTTACAAGGGAAGAAACTGAAGCACAGAGAGATTAAGGGGCTTGTCCAAGGCACACAGCTACTTAGTTGCAGATATGGAACCAGAACCCAGGTTTCTGCTCCCACTCAGCGTTCTTTCCTCTAGAATATAGCCTCTGCCCCCTTATTATTTTTGGCATAAAATGGAAGGATTATATTTGTGGCTCTGGGAAAGCTTTGCTCTTGGATTGAATTCTGATTTTTTGCCTTGCAAGGCTCATTGAAAGCCACATAAAAAAATTTCTCAACTGGATTTGAGGTTTTTTTTTTAAAGTGAATCTGAAGGAAAAAAAATAGCAAATCTGGTTTCTTAATGAGATAATGAATGCACAAGTACTTTGACAGAGGTACAGCACGCCAGAGCTTTGCAAATATAAGGTATTATTATGCTCTTAAAAGAAACGCATAGGCCTTACTGCTGTGGGGGCGGGGCCTGGTGGAGATGATGAATCAGAGATTGTGGGAAGGAGGGTTTTCTCCAGAAAGCTGACTCACTTCTGGGTTGTCCCAGCATATAGAGCCAAATTTCTTGGGGTTATTTCCCATCTCGGTAAGGAACTGGTGGTGGGTTCTTTCCGGAGTCTAGCACTGCAGGAAAAGCTGCCCACAGCATACGGGTGGGTCATCTGCCTCAGGACCGCCCAGGCTAATTGTGGTTGCTGCAGTTAACTGTACTTAGCTGTCCGCATAACCTGCCTTTAGGATCCACCTTTTAAAGAACCGCACTGTGCTTTTCTCTCTGCTGGAGCTGCTGAAAGGAGGTCAGCAGGCAATTATCAGAGGCAAAGGAGTCAAAGGCTAAGCTGTAAAAACAGGCGACCTAGATCTGGCTACATCATGGTGATTTTGCACGTGGGATGGATTCCGAAGAGAAGGTGAATATTGTTAATGATCACAGTTGTCGGGAAAATTTCCCGAGCTGTACTGGAATCAACTTCCAAAGCAGGACGGGGCCAAGAGACCTAAAGAGGCTGACAGCTCCAGAACAAACACAGAGTTTATTAAGGAAACTTAGGGTGAATCTCCTTATGGGGAATGGGGTTTCCTATACAGGGTCCGGCGCGAATAACACCCCTTTTTATTACAAAATCTCTTATTACAAAATCATAAGCATGTAATTCTGTAACATAACACTATCACACTCAAGCACACCATGTGACATTTTAGGTGAAATGTTCAAATTAAAACTATAAATTATTACACACGTATTATTATGCTACCAACCACACTCAAGCAGGCGTTACTTCTGCCGGACCCTGTATTTAGCCTCCAGGACCACAAGTGGCTATAGCCAAGTGGCATGAGCTTGTTAAGAGCAATATGTTCCAAAGCAGTGAACAACTTAATGGGCCTACTGATCTATTAACATGTAAGAACATACCTTTCGGGGGATATGGCTCACTCCTGCTGGGGTGAACTGTTGGCCACTGAGAGCAACTTGCTTCTTAAGGTGGCGTTGGTCACATCAAGCACCAGAAAGCATTTTGCCTAACCACAGCACACAACCAGGTCGGAGAGCGTGCCAGTCAGTACTTGTCTTGGCCTGTTTGGCTGTTATAACAAATACCACAGATTGGGTAGCTTGTAAACAAAGAAATTTATTTTTCACAGGGGAAGCCAAGGTCAAGGTGCCCAGCAGATTTGGTATCTGGTGGGGATCTGCGTTCTGATTCCTAGATATTTATCCTCTGGCTGTGCCTTCCCACGGCTGAAGAGAGAATGGGATTAGAAGGACACGAATCGCATTCACGAAGGCTCACCCCCACGACATAATCACCTCCCAAAGATCTGGCCTCCAAACACCATCACCCTGGCCACCACATTTCAACATATGAGTTTGGGGGACACCAATGTTCAGTCTATAGCAATACATTTCCAATTGCAAGGTGACTAAAAGTCCATTTCAATCTGACTTAAGCAAAATGAATGCATTGACTCCCATAACTGGAAGTCTAAGGATAAGGCTAATTTCAGGCACTGTGGGACCTTAGGGCTCAAACAATGTCATCAGGATTTAGTTTCACCCCCTCCTGCAGCTATGCCTCCCCCTCAGTGTTACCTTCCTCTGTGTGGTGGCTCTCAGCAGCAGCAGGTCATCACCTGCAATGCTAGGGGTCCCAGCAAAAGAGAGAGGCAATCTCAGTAATGTTCCCCACCCCCCACCAAATTCCAGAATTCATTCTGATTGGACCAATTTGGGTCACATGTCCAACCTCATATTCTGATTGGCCAGAAGAGAGTCCTATGCTCCAACTCAGAGCCCAAGAGTAGCTAACCCTCTTAAATACTTAACCTGAGAGGGAAGGTGGGGTGCTTTCCCAAAGGATATATAGCATGCTGGTACCGCCAGGAGAAATGAATGATGGGCTTGAAAAAATAATGGACAGGGATTCAGTTCTACTCATTTAAATGTCTGAGACTGTTTCTGCCCCGAATCAAAGTGACTGAATTTCAGACTCATGAGATTCCATCTGAGCTCTATCTGCGTGGCTTGCGTGGAGGGTATGCAGAATGTTTTCATAAACGTGTGACATGTACAGTATGAAGTGTAGAGGCTGGGCTGGGTATCCATCCCAGGAATAGCATTTCATAAGTGATTCAACACCTTAATCTAAAATGAGTGTGAGTAGATTAGAGAGTAACGAGAATGTCAGGCAAGCTGGTAAAGGTGAGAAATAAGGGAAAGGAAGCGTTGTGGAGCCCCTCAAATGGCACCATACAAGGACAGTGCTCTTCGGCCACACGGGTGTAAGGCTGCTCCTGGTAAGGAATGTTACCAAATTCCTGTTTGCAGTCCCAGTCCCAGTCCCAACTCCACTGAATTATGCTTCCCCTGGGGTCACCGCTAGATTGACCAGCTTCCTCGCTGACCAGACCTTCCTCTAGCAAACCCCAACCTTCCTCTGGACGTGCTGCTTAGGCTCCCCTGACCCCCTCCTTCTTCATCTATAGCTGCTGTTCTGACCTCTCACACATGCCCCAGTTCCAGGGGTCCTGCAAATAGAACATCTCCAAGTCATCCAGGGTTCCGGGCTCCAAACCTTATTTGTTTCCCGCTCACACACTCACTCTTCTCCCTGTCGTTTGGAATTTTCCACAAACAACTCCAAATTTATTTCTTGCTCCTCCTCAATATGATCTGTTCTGGTTTTTCGAGGTCCTGCTGTTTCTTTGGCTCTCCTCCCTCCAAAAAGCACACCCAGTCCCATCTCCTCACCTCTGCCCGGGATGCTCCTGCCTGCCGCCCCACTGCGTTCTCCATGCTCTATCTCCTCCACAGGCTTGAGTCGAGCAGGATGACATTGTAGAGTTGAGCACAACTGGAATTTTTCACCGAATTCTAAAGGACTCAGTGCTTTGACTTCCCAAGTGAATACAAAAGAGCCTGAAGCTACTCATATACTGGTTTGTGGTCTTTGTGCTTAAAAAAAGAACTCTAAAATCTCCTGGGGCCTTTCACTAAGTCACATGTTCATCAGGACCATCTTTTTACCATTCCTACAACATGTTAGAAATCTTAGATTCATCAATTACTTTCCCCTATCCTGTAGACCTTATTACCTGTCACTGGTCTCATCCCAATTAATGAATGACGTGCCCCTAGTTACTTTGAATCTTTCTTCCCTGGCTTCTCATTGGCTCCCTCACTCCAGCAGCACAAATTTTATTGTATTCTCTGTGTGCCCTGCTCTTTTTTTACTGAGGTGTAGTTTTAGCACTGCGACTATAATCTTAAATGCTTACTAGGGCCAGAGAGGTAATGCAACGTTTGAAGCTGGCTGAGTATGTAATTAGGAGTGATGGAGCCAGGGGTTAATTGGAGAGGGTAAGTCGAAGCTAAAGGCACTCGAGTTCCAAATGTTCAAGGCACTGTGGGACAAAGAAAACTCCCTTATTGTCCAAAAAGTCTAGTGTGCAAACCACGGTTTAGGTTTGTGTTGAAAATTTTCTGTTTTGCAGGAGTTTTCCTGGGCAGAACATTACCTTCTCACCCGGAAGAGTTAGAAGGCATTGGTTATAACTCTCGCAGAAAATGGCAGTAGTTAGAAATGGAGACTGAGGAGGGGGGTTATGCAAATACTAGAATATCAGTTTTTGCCATTTTTTCATTGGCAGTGTACTTTGTAATCATAAGTACGCTCTATGAAGACTTCAGTACAACCTGGAAATGCTGCACATTTAATAGCAGCTTCCTTTCCCTTCTTTCTGCAGGATCAGACTCTGGATCCCACGGGGACTCAGTTTCAAGTACCAACTTCAGACACAGTTTCTGTAGGAGGCAGTAAGGTTCGGCTATCACGAGCACAGGTCAACAGCCAGTCTATCTGGGTTTAAAGCCCGACTCCACGGCTTCCTCGCTGTGCCTGCCTGAATGACCTTGAACTAATTAAGCATCCTCTCCTTGTCTAAGTTTCCATATTTGCAAAGTAAGGATAATAGTGCCTCATGTCATCACTGAAAGGATTAAATGAGTTAATACTTATAAAGCACAGGGTGTGTGAACAGTCGAGAAACATAGGATAAACAGTTTGTTAGTTTTTCAAAGAATATCGGTATTTTTTTTTTCTTTAACACTTGGACAACCCCCCATTTAAAACAATGATGCCATTTTAATCTATAAGAAGTGCAATAAATACATTGAAGAGTGCCTTAAAAAGTATGGAAGTTTAGGAACAATCATGCTTATAATTTTTAGGTATTTGAAAAATTATATATACATCTTCTATACAGCATATATTAAATAAACTTTTTTCCACATTAACATATATATCTATGTCTTCAAATTTAGAGACAGTTCACTGAAAAGGTGTCTTGAGATTTAAAAAGAAACAGAACATATTATTTAAAATGCTAAATAACATGTGATTTAAAAATCAGTTTATCCTATGCTTCCTAACTTCTAGACACCCTGTACTTACAACAGTGACTGGCACCAAGCAAGCACTGTTACAAATATCATTTTCCTCTGTCTGGTTAAGTCCCAGTACCTTTACAGGAAGAGTCCTCTCCTAAGGCTGAACCTCTGTCTGGTCTAACATCCCCACACTGGAGACTCTTAAAGTAGCATGTCTCCAAAGAGCTTGGTCTGCCCATCCTCTTCCTTGCTGCTCCTGGAGGGTAAAGTGATACGTGTCAAACAAATATTATAGACATGGCCAAAAAAGAGTAAGGGAGCCTAACTGTAGCAGATACATAGAGGCCCTAAATTAACGCTGACCAGTCTTTTTCAGTAATTTACTGTATTTGTTATTTTGTGTAAGTAACACATGTACACAGTTCACAGTCAAAAGATGCAAAGGATATGCAGCAAAAACTCTCCCTTCTGTCCCTGCCCTCCAGTGTGACCCATGGCTTGTGTCTCCTTCCAGAGATGCAAGTCTGTGTACAGCCGGGTCCACATCCAGACCCTCAGGGACAGCTGGGTTTCAGAAGCCAGAACTTTCCAGATTTTAGGCTGGAGCAAGGTACATAGCATGCATTCTGCAACACCCCGGGCTCTCTCTAGGATGACCAGACACCTCAGTTTGCCCCCGGTTGTCTGGTTTCAGCACTGTAAGTCCGTATCCTGGGGACCCCTCAGTCCCAGGCAAGGAAGGCCAATGTGACCATTTTTTAAAATGTAGCCAAGTTTTTATGAATGGCTTCTTTGCTTTTACTGCTTCTTAACATCATTTCAAGATTGCTTTAAGTTCACTTTATTTTTCCTTTTCCTTTGGTTTTCAGGCTCAACCTCTCTTTTAGACCACTAGGCAAAACGTACTCTGGCAGGCAGAGCAAATTCCACATCATGTGAACACGTACAAAGCACTTTAGCACTCGCTAAGAATTAATGGTACATAAATAAAATGAGCAGGATGAACAGGGAACAATTCAAAAGGCAATTACAGAACTCTTTCCCTTGTTCTTTATTCCCCAAGTTGTTGTCTCAGCCTCTGGAAAACAGTGAATACAGTCTTCTGTCTGTGGGGAAAAATGTGTGTTTGTGTATGTGCGTGCACGTGCCCAGAGAAAACTCTAGAAGGGCTCACAGGTGATTTTTCTTTTCTTTATTGTTTGTATTTTTTTATAATGAATGTTCTAATGATATAGCAGTTTGAAGTACTTTTCTTAAAGAGGTGCTAGTATGTTGTTTTCTGAATTATCTTGATTCTTTTCAAATTTCTTTTGTCTCCATTGATAAAGCACAGCCCAATTTCTGTTGTGAATAGGAACAATCTAGCTAAGCTTGTAGCTAGATTGTTTGCTCCTCAGTTTATGCCTAAGATCTTATCTGCACCCTAGCACACTGCCTGGTGTGGAGTGGGTGCCCACAGTAGGTCTGCCATACCGGGTTTGAACACTCCTATAAGCATCACTTTATTCTGGATACAAAGTCCAAGTTTTTCTCACAGATTTATTTCAAAAGTAGTTTATACTATTATCACAGATTTTTACTCATGGCGAGTTGAGTACCAACAAAAAGTACCACAGAGAACAGTATCCTATTACAAATGCATAGCCTTGAAAAGGTGTCACAACTCTCGTTTAATTATGGTGACGTAAAAATCCCTGACTAATAGTGGTCGAAACCGCCAGCGGTAATTTCTACCCTAGCAATCACTGTCACAAATACGTGTATTTCCACCACCCCACCACTGCCCGCCACGCCCCCCCAAACCCCAAATATGTGTATTTCATAATGGAATGGATGTAGTCTATGAAACCCAACATACATCCAGCCTCTCTTTGAAAAAGAGACAAATTCCATCTGTTTTTATATAATCATATGTGAAAGGCAAAATTTAACTGTTCCTCAGTATTTTTACTTGTTTTTCATGTCATTCCATTAAGGATTTACAACAGCCTTTCCCTGTCTAAAGAACTCATGATGGCCTTCCCCTTGCGAGGGACCGCTGGACCTCCTAAGGACTTGTCTCTACTATTCTCATTGCTCCCAGACCTGGAAGATTTAAGTTACAGCGTGCCCCACAGGAAGAGGTACAAAGTCCCGCCTGCAAAGAGGGGAGACACGTACTGAAGAATTGCACTATTTTACTAATTTATATCAACCAACCAATTCCCACACTGGAACAGCTTCACGAATCCAGAGCCCCCTGCATGAAGAGGAACCCAAGTCCCCTTGAAGAAGGAACCTGCTACACAGTCAAAATTTTACCCCGTAACTCCTCCTCTAATTAATTAATTAAGCCTTCTCTAATAGGAACTGCAGCCATTTTCCTGGATAACGGTGCCTTAGGAAAGGAGAAATAGACATGTGGGGTAAAACTGGACACCAGCTCTGAACTGACACTAACTGAACGCCCAGAATGCCACTGTGGCCCTTTCGTCAGGTAGGGTTCATGTTCGTCAGGTGACCATTGGAGTTCCGCCTCAGGTTTATCTGACGGGGGGCCCAGTGGGCTTCCACAAGCACCCCCTGGTTATTGTCCCAGTTCCGTCATGCATCATAGGCACAGGGACACTCAGCAACTGGCAGGATCCCCACAGCGGTTTCTTCATTCATGGAGTGGGAGCTATTATGGTAGGAAAGCCACGTGGAAGCCTTTAGAACTGTAACTACCAATACAGCAAACTGAAAGTAATACCACATTCCTGAGGTTAGAGTCACAAAAAAGACTTGTGCAACTCAGTGGTGATGATTCCTAATACATCCCCATTCAACTTATTTGGCCCGTGAAGAGAAGCGAATCTTGGAGAATGAAAGCAGTTTAAGTTAAACTTAATCATACGGTGGCTTTCCCCGCAGCTGCTCTTCCAGCTGTGGTTTCTTGGCATAAGCAAATCACTCTCTTCCCTGGCACCTGGAAGACAGTTTTTGACCTGGGGAATGCTCTTCCTCTGTACGTGTTAGTAAAGGCCACGAGGAGCAGTGTGCTGTCAGCCAGCCAGACCAGTAAACACCCTCATTGTTCTACCTGAGGGCTATGCCAGGTCTCCAGCACTCTGTCACGATTCAGTCTGCAGGGACCTTGATCACGTTTTCATTCCACAGAACATCACGCTGGTCCATTGCATTGATGATATCATGTCAATTGGACCCAGTGAGCAGGAAGTAGAAAATATATAGACACGTCGGTACCATTCATATATACCAGAGGGTTGGAAATAAATCCCACAAAATTGCAGGAGGCTTCCACCTCAGTAAAATTCCCAGGGCTCCAGTGGTCTGGAGCATTTGAGATAGCCCTTTCAGGTTAATGAACAGGTTGTTCTACCCGGTCCCTCCTATCTCTAAGAAAGGGGCACAATGCTAGTGAACCTCTTCAGATTGTGGCGGCAACATACACCTCATTTGAAAAGGCTACCCTGACCCGTATATTGAGCGACGTGAAATGCTGCCAGTTTTGAGTGGGGCTCGGGACCAGAGAAGGATCTGCAGTGGGTCCAGGCCACCATGTAAGCTGCTCTACTTGTCGTAAGACCAAGCAGATATGAAAGTGTTCGAAGGGTCTGTGGAAGATGAAAATGTTGTGTGGAGACTTTGGCAGACCCCTATAGGCGGGTCACAACATAGAGCCTAAGGATTTTGGAGCAAAGCTGTGTAGCCTCTGCAGATAACTACTCCCCTTTGGAAAACCACCTCTGACTCGCTCCTGGGCCACAGTGAAGATCGAACGCTTGATCATGAACCACCTGATCTGTCCTGAGCTGTCCACCCACCAAACTGTTAGGTTAGGCATGCAGAGCAGCAGCCTGCCAGCAATTGGAAGTGGTGTATACGAGATAGGGAGGCTGAGCTGAAGCACGTCCCAAAGATACACGTAATTTAAATGAGGAAGTAACACAGATGCCCCCACCCATACTCTTACCACACTGCCTCTGCCTCCACCTGCCTCTAAGGCTTCATGGGAAGTTCTCTACAAGCAGCTGACTGAAGGATAAAAAAGTATAGGGTTAGTTTAAAAATGGTCCTGTATATAGGCTAGCTCCACCCAAAAGTGGATGGCTGCAGCAGTGTAGCCCACTCCAAGAACTTCCGCCCAGTGAGCAGAACTCCAAGCAGTGTACCTGGCCGTTCACTGTGCCTGAAGACAGATGGTCAGAGGTACATATATAGACGAACTCATGGATGGAGGCTAATGATTTGGCTGGATGGTCAGGGACAGGAAAGTAATCTGACCGGAAAACTGGCGCAAAGGAGGTCAGGGGAAATGTTGTGTGGTTAAAGGTATATGAATGGTCACAGAGGAAAAGATATTTGTGTTTAACATGAATGCTTATGAAGAGCAACCTCAGCAGAGGCAAATGTTAATAATCAAGTGAACAAGAAGACCTGTCCTACAGCGGTTAGTCAGCTTCTTTCTCCAGCCATCCTTGTTCTTCCCCAGTGAGCTTATGAACAAAGTGGCCATAGCCAGTGAATCGGTAGGCACAGAAAGGGCCTCCTGTACTAGCTGTGGTGATGGATCCTGACTAATAAGGACAAATTGAAATGCTGCTATACAATGGAGGTAAGGAGAAGGAAGTCTGAAATGCAGGTGGTCTTCTGGGGGCACCTCTTAGACACACAGAATTACACATTGCTATGTGATTAAAGTCCGTGGAAAACTACCATGACCCTTATAGGCAGAACTATTAAAGGGCCAGATGCTTCAGGAACAAAGGCTTGGCTCTCCCCAGATCACAGAGCTGAAGTACTTGCTGAGAGCAAAGGAACGCCGTAGTGGAAAAGGGAGCTATGCGAACTATTGCAGCCGCGTGACCAGTTGCAGAAACAGAGTGCAATAGTTACAAGTATTCTTTCTTATTTTGATATGAATGTATTTGTAATATAATTAACCAATTTATTTTCTCTTTCCCTCTCCCATTCTCCTACTCCCTAACATGCAATGTGTTAATAGTATTTAGCCTTATATCTCAGTACTTAAGGTACAGAATATGAAAGGGGAGTATGTGAATCAGGTAGAAAAGGGATAAACAATACCCAAAGATGGATAGACTTTGTATCCCTGTGGGGGATAGAGTTAATACATTTTCTGTTGGACAAGGAATAGTTGTATTTGGGTAGGTGGAAGAACGATTTTGCTTTTGTCATTATTTGGAAGTTAGAGAACCAAAAAAGTGTATATGAATGCCAAGTACAAAAGGGGTGGAGTGTGGTGATGAGTAGCACTTGCCAACCTTTCTGTTAGTTGGTTATTACGCATGCCATCTGGCCAACCAAAAAGGTGTACACAGAGGCCATGTACACAAGGGGTGGACTTTGGTAATGAGTAGCATTTGTCAACCTCTCATTGTTTAAATGTTTATTACAGATGTCATTTTGTCACATCGCTCTATTTTCTGCGAAAATATTTCTTTACCCAAATAACCTAATAAAAATGTATGGATTTATACATCTTCTTATCATGATTAACAGTCAGAGGTCAGTGTTACCACAATTCAATCTATTCTGCTACAACAGAGCAGTTCACCTTCTCATTCATTCGACAGCATTTCTGGAATACCTGGTATGTGTCAGCAAAGAACAGATACAGGAAGGAGCAAGATAGAGCCCTCACTCTTACAAAACATACAGTTTACTCCTTTCTCAACTGCTTGAGAAAAGCTATGAAATTACTTCTTCAAGAATCAAGTTTCAGTGAGAAAAGGAAAGCAATTGGGAATTGGAGAATTCAGACTCATACTAACCGTTTTCCTGTAGAAATTTCAATAATAAATGTTTTTACAGCTCTGAGTGTGTAGCTATGAGGCGCAAATGCACTGGGAAAAGCCATGGGTTGGTCACATGCACAGTTGCCCTTCTTTTCCTGTCGTCATCGGCACGACCATTAGCACAGGCTTCAAACACAGTCTCGTCACCTCTTCACCCGTCATTATGATTGAGAGATCAGAGCTATTAAAACCAAGCAGCCGTGTGTTGAAAGCAAAGCTTTTCTTTTTTTTAACCCACAGAGTGAGTTCTAGGTAATAACTGATAGCAGTTAACATAGTGAAAATAGTTGTAACGATTAATTGGTTCTGTCATATGTAATGAAAATTCATAGTGTAAAGAAAATGCCTGAAATCCTGTCTAAATATAAAGTTAAGAGAGTAATCATGACTAGTAAATATATAATTCAAAAATATCCTCATCTTTGAAATGATACAATGTTTTAGATTTATTCAAAAATAAACCAGTGGCTCAGCCATAAAAAAGAAGACAATTTTACCCTGTGTGACAGTATGGATGGACCTGGGGAGCGTATGTTAAGTGAAATAAGGCAGAGAAAGACAAATACCATACAATTTCACTCATATGTGGAATCTAATGGACAAACTGAACCAACAAGGAAAATGGGGACAGACTCAGATGGAAATCAGGATGACAGCTAAGGGGTGGGGGAGGTTAGTGTGTGGAAGGATTGAGCAAAAACGTAAAAGGACTCATGGACACGGACAACGGTGTGGTGATTGAGCGGGAGGGAGGGGGAATAAGGGGACTAAATGTTAATGGAAAAATACAATAAAGATTAAATTTAAAAATAAATAAACAAACTAGTGGTGGTGAGGAGCAAGTGGGAACGGTGATGAAATAAGAAAAGCCACAAGGCGACGATTGTTGTAACTGGGTGCTGGGTTCATTGTACTTTCACACGTAGAACCATGATGACAAGACAGACAGACTTATCTGCTTACCCTAGGACCATTCTGGTGCCAGTCCCCCTCACCAGCCTCCTCTGCCACTCCCTTCGCACACCCTGCACACTATGCGCTGCTTCCCGCTGACGGTGCTCTTGCACACCTCTGGACTGTCGTGCCTGTCCCCCTTCCCTGTCTGGCAAACCCCCCTCATCCCCTCATCCCTCTAGACCCAGGTCAAATGGTACTTCTCTCTCTTTCTTCTAGCCAACCCCCTCCCTTTCTTTCCACCCCACCTCCCTTCTGGCATCATCGAGTTCTCTTTTTCTCCTTTTCCAATAGAACTTTGCTCCCATGTCCACAATAACACTTATTGCATCCTATAGTTTGCTATTGTATTCATAAGAATTATTTGGTTGAAAGAAAGAGAAACGAACTTAAACTAGCATAATAGGAATCTATCAAAAGAATAACAAAGTAACTCCTAGGACCCTAGGGCAAGTAAGCAACTGAGCCTGAGGAAGGGACTAGAAGTGGAGAGACTCCTCTCTCCAATCATCTCTCTTTCCTACTCTTGTCTTGGTGACTAGTTCACTCAGTGAACTATAGATTCTTTTGGCTCTCTGATCCCCATGGCAAAAAACAGCTGTGCCTCTGCTGCCAGGTTTATCTGCTAAAGGTTTAGCCATCCCAAGAGCCAGTAGCTATGTCTGTGTTTTGATAGGGAAGGAATTGATTGACCCAGGTTCAAGGTCAGAACGTACCTGGGTGGGGTGATAGGTGGGTGGGCAGGATCACGTTGTACAGAATGGCCACCGCCACTGTAGATGACACCCAGCACTTAAGGGTAACTGAGGACAGAGTAGATGGTCCAAAGGTTCCATTAGAATTACCTACACGTCTGATTCCCCAGCTAAAATGCGAGCTCCTCACAGGCAGTAACAGCGGCTCATTTGTCTTCACATGCTTTTGTCGGGAAACAAATATTGAATGAATTTGCAGCCAGTTCATTGACTTTAACTCACACATGAGGCTCACACAAAACTCTCCGAATTAATGCATACAGCCTGGCTGGTGTAGCTCAGTGGATCGAGCATGGGCTGCGAACCAAAGTGTCGCCGGTTCAATTCCCAGTCAGGGCACATGCCTGGGTTGCAGGTCAGGTCCCCAGTGGGGGCCACGTGAGAGGCAACCACACATTGATGTTTCTCTCCCTCTCTTTCTCCCTCCCTTCCTCTCTCACTAAAAAAAATTAATAAAATCTTTAAAAATATATATAGAGACACATTCTGACACCTGGACACACGATAAACACTTTGTGACAGACATTGTTCTAGTTCTCTACCCGTATCCATTCTCCCCTTCTTTTTTAATGATAGAGCTTGTTTTATGCGCCTCTTCTGGAACGTAGTACATTTAGTAATGCTACTTTCCCAGGTTCTTTGTAGCTAAGGTAGCAATGTGGTCAAGTTCTGACCAATAGCTATTAGAAGTTGCTGTTAAAGCATCTGTGAGCATTTTGTAAAAGTAAAAAGTGTGTCTGGCCTGTACCTTTTGCTTCCCTCTTTCCCTACCTGGAGTGTGGATGTGATACATCGATGGGCATCCGCCATCTTGTGACCCTGAAAATGAAGGATGCGCCCTAAGGCAGTCTCCCCCCAGCCCTGCACAGTTCACCGCCCCCCACCCAGACTTCTTGTTGCCTGAGATCAAAAAAACAAAACAAAACTTACTTGTTTAAGACTGTTGGTTGTGTTTTATGTTCCTTCCAGCTGAAGATAGTCCTAATAAATTGGAAAAGAACAACTATTTTAAACTACAACTCCTTTTTTAATTGTACCAGTTATATTTTTACCTAAGGTAAGATAGGTCCTTCCTATCTTTCACTAAGTCCTTTAGAAAAGTTTTGCAAAGTGTGGTCCATAGATAATCTGCATCAGAATGACACGGGCTGCTCGTTTATGGAGCTAAATTTCCCGTGCGCTTGTTTGCCCAAGCCTGCCCTCCCAACCACGAATCAGACTGGAGGGGATCAGGCCTGCAAACCTGCCGTGTAACAGTCTCTCCAGATGATCCCTGTGCCCAGGAAATCTGGGAACCACTGCGAATAATCCACGCACGCTTGAGTCACTGGCTGGGCAGCAAGGTAAATGAGGCTAGTTTTTGGTTTGGTTTTTTGTTTTCAGTTCTGTACCGATCTCCACACCTGCCAGCCTCAACTTGAATATAAGGAAGGTCCAACCTCCTTCTGGAAGGGGCATATCCTGTCAAGCTTCAGTAAGAACACACCATTTCTTATGTGATTTTCAGCAAATCTTCTGCCTTGTTAGGTTTATTTTAACTACATTTGCTAAAATTGCCAATCATATTCCCATTTTATATGTGCAATTGCACTCGGTATCATATTTAAATTGCCTAACAAATTTGAAATGAACACAGTCTAATGTAATTCTGATTTAATATTCCTTTCTTGAGTTATTAATTCTTTTTAGGCTCTGGATAATCTTATCCAATTTGTCTTTCTTATTGTACTAAAAGTTCTTCTTATATGAAAGAATATAGGTAGATAAAATTTTTAAAACCCTCAGTGTTGAATTCAAGGATGAGCAGAGGTCATTTGTTGAGTAATAACAGAGATCCTTGACCAACACTGGACTCCCTAAACCATTTCTGTCCTTGTCTTTTGGAATCCCATTTCTCAAAGCTTCCCCAAACCCATTCCCCTCACTTGTCATTAGGCTACCTTTGGCTCATTCCTGACTCCTCAGCTTTACTTATGTTGTTTTGCCATCTAGTGTAGCCAAGCCCCACCTACAAAGCCTTCCTCAATTGCTCAACCCATCCAGCCAGGTCTCCTCTCTAAACTTTTATTCTACTCACCGACATTACCAACCAATTTTCTAAATATTCCCAAAAGAGATTTATGGTCTGTTAGTGTCCAACTAAAAATCCCTCAACTGCACTGTTTCCAACAATGAAAACACTCCGAGCATCCCATAAGTTACATTCTGCTAGGTGCCAGGTATACACAGATGTATAAATCACAACCACTGTCCTGCTGTCGTTATGGACCGGTAGGTTACTCACATCTGGGCCGCCGTTAAGTCCTCACGTACTCTACAGAATGCACTGGAAACGACGGCAAGACCCTCCATGATCTGTGTCCAGTTGATTTTGCTTATTTTAACCCTCATTATTTCCTTTCTTTTGGTCCAAATAGCTGGGCTAAGTATCACTCTCCAAACACATCTGCTACCTTTCTGTCTCTCTTTGATCTCTGCTCCTGAAATGACCTCCTCACCTCTCTACCCATGTCAATTCTGACATATCCTTGAAGGCCAGTTTCAATGACACCTTCTTCATGAAATGTTTTCATTGCTCATGAAGTTCCAATTAGTTAGGTTTCTTAAAAAGAACCTCACATAACATCAAATGCAATGACTGTTTTTTATTAAATCCCAATTTGAGCAAACCAGCTGTAAGAGATATTTTGGGGTGATTTAGTAAAATTTGAGTTTGAACTGGGTACAAAGTGATATTAAAGAATTATTGTTAAATTGATCAATTATAATGTTGTTGCAGTTATGTTAAAAAAAGTCATTGTTTTTAGATATGAAAACCAAATTAGGATGGAATGTTACCATGCTATAACTTAAAAATGGATGAAGCAAACATGGAGAAATGTGAAAATTTGATAATGGGAATGAATATACAGGATCCAGCAGAAGTTAAGGCCTGCCTGAATATGGTTGGTAGGATTATAATATGGTTGTAATAATTTATAGTTTTAATTGAACATTTCACCTAAAACGTCACATGGTGTGCTTGAGTATGATATGGTTATGTTACAGAATTACACGCTTATGGTTTTGTAATAAAAAAGGGGCACTACTTGTGCCGGACCCTGTAGATGTTTTCAGATTTCACATTTCTTTTTTTTTTTAATTTTTTTTAGTTTTTATTGTTATTCAATTACAGTTGTATGCTTTTTCTCCCCATCCCTCCACCCCACCCCAGCTGAACCCACCTCCCTCCTTCACCTCCACCCTCCCCCTTGATTTTGTCCATGTGTCCTTTATAGTAGTTCCTGTAATCCCCTCTTCCCACTGTCCCCCCCCCCCCCCCCGGCTATTGTTAGATTGTTCTTAACTTCAATGTCTCTGGTTATATTTTGTTTGCTTTTTTCTTCTATTGATTATGTTCCAGTTAAAGGTGAGATCATATGGTATTTGTCCCTCACCGCCTGGCTTATTTCACTTAGCATAATGCTCTCCAGTTCCATCCATGCTGTTGCAAAGGGTATAAGCTCCTTCTTTCTCTCTGCTGCGTAGAATTCCATTGTGTAAATATACCATAGTTTTTGGATCCACTCGTTTGCTGATGGGCACTCAGGTTGCTTCCAGTACTTGGCTATTGTAAATTGTGCTGCTATGAACATTGGGGTGCACAGGTTCTTTTGGATTGGTATTTCAGGGTTCTGAGGGTATAATCCCAGCAGCGGAATTGCTGGGTCAAAGGACAGTTCCATTTTTAGTTTTCTGAGGAAATTCCATACTGTTTTCCACAGTGGCCTCACCAGTCTGCATTCCCACCAACAGTGCACTAGGGTTCCCTTTTCTCTGCATCCTCTCCAACATTTGTTTGTGGATTTGTTTATGTTGGCCACTCTGACTGGTGTGAGATGGTACCTCATTGTGGTTTTAATTTGCATCTCTCTGATGGCTAGTGATGCTGAGCATCTTTTCATATGTCTCTGGGCCCTCTGTATGTCTTCCTTGGAGAAGTGTCTGTTCAAGTCCTTTCCCATTTTTTAATTGGGTTGTTTGTCTTCCTGGAGTGGAGTCGTGTGAGTTCTTTATATATTTTGGAGATCAGGCCCTTGTCTGAGGTATCATTAGCAAATATGTTTTCCCATACTGTTGGTTCTCTTTGTAATTTGGTGCTGTTTTCTTTAGCCCTGCAGAAGCTTTTTATTTTGATGAGGTCCCATTTGTTTATTCTTTCCTTTATGTCCCTTGCTTTAGGGGACATGTCTGTGAGGATGTTGCTGCGTGGAATGTCTGAGATTTTCCTGCCAATGTTTTCCTCAAGGACTTTTATGGTGTTACAACTTATATTTAAGTCTTTTATCCATCTTGAGTTTATTTTCGTGTATGGCATAAGTTGGTGATCGAGTTCCATTTTTTTGCACGTAGCTGTCCAGATCTCCCAACACCATCTGTTGAAGAGGCTGTCTTTGCTCCATTTTATGCTTCTGCCTCCTTTGTCAAATATTAATTGACCGTAAAGACTTGAGTTTATTTCTGGGCTCTCTGTTCTGTTCCATTGGTCTATGTGCCTGTTTTTATGCCAGTACCAGGCTGTTTTGATTACCGTGGCCTTGTAATACAGTTTGATATCAGGTATTGTGATCCCTCCTGCTTTGTTCTTCTTTCTCAAAATTGCTGCAGCTATTCGGGGTCATTTATGGTTCCATATAAATTTCTGAAATGTTTGTTCTATATCTGTGAAATATGTCATGGGTACTCTAATAGGGATTGCATTCAATCTATAAATTGCTTTGGGTAGTATGGCCATTTTGATGATGTTAATTCTTCCAATCCATGAGCATGGTACATGCTTCCATTTGTTTGTGTCTTCCTTCATTTCTTTCTTCAGTGTTGTGTAGTTTTCTGAGTACCAGATTTCACATTTCTAATCAAAAAGGAAAACAAGAATTCCAAATATGTTTTTCTCTATAAAAAGTAAAACATGTTTACTAAAGAAAATTTAAGGAAAAAGAAATAAAAAGCATACTCTACTGTACAGAGATAATCATTATTTATATTATGATGCATTTCCTTCTATACATTTACAAATATAACTTTTTATTTTATAACATTGTAATCACTCTGAATAGTTTTATGTTGGCCTCAGGTTTTAAAAGAACATATACCAAAGGTAGAAAAAAGAGCACATAGATAAAAGAGAATGATGCATTTAAAAATATTTTTTTCTTTCATTGATTTGCAGGGTGTCACACCTGTGGCCCATGGGCTGCATGAGGCCCAGGACGGCTCTGAATACAGCCCAACACAAAATTGTAAATTTACTTAAAATGTTTTGAGTGTTTTTGTGATTACATGTTGCAATGTATTTAATGTGCAGCCCAAGACAACTCTTCTTCTTCCAATGTGGCTCAAAGACACCAAAATGTTGGATACCCCTGTTTTAGAGAGAAGGGAAGGGAGGAAGAAAGAGAGGGAGAGAAACATCCATTGGTTGTCTCTTGCACACACCCTGACTGGGGATCAAACCCACAACCCAGGCATGGTTCCTGAAGGGGAACTGAACCCACAACCTTTTGGTTTGCAGGACGATGCCCAACTTACTGAGGCGCACCAGCCAGGGCAAGAATGAGGCATTTTGTAGGTATGTTATATATCAATAAAAAATTAAAATACAGCCCTGGCTGGGTGGTTCAGCTGGTTGGAGCCTCATCCCATACACCAAAAGGTTGTGGGTTCCATTCCCAGTCAAGGCACGTACAGGAAGCAACCAATCAATGTTTCTCTCTCATATTGATATTTCTCTTTCTCTGTCTCTCTCTCTCAAATCAATAAGCATATCCTCGAGTAAGGATTTTTTTAAAACTAAGAATAAAAAAATTAAAATACGGAAAAAAAATTAAACATTAAACAGGTTTGCAGACACACCTTCTAATTCTCCTAGACCCACATACCAGCAGTTAATTCTCATTCAATCCTTAGTCCCACAGGTGGACTTCCCTATGCCAACCCAGAATCACTTGCCTCCTTGCAGTTCCCAGCACTTGTTCTCACAGTGGGCTCTCCAGGCCACCACGTACTTTGAGGATATCGCCGGCTTGGCTAACTGGGATCACGGTGGTTCTCAGCTACCCGGCCTGGGCGATCATTGCTGCTGAACCATCTCTCTTCCTGTCTCTTGCCCCGCTCCACTTCCTAAAGCTTCTAGCTAATCCACACCTTCGCTTCTCCTCGTCACTGTTCCTTTCTTCACACATCTTCTTGCCAATGTTAGCTCCAGCCATAACATGGCTCATTTTTTGCTTTACAGAAATATCTTTCAAATATTTTAATTCTTCTTATGATCACATAGAATAACATTAAATATATACCTTTGAAGTTAGAAATTGCAACACATCCCACCACATCGTTGCAACTGATTTTACCTTTGCATATTCTTTAGTTCATCTCTGTTGATATTTCTACATATTTCATACTGTGAATATGCTGTTTAGAATTTTCCACTTACATTGTAAAAACTGTACATGTTATTACATAATCTTTGTGGGTTTTATTTTTAAAGGTCACCTCATATACTCCAAGGGATTAAAATGCCTTCCAAGGACTTAAAGTAAATTGAAACCACTTCCTGGTTATCAGATACTTTATACACTTAATTCTATAATCTGCTTTTTATACTTCCTATATCATGGACTTCTTCCCAAGTCAGTACCTACATTTTCTACATTACTTTATTTTTGTTTTGTTTTACTTTTTCTTTCTTATTTTTTCTACAGTATTTTAAATGGCTGTATAGCATTCCATAATAAGGATGTAATTTTCTTCAATTTAATGCTTGGAATAGTAATACACTCCCTGTTTAAAAAATCAGAAGAAACTAAAACAGCACACAGTGAAAAGTCTCTCTCCTTGCCGCTTAGTTCTCACCCCACTCCAGTGTGTAACAAATCTCCTTTCTTTGTATCTTTCCAGGGTTTGTTTAGGTAGATGCAAGCAAATGTAAATGTCATTTCTTATTTTTAACTTTTTTAAACCAGAATGTATTATATACACTGCTCCTTACTTTGCTTTTCTCACTTAATAATTGATCTCAGAGATTGTTCTAACTCAGTACATTGAAAGTTTCCTCTTTCTTTTTCCTACAGCTTTATAATTTCCTGCTGTACAGGCACCTTCCCTGACTTCCCGGTGAGGAACACTGTGCTTATCCCATTGACTCCTGATCCCATCTCTTACCCATTAACTCCAAAGCCTTGCTGCCTCCATTAGCCTCCTCAATCTTTTTTTTACTGGCTTGTTTTGTCTACAAACATGTCAGGTCTCTTGTATGCAAAAGAGAACTTTCCCTTCACTCTAAATCACTCTAAGTTCCCTTCAAGCTCCTACAACCTTCAAACGGTATTGAGGTGTCCACAGTCTTCATCCACAACTCCCATTTCACCACCCCTCATTCCCTTCTTGATCCCTTGCAATCTGCCTTCCTCTTCCGGTCTGCTAAAACTCATCTCTGGGTGGTCATCTAATAGAAACATTCAACACGTTGGTCTTTTTCTCAGTCTTCACCCTAACATTTGAAAGTGGATACTCACCCTTTGCTCACCCATTCACTCCTGAACCTTTTGTAAAATGACTCCTGCCCCCCCTTTTATACTAAAACTGATCTCCAAGTGATCAACTAACCTATTAATGGGCAGTCTCCCAGTAACCTGGCCTTCGCTCACTTCTTTAGGCCCCAAGCCTGGTGTTTCTGTCACCCTAACCACCACCATGAGCTTGCGCTAGAGATTCTATCTTCTCAGTGACTTCACTCCTATCCTCTCGTATCAGTTCTGTCCATTATCTCTAAATCAGATCCTAATTGCTGACAATCTAGACTATTTATAACAGTCTCCTAACAAATGTTTCTCGCTGCAGCTAAGTCCAAGATGAAGGCTCCCACTCTAACTGAAAAATAAAGGTCTTACATCATTCTCTTCTTCAAAACTCTTATTTCCAAATCAGTTAAGCACTAACTCCCCAATCTGATATTCAAATCTTTCCACTATTTTTACACGATTCAACTTGTACTGACTTTGTTGGCATTATCTCCCCCTGCTACAGAAGCACACACGGGCTTCAGCCAAATCAGCCAGCTTATTTTTCACTAAACGCACAGCGTGCTTTTGTATCGCTGGGCTTTCATTCACCCTTTTGCCCACTGGATTGCCTTTCCCCTCTATCTATTCTAAATCTTATCTCCCCAACTAATTTTACTTGCCGTGATATTTTCACTAACCCTCCACCTCGTGTGTTACAGTTCTGTTTCCTACTGGATGCTAAATTCTATTAAAACAAAATTGGGCATTTAGTGAGCCCTTCTACGTGTCAACCTGTGCCAAGTGATTTGCACGCATTATCTCACTGAATCCTCCTCACACCAATGTTGTCAGGCCAGCACTCTCCTCATTTTAACATTGAAGAAACTGAGGCTCAGGGAGATTAAGTAGCTTGCCCAGGTCATGCAGCTGCTGAGGGTGGAATCAGCTTCCTCCATCACACTCACTGTCTTAGTCCATTCAGGCTGCTATAAGAAAAGTACTATAAAGTGGATGGCTTATAAGCAACAGAAGTTCATTTCTCACAGTTCTGGAGGCTAAGTCCAAGATCAAGGCACCCACCACTTCAGTGTCTGATGAGAGTCCTCTTCTTGGTTCATAGGCAGCTCTCTTTTCGCTGGGTCCTCACATGGGGGCAGAGGCTAGGAAACCCTGGGGTGTCTTTTATGAGGGCACTCATCCCATTCATGAGGGCTCCATTCTCAGGACCTAAGCACCTCCCAAAGTCCTCATCTCCTAACACCATCACCTTGGGGTTAGGATGTCAACATATGAATGGAGGGGGTGGATAGGATATAAGCTTTCAGGCTACAATATTCATGTTTGCATTACTTATGATAGCCAGCACAGCATCCACCACCCACACTGCACTCAACCTGTGTGGGGGGGATTAAAATGTTTAAGAACGGCGTCTGTGTGTAGACCAAGACTCTAAGGAAAAGGGGAGTGGGGATTGAAACAGTAATGAATTTGGCTAACCCAAATGTTCACCATTGGGTTACAGAGCTTTTGAAATAAGCACTGAGGGTGCATAGTTACTACACAGGACTGCAGTTCCTCTTAAATATTCTCTGTCATTTGTAGGCTAGTTTTGTCTCCCTGGTTTTATTGTCATCGCTTCTGGATTATCTCTCCACTCTCTCGTACTCCCACAGCCTTCAGTGCATTACTCAACTCACGGTGCCGGTACTTGTTGATTTCAATGTATGCGTGTTTGCATATGTGCACAGCAACTGGCTAGAGGACGTGGGTGTGCGATGCTGGGTGCATTCCTTCCCATCCTTTCCCCCTTGAGCAACTGCAGCCTGGATGCTTTCTTTCTCCGGGGAGAAGGCAGAACCGCTGACCCTTTAGCAAGTTGTCCCTCACAGAACAGGTGTCTCCCCCTCCTCTGGAGGAGAGGGATGGCTGGACACTCAGTGACAGAAGCGACCGACCAATGAGAAGTCAGGCTTCAGCAGCCGCACCAATGGGCGACCGGAGGCGGGCCCGGTTTCCTGGGAGCCGGGAGGGCTGGACTGGTCCTCGGGCGGCCGCTGAGTCTGGGGCGCTCACGCTCCCCGCCGCCGCTCCGGCGACTCCCGGCGGCTCCAGTGGCGGCGCCGTTCGCCTGCACGCGCTTCTCCTGGACCCAGGGCTCGGGTACTTCCCGCTGCGGCGCAGATCCCCGCGGCTCGGGCTCCGCGGTGGCGCGGCTCATGCCTCCGGGCTCAGAGCGCGCAGGTGGGCCGGCCACCACGGGGAGATAGGCCCCCCGGGGGCGGCGGCGGCGGGACCATGGCCCGGAGACCCGGGGCGCCGGCCGCCTATGGAGAGGAGTTCTCCTTCGTCAGTCCGCTGGTGAAATACCTGCTCTTCTTCTTCAACATGCTCTTCTGGGTGAGTCTTGGGGGTCGCAGGGTCACTGGGCTGCAGGACACCCCCCGAGGGTGGAGTGGGCTGCCCGCGGCTGAGGAGGGGGCGTCCTGGGATACCCGTTCCAAGCCGAGCGTGGTGAGCGGCACTACCTAGTTTTCCAGGCTGATGGCACTTTGGGGTAATTTATTCTGGGGAGGAACACCACAGTGGAGCCGTGACTGGAGGGGCGTTGGAAGGAGGGTATGCAAGGGGTTCAGTAAAGACTTACGGGCATTCTCTGGCCATCGGATAAGGGTCTGTGTCAGGCCAAAGAGGTGGGTTTGAGCAGAAGAAGCCGGCTTTCCTATTGGAACAAGGCAGACCCACTGGTACGTTCATGACTGGGGGACTTTCAGGCCTGGGGACTAAGAGGCCCTGCTGGCAAATAAGAAAGAGGAAGGGGGAAAACCCAGACCTTCCTTCCCCCCCTTACCTCAGAGAGGATAGAACGGGTTTCGTCTCCTCCTTGTGCAGGCCTCTGGTGCCTCTCTCCCCAAAAGCTGGGAAAGAACAGGAATGGCCTCAGGTGTGGATGTCCTTCCCGGTGCTGTCCCAAACTTTGCCCCACCTTTCTCCGGACCGGACTCCATTCCCTGGGGTCTGCCAATCTTCAGCTTCTTAAAATGGACCCTCTGTTGGGCTGGAAGGCCAGGGGTCTTTTCAGAATCTTCTGCTTGGGGGTGGAAAAGTAGAAAAAATATTGGACTGGGGTTACCTGGATTTTCATAACCCTCTGCCATTAATTGTTGACCTGACTAACCCGGGCAGTCTGTTCACCCCTGTAGGCTTTAGTCTCCTTCTCCATACGATCAAATCCAGTTTGATCACGGATGGCAGAAACACTCTGCTGGAACCGAGGATCCAGCTGGACCAGATCTAAAATGCTAGTTCAATCCTGTTTCATGTCTACAGAATCCCTGGGCCCTCTGGGTTTGAGAATGTAGGGAGCTTCACCCCCGTCCTCTTTTCTCTTCCAGCTCCAGCCATACCGGAGCTGCTACTCTAGCTACCCATTATGCTTGGCCCTTTCTGCCAGAGACCTAAAGTTCAGACTTACAGGAGGGAGTAATTATGAGTCTAAAATATGCTTCTGAGGAGAGGGAGCAGACCAGGCATCTAAGCCAGTTGTTGTAAAGGTTTCACAAGGGCTGTGGTGTGAAGAGCAGCCGCCGAGTACATAGGTGCTAGCCTGTTGGGACAAATGAGAAAAATCCCAGAGGGTGGTGATGACAGCTCGCTCTCAGCCATTGTACTGGGGAAAATGAAGTCTCAGTTTTAGAACTGTAAAAAAAAAAATTAGAAGACAGTTTGTCCAGCACCTGCATTTTATATATCAGAAAACTATAAAGCACAGAGATGCTCATTGTTTAATCCAGGGTCTAACAGTTGGCTAGTAGGCTTGATCTGGCAATTTTTCTGCTAAACCACAATGCCTCTAGGGGAAGTCCTTGGCCCAGATGGCTGACTGCTACTGTAACTGGGGTGTTAGCAGTATTAGTAGTCAACCTAAGTTCCCATGGTCTAGGTTCTGCTTTAGCTGGAGGTTAGGGAAGAACAGAAGAAAATCTCACCACCACTCAGGCAGGGCTTGGGGATATCCTAAAGGAAATTCCCCACCTAAGGGCAAGTCCCAGAGAACCATTCTTCATTGTCACTAAATGTGCCAAGCCAATGAGCTAGCACTAGCATCTGCAGGGACCTCAGAACCTCAGGCCGACTTCCTCTATCAGCCGACTGTGTCTCCTTTCAAGCCTATGGCACCGTCCCCTTATCTGTACGGCCCAGTGACAGCAACAGCTGGGCGCATCTGTTGCACTTGTGTTCATGGTCATTTTCTTGGACTTCCCCACTCCACCCTCCACCCCGCCCCCCCTCTTACCAGACAAATGACTTAGGGAGGCTGCAGCCAGGGAGAGAGTGTGGCTCCATAGACCCATTTACCTCGGTGAAAATGCTTCATTCAAGGTCAGAGGACCTGGCTAACTAAGCTGGCACCACCTCAAATTAGAGGAGAGCCCCTTCGTGGCCCTACTTTAGACTCATAAAAAGGCAGAGGCTGTAGAAATAGCACACTGAAGGACAAGAGGCCCAGTTTCTTTCTGGCACCAACTTACTGTGTGACCCGAAGCCAATATATCTGTCTCTCTGTCCTTATTCTTTCTCCTCTAAAGGAAAACATTTTTCTGCTTCTGTGAACTATTTAAAGATGAATGCATTACTTTGGGGACTGTTTTCTTTCTTCAAGACCCGGGGCTGGATCTAAGGATGCATCTCTCTGTGTCCTGATATCCCAGGGACATTGACCTTCCCATGGGACAGTACATTTTGGGTGTCCCTGAGCATCACTTCTCCCCCAGGCCCAGAGCTGCAGAGTTGCATGCCACACAAGTGCAGCTAGGGATGAAGGGCTGCTTCTCCAGATCAGGGTCGTCTTTCTTCCCATCCCCCCTCCAGGGACTGGTTACTGGGTTTTCTTTGTTGTAGGCTTCCGTCATCCTAATCAAATTCCCTTCTTCTGCCCAGGAGACACCCATGGTTGGGACTGTCAGCCCACTCCTTTTCCAAGCAGAGTGTTCTGGCCAGCTGCTGGGGGGAGCGGTGTATGGGTGGTGTCTGTGTCCATACCTGGAACACATTGAGAAGGTAGCCAGCACCGTTGGGGTTCATACTCGGTGATGGCGGCGGTGGCAGTGGCTACCTCTGCAGCTGTTCTAGGGTCCCTGACCCTCGGGGCATTCGGAGCCTGACTCAGAAAGCTCCTATCAGACCACGATCAATTGCTCCTCTTTCAAATTTCAAATCTCACTTTCCCTTTTGCCTGGGAGTTTTGATTTTTCTCCCCAGCATCATTGGGATCCCATGGCTTGGAGTGGTGGCCCCAGGATCCCAAAAGTTGTATTTTGATCTTTCAATCAAGAACTAGCTGGCTTTCCTCACCTCCCTGTATTGGACGGCTCTGTGCAGAGGGAAGATAGGGGTGGCACATGCTTTATCAGGCTCGAGCATACACTGGCAGGAATGTATCAGCACTGCCCACAGCAGCTACCTCCTTCCTTGCTGGTCCTTTTCCCGCTCGGGGCAACAGTTGGGGTGGCTTTCGAGTCCGAGTCCAGAAACTCAGACCTCCGGCCCGTGCGGCTCCACTCAGACGTCCTTGGTGTCCATGCCTCAGGGGCTCCCATGGCACCTTGTGCGTACTGTGATTGTAACGCCTCTCATCTGTGCCACAGTGATGTGTTTGTGTCTCCTTCTCTGGACGCCAGGCTTCTGACGGTAGACACTGTTTTATTTACTCCTGGATTCTCAGTGCCCAGCTGTGTTTGGCAAAGAACGGGTACTTACTGAAGGGTTACTGGACGGCAAAGGAGAAAGCAGGCCCTACAGGGTGGACGCGCCTTGTTCTTCCTCCCTCTCTCGGACACTAGTCCGTCACCGTGCACAACAACTTTAAGTGCTTGAGTATTCCTGCTGGGGAGCATCCAACTGTGTTCTCTGCAGTGGGTCGGTCCCGTGGTCCTCTCAAGTCAGGACCAAAAAAATGACAGCCATCCTCCCCAGCATTTCCCTCGGGGACAAGCATAATTACCATCTACAACACTTGGATTTTTTTTGTTTTTTACTTTAATGCAACACACGTGGAGCCCCATTCAGGCCTTCCCTGTTTCAGGCCTTCCCTGATTCAGGCCTCTGGCGAGGTACCTTCTTCAAGGAATTCACTTTCTTGTCCAAGACCACTGTATTGGAGTCCCCAGGGCCCCCAGAATGCCCCAGGCCACCTGCAGCACCATCTGTTATAACCTGACTTAGGAGCCATGAGGAAATGACCAGGCATCAAGCCTGGCAAAAACCCCTCCTGAATGGCAGGGGTCCCTTCCTGCCACCCAGTACCCACCACACACACACACACCGAAATACACTAGGAGGCAGAACCCACCTCCCCTCCCTTCCCCATAGACTAAGCAAGCTGCAATAAGTGGAGTAGTCACATTCATTTTATTTATTTTTTTTTTAAAGGGCAGGAAAAAGATCTCATAGACACAGACAACTGTATGGTGATTGCCAAAGGGAAAGGGGGTGCAGGAAGGTAGAAGAGGGTGTAGGGGGAATAAGTAGTGATGGAAGGAGACTTGACTTTGGTTGATGAACACACAATACAATGTACAGATGATGTATTATAGAATTGTACACCTGAAACCTATATACTTTTACTAACCAATGTCACCTCGATAAATATTTTTTAAAAAACACCAAAAATGAAGACAAGAACCACACCCTTGGCTGTCAAATCACACGCGTGCCTTCTTCACTCCCCTAATAGCTCTGGTTGCCTTGTCCCGGGCAGGAAACCATGAACTTTGAGCAGTCTTTGAAAAGACTAAAAGCAAACACGTAGCCCCTCCCAGGGTCTTGATAGCGGGCTGTGCGCCGAGCCGGTCACTCCAGGGCCGTGACTCTGAGTGTTTAGACTAGAGTGAGCCCTTGTGTACTTTCCTTACCCGTTTGTACACTGGGAAAACCAAAAGCAGCCATGGCCTGAGTAAGGAACTAAAGGCTTGGCCCCAGACACTGGAGAGGAGAGAGCCTTGTGGGCTTCTCCTCTCCAACAAGACAACTCTGTCCGATCCAGAGGGAGAAAGCCAAGAGCCAGTTTCATGTGGAGAGGTGTTGCTTCCGAGGAACAGCAGGGGTGGTCACAAAAGGACTAACATGAGGGATCCCGAGCCCAGCTTTAGGTCCAGCAGGTTGTGATTCCCTTGATGTCGTCCAGAAATAAGAAGAGAAAGGACTGAGACACCGGAGGTGCAGACCCCGCCCTCCCAACGTTCCTGTGGATAGAAACAGGAATTTGATTCCCGCAAAGGGAACCACTCGGATCTCAGCTGTCCTCCACCACCGCCTTCACAAGAAGAGGGAAAGACATTTCAAGGAAGAGGAGAGGACCCTGAAACCGATCCACCCACCTTACACAGACTAGACTTTAGAACGTGGAAGACAGTCACAGCCAGGGCTTTCTCTGGGCCAGTGTGGGCGGGGGCTCTGTGTGGCGATGCCGAGTCTTCCCCTTCCAGGGCACTGTTCCGGGGACTTCCCTGCTGGCACCACCATCACCTCCTTCCTTCCCCCTGCCTTCCCCCTGGTGCTATCTTCCTTCCCCCTGCCTGGTCCCCACCCCTTCTGGAGATTACCAGCTGCTCCTTAAAAATAACTGTAGGCAGCTCCTTCCACCTCACGCGCCCCAAGGTGAATGCACGTGTCCTGCGGGCGCAGTGAGGCAGAGGGAGGAAGGCAGTCGTGCGGCTGAGTTCCTAAGGCTCTAGAGACACGTAGACCTGGGTCCCAGACCCACTTCAGCTGCTCACGAACTGAGTGAACCAGGGAAAGTTACTGGAATTCTCCCAACGTCGGTTCTGTAAAATGGAGATACTAACACCCTGCTGGTGGTGTGGTCAGAATTCAATGAAATGGTGTGTCTAACGTGTTTAGACCTATGTCTGGCCCTGAGCACTCAACAAATGTAGCTATTCCTACTGTCGTTACAGACAGCTCCTAGGGGTCACCTGTTGGGGATGGGCTTGAAGAGCTGGGATAAGTGTTTCTCCCGACAAGTGGCGAGTAGATGGGGATTGAGTCTAGGTCAGGCCTGACCCTGAGCCTAACTTCCTTCAGCCTTGAATCCCCTTAGCTCACATGCCTACTGTTAGCCAGAGGAAGGTGATAATTACTGATGTCTTTATATTTTATAGTTTATATAGGGAAGTTTTATATATATAAAATACATTTTATGATTGATATATATGATATATGATATATCATACATCATATCAATCATAGGATTATATATGATATATATCACATATGATATGTGATCTTATATGATATGTAGCACATATGATATATGATATATATCATATGTGATGTATATCCTATAAATCATGGGATCAGAGACCCCACTATGGTCTCCGAGGGCCTTACCTAGGTCTACTCTTCAGGGCTTGACACACCATCTTGGTCTTAAGGTGGCATAGGTTCCAGGAACTAATTTGCCCGTAATTATTGGCATTTGAGCACTAGATCCAAAGGAACTCTTGTTTAGACCCTCAACGTGGGGCCCCACAGCACTTCCTCTTTCAGCACTGAGGGCCCTGAAGCCGTTCTGTGGGGCCCGGAATAAGTGCTTTCTCACAAACATCAAATTGTGACTGCCTTTTCCCAATTTGCAGGGAAATAAAGTCAAGATAATGGAGAGAATTTTCATTTTTCTGCCATGAACACTATTACTACCTGTGGCTGCTTATCTGCCAGCAAGTACTAGCCGAAGGCAAGCAGAACACAAATAGCAACCAGATATCATGGCAAACCAGGAACCTATTTAGAGTAGTGTTATTATTTGATGAGATGCAGAGACATATGTCTACCAGTCACATCGTCTGTTAGTAAATCCTTCCTTATTTCATGATGGAAATTAGCTTGTGCTTCCTCACGTGACGCACTGAGAAGGACACGTTATTCCTGTCATAGTCTTGTCAAAAATGTGTCATCTGATCTGAATTGTGAGGAAACAATCAGATTAGTCCAAATCGAGGGACATTCTGCCAAACCACTGGCCTGGACCTATCAAAAACGTCAGTGTCAAAAAAAAAACCCCAAAAACGTCAGAACATGTTGGCAAGGATGTGGAGAAATTGGAACCCTCGTACATTGCTGGTGGGACTGTGAAACAGTGTAGCCACCGTGGAAAAATGGTTTCGCAGCTCCTCAAAAAATTGAACATACTTTAAACGGTTAATTTTTATGGTATATGTATTTTACCACAATTTCTTAAAAGTCAGTGTCTTAAAAGACCAAAAAGTAAAGAAAAAAGCTACAAAACAGTTTTAGGCTAAAGGAAACTTGACCCCTAAATGCACGATCCTTGATTGTTTCCTGGGTCCAAAAAAGGAAGAAAACAATTATGAAGGACATTATTGAGATCACAGTGAAAAGTTAAATATGAACTGTAAGTTAGATGGCAGTAGTGGCATACAGTATTAAAGTTTAAGAAAATAATTTTTTTAATCCTCACCTAAGGATATATTTATTGATTTTAGAGAGAGAGTAATGGAGAGAGTGAGAGAAACATTGATCACATTGATCTGTTGCCTCCCCTATGTGCCTCGACTGGGGATTGAACCCTCAACCTAGGTACATGCCCTGATCAGTCAAACCCACAATCTTCTGGTGCACAGGATGATGCTCCAGCAAACTGAGCAACCCGGCCAGGGTCAGATTTCCTTCAACTGCACTTCTCTTGCATGCAATCACCAGAGTGTAAGGCAGCGGATCTTAAAATTGGTCCAGTGACAGAGCACTGGGAAGCTACAGTGTTCTGTTGGTACACCCTACACAATTGTGATACATTAAATTCTTTTCTTAGCCCTGGCCAGGTAGCTCTGTTGTTTGGAGCGTCGTCCCATACACCAAAAATTGCAAGTTTGATTTCCGATCAGGGCACATACCTAGGTTGCGGGTTTGATCTCTGGTTGGGGCATGTACGGGAGGCAAACCGATCGATGTTTCTCTCTCACATCAATGTTTCTCTCCTTTCCTCATATATCCTTGGGTAAGGATTTTTTTTTAATCTGATATTAAAAAATGAGGATTTATAAAACTAATAAATCAGGGGTGGCTATTTTTAAATATAGTTTTTTTTTTAAGAACAGTTTTAGCTTTAGAGAAAAGTGGAGAAGGTAATACAGAGAGTTTCCATGGACCCCACATCCAGGCTCTCTTATTATTAACATCTTACACAAGTACGATATATTTGTTACAATTAATGCATCATCATTATCATTAAGGTTCATACTTTATTCAGGTTTGCTTAGGTTTTACTTAACACCATCCAGGATAACCAATTTCACTAAGTTGTCCTGTCTCCTTAGGTTCTTCTTAGTTGTGACAGTTTCTCAGATTTTGGTGACGTTGACAATTGGGAGGAATGCTGGTTGCGTATT
Source organism: Desmodus rotundus (assembly GCF_022682495.2). Lineage (NCBI taxonomy): Eukaryota > Metazoa > Chordata > Mammalia > Chiroptera > Phyllostomidae > Desmodus > Desmodus rotundus. The sequence continues at coordinate 75,391,639 of NC_071392.1, forward strand.
TTGTAGAATGTCCCTCTGTTAGAACTGGACTGCTGTTTTTCTCCTGGTTTTATTGGGGTCATGGGTTTGGGAGGTGAAGTGCCATTTCTGTCACATCCTACACACACCCGTGATTTGTCTGTGTTGCTGTTGACTTGGATCAGCTGGCGGAGACTGATTTCCAGGTTTCTCTGCTGTGAAGTCGTCCCCCGCCCTTTTCCACACTGTACTCTTTGGAAGGAAGTCACTCTGCGCAGGCCACACTCAGGAGTGCGGAGTTACACTCTACCTCCTCAAGAGAGCAGCCGGCATCAACATAAGTTATTTGGAATTCTCCTGCATGGGAGATTTGTCTTTTCTCCCCCATTTATTTGCTTATTAAGTCATTCATATCAGTATGGACTCATGATTTATTTTACATCCGAAGTAATAATTCCATACTTCTGTATTTTGATGTCCCTTTGGCATACCCACATCAATACCAGGTGTTATTTTGCGGTTTGTTGGGGGGTGGGTTTGCTTGTTTTGAGCATTTCCTTACTTCCTTGTGCTACAAGACACTCCAGGCTTAGCTTGCATGTCTCCCGCCCCAGTTCTGAAGTCGGCCACTTTCCAAGGGGATGACTATTTTCATTTTTAGATGATTACTTATCTTACATATGGATAAAGGTACTGGTGCATGCAAATGATTTTACATAATTTGATCAACAACTCTTCGGGAACATGCCTTTTGCTGGACTCAGCTATTTTTAAAACTGTGTCTAGTTTTTAAAAGTTTCCAGTGAGATTTCAGTCTGGCCAGAATATGAAAAGCCGTTCTAAGAAGTGTCTTTATCTCCACCCTCATCATGAAAGGAGGTCACTGGTGGTACTGTGAGGTGTTTTGTGGCAAAGCTTTGTTGTGGAAAGAGTGCCAGGATGAGACTGGACACTGGCCTTAGTCCCGATATTGCCACTGCACCCACGTGCGCTTGGTTAAGTGTCGCTTCGCTCTTCCTGCCTCATCTATAGAAAGAAGTGAGTGGTGGAGCTCATTTCTCAGGTTCTATTCCGTTCTAAAATGCTCGGCTATGAACAGCAGCTGCACTGCTTTGGAACGGCAGCAGTTTTGAGGAATTCGGGGTGGGAGATGACAGGAATAGAAGTATGGAAGGGCAACTTGTGACTCCAGGAGAAAGAGGCAGCAGATCAATGGCTGAAATGCGGAATTTTAGAGTTAGTTAATGAGCGCCAGGTAAGTGGTATCGTTAACGACCATATTAAATATTAATGATAATATTAAAGCCTTAATCTTGATTGTAATGGAGCCTGTAGCTACAGTTCCAGATCCCTGGATGAATGTGGTTTGAACTGTGGTTCTCGAACTTGGCTGCACAGTGAAATCACCTGGAACACAATCAGAAATACAGGGTCCGGCAGAAGTAACGCCTGCTTGAGTGTGGTTAGTAGGGTAGTAATATGGGTGTAATAATTTATAGTTTTAATTTGAACATTTCACCTAAAATGTCACATGGTGTGCTTGAGTGTGGTAGTGTTATGTTACAGAATTACATGCTTATGATTCTGTAATAAAGGCTTTTGGGATAAAAAAGGGGCATTGTGCATGCTGCACCCTGTATTGTTACCTAAGTCCTAATGCCAGAGATTCAGATATACTTGTTTTGGGGTACAGCTCAGGAGGCCTCGGGAGTTGTTTTTTTTAAAATATTTTATTTATTTATTTTTAGAGAAGGGACAGAGAAAGAGAGGGAGAGAAATATCAATGTGTGGTTGCCTCTCACGTGCCCACTACTGGGAACCTGGCCCACAACTCAGGCATGTGCCCCGACTGGGAATCCAACTGGCCACCCTTTGGTTCTCAGCCTGCGCTCAATCCACTGAGCCACACCAGCCAGGGCTCGGCCTCAGGAGTTTTTAAATTTTCCTGCCCCGACCCCATTCTAATGGCAGCCGAGGTTGAGAAGCTGCTTTAGGCTGTAGATGCTCTTGCCCCTCTCCCACATAGCACGTGGGTCTCTTTAAGGGCAGGAACCACATCTTACTCATCTTTGCAGTCTTCAGAGCACCTTGTACAGAGCGGCTGCTGAATTGGATTTGGATAGTGTATTAATTTCCTATTCTTTGAAGATTTTCTTTATTTAATTTTAGAGAGAAGGGGAGGGAGGGAGAAGGAGAGGGGGTGAAACATCGGATTGGTTGCCTCTTACATGCCCCCATCCCCGGACCAGCTGTCAACCAGGCATGTGTCCTGACCAGGAAACGAACTGACCAGGGACCCTTTGGTCTATGGGATGACACCCAGCCCACGGAGCCATACCAGCCAGGGCTGTATATTTTCCTATTGCTGCTGTAACAAATTACCACAAACTTAATGGCTTAATAAAACACAGATTAATTTTCTTATAGTTCTGCAGCTCAGAAGTCCAAAAGAGCTCTCATTGGCCGAAAATCAAGGTGTTGCAGGGATGGTTTCTTCTGGAGGCTCTAGGAGAAAACCCATTTCCTTACCTTCTCCAGCCTTTAGAGGCTGCTCACATGCCTTGGCTCAAGGCACCACATCACTCCAACCTCCACTTCATTGTCATACATACCTTCTCTGACCCTGACCCTGACCCTCTAGCCTTCCTCTTATGGGCCCAGCTGGATAATGTCCCCATCTCAAGATCCTTAACTGAATCACATTTGCAAGGCCCCTCTTGTCACATAAGGTAACGTAGTCACTGCTTCTGGGAATTAGTATAGGACAGCTTTGGGAAGACACCGTTCTACCTACCACAAGTAGAGACCAAATACCTGTTAGAGCTACAGGCCCACGTGTGGAATTGTCACCCTGTGATACCTGGCATCTCTTTACTTGCCCTTTCTTGTTTTAGCTGTGTTAGGATTTCATCAGAGACTATCTTTATGGAAGGTTGTACACACTCATGAAAATTTAACATGTGAAAACATGGTGAGGCACCTGAATACAAGAGAAATAAAGAGCAGATAGGTATTTTTATTTTTATTTATTTACTTTTAAATATATGATTGTTGATTTTAGAGGGAGAGGAAGGGGGAGAGACAGAGAAACCTCAATGTGAGAGAGAAAAAATCAGTCGTTTGCCTGTGTACACGCCCCAAGCGGAGATTGAACTTGGAACCTACGTATGTGCCCTGACTGGGGATCGAACCCAGAACCTTTTGGTGAATGGGATGATGTTCCAACTGAGCCACCCAGCCAGAGCAAAACAGCATTTTAAAATATGGCTAAATATTCTGTTCTTATCAGGCCTGTAATGAAAAGACAAAAAGAACAAACCAGATACATATTTTTAAATGATTCAGTAAAGTGATACTCAGAACTGTAATTGCCTGTGGTGTTTAAAGGGCAGGCAGAGATGCTCAATCACTCTGGCAAAGGGCCGTGCCTCTGGGCCTAGGGGAAGATTGGATCTCTATGGTGTAGTTTTCTTGCTGCCCACTCCCTGCCCTCAGCCCCCCTTTGCTCCCTGAGCCTGCCTATGCTTGGGACAAGAAGCCAGTTGGCATCTCCAGCCACACTCAGCTCTGTAAGCAGCTCCCCGGACAAAGGGTGTGAGGGCCAGCAGATCATACATCTGGCCCTGAATCAGAGACAGTGTCAGATGATTGAGAGGTAAGCAGAGGGGACTGTGCATATAGGCAGAGAAGGGTCCTGAAAGATACGGTCTTAGATAAGGGTGGTTTCCCATTTACTGCTGAATGCAACAGATGGCAGAGGCCCCTGAGAAAAAAAATGTCTTTCTACTGAGGGATTAGTCTGACCCTATTACCTGCTATAAGTAATTCCCTTCTCCCACGGAAGCCCCAAGATGGCTCTTTCCAGCTGGTCTCTGTCTTGTAGGACAGTGGAGTCTAGCCAGCCATCTCCCCCACTGAGCTGGTCAAGTCCCTGCTGCTGAGAACTCCCTCCAGCCAGAGCTTGGCTCCAGCTATTGCCATGGTGATAGCCAGCTGCCAAGTAGCATGGGCCTGGGGACTGGGCACAAAGAAAGGGTGGCCCAGGGATGTGTACACTGGGCAGCCCAGCATTCCTGGAGGGCTTGGGGATGGCAGGAAGGCCCCTTGGGAACCCCTGGTAGTCTCTGATGGGTTTGTTCGCTCAGGGCGAAGCCAGGAAGTTCGAAAGGCCTACATTCCTTCATTCCTTCACACTGTAATCAGGGTTTATAAAGTTAAAGGTTCCTTTGCCAAGGGAGTTCTGCTTTTTTTACCCACATGCACATTCATGCATGCATCCTCGCACTTTGGGGTGCACTTGCATTCTTGCATTTGACAACGTATTGACCTTGCAGAGAGAGGCCTGGGAGTGTGCATCCACTTAGTCCTGCTTCAGCGTTAAGACCTGCCCTTTGATGTAGCTGGGCTAGAATTCACATCCTCATGGAGTTTCCGTGTGACCCAGGGCAAGTCAGTTAACTTAGTAACGATAGATGACATTTACTGTCAGGCATTGTGGTACATGCTTGCCATGCGTTCTTTCATGTTCACCTTATTTTTTAAATGGAGTTGTTTTTAATTCCCATTATCAGATACGGAAACTGAGTCTTGAGATTGGTCCAGCATGGGCCCAGGTCTGAGTCACTGTGAAGCCCAGGTTCTGAACCACTTTTATTTACCTTGTAAACTGTAATTCCCTCATCTGTAAAATGGGGATAACAGCTACCTCACAAGGTAACTGCTGTGAGGAATGAATGAGATAATCTTGGTAAAAGCTTTCCATGGAGGTAAAGCACTGACAGATCCTGCCAACCGTGTCACTAGGGAGGAGAAAGATGCTCCTCTTTTGGTCCTGGGAAAGTCCTGTTGCCCACCTTTAAGGTCGCTCTATGGCGATCGGCAGTCTGGTTTCCACAGTCTCAGGGTCTGGCTGGTTCCTGTCTCCCCAGGTGATTTCCATGGTGTTGGTGTCCGTGGGCGTCTACGCTAGGCTGATGAAGCACGCAGGTGAGCTATAGGTCCCCTCCACCTCCAGCCACGACTCCTGCCAGGCCCCTTCCATCTCTGTCCCCTTCAGCCCTGTACCATTCTTCCCACATAAGCTATGGGGCTAAAGCGGGAAGCTGCCCTCTTCCCAAAGCTTGGTAGCTTGTTCCCGCACCAGTTCACATTTCCCGGAGCTCTCACAAATCTTCCAAATATACCGCCTCTTAGGCTTAGGACTTGTCTAAGGAAGGAGGGAGGGCTCTGGGAGCAGATAGCAGTCAGAGGCTTCAGCCCCTGCCTCCCTCTGTCCTGGAGTGACTCAACCTCCATTCCTGTTCCAGTGCACAAAGTCTCCAGGAAACGATAGGCACCGCTGGCGAGCCTAATGCCATTCTAATTCTTTTCTGGAGCGAAAGCAGGCCCTCCTCTCCTGAGCCAAGGAAGAAAGGCTCTTACTTTGTGCCTCAAATTAAATGCCACAAACCCTGCTGGGCCCTTCTTGTTCTCCCCATGGGAGGGCAGTACAGTCTCCCCATAAACTTCTCCCCAACCACAATGGACATCCCCTCACTAGGGGAGGAGAACATCTAGGGGGCACCCTCCACCCATCCGTGGGTGCCACCCTGAGCCGACACCGGGCTCAGACTGAGACACAGCCCCTTCCCCCAGAAGCAGCCTTGGCCTGCCTGGCAGTGGACCCCGCCATCCTGCTGATCGTGGTGGGCGTCCTCATGTTTCTGCTCACCTTCTGTGGCTGTATTGGGTCCCTCCGTGAGAACATCTGCCTCCTGCAGACGGTGAGTGGTCAGGGGCCCCACTAGGAAGACCCTGCCCCTGTGCCTCTCAGCCTCCCAATGCCATTGCTACAGTTTTTCAGGTTCCTCTGCCCCACCCTACCCCCAAGGTCTCTGCTATCCACTCCTCACCGTTCAGTTCAGCCCAGGTGACCCAGCACAGGGTGACCACACCCAAGGCAGCATCCCAGAGGCAGCAGCCTTTACCGTGTGGGGGTCATCTGGGAGAAGTACCCTGTGCCCCCTCAGTACTTCCTGTGGCCTGGGAGGGGCTACTGCCCAACGTGGTAACAGACTGTGGCCTTTTCCCGCCCTCTCCCCGCAGTTCTCACTCTGCCTCACCATCGTGTTCCTGCTACAGCTGGCTGCTGGGATACTGGGCTTCGTCTTCTCAGACAAGGTACTGCTGGGAGCCCAGGGCCCTCAGGTGTGACCCTGGAGAGGAAGGGAAAGTTCCTGCCTGTGCTTGGCCTGACTAATCAACCATAGCACTCCTTCCCCTAAGAAGCATCACCTTCGGGATGAATGAATGGCCTTTAAAGTTAAATAAAATCATATTTAAAGAGGGTTTCAAGAGTGTAGGGTGTTCCTCTCTGACAGTCTAAGAGGCCAACAGGGAAGTTAATCCTGTGACCACAAAGTTAAAATATCTGCAAACTTTAATGGCAAATAATTTGGGTAAAACTCAGGTATCAGGTGGACCACAGACAACATGGAAAGCCTTTTATTTCTTTGGAGAAAAAAACGTTTATTGGAATAAACAGAAGGAAGAAAGGAGGAAAGTAAACAAGATTTTGAAAGGTGCTTACCGTATCTGGACATGATCTGCCATTCAGTGACAGAATTACCTTCCCTAAGGGCAAATCATTGTAGGGGACAGAGTATAGGACCGTGGATAGGGAACTCTGGGAGAAGTAGTGGAGCAAGAAGGAAGAGAGCATGGTAGAAACTATGAAGTTGAGAGCCACAGAATCCCTCAGAATGTTCTAGTCCTGGCTTAGTAAAATCCTCAAATGATCACTGTAGATGTTTTGTTTAAAGAGATGTAATTCTCTTATGTCCACTGGAGGGCAGTGCCTCGGCTCAGTAAGCCTTTCTCTGCTTAGAAAAAAGTTTCTCACCAAGTATTTTGTGGTACTAGTATTCAGAAGTAGATAAATACAATATTTGACTATCATGAAATGTGGCCCTGCGAAGTGACAACAGCAAGTCCAGTGGTACCTGAGGGCCCACGGATCGACGGGCTTCAGAACTGGCCGTCTTCCATCACTAGGACTTGGTTCTGGTTTGAAAGCTACCTTAAATAAACAAGGATGACCACTGTCTACTGTTATTTCTGCAGGGAGGAGCAGGCTAGGGTTTAGTCCTGTGTTCTGATTCCCTACTCATGTCTCTGGCAGGCACGAGGGAAAGTGAGTGAGATCATCAATAATGCCATCGTACACTACCGAAATGACTTGGACCTGCAGAACCTCATTGATTTTGGCCAGAAGGAGGTATGGGCTAAAGGAGGGGAGGGGGGAATGGGAGGCAGCTAGTAGTCTGGGAGGCTGTGAGCCAAAGTCAATGCCATCCCAAGAGAGGCTTTGCCCTCTGAGCCTGTGGGCTTTTTCTTTCTTTTTTTATCCTCACCTGAGGACATTTTTTCATAGCTCTTTTATAGAGAGAGAGGAAAGGAGAGGGAGAAATGTGGACTGGTTGCCTCCAGTACGTGCCTGGACCAGGGATCGAACCCACAACCTTTCAGTTACAGAATGACACTCCAACCAACCGAGCCACACCAGCCAGGGGTGTGGGCTTTTTCATTACTTACCAGGGTAATGGATTCTGGGAAGGAGGTTGGGAAAATAAAAACATACATGCAGGGTGCTTTCAAAGTGCTTGTAAGGGCACAGAACAGTATATATAGCAATGTATCACTCGTGTGAAACGAGGGCGGTAGGAACGTGTACTCATATTTGTGAAAGGAATCTGAAAGGATGTGTAAGAAGCCATTATAAGTGGTTGCTTATAAGGAGATGAGGCACTGAGAAGATTTTTTTAATATGAACTTCTACTCAGAAGTTACATTTTTAAAATTGTGGTAAAATATACATAACCTAAAATTTACCATTTTAACCATTTTTAAGTCTACACATCCGTGACTCTAAGTACATTCCCATGACTATACAACCATCACCACCCATCTCCAGAACTTTTTCATCTTCCCCAACTGAAGCTCTGTACCCATTAGGCACTAACCACCCCCCCATTCCTCCTCCCCCAGCTCCTGACAACCACTGTTCTACTCTCTGTCTCTATGAATTCGACAACTCTAGAACCTCCTACAAGTGGAATCACGTAGCATTTTTCTTTTGTGACTGGCTTATTTCACCTAGCATAATGTCTTCAAGGTTCATCCATAATTGTAGGACATGTCAAAATTCCCTTCCTTCTTAAGGCTGAATAATATTCCATTGTACATATACAAGGTCTGTCTGGAAAATGTCCAGCCATTGTTAATATAACGAGAATGGTTTGCTCCACATTGAGGGAACCTGGCAGCCAAGGAGAGTGGACTGGAATGTGCATGAGTGAACAGTGACAACTTCACCGTACTGGCCAGTGGGGGCAGTGGATGCCCTCGAGTGAGCATGTGTACTGTGTGGCCCTCACATTCAAAATGACTGAGCAAGAAGAGTAAGGAATCTGCATCAAATTTTGCATGATGCTTGAACATTCCTCCGTGGAAACTATTCAGATGATTCAGAAGGCTGCAGCTATGGGCAGCTGGTGATCGGCAGCTTCATCACAACAGCACGCCCACTCATGCATCACATCTCATGCTGTTTTTTGGCAAAACATCAAATGATCCAGGTGTCTCAGCCCCCCTACAGCCCAGATTTGGTGCCCTGCAACTTCTGGCTTTTCTCAAAACTAAAATCACCTTTGAAAGGGAAGAGATTTCAAACTGTCAAAGAAATTCAGGAAAATACGACGGGGCAGCTGATGGCGATTGGGAGAACTGTGTGAGGGCCCAAGACACCTACTTAGAAGGGGACTGAGGTGTCATTGTCCTATGTACAGTGTTTCTTGTATCTTGTATCTTCAGTAAATGCCACTATTTTTCACAGTGCACGGCTGGATACTTTCTGGACAGGTCTCCTATACTACACTTTCGGTTTTTGATGCACACCTGAATCACTTCCAACTTCTGGCTATTGTGAAAAATACTGCAATGAATCAAAAGCTAAATTTTAAATAAAAGTGCTTTTGAGACCAGTGCTGAGTTCCCCTTCCCTTGGCTCAGCAGACACTGACCGAATCCTGCTTGCTTCCGTGGAGTAATGACGGGCCCACAATATCGAAGGTTCTCTCCCTGCGTTTCCTCTACGTTGACATAAATATCTGGAACACTGACGCTTTAATTATTTCGGTCAGTATTTTTGAACGCCTCCCTTTGCCAGGCTCTGTGATCTGCAGGACCGCCACACCAGAAACCGCCCTTGAGGAGCCCCGAGTGTGATGTGTAAAACCATATGTGTGTGTGTGGCTATGGTAAGCTATAACAAGATATGTAAAGTGATAGAAATTAAGAAGGGCCCTGGCCGGGTTGCTCGGTTGATTGGAGCATCGTCCTGTACACCAAAAGTTTGCGGATTCCATCCACGGTCGGGGCACATACCTAGGTTTCAGGTTCGATTTCTTCTCGGGGTGGGTATGGGAGGCAACCGATCGATGTTTCTCTCTCTCTCTCTCCCCCTCCTCCTCTCTCTCTAAAAATCCATAAACATATCCTCAGGTGAGAGTTAAAACAAATTAGAAATTAAGAAGGAAAACTTCCTCACCGGAAGGCCACTGAGAAACTCGATCTCATGTTTCAAGGTTATCTCTAAACACAAGCTGAACTTACACGTGGGAGCTTTCCACACACCTCTGGCGGCTCTGAGAATTCTCCTGGTCGCCGCCATGTGAGGGCGGGCGACCCTTAACCTCTGTGGTGGACTTTGTTGCAGTTCAGCTGCTGTGGAGGGATTTCCTACAAGGACTGGTCCCTGAACATGTACTTCAACTGTTCGGAGGACAACCCCAGCCGTGAGCGCTGCTCCGTGCCTTACTCCTGTTGCCTGCCTACCCCCAACCAGGTGAGCACACTTCACACTTCATTTCCTCCTGGGCAGGGATCTGAGCTACTTTGTGATTAGGGCCCCTGCAACTGGGAACCCCCATCTCCTAGCCTAACGGATCGATTTTGTTGGACAGCTGTCACGTGTTGTTCTTCACCCCAATCTGATGTCTTTGTTAACCTTTGACTCCTGCAGCCCACATGGGGCTCAGAGAGGGCAGGTCTCTAAGTCAAGGCAAACTGGACTTGGCTCTCTCAGAGGAAGGAAGCTCTCAGATTTAGCACCTTCCAAGGTAGCATCCCCCACATAAATTCTCTCACAATTCAGGAGTTTAGAAAGGATGGGAATCCCATCAGCTAGGGCCTAAAAGAAAAAGTTATTGGAGTGAGAGTCCCATTTGGCTTTTCAACTCTCTCCCCAGGCAGTGATCAACACCATGTGTGGCCAAGGCATGCAGGCCCTCGACTACTTGGAAGCTAGCAAAGTCATCTACACCAATGGCTGTATTGACAAACTGGTCAACTGGATACACAGCAACCTCTTCTTACTTGGTGGTGTGGCACTGGGTCTGGCCATCCCCCAGGTAACTTACCCTGCAAGACTTGTGTGTCCCACGGTTCTGCAAAGACTCCTCTGTTTGGGGGAGGGCAGCTGGGGATCAGCTAGGGTGTCAGGCACTGACATTGCTGAGGAGCAAGGGATGAGAGGGTGCTGACCAAACTGGGGAGAATGAGTCAGGGAAAACACGGGCATCGCTCATTGCTGAGAGCCCAATCCTTCTTTGCCTCCCCCAGCTGGTGGGAATCCTGCTGTCCCAGATCCTGATGAATCAGATCAAAGATCAGATCAAGCTACAGCTCTACAACCAGCAGCACCGGGCTGACCCGTGGTACTGAGAATCCATCCTGTACCTCCTCACTATGGCAACAGGCGAGCCTCCTCACCAACAGCAGTGGGTACATCTCTCAGCACCCAGTGGAGATTTGGATTCCAGCCCCCCCTCTCCTGCCCCCAGCAACCGCCCAGTGGCAAGAAGCAAACTCCTGGCAGGCAGAAGGCAGGTGCCTAGGTGGCCCAAGTCTCTGGAGGATACGTCTCCTCTCCCCTTCCTAGCCTGCAGCATTGTTAGAGAGTTATTTTGTATTGTTTCTAATCTTACTTATTTGGGTTTATGTTTAAGTTTTGTCTGGGCAGAGATGTTTGGGAACAGCAGTTGCCCGAGTCGTGGGGGTTCAGCTGCTGCTTTTCTTGGAGGCACTGTAACTGACAGCTCTACTAAGGCTGCTTCTGAGCCTGACGGACACACTCACAAGACCTGGCTGGAGAGTGGACGCAGCAGCCCTGCCTGGAGTCCGATTGGCATGATATCAGCTCCAGAAGGGAAGGGAATGGAGCAGGCCGTGAGCTCGGAGGTCGGCTGGGGACAGTGGCATGTGTTGGGCAGCAATGGAAGGTGATATGTTTACTAAATGCCTGCCCTGCCATCCTCCTAGGTAGTCAGAGTGAGGTACATCCTGTCCCTCCCTCGTTTCCATGGAAACATGGCAGCAAGAGCAAGGGGGACAGCCGCAGCCAAATTCATCCCTCTCTCCCCAGCCCCCTTTGAAAAATGTTTGGGACCATAGTCTCTATATTATGCAGCCAGTAGAGGTGGTACTGAGCCATAGTACTTTTCAATTCTTCCCGTCTGGCCCTTCCTTCCCAGCAAGTGGGGTGTCTTTAACCTTGGCAGTGTGCAGAGGAGGCGAGGTAACATCCAACCCCCCCACTTCCCCTGCACCAGAGCTCACTGTTTCTACTGTGTAAAAAGCAGGGATCTTGCTGGGGCAGGGGGAGCCAGAAATGGCAATAAAAGTTTGTTGACCTGGGCTAAGCTGGACTCCATGAATTTTCCATTCTGGCAACTAGAAGGGGAGGGGTAGAGGGCCTGGCCCATGGGCCCTCCCTCCCGGAGGGGACTGGAGACTCCCCTAAATGCCCTGGCACCTCCTGGCCCCATCTCCTTCACTCAGATGCACTACTCCCCTTTCACAACCCGCTCTCCGTCCAAACAAGGTGGAAAAATCCCAGTTCTGATCAGGGAATGCATTGATTTTATCCCAAACCTGATGTTAATTTTTTCCAAGCTAAAGTGAACTAAAATTAATTTGCCACCCAAAACTTTTAGGATGGGAGTAGGTAACAATATGTCTGGAAATCGGGGTCCAATACTCTCTCCGGGGAGACAGGAATGAGGGGGGGAAAGGCCATGTCTTCACTTCCAGTCTTGCCCCTCTAAACCCCTCTTCCATCCTTATCTGAAGGAGCTGGTTACCCCTGCCCATCTTGCTTTGGGAAGGATTTAGAAAAAAATTTCGAGCGGGGAGTAGGGGCTTCCTGGCTCCCAGAGCAGCTATAGAGTGAGGGCGGCGAGCAGGGAGGCCCAGGGGCGCGGCAGGGGACAGGGCCGGGACAGGCCATCCAGCGCTGTGGGTGGTCCTCGCCCCCGCCGGCAGCCTGAACCCGCTCCTCTGCCCTCCCTGCCCGGAGGAGCTGTGCGTTGAGCTATGCGACCCCACTGCGTGGCGAGTGTCCCCCGAAGTCTCCTCGATGTCAGGGGGCTCAGACAAGGGAACTGGCCCGGCCCTGGAAAGGACTCGAGAGAATCCCTACGGCGCTGGGGAGGCAGAGACGTGGGTTTGCTCCCCGCCCCCAGTTTCTCCTAAGCGAACCTTCTGCTCCTGGGAGGGCGCCTTTCCAGCAGCCGCCTGGGGCCCAGGCCAAAACTGAGTTCCAGCTAGTAACAGAATGGAAAGAAAAAACAAAATCATCACCAATAAAAAAATTTAAAGTAAGGGCCTTTTATTCTGGGGGAGAAGAGTATAAAAGCACGCTTTCTTAGTGCCAGAGAATGCAGTTTATCCTTTGTCGGCTTTCCGTGATGTGGACCCACAAGTCCGCGTTCAGGGTAAGGAGTTGGGCGAATGCATCTTTGCAGTCCGCAGGCTTTGGAGGAGCTCACCTGACAGGGGCTCCTTTAGACCCTCTTGGAAGAAGAGACCAAAAATGGTGTTCCACAGAGCCAGGATTCAAATCCAGATTTCTTAAACTCTAAGCTGCATTTTTACTTACTAAGTCTCTACCGTCTCTTGGTATCAAATCTTCTGGACTTTGACAAAAGTCGGGAATTTCTGCCCAAGCCACAGGTCTTAAAACAGCCTGAGCAAATGTTCAGAAGCTTGTAGTGTGGTTCAGTGTTCCTAGATTCCTTTCTCAGTGGCTCTGGTTCTCAGTATCTCTGTAGCTTTCTTCCTCTTTGGCTTGATGCTGGGAGGGGGAAAAAAATGCCCCAATTTTTTAAAAGATTTTCTCATTATTATTTCATGTTTCAATTTAACTTGCTCCCTGAGTTTCCATGTTTGTAATAACCCTAGTTTCGAGCATGTGTGGTTAACACCAGTATCTTAGAACAGTTGTTAAATCCAGGTTCAAAGGTGGGTGGACGGAAGAAGATCGTTGGGGCAGCGGAAATCAGCCTGGAAGGGCAGAAATGGAGAGAAAGACTTAAAGGGTGGTGACAATTTGGCTGGGGTGACATGGCAAGAAAAATACTACTAGGTTCTCTGGGCCTCAAGCCCTACAATTTAAATAAGGACTTGAGCCCAGGACTGCCCGTTTGGCAGAACCGTCAGTGAAATGCTGATTTCCTCTATATTTGTTTTCTGTTGCTGCTGTAACAAGTACCACAAATTCAGTGGCTTAAAACAACTCAGATTTGTTATTTTACAATTCTGGAAGTTCAAAATGGGTCCCCCTGGACTAGTATGAGCAGAGCTGAGTTCCTTCTAAGGGCTCTAGAGGATCCATTTTTCAGCTTCTAGAGGCCGCTGGCATTCCTTGGGGCCTGGCCCCATTGTCCGTCTTTCAAAGCACATCAGTCCAACTTCCGCTGCTGTGGTCGCACCTCCTTTCTCTCTCTGACTCGCCCATGTCCCCCAACAGCACCGTTGTGGTTATCCTGGGCCCACTATCCAGAATAATCTTCCCATGTTAAGAATCTTATTTTAAACGCATCTGTAAAGTCCCTTTTACCATGCAAGGTAATATCTACACAGGTTCCAAGGATTAGGACATGGACATTTTGGAGTGGTCGTTATTTAGCCTACCACATCTTTCCCCCACCCTTATGCATGACTTAAGCTGGGGGATATATAAGAATGAGCAAGAGTTTAAGGCAGGTGTTGTCTGGCCTTCATTCTAACAACACTTAACATTTATCGAGTGCTTACTGTGTGCCAGGCACACATAACTATTACAGAGTTTAAGAGGCAGGTCTTTGGTTTCTCTGACTTGTCCCCATCCCTAAGGCCAGATACGTTAACAGTGTCAGGGACTCGTTTCAAAAAGGGGACACAGAAAGGGCACAGTTTCTTCCACCAGAAGAATTCTCCTTACCCATCCATCTAAAATGGTCGGGAACATTGTGAAACCTTCCCCCCCAAAACAAGTCGAGTAATGAGGTGTTCCATCCCTAGATAAAACACTTATGGGAGGGGATAAAGCAAGGGGTAACCATCTCTGGAACTCAGGTCGGAAGTTAAGCCCCCAGAGTCCTCTCCCAACCGTGCCAGGAATCTGGTGGGTCAGTCGGGTAAGTGGAATAGCATGGAGATTCCAGGAATATCTCCAGTTATCAGTGTACATTGACCAATAACCACGAAGCAACACAGTGATGAGGAGAAGGGGTAATCCCTAATGAAAGGTGTTAGGACACATGGATTGCACTAATTATGCTATAGAAAAGAAGTAACTCAGATTCATATCTCGCCTCATACCCTGACATGCTTTCCAGAGGCTGAGATAATTAAATATTTTAAAGCAAAACAAACAAACAAAACCGAGTCAGGATATCGCATTTGTCCTAGCTATAGGGAACTGGAGTGGACAGTCTTCAGTATACCTTCCCAGCTCACAGTGCTTCTTCCTTTTGTGGGAGCCAGTGCCCTATTCCTCCAGCCGCAGGCGTGAGTCTTGAGGAGCCATTTGTACTACAAGCCATGGTCTCCTAGACGTAGCTGACTGGATCAGGCTTGAGCACTGCATTAGTGTCTAGGGCTACTGTAACAAAGTACCACCAGCTGGGTGGCTTGCAACAACAGAAACTATCACCTCCCGGTTCTGGAGCCCAGAAGTCCAAAATGAAGGTGTTGGTAGGGCCAGGCTCCTTCTAGCGCCCCTAGCGGAGAATTCTTCCCAACCTCTTCAGCTCCTTGTGGCCCCAGACAGTCCTTGGTTTAGGGCAGGGGTCTGTAATCTCTGCTTTCATCTTCCCATGGCCATCTCACCTCTGTGTCTGTGTCCTGATCTCTTCTTCTTGTGAGGACACAGGTCACATTGGAATTAGGGCCCTCTCTACTCTAGTATGACCTCATAACTAATTACATCCGCAATGACCCTATTTCCAAATAAGTTCACATTCTCTGGTACTGAGGGATTAGTGCTTTGACATATCTTTTAGGGGGACACAATTCACTCCTAATGGGCACGTAGCCCAAACTTCCAAATAGTTCCTTCTCTGGGACTTCAGAATTGAGAATGAAATTCTAACCACAGTCTGGGCTGACTGGTCTGGTGAAGAGGGAGAAGGCAAGGGGAAGCTGAGGCTCAGCCTTCTGGCACCTGTGGACTGAGCAGCAGAGAAGGCCTATTTACAGGAAGAGGAGACTGGAACAGAATGGAGTAGGGTGGGGATGCAGACAAAAGGGACAGAGGAAGGAGACTTCTGGCGGCAGCTCTCACAATGAATGGCCCTACAACCTTTCTGCAGTACCTTGGCTATCCTGACTTGGGCTTCCTGAGACGCCGCTTACAGAAAAGCTTGCATTGTCTGCTTAAGGAAGCTCAACGTGGTTTCTGTTGCTTACAAGCAATGCTAATAAAAGGCTAGAATCAGAGTATGATACTGTATTAGTTTTCTATTGCTGCTGTAACAACTCACCCCAGACTTAGTGCTTAAGACAACACAAATTTACTCTCACACAGTTCTCTAAGTTAGAAGTCCACTATGGGTCTCGCGGAACTAAAATGCAGCAGAGCTGCGTTTTGGAGGGTCCTTCTGGAGGGTCCAGGGGAGAATCTCTTTCCTCGCATTTTCCAGCTGCTTGTAGCCCCCTCCTTCCACCTTTGAAGCCAGCAACAGCAGGTCAGTGACACCTTCTCACTGCACCATCTCTCTGTGGTTCTCTGCAGACGGGAAGGGCTGCTCTTTGTAAGGACTCTTGTGATTAGATTGGGCTCATCTGCATAATACAGGCTGCTCTCCCCATCTCAAGGTCCTTAACCTTAATCACATCCATCTGCAAAGTCCTTTTTGCAACGTGAGCTCTTATATTCACAGGTTCTGCTGCTTAGGATGTGCCATCTTTAAGACCCACCGTTTCGCCTCCCATAGATGCACAATACAATATATAATGACCACTTGTAACAAGATAGATGGCTGAGAGTTTAATGATCTTTCTTTGTACCGTTTCTTTTTCTTATAAAATTGCTTCATTCTGTTTGAACAACTCAGTCTGAAGCCTTGACCTCTGAAGGAACACAGGGTCAACTCTGTCAGATTCAAGGACCTTTATTTCACGCTCATCTCGTAGCCGAAGGTTTATCCTGGAAAGACACTAAATGAGGACATAGTCTCAAAGGCCTGATTAGAGCCAGGAAGGAATGAACAGAGTGGGATCAGATGCCTGTTCCCCACCAGAGAGCTGCATGTATTAAAATGTTCTTACTGAAATTCTCCTGAATGGAGAGTCTGGGGTAGATACCTTGTTTCTGGCCAGAAGCTATAAAGGCCAATTTACGTATATACACAATAAATAAAATGTACACGTACAGGGGGGCAGGTTCACATGTTCAGTCAACAAGGTGCCACTCTGGCATTGGGCATACAGGGGCGCACACAACCTCCTGCCTTCCTAAGTGTACTGGAGGAGACAGGTTTATACAAAATTACACCTTATACATTGTATACAGTATTATGTCAGGTGGAGATATAGGCTTTGAAGAAAAATGAAGCAGGCCATGAGAGGAGAGAGTGACAGAAGTGCAATTCTGGATGAAAGGTTTTTTTTAATGCCTTAAATTTAAAAAATCATTATTTTGAAATAATTTTAGACTCACAGGAGGTTGCAAAGAAGTATACCAGGAAGCCCCATGCATTTTTCCTAATATTCCCCAATGTTAACACTTTATGCAATTATAGGAAAATACCAAAACCAAGGAACTGACCTCACCAGTTATGAATGCACTCTTTCGAGTATGTGCACATAGTTCTGTGTGATTTATCATACATGTAGCCCGTGTAAGCATCACGACAGTCAAGATACTGAAGTGCATCTATGAATTATACTCAATAAAGCCATGACAAAAAAGTACTCAACTGTGCCATCAACACAAGAGATGTCAGTGTTGCCTCTTTGTGGCCACACCCACCTCTCTCCCCAACATCGGTAACCCCTGGCAACCGCCGACCTCTTCCCCAGCTCTACAGTTGGTTGTTTCCTAACGATAAGTGTTACATCAGTAGGATCATGCAGCGATCTCCTTTTGAGATCGACTTTTTTCACTCAGCATAACTCCCTTGAGATCCATCCAAGCTGTTACATGAATTGATGGTTTGTTCCTTTTTATTTCTCAGTAGTATTCCGTGATATGGATGTACCACCGTTTGCTTAACCATTCACCCACGAAAAGACACTTGGTTAGTTTCCAATTTTGAGCTACGACAAATAAAACTGCTATGAACATTTGTGTACAAGTTCCTACGTGGAAATAAGTCTTCATTTCTCTTGGCTAAATGCCCAGGAGTGTGATTGCTGGATTGTATGGTAAATGTATGTGTGGTTTTGTCTGGGGAGGTTCTTTTTGTTTTTTGTTTTTGGGTTTTTTTTCAGGAACTGACAAACTGTTTCTCAGAGTAGCTGTGTCATTTACATTCTCCAACAATGGATGAGCGCTTCTGTTCCTCCAAAGCCTTGCCAACGTTGCGTGTTAATCACCGTTTCTCATTTTAACCATTTTGATGGTTGTGTCGGGATATCTCATTGTGGTTTACTTTGCATTTCTCTAATGACTAATGATGTTGATTATCTTTTCATGTGTTTATTTGCCACCTATATATTCTCTTTGGTGAAGTATCTGCATGTTTTTGCTCATTTTCTAGTTGTATTGTTTGTTTTCATAAAACTGAGTTTTGAGAGTTCTTTATATGTCCCAGATACAAGACCTTTGTCATATATGTGCTTTGCAAATACATTCTCCCAGTCTGTAATTTGTCTTTTCATTCTCTTAACAGTGACTTTTGCAGAGCAAATGTTTTTAAAATTTTTGTTGAGGTCTAATTTATACAATTTTCCTCTTGTGGGTCATTCTTTTGGTGTCAAGTGTAAGAACTCTTTGTCTGCTCACATGAGTCCTGAGAATTTTCTCCTATTTCTTTCCTGGAGGTTTTATAGTTTTTTGTTCACATTAAATCCATGATTCATTTTGAGTTACTTTTTGTGCAAGGTGTGAAGTTTAGGTTGAGTTTCTTGTTTTTGCTTATGGATGTCTAACTGCTCCAACATCACTTATTGGAGAGGTTATCTCTCACCCTGGGCGGTGGTGCAGTGAGTCGGAGCGGGGTCCTGTGCACCAAAGGTTGTGGGTCAGATCCCCAGTCGTGGTACATACAGGAGGCAACCCCTCCCCTTCCTCTCTAAAATCAATAAGCATGTATTTGGGTAAGGATTTTTTTAATGATTTTTTTAAAAAGTTATCTCTATTGAATTTCTTTGCTTACTCTGTCAAATATTAATTAGGTACATTTGTGGTCATATTTCTAGGCTTTCTATTCTGTTCCATCCATCAATGTGTATATCTTCCTGCTAACATCACACACTCTTGATTACTGTAGCTATATAGCAAGGATTAATATTTAGACGTGATTTCTCCCACTTTCTTCTTCTTTTCCAAAAATTGTTATACGTCTACAGAGAAACTTCCTGAGTGAGGTTTTGATAGGAATTGTGTTAAACTGAGAGGTTGAGGGAATCAATTTTATGGGAAATTGACATCATTACTACGTTGCATCTTCCAATCCATAAACACAGGGTGTCTCTCCAAGGATCTAGGTTGCCTTTTATTGCTTGCATCAGTATTTAATAATTTTCATCATACAGATCCTGTACATATTTTTGTTAGATTTATACTTAAGTATTTCATTTTCTTTGGAGCAATCTGTAAGGAATGCCTTCTCAAGGGGGGATATCGGAGCAGAGACTTGAGTGTAACTGACAACATGAGTGCAGGCCCTCAGGCAAGAGCTTGGTGGTGTGTGTGTGTGTGTGTGTGTGCGCGTGCGCTCAGCCCAGCAGAAAGGACAGTGTGCCTGAGAGGGAGTGAGCAGGCCTGAGAGGGAGTGAGCTAGAAAAAGAGTAACACCAAATGAGGTCCAGGAGGCTGCTGGGGGGCTGACAGGGCCTGGGTGAAGTCATGATGAGATCCTGAAGATTTACTCTGTAAGTCTTATGAGATGCTGTCAGAGGGTTTTAAGCACTTGAATGATATGATATGACATATTTTACTTTATTTTTTAAGAAATTAAAAAAAAATCCTCACCCGAGGATATGTTGTTATTGATTTTAGAGAAAGCAGAAGAGAGAGAGAGAGGAACATTGGTTGCCTCCACTACCCACCCCAACTGGGGTTCGAACATGCAGCCTGGGTATGTGCCCTGACCGGGGATAGAACCCACAACCTTTTGGTGTACCAAATGATGCTCTAATCAACTGAGCTATCTGGCCAGGGCTGATGTGACATATTTGAAAGGATCACCCTGGCATCTGGCTGGAGAATAGGCTATACGAGGGTGAAGGGTAACAGGGAGCCCTGTTAGGAAGCTCTTTGAGTGGCCCGGACGGCAGGTGATAGTAGCTCAGACCAGGATGGTAGCCGTGGAGGTCATGAGTAGTAGCTGGAATCTGGACATACATACTTCGAAGATGTAGCGGACAGAATTAGCTGATGGATTGCATGTGAGATGTTAGAGAAAGAGAAGAACCAAGGATGACCCCCAGGTTCTCAGCCAGTGCAGCTGGGTCGATGAATGGTAGTGCCATGTACTGAGAAGAGGGAAACTGCGTTCTTCAGTATAGAAACAGAACTCAAGAAGACCTAAAACGTCACAGTATGCAGCCACAGACTGAAAGGGGGTAAGGTGCCTCTTTCCCAAACCAGCCACATTTCTACAACGTTGGCCACTAGTTGGACTTCCAGGATCTACTAAAGTGGCCTCCTGGGAGGGTGTGGGAGGAGAAGGAAGGGAAGTGAAACTGACAGTTGGTAAGCACTTAAAGACCAAGATTTCTCATGTTAATATTAATCCTCATTGGATTATTTTTAGA
The DNA here is from genome assembly GCF_022682495.2 of Desmodus rotundus. Lineage (NCBI taxonomy): Eukaryota > Metazoa > Chordata > Mammalia > Chiroptera > Phyllostomidae > Desmodus > Desmodus rotundus. Next base: position 75,411,880 of record NC_071392.1, read on the forward strand.
TAAGTAGCGATATGCTTTTTTTCTCTTTTTTTTTAATTGCAGAAAAAGCATACATAATAGTTATCATTTTAACCATATGTAAGTGTACAATTCAGTGGCATGAAATATACTTAGTATATTGTATAATCATCACTACTATTAGACCCAAAACTTTTTCATCATCCCCATCAAAAACTCTGTGCCATTAAACAACTCCCCTTTCTTCCCTTCCCGTAGCCCCTACTAACTATATTCTATTTTCTGTGTCTATCATCTGTCTATTCTAGGTAGCTCATATAAGCAGAATCTTTTAATATTTGTCCTTCTTTCTGCATTTGATTTATTGCACTAAGCATGTTTTCAAGGTCCATCGATATTGTACCTGTAACAAAATTATGCTCATTTTTAGGGATATACCACATTCTGTTTGCCCATCGTTGATGGACGCTCGGGTGGTTTCTACCTTTTGGCAGTTGTGAGTAGCGCCGCTGTGAACGTTCACGTACAAGTAGCTGACTTCCTGCTGTCAGTTCTTAGGGACAAACACCCAGGAGTGCAATTGCTGGGTCATGTGAAGATAGTTCTACATTTAGCCTTTTGAGAAACCACCAAACTTTTTCACAAAAGTTGCGCCATTTTGTATTTCTACAAGCAATGTACAAGGGTTCCATTTTCTTCATATCCTTGCTAACACTTATTATTCATGTTTTTTTTTAATATTCACCCTCTCAGTTGTGAAGTTGGATGCCAGTGTGGTCTTCGTTTGCATTTCCCTAGTGACTTAGGATGTTGAGAATTTTTTCATTGGCCATTGTCTATCGTGTCTATTGGCCATTTGTACATCTTTGCAGAAACGTCTGTTCGAGGGTTTTCCCCTTTTTCAATTGGGCTGTTTGTTTTGTTGTTGGGTTTTAGGAGTTCTTTATATATTCTGGATATTAATTCCCTATTAGATGTATGATTTGCAAATATTTTCTCCCATTTTATAGGTTGTCTTTTTTTATAGTATCCTTTAATGCACAAAAGTTCTTTATTTTGATAAAGTCCAATTTATCTATGTTTTATTGCCTGGGCTTTTGGTGTGATATCCATAAAATCGTCACCAAATCCAATGTTATGCATTTTTTTCCTAATGTTTTTTCCTAAGAATTTTATAGTACTAGCTCTTTAACTTAGGTCTTTGATCCATTTTGAGTTAATTTTTCTATATTGTGTAAGGTAAGCATACAACTTCATTCTTTTGCATACACATATCTAACTTTCCCATCACTACTTATTGAAAAGACTGTCCTTTCTCATTGAGTGGTCTTAGAACCTTTTAAACAATCAATTGGGCACATATGGGAGGGTTTATTTTTAGGCTTTCTGTTTATTCTATCCGCTTCTATGTCTGTCTCTATGCCCATCTCACAGTGCTTTAATTACTGCAGCTTTGTAGTAAGTTTCAAAATCAGGAAGTGTGAGTGTTCCAATTTTATTAATTTTTTCCACATTGTTTTGGCTATGGTTTTGGCTACTCAGGGCCCCTTGCACTGGCATGTGTATTTGAGGGTCCCTTTTCCATTTCTGTGGAAGAGGCTGTTAGAATGTTGACAGGGATCGCATTGAATCAAAGATCCCTTTGGGTACTATCGATATCTTAACAATATTGAGTCTTCCATCCATGACCACAGTGTCTTTCAGCTTATTTAGGTATTTTAAATTTTCTTTCAGCAATGTTTTATAGTTTTAGGTGTACAAGTTTTTCATCTCCTTCACTAGATTTATTCCTAAGTATTTAATTCTCTTGTGTGCTTTAAAAATGGAATTGCCATCTTAATGACCTTTTCAGATTATTTACTGCTGGTGTATAGGAACGCAACTGATAACATCTCACTTTTGTAGAGGAAGAAATAGGGGCTTAGAATAAGTTGCTCAAAGGTCCTTGGCTAGTAAGGCCCAACGCAGGCTCCTGACTCCAAATCTATTGTGCTGTCTTTCTGAAGAGGCAGATTATCAAGCCCCTTTCCCATTTTGCCTGTCCTCTGACTTGATGCTCTTAGTTGCGAAATAAGAAACACTGGGGGGAAAAAGAACTGGCAACAGTTATGCTCCAAATTCTAACCAGTGTGACAGCCGAACCATCAGGAGGCAGCGAAGGCTTCAAGGATACCCATGGGTCTCCCCCAGATACTTGCATGTTCATTGTTTCTGAGTGGAAGACCCAGAGGCAAATCACAGAGAGTCAACATTGAATGTGTGACTTTGAAATGCCAAAAGAGTTGGTGAGAATGACTCGGAAGTCAAGAAGCTACTTGTAGCAAATCAAGTACTGTAATACATTGTCGACACGGGGCAGCTCCCCATGGCCCTGACAAAAGGACTGTGTTATGACATGTGGATGGTGGGAAGACCCTTGAGGAACTGGGTAGGGGGTGGCTCAGGCTCAGAAGAGGAGTACTTTGCAGCCTCCGTGAGACTGGAGACCAGGCGTGTGCTGAGTCACTCTGAGGAGTCTCTAAAAGACCCTGGCAGTCTTGTTAGGGTCAGCTTTCTCCAGGACCCTTGAATGCCATTCAGAAACCACCAGAAGATTCTCTCCTCTCCAGTCCCCACCGAACACTTTCCTTCCTTCCAAAACCTGCTGTCTGACAGGATTCCCGAATCTCTACTTCCTTCTGTTTCTGGGGAAAGACACTTTAAATGTGCAGCCATGGCTACTATTGTTGCAGCTGCCACTGGTGGGAACCTGGCCCAGTAACTGTGGACAGTACTATGAGAATTTTCTCAGCCTACCTTCCTGCTGGCCAGAAAGGTTCCCAGAGAGGAATGCTGAAGCCTAGAGAACACAAGTGTTCACACACACACAGAGCGAGAGAGAGAGAGATGAGAAATCAGACTATCTTCTCCTTCCTTTTAAAGCAAAGAACATAAGAACATTCCAGCTGGAAGACAGCACCTTAGGATCATCCCAATTCACCCTCTTATAACCCAGTGTAAAGGTCCTATGTTACAGTGATGTGATTATTCCTCATACCTCCCAAGAAATCCCCGACGAGGAATGGTAGAGCCTTGATAATTGAAGAGTTTTTAGGCAGAGAGGTAAGTGGGTGTCAGAACACTTATGCAGGTTCCTCCCTAATAACATGAAATGTTGAGAAAGTCCCACAGGGCTTCAAAGCTGCCACAGTAACAACCAGATAGAAAATAAGTGGAGAAAGTTCACAAAGCAAAGTGTCAGTGTGGTAACAGACAACTTTCTCTGTGGCTCAAACCTTGGACGTGTTTTAACAGTCATTTCATATCTATCACAGAAAAAATAGACAAAGTAGGTCATAATGTTTGAAATTATTTTTCCAGTGGGAATATCATGCCCTGATGACACAGTCTTATTCACACTTCTTCCAGAAATCGCCAGCAGCTTCCTTCAAAATGGACCAGCCTCTCACCTTCCTACCATCCTCACATCACCTGATTAATATTCTTAAACATATCACTCCTCTGTCAAAACCTTGCACTGTTTTCTTATTGCTAATAGAATTAAACCTTAATTTCTTTGTATGTTACTCAAGTTTTCTTACCAATCGATTTCCCTGTTTATCCCTTACTGTGCCCTGGTTGCCAGGCCAGTCAAGCTGTGAGCGGGAGCCATAGTTTCCTCCCCTTGTAGTGCCAGCTCCACGCCTCTCTACTCTTCTCACTCCTCCCACTCACACTTCAGGGCTGGATCCAAACCCCACCCCCGCCGCTTCTACCCACACTGGTCTCTCCCCGCTGTAAATCCCTGTAGTACACTCACCCCGCACCGCATTTAGGCAGCTCGTTTACCGAGTGACTAATACGCATGTCTCACTGCACTGGAAGCTCTGTGTATACAGGGAATAGAGTAAGGTCCCTGTCCTGGAGGAGGAGACTTTGCCGCGTTGTCCTAACCTATTACTGTCGCTTGAGGGCAAGCCTTGTCACCACAGTAAAAGGCACAAGTTCTGTGATGATGGCATGCTTATCGTGGCGCTATGTACGTCCTAGGATTTCAGAAGGACTTGCCAAATTGAATTAAATTCATTCTCATTCTCTCTCTCCCTCTCTCTCTCCTTCCCTCCCTTTCTCTCTCTCCTTCTCTCTCCCTTCTCTCTCTCTCCCCCTTCCACCAACTGAGGATGGTAGCTGAAGTGCAGTCACTGATTTGCTCTTAAACGGTCAAACCTAACAAACTCGCCCATTTCAGCCAGGCCGAAGAGGGCGGGATAGGGGGTGAAACAGGAAAAGCCGCCCTAGTGTGTCGCCCCATCAGCAGCACAGAAAAGTTCAAGTCTGCTCTCCCGGCTGGATCCCTGGCTCTAGGCGTAAACTGTGAAATCAAGTGTGGGGACTTGCACAGGCAAAGAAGGGAGTGAGGAAAGGCAAAATGAACAGAGTTAAATAGGAGAGCCGCAGAAACTTCTCCGCCAGCGTTATGAGCAGCAAGAACCAGCAAAGACGGTTCTTGAACACATCCAAGCCATTTGGTTGTGGCTTCCTTTGGACACAACCAAAGACACGCCAGGGCCAGTCGTCGAAATCACAATTCAGACCACACATTTGTAGCAATAAAGGCTTGAGGTTGGCACGTTTGGTTTCTAGACACCTGCGCCCACAGGTCACAGCAGCGGGGACAGCTGCCTGAGTGACTCTGAGGTCATCTCTCACACAGGTCCTGCGCTGGAAGGATTTGACCAGCGGGAACCCCAAGCCCTGGTTCTTCTCCACAGAGCCCCGGGACACACCGAAACATCTCACCGAGAGCAGAAAAGACAGGCGAGATAGGGAGTGGGGAGGGATAGAGGTTTCCGCTGACTGCAGGCACCCCCAGTCTCTCCCACCGTAAACGAGAAGAGTCCGCTCCCTGCAGACGACCAAGGCGAACGGTCCTCGGGCTTATTCAAGTGCCCGCTGAGTCTCGGCGCAACTCCGGGACACGATTTCCACCTATCTCTGGCTCTGGGGCGGCGGGCAGCGTCGCCTCAGCCCCTGGCCCGGGACCCTCTGCGCGCCAGAGTCGCTGAAGCTCGCGCTCCTCCTCTCTCTCATCCCCTCCCCTCCCGATCCCTCCCTCGGCCAGTCCCTCCCCCAGCCTTGGAGGAGGGGGGCCGGGCTTGGCTCGACGAGGCCCGTGCATTCCAGAAAGCCTAGCGAGCTAGAGCAACAAAGGAACCGGGTAGTCGGCAGGGAGAAGTCGGGGGACTGCGGCGCGCTTCGGTGAAGGTGGCAGCTGGGCCCCGGGCTGGCGCGGGGGCGGCGCCGGGGACCTAGTCCGGGACCCCCGGCCCGCGCCTGGCCTCCAACGCGGGGCCCGGAGGTGGTTTTTAATGGTGGGAGAGGGGATGGGGCTGCAGATTGGGGGCCCCGGGAGCTCCCAGGGCTGAAGACAACTTGGATTACCAGGGAAAGGGGTAGGGAGCTGTGCATCCCCGCCCGGGCCTCCGCCGCCTAAACATGGGCCCCAGGTTCCAAAGTTTTCGAAGTTGGGCGCCGAGGGCCCGCGGCGCGCGGAGCATCCGGGGAAGCCCAACACTGGACTCGAGGGGCGCACAGGTCGCCTGAGTCGCCTCCGCGGCCCCAAGGGTTGCGCGTGGGCCCAGGGGGCTCCGGGGAGCGGGCGGGGGGCGCCGGGGCTTCTGCTGATTTGGCGGGTTTGGCCATGGCCGCTGCCCGCCTTGCACGGGGCCCGGAGCTCTTGCTTATGGGGCTGCTGCTGCTGCTGCTGGGGGGCCCGGGCCGGGGCATGGCCTTGAGCGGGAACGCGACCGGGCCTGGGCCGCGGAACGCGGGCGGGAGCGCCAGGAGGAGCGCGGCGGGGACTGGCCCTCCGCCGCTGCTGAGCCACTGCGGTCGGGCTGCCGCCTGCGAGCCGCTGCGCTACAACGTGTGCCTGGGCTCGGCGCTGCCCTACGAGGCCACCTCCACGCTGCTGGCCGGGGACTCGGAGTCCCAGGAGGAAGCGCACGGCAAACTCGTGCTCTGGTCCGGTAAGCGCGCGGAAGCCGGAGCCCGGGGACTGCGGTGATGGGCTGCGGGGACTCCGGGAAAGAATAGGCTCAGGCCTGAGATTTGGAGAGGGCGGGTGCTGCACCCGGGTGCCTGGGAGGAACGGAGTCGGAAACTTGTGAGCAGGCTGTGTGCTGGACGGGACCCTCGGAGGTGAGGAAGGAGGGCGAGGAAGTGGAGGAAGCGGGTCACAAAGGACCTGAGCAGGGTGGTTGATCTAAGGATGCGGAGGAACTAGGAGCCTGTCCTGAAGGGACTCTGAGCAACAAGAAAGGACATTTAGAGAAGAAAAAAAAGAGGAGATGCTCCAGATAAGTGCCGATCTGGAAGCTGAGTTCTTAGTGATTCAAGGAGATGTTTAGACCTTGGAGAAGAGAGAAATCCAGTTGGAGAGGAAAATGGGAGGAATGTGAATAGAAGATTGAGGCATGGGGGTGGGGGTGAGAATTAGTGAAATTTGTGAGGGATGAGAAACGCCCTGATAATGAATAGTTAAAAGGTAACCAGAGGCCCTGGCCAGGTAACTCGGTTGGTTAGAGCACAGTCCCGAAACACCGAGTTTGTAGGTTCCACCCACGTCGGGGCACACACAAGAATCAACCAATGAACTCATAAGTGGGTGGAACAACAAATCGATGTTTCTCTCCCTCTCTCTTCTTCCCTCTCTCTCTCTCTCCTTCTCCCTACGTTCCTCTCTCTCTCTAGAATCAATCAACAAAAATATATATATATTTTTAAAAGGTAACCAGAAAGTTTCAGAAATATTGTTTTGGGAAACTGGAATTTCAGAGAACCCTGATTTTGTCTTGCTTTCACAAGAGATTTCACAGTTTCCTCATCTGAAAAATGGGGACTCTGATTTTTGTTTGAGATTGTGAAGGAATGTGACTATTTTGACGATTAATTGTGTGTTCTTTGGAAGTTTGGGTGCTCCGGCCGGTCTGGGCTGCTGAAGGACACTTAAGTTTGGGATGTTGAGAGCCTGTGGTTACTTCCATGGTGACCTCAAGTCCCAGAGCCCTCACCTCAATGTGGGATTATGGTCCAGCTTGAAAATCTGCAGAAGGAACTCACATGGTCAGTCCTTCCTTAGCAGTGTGGAGTGAATTATGTCCCCACCTGTCACTCTTCTGAGCTGGGAGCTTGAAGGTGCTCAGGAAGGAACCTGGCCTTGTCGCTCCTTGCGTCTAGCCAGTGCGATTCAAAACTGACATTGAAAAAAGAAAATAAAATCCAAAAGCCAGGCACAGATCCGGCAACCTCCTTTTGACAGACTTCGAGCGCCCCACATCTCAGTTCTGCCCCAGTGCCCCAGTACCGCACGTCTCCCGTCTCCATTCTGCCCTGGGTGCTGCTGGTAATGGTCCTGATGGGGAAGTGTATGTAGGTTGCCTGTCATTGTCAACTGGGCCACTAGAGTTCCCAAAGTTTCTCGGAGGATGTTGGACAAAGCCATACCATTCCTGGCTTGATGCAGATGCCAGATGAGGAACCTGGAGGATGGTGCCTGTGATGGAGCTTCATCCTTTGTGGGTACCAGGTCAGCATGTCGGCAAGGACCCTGTGTAATCAACAGTAGCCTTGGAAAATCCATAATTACCATAAGGTCTGTGTAATTTTGCATATGCTCTCTCTATGGCAATTCTGTATAAATGTGTCACAAATAGTGATGTACAGTATAGAAGAAGGGGCATATACAGAAACTATCATTTTAGTCTTTAAAGTTACATGAATGCAAAGCAGAAGGATGGAAGAATTAAAAAAGAATACAAGAAGTATAAACACTATTTCATTGAGCACTGCCTGAAATAAGCCTTGAGTTTAGGAGCCAGCTGTATGGAGAATCCAAATAAATCTCTCAGCACTAGAATCTCACCCAGTTCTGAGTTGCCCACACTAAAAGAGGATATTCTGTTTCTATTCATGTATTTTGCAGGGGCCAGTGGTTGAATTCTCCTAAGTTAGATGCATGTGTGATGCTATCCTTCTGTCGTTACTATCGAATCAAGAAGGAAGGGTATGAACTGCTTTACAGCCCCTACTCCTATCCTGAGAGCAGCTGTTGAGTAGGCAGAAGTGGTTTGGGCAGGAAAGTTTAGGAGTTAGAACCAGCTGCTGTCTGTGCAGGTTCGAACCCCACTAGCTATGCCTTGGTGGGGCAGGTTCCTGCAGGGGTGCCAGCCCAGAGCCCTAGTTCACTCCGAGCTCGTCTCCGCTGCCGCCCAGTATCCCTCAGCTCAGCCCCAGCCCCGTGTGTGTTCTGGTTGTTCTCTTTCTGCTTAGGGTCCTTCTGTGGGATGTCCTACAAAGTAGGACCAGAAGCAGGTGTTAGTATGAGCTGAGCCAGTGGGTGGGTAAAGTCAACCTGAACCAGGAGTGAGAATCCCAGACAGGCCGCCAGCTGGGAATTGTGGCGAGTGGCCAGTGATGGGTCCTGTCCTGGGTTAGGGGTCTTGACTTGGCGTTAGACATGGTCAGTGTCACCTGGCTTTTGGAGGTATTTTTGTAGGTGGAGGATGAAAATGATCTAAGTAGTCTTCTGTAAATTTTGAAAGTAGAGACTACTTGTCCATCACTTTTTTCTGAAAGCCTCAAAGTTCTGAGTACACACAATCACCCAACCATTTATTCGTTTAGGTATCGGGTGCTTGCTCCAGCCTGGGTCAGGTTCTGGGGTGTATAGAGATGAATAATGAAGACATGAACCCTGCCATCGAGCAGAAGACAGAAAATGAAACAGGCTGTAGCAATATTTGTGAAAGGTATTGTGACAAAGTAGGATGCTGGAAGAACACAAAGGACTTTGTGGAGCAAGAGAAGAAGACCCTGCCTGTTTACCCCATGACCTGAGAAATAAGTAGGAATTACCTGGGCCAAGGAAGGGTTGGATGGAAAGGGATGGGAAGAGGAAATAGCAGGCACTAAGGTGAAGGAGTGACAGGGCTTGATACTTTTAAGGAAGTCTAACAATTTCAGTAGCGCCGGATCAAAGCAGGTGGGAGACAGAATTATAAGAGATAAGACCTGGAGAATTAGAAAATAAAGGGATTCATTCCCCATATTAAGAAGCTGGTATGAGCAGGAACCAAGATGGTGGCGTAGGTAGACACACTGCGCCCCCTCGCACAACCAGAACTGACAGAGAATCGAACAGCAAGGGGGACCGACACCAAGGAAATAGAAAATACACATTCATCCAGACTGGTAGGAGGGGCGGAGACGGGCACTGGGGTGGAGAGGACTCGCGTGGCTGTGGCGGGACTGAGACTGGCGGAGTGTGGGACAAATGGCGCAGGCAGTCCGAGCACTAGCAGACCTTGCGGCCCCACATTTGCACAGATAAACCCAGAGGGCCGGACTCAGAGTGGCGGAGAACGGGGCAGGCAGAGAGGCGGGTAGCACCCTGCAGCACCACATTCGCCCAGATAAACCAGACGAATGGCGGGCAGCGAAGCAGACTGCGCAACCCAGGGCTCCAGGTTGGGGAAATAAAGCCTCAAACCTCTGATTGAAAGCGCCCCTGGGGGTTGGGGCAGCAGCAGGAGAGACTCCCAGCCTCACAGGAGAGGTTGTTGGAGAGACCCACAGGGGCCCAGAGTGTGCACAGGCCCACTTACTCGGGAACCAGCACCAGAGGGGCCCAGTTTGATTGTGGGTATCGGAGTGAAAGACTGAAATCCGGAGGAGAGTGAGGCGGGCGCCATTGCTCCCACTCGGCCCCTCCCCCACATACAGCGTCACAGCGCAGCGACCAGCATTACCACGCCCCGGTGAACACCTAAGGCTCCGCCCCTTAAAGTGACAGACGCTCCAAGACAAACAAAAAAAAATGGCCCAAATGACAGAACACTTCAAAGCTCCAGAAAAAATACAACCGAGCGACAAAGAGATAGCCAACCTATCGGATGCACAGTTCAAAGCACTGGTTATCAATATGCTCACAGACTTGGTTGAATCTGTTCGAAAAACAGATGAAAAAATGAAGCCTATGCTAAGAGAAACAAAGGAAAATGTACAGGGAACCAATAGTGATGCGAAGGAAACTGGGACTCAAATCAATGGTACGGACCAGAAGGAAGAAAGGAACATCCAACCAGAAAAGAATGAAGAAACAAGAACTTGGAAAAATGAGGAGAGGCTTAGGAACCTCCAGGACACCTTGAAACGTTCCAACATCCGAATTATAGGGGTGCCAGAAGGAGAAGAGGAAGAACAAAAAATTGAAAACTTATTTGAACAAATAATGGAGAACTTCCCCGATCTGGCAAAGGAAATAGACTTCCGGGAAGTCCAGGAAGCTCAGAGAGTCCCAAAGAAGCTGGACCCAAGGAGGAACACAACAAGGCACATCATAATTACATTACCCAAGATTAAACGCAAGGACCTACATCCAAGATTACTGTATCCAGCAAAGCTATCATTTAGAATGGAAGGGAAGATAAAGTGCTTCTCAGATAAGGTCAAGTTAAAGAAGTTCATCATCACCAAGCCCTTATTATATGAAATGTTAAAGGGAGTTACCTAAGAAAAAGAAGATCAAAAATAGGAACAGTAAAAATGACAGCAAACTCACAGTTATTAATGACCACACATAAAACAAAAACGAGAGCAAACTAGGCAAACAACTAGAACATGAGGGTTGTCAATAAGGGAGTGGGAGGGGGAGAGGGGGGTAAAGGTACAGAGAATAAGTAGCATAGATGATAGGTGGAAAATAGACAGGGGGAGGGTAAAAATAGTGTAGGAAATGTAGAAGCCAAAGAACTTATAAGTATGACCCATGGACATGAACTATGGCGGGGGGGAATGTGGGAGGGAGGGGGGTGGGCAGGATGGAGTGGAGTGGGGGGGAAATGGGACAACTGTAATAGCATAATCAATAAATATATTTTAAAAAGAAAAAAAAAGAAGCTGGTATGTTATCCAAGAGATAATAAGGAGCCAGTGAAGGCTTTTAAGCAACGGAGAGATGTGATCATGTTTGCATTTTAGAAAGATCTCTGGGTGCCATGTGAAGGAGCCATGGTTGGAGGGAAAACCTGGAGGCTGGTTGCTTGTTTAGAGGATGGTTGAAGGAGTCCGGGGGAGAGATGATGGGGTCAGGGCTGGGGTAACAGGCTATAGGAAGTAGGCCCCACAGTTTCAGAGCTAGAACCAATGGGACTTGCCAATGAGTTGGATGGAGGGCTTGGTGGAAGGTGATACTTTCCCTTTCATGGAGCCAGAGAATGCTAGAGGAGAAGGAGGTTGAGAAGAAATCAGGGGTTCAGATTTGGCCAGGTGAATTAGAGGCGCTTATTGGATGTCTGTGTGGAGAGTGCCAGCAGTTCTGGACTAGGAGCTGCTGAAGAGAGGTGGCCACCATGTGCTTCTTCCACCCGGACTCCTGAGCCTTTGGAAGCGTACCGCTGAGTGAGGCAGTTCATAGCTCAGGTTGGGCCAATTCCTGGATTTGTATAGAACTCGATCTCTCCTGTATCTCTCAACTCTCTGGACGTGGGCTTCTTCAGGATCTAGCATCTTCTTCTCCATTATAGCTTGAAAATGCCTCCTCTGAGGCTGTCCAGGTTGATCAGATAATCATAGTACCCAGGTCATGGTCCACCTTCGGCCAAATCTGGTTTGGTAAATGGGGCAAGGAAGCAGAAAGGCCAGAGGCTGGCGAGGGAGAGAGGTCCCTGAGAGCCGGCACGTAGCCTCTTTGACGACCGCTGTGCTCTGTGTGTGCACAGGGGTATGTGGCCGGTCACCCAGCTGCAGCATGCAGGAGGAGAAAGCCAGGGAAGCCGGGAGGAATTTCTCATTTGCCTCTCAGACATCTAGCTGAGAGATGAGAGGAAGGATGGTGGTGGTGATGGTGAGTTATTCACAGATCAGGTCAGATTAGGAAGCATTTCCTTAGAACTGTTCCCAAACCTGGCTGGCTGATGGTCAAAATCAGTTTATATATACGGGTCCGGCAGAAATAACGCCTGCTTGAGTGTGGTTGGTAGGGTAATCATATGGGTGTAACAATTTATAGTTTTAATTTGAACATTTCACCTTAAATGTCACTTGGTGTGCTTGAGTGTGATATTGTTATGTTACAGAATTACATGCTTGTGATTTTGGAATAAAAAGGGGCGTTATTTGTGTCAGATCACTCACACACACACACACACACATACAGAAAGTATAAAATATGGAATACCACACGTTTACAAAAGCTGAGGTCGTTTAAAGAACCTAAAATGAGGCTTAAATAGTATTGAGCACTGTTTTGCTACAGTTAATTGTCTCTAGTTTCTAGGAAAAATAAATGATACTGGCAGTTGAAAAAATAAAAAAATAAAAATATGGAACAACATCCACGGGCCCACATTTTCATTTTTGCTTCAGATTTTTAACTTCTTAATTGTGAAATGTAGCACGTGCACAGAAAGTGCACGAAACGCAAAGGTACTAAACAACAAGTAACTATAAGGAGCCACGTGGATCAAGAACTAGGCCACGGTGGGGCCCCCAGGAGCTCCCTCTTGGTCTTTTCCAATCACATCTCCCTCCCTCCTCTTTTAGAAGTAACTACTACCCTGATTTTTGGATAATTATTTCCTTTTTTCCTCTATAGTTTTACCATCTAGTTTTGGAATCCCTAAAATTCAATTTTGTATGTTTTTTGACTTTATACAGTGGAATCACGCTGTGTGTATTCTTTCATGTCTTGTTTCTTTTATTCTGTGTTATTTTGTAAGATTCATGTTATCGCAGCTCATTTTTTCAATGCTGAATAGTATTCCATGGTAGAATGTATCCCAATTTATTTACCCATTTTGCTGTTGAACGTTTAAGTTGTCCCCGGTTTGGGGCCACTGGGAATACCATTGCTGTGAGTGTTCTTTTATGTATATCCCGGTGCACCTGGGTACGTACTTGGAGATAACGGGCACGCACACCTTCAGGTTGACTAGATAATACTGAAGAGTTGTTCAAAGTGGTTGTACAACTTACACTCCCACTGGCCCTATAGAATAGACACCATTGCTCCGCATGATTCCTGACCGACTCTTGGTATTGTCCGCCTTTAAAATTTTGCCAAACTAGTGGATATGTTGTTGTATGTATTTGTGATTTTAATTCACAGTTCCCTGATTACTAGTGAGGTTAAGCACCATTTGAGATGTTCACTGGCCATTGGAGTTCTTCTTTTGTGAAGTGTCTGTCCAAATTTTTGGCCCATTTTTCTGTAGGGCTAGCTGTCACTTTTAAAAGATTTGTAGGAGATCTTCGTGGATTTGAGTTCCTTATTGGTTGCATGTATTGAAAAGAATTCCTATTCTGTGGCTTGCCTTTTCATTCTCTGTGTCTTTTGTTGAGCGGAAGTTCCGAACTTCAAGGTAGTCATTTACTAAACTTTTTATGAGTGGTGTTTATTGTATTTTATTTCAAAATGTCCTTTTATACCACAAAGTCATGAATTTATTCCCTTATGCTATTTTCTCAAAACTTTATAGATTTTCCTTTCATTTTAGGCACATAAATCCCCTGGAGTTGGTTTTTTGTAGAACTCTAATTTCATATATATGTTGTCAGTATCATTTGTTAAAGAGAATATCCTTTCTCCACTGCTCTGCCATAAATCAAGTGTTGAAATGTACATTTGTTCCTGGGAGTTTTATTCGATAGGTCTATTTGTCTAGCCCTTGCCAATTCCACATCATCTTAATTTTCTCATCTTTATAACATGGTTCTTCACCTTCTTTGAGCTACGCACCAATTTGGCAATCTGGTAAAACCCATGGGCCCCTTCTCGGTGTAGTATTTTTAAATTCATGAAGTAAAACATATATGGTTGAAAAGAAGCATTTAGGATTATGAAGGAAATGAATTATATTGAAATATAGTTATCAAATATTTTAAAAGTTTACAATCTAATATTTTTGTGCTTCTTTAGTAATACATTGTAAGACCTGCCATGGATTCAGTAACCACTGCAATATCAAGGTGGCGATGAGCAGTGGCAATATTTTGACATATCCGCAACAAAATTATTTGATTTCTATTTGTGACAAAGCCACAGGTGTTGCTGACATTACTGTGGTATGTTGTTTCTATTTTTAATGGAAGGAAATGCTAGATTTCAGTTAGATGTCATTGTTTTTCCCATCCATGTTCGTGGATCCCTAAATTCTCTCCAAGGATCCTTTGTGAACTCGAGGCTAAGAACCTCTGCTTTATAGTACAGCAGTATGTGACAGAGTCTGGGCCATTCTTGATTCTTTGTGCTTTAATATAAAAATAATTGTTGGTGGGTTTTTTGGAACCATAGAAAAAAATATTTTATTTTTCATTCTAATTTTTTTATTGTTCACTTACAGTTGTCCCCATTCCCCCCCCATTACTCTCACCTGCCCTACCCACCCCCCACCTTCTACTTTCCATCCTCTCCCCGCCTGCACCCCCCCCATTGTCTTTGTCCATAGGTCCTTTATACATGTTCCTTGACTTGACCCTCCCCCTTCTTTCCTCTCTTATCCTCCTCCCTCCCTTCTGGTCACTGTCAGTTTATTCTTTATTTCCATGTCTCTTGTTCTATTTTGCTTGCTTGTTTGTTCTATTGATTAGGTTCCATTTATAGGTGAAATCATATGGTATTTGTCTTTCACTTCCTGGCTTATTTCACTTAGCATAGTGCTCTCAAGACCTATCCACGCTGTCAGGAAGGGTAGGAGTTCCTTTCTGCTGCACAGTATTCCATTGTGTAAATTATACCAGTTTTTTGGTCCACTCATTTACTGATGGGAAGTTAGGCTGTTTCCAGCACTTGGCTATTGTAAATAATGCTGCTATGAACATTGAGGTGCATAGGTTCTTTCGAATTGGTGTTTCAGGATTCTTAGGGTATAACCCCAAAGTGGAATTGCCCAGTCAAAAGGCAGTTCCATTTTCAGTTTTTTTGAGGATATTTCATACTGTTTTCCACAGTGGCTGCACCAGTCTGCATTCCCACCAACAGTGCACTAGGGTTCCCTTTTCTCTACAACCTCGCCAGCACTTGTTTGTTGATTTGAATATGATGGCCATTCTGCCGGTGTAAAGTGGTATCTCATTGTGGTTTTAATTTGCATCTCTCTTATAGCTAGTGATGCTGAACATCATTTCATATGTCTCTGGGCCCTCTGTATGTCCTCCTTGGAGAAGTGTCTGCTCAGGTCCTTTGCCCATTTCTTAACTGGATTGTTTGTCTTTCTGGTGTGGAGTCATGTGAGTTCTTTACATATTTTGGATATCAAACCCTTGTCCAAGGTATCATTGGAAAATATATTTTCCCATACGGTTGGTTCCCTTTTCATTTTGCTGACAATTCCTTTAGCCACGCAGAAGCCTTTTAATTTGATGTAGTCCCATTTGTTTATTCTTTCCTTTATATCCTTGTCCCTAGGAGACACATCGGTGAAGGTATTGCTGCGTGGAATATCTGACATTTTCCTGCGTATGTTCTCCTCTAGGACTTTTATGGTGTCATGACTTATATTTAAATCTTTTATCCATCTTGAGTTTATTTTTGTGTATAGTGTAAGTTAGTGGTCGAATTTCATTTTTTCTTTTGCATGTAGCTGTCGAGATCTCCCAACACCATTTGTCGAAGAGGCTGTTTTTACTCCATTTTATGCTTCTGTCCTCCTCGTCAAATATTAATTGACCATAGAGACGTGGGTTTATATCTGGGTTCTCTGTTCTGTTCCATTGATCTATGTGTCTGTTCTTATGCCAGTACCAGACTGTTTCGATTACAGTGGTCTTCATTATTGTTGGTGGTTTTGATTGCAATTACATGGAGTATATGCATTAATTTGAAAAAAAAAGACATCTTTACAATATTGTGTATTCCAATCATCTCATTATATATTGCCATTTAGATCTTTCATTTTCTCAATGTTATTTACAGTTTTTCTACAAGGATTTCTTAAATACAATTTGTTAGGTTCATTCCTACGTACTCGATAATTTTTATGCTATTATAAATGATCCCTTTAACATTTTTGTTTTCTGTTTGTTGCTGGTATATAAAAACACAATTGATTTTGAATCCAGTAAACTGGTTAAATTTATTCTACACACATAGTTATCTCATTTGTGAATAATAAGTTTGTTTCTCTTTTCAAGCCCTATATGTGTTTATGTTTATTGCCTTGCTGCACTAACTAAGACGTCCAGTGCATTGTTAAATGGAAGTGGTGATAGCAGCAGCATCCTTCATCGGTGACCTTTTCTGTGTTCTAAAGTGGAAGCTTTTCTACCTTTCACTATTAAATATGGTGTTCGATGTAGGTTTCTTGTAGTTACGTTTTATCAGATTAAGGAAGTCTTTTTCTATTCCTAATGTGTCAATTGTCTTTTTATCACGGCTGGATGTTGATTTTATCACCTACTTTTAATCTATTGAGATGATCATGTGATTGTTTCTTCTTTAATTTATGAATGTGGTAAATCACATTGATTACATTTTCTAATGTTAACCCAGCCTCAGAATGAAGGTTTCAACTCGGCTGCTCATCAGCGTCACACAAACGAAAAGTCTCTTTCAAAGTTAAAATTGTGGCAAATGTTATTTTAAAGTTTTAGGAATGTAGAAAACTCTGTCCCTAGTTTTTTGTTTCATATTTTATTAAAATCAAAAAATAAAACAGCACTGATAAAGTTGATGTCCCCTTTCTTCCTGTTACCAATCTCATTCCCTTCTCGTGTTTGGGAAGCTTTCCTCATTTCAGTAATTGGCATATTTATTTTTTTAAACTTAATTGCTTTTAAACCTAGTACAAAACTCAAAAGCAACAGAAGTTAATTCCTTCCATGTGTGTTCCCAGCTACCCATTTCCCCTTCCCAGAGGCGGCCGCCAACACTGGTTTTCATGTGTCCTTCCAGAAAGCGCCAACATATGTACAAATGTCAATGTGGCCTTAGTTTTTTTCTTCCCTCAAATGGTAGTAGCAGGCTCTCGGGGCTGTTCTCCACTCAACTGTGTCCATTTAACAAGATGTGTTGGGGACAGTTCCATTTCACTGCAAATAGTTCTACCCTGAATAGTGTCCTATTATATTGATGTATGATTATTTTTTTAGCTGATCTCCCGTTGATTTATATACAGGTTGTTTCTACTCTTTTGTTGTTACAATGTGGCAATGAATAATCTTATAAATTTGTGAACATGTGAAGTGAACTTGCTGGTATAAAATTTTGATAGATAATGCCAAATAGTGTCCACAAGTATTTACTAATTTTTGTTCCTACTAAAAAATAAACAAAACTGCCGGTTTCCCCCACACTCTTGCTAGTATAGCATTTTAAAATATTTTGATCTTTCTCACTCTAAAGCTTAAGAAATTGAATCTCTTTATGGTTTTATTTCACATTTATTTTAGGAAGAGCGAGAGTGAGCATCTCGTTATGTGTTTAAAGACCATTTGTATTTTCTCTGATCTGTTGTGTTTGTCTTTTGCCCCTTTTCTTTAGGCTTATGAGTTTCTTGTTGATTTGGAAGAGCTTTACGCATATAAGAAAATTAGCTCTTTACCTGTAGCATGTATACAATACATATTCTCAGTGTGTAGCTTTTTAATGACTTTGTTTAAATCTTTTATTTCATAGCTTCTTGGTTTTGTGTCATACATCAAAAAACCTCCACTCCAAGGTTTCAAAGATCGTGTCACATTTTTTGTTTTAGTACTTTATTATTTTTTTAATAATGTAATTATTTTGCTTCATCTGGAATTTATTTTTATGTAAGAAATGAGGTAAGGGTCCAACTTACTTTTTCCTTACATGGCCCCTCCATTGTTGTTTAAGATTTATGTAATAATCTACCTTTTTCTTGGGGAATTTATTTTTAAAGAATGAAACAATATTCAGTCCTAGCTGGTGTGGCTCAGTGGATTGAGTGTTAGCCTATGAACCAAAAGGTCACTGGTTTGATTGCCTGTGGGGACACATGCCTGCGCTACAGGCCAGGTCCCCAGTAGGGGGCGTGCAAGAGGCGACCAGTTGATGTTTCTCTCACACATTGATGTTTTGCTCCCTTTCTTTCTCCCTCCCTCCCCTCTCTCTAAAGATAAATAAATAAAACCTTTTTCAAAAAGAATTAAACAATATTTAAAATGAAAAAACTAAAAAAATACATATTTTTATTTATTTATTTTATAAGGTTCATTTTATTTTTACTATGGATATCCAGTTGCTCAAGCATCTTTTTTTTAAAAAGACTTTTATCTATTTATGTTAGAGAGAGGGAAAGAGAGAGAGAAACATCAATGTATGATTGCCTCCTGTACACCCTCCTCTGGGGACCTGGCCTGCAACCCAGGCATGTGCCCTGACTAGGAATCGAACCAGTGACCCTTTGGTTTGCACGCCAGCACTCCACCCACTGAGCCACGCTGGCCTTCTACATATTTTTAGAAGTTGATAATTACCACAAAATATCACAAATATCACAAAATCCTGAAAAAAAAATAACACAACATTTTTATTAATCGACTGCCTGCTCTCCCTGTAGAATACGTTTTACTCTAGTGAGCTTGCCCCAATTTTTAATAAACATACAGTAAAATTTACCTTTTCCTTGTTGTGTAGTTCTATGAGTTTAGGCAAACACATGGAGTTGTATAACCAGCCACTACACTGAAGACAGCGAACAGCCCCATCCCCCAAATAGTCCCTCATGCTGTCCCTTTTGTAGGCAAACACACCCAACCCCTGGCACCCACTGCAGTTTTCTCCACCCACACCCACTCAGTCAGAATTTCTCAGTGGGTTCTCTACCCAAGGTCATAAGGGCTCCCCCAAATGATTCTGATTTGAGTCAGGTCTGGGTACCGTTGCCCGAGATCATTGCTTCTTAAGTGACAGGACCTTGCCCTGTGCCCCTGGAATAGGCTGTGTCCCAGTGAGAGTGGTGAGTGGTCAGAGGCCTCAGGGACGTAATGGTAATAACTAAACATTTCCCCGGTGCTTACTGTATGACAGGGACCGTCCTAAGCAGTTAACTCGCTATCTCAGTCATGACAGCAGTCCCACAAGGTAAATGCATTTCCCCATTTTACAGAGGAGGACACTGAGGCTAGAGATAGAGATTAAGTAATTTGCTTAAGATCACACAGCCAGGAAATGGTAGGGCCGAGATTTGGCCCAGGCAGGCCAGCTGCAGTGTCCATGCTCCTTACCCCTCTACTATGTTGTCTCTGCCCCCATAAGAGCAGTTACACCTACCTACTCCCATGACCCCCCAGCCCAGCCCAGCAGTGTGGCCAGCACCCATGTTGGCTCTCGTGTCCTCAGAAGCGTCTCCTAATTCAACTTCTTGTTTGGGAACTAGGTGCTCCTGAAGCAAGGATGATTCAGAAGGGGCGAAGGGGGCAGGATGCTGAGTGAGCCCGGCCACTGGGGCAGCTGTTTCTGTCTTGCTGATACCTCCTTTCCTCCCTCTGCACTGGACACAGCCTCCTCTGTTTCTCTCCACCTGATCTCCCGTTTCCTCCTCTGGCCTCGGAGTGCCTGGCTCCCCTGACTACCTCTTCTTAGCTCCCACCTGTTCTCTATCTCACCTCAGCTTGGTAAGAGGGCCCGGGGCCCTAGGATCTTGGCAAGGGGAAAGGGCTCCCGGTCTGGAGCATGGGCCCTGTGAGGGGTGGGTCCCACCACTCTGCTTCTCCCTGGGGGAGGCCTGTAGCATTTAGAAAATGCCCCCCAAAAGGTAGAAGGTAAATCAACCTGGGGTTCTCAGCCAGAGGTGCTTATACTCCCTAGCTGGGCATTCAGAATCAGGAGCTGTTGTATAAAACTTTAATTGGATTATAATGTACATATTAGAAAAGTGCGCAAACCATAAACTTGATATTCACAAGGTGAATATCCCCAGGTATCCAGTACCGGAGCAGGAAGTAGAACATGAGTAGCATCCTGGAAAGCTCCTCTTCAGGTTCTCTTCTAGTCACCACCCTGGGCAGGGGGCTTGGGCGGGCATTTTTGGGGTGTCACAGTGACTTAGGGGTTCTTTGACAATTTAGTGGGCAGGGTCCTGCAATGCTAAAGGTCCTGCGAGACACGGGACAGTCCTGCAGCAGAGAATCGTCCTGCCCACATGCCCCGTTGAGAAGCACCTTGCCCGACGGCCCCGTGCAGTAGTGGCCTGCAGTGAGGCGAAGACAGATGCCTTAGGCCTGGGGGACAGGGGTGCCGCTGTGCCTGTGGGTCTGAATGAGGAGGGGTCTTCACTGCAATGTGTCCACACTGTCATCACCCCGCAGGCCTCCGGAACGCCCCCCGATGCTGGGCAGTGATCCAGCCCCTGCTGTGTGCTGTGTACATGCCCAAGTGTGAGAATGACCGGGTGGAGCTGCCCAGCCGCACCCTCTGCCAAGCGACCCGAGGCCCCTGTGCCATCGTGGAGAGGGAGCGGGGCTGGCCCGACTTCCTGCGCTGCACCCCCGACCACTTCCCTGAGGGTTGCCCGGTGAGTGCCCTGTGGGGCGAGGGGCTGGTCAGGACCGGGCATAGGCCTGGCCTGGCAGAGGGGAGACGGGAGCCCAGGGCCTTCTCTCCTGGGAGACCCCACGTCAGCAGCCATGGATGGGCTCAACAGGCCATAAATCCAAACCAAGGCTTGTAGTCTGGGCCCATCCATCAGTGACTATCCTTTTATTTTATTTTTTAATAAAAAGATAAGTGTGTGCAACAAATACATTTTGAGCACTAACTCTGCCGAGTGTTAGGGAGTTATGGCAGTCACAGACCACAGGAACCTATCCTGATGACATTTGCTGTGTATTTAGGGAGTCAAGGCCCATGTAAGACAGCCGGAGACACCAAGGCGGGATGTGTTCTAGTTCTGGGTGACGAAAGAGAGCTCATGAGTTATAACAACAGTAATGATAATGATGATGGTGATAACACTACTTGTTACTATTTAGTACCTGCTCAACACTACTATAGCATTTTATATCTCCTTATCCATTTACCCCTTGAGCCCCACCATGAAGCAGGTGAGTGTGTTGCATGCCGTTGAGTCAGCTCTGACTCCTGTGACCGAATGGATGAGTGATGTCCACAATGTCCTGTGCTCACCAGCCCTGCTGCGCTGCTGCCGACTCCTCCTGCCTGTGGCTTCTTTCATGGAGTCAGTCCACCTCATACTTGGTCTTCCCTTTCCCTTCCGCCTCCTATCTTTCCCAGCATTAATGTCTTTTCCAAAGAACCCTGCCTTCTCATGATGTGCCCCAAATAGGGCAGCTTCAGTTTCTCCATTGTTGTCTCCAGCGCTGTTTCAGGCTTCCTTGGCTCTGGGGCCCACGTGGTCATCTTTCTGGCGGTCCAGGGCACCCACAGAGCTCTCCTCCAACCCCATATTCCGAATGAATCCTTTCCCCCGCACTGCTACCTCATAGACGGGGAAACTGAGGTGGCGGAGAAGTCAAATAATTTGCCACAGGTTGTCTCCAGCGTCTGTGCCCTCAGCCACTCTACCATGCTACCCCTGCGCCTCTTACTAAACCAAAGGTCGCCCTGAGCCTCCTGCTCCATTTTGTACTATCCTTCTTCTCCTCTTCCCTTGTGCCAGAATGAGGTGCAGAACATCAAGTTCAACAGTTCGGGCCAGTGCGAGGCTCCCTTGGTTCGGACCGACAACCCCAAGAGCTGGTACGAGGACGTGGAGGGCTGCGGGATCCAGTGCCAGAACCCGCTCTTCACGGAGGCGGAGCACCAGGACATGCACAGCTACATCGCGGCCTTCGGCGCCGTCACGGGCCTCTGCACACTCTTCACCCTGGTCAGCCGCGGGCGGCCCGCACGCGGAGGGGTCAGGGGGAGGCCCACGGCACTCAGCCTGCAAAGTGGGAAGGGAGCTGGATTATCAGTGAGAGAGGCTGGGCTCTGGGGCAGGGAGGGAGGTGGGGAGAGGACGACTTGGGGCTGGGGGGTGTTTCCTGGGGAAGGGTCACCAGAGGGGTCACAAGGGTGTCTGTAGCAGCAAAATAACCCCAACGTCACAGAACGGACCCCATTTCTCTCTTCTAGGCCACTTTTGTGGCTGACTGGCGGAATTCCAACCGCTACCCTGCGGTTATTCTCTTCTACGTCAATGCGTGTTTCTTTGTGGGTAGCATTGGCTGGCTGGCCCAGTTCATGGACGGTGCCCGCCGGGAGATCGTCTGCCGTGCGGATGGCACCATGAGGCTTGGGGAACCCACGTAGGTATCTTGGGGACCCAGAGCGGAGGGGAGGAAGGCTGAAATGGGTGTTTACCATAGAAGGGAT
The DNA here is from genome assembly GCF_022682495.2 of Desmodus rotundus. Lineage (NCBI taxonomy): Eukaryota > Metazoa > Chordata > Mammalia > Chiroptera > Phyllostomidae > Desmodus > Desmodus rotundus. The sequence continues at coordinate 75,434,153 of NC_071392.1, forward strand.
AGGTTGGACTTGAACCTAAGATTTCAGGGTAGAATTCAGGTCTGCCTTGTTGCACCCAGGGCCTTGCAGGGGTGTAAAACTTTTTGGCATCTCTGGGCCACAATGGAAGAAGAAGAGTTGTCCTGGGCCACACATTAAATACACAAACATTAACGAAAACAAAAAAATTTCATGAGGTTTTAAGTAAATGTACGATTTTGTGTCGGGCCACCTTCATAGCCATCCTGGGCTGCATGTGGGCCGCGGGCTGCAGGTTGGACACCCCTGGAAGGACCTGGGTTTCAGTATTCAGACCTTGATTGTTTGCATGTGTTCAAAGGGGCGTCTTTGGTTTCCTCTTCAAATCTGACTGGGTCCTGGTTTCAAGCCCTGACTCCTAGGGAACCGCCAGACCTGAGAGCCAAGGGTGTGGAGACAGGGTGGAGAGAGCTGGTGGAGGGAATACAGAATGACCTCCCCAAGTGACACCCCACATGTCTGTGTAGCTCCAACGAGACCCTGTCCTGTGTCATCATCTTTGTCATTGTGTACTACGCCCTGATGGCTGGCGTCGTCTGGTTTGTGGTCCTCACCTATGCCTGGCACACCTCCTTCAAAGCCCTGGGCACCACCTACCAGCCGCTCTCCGGCAAGACCTCCTACTTCCACCTGCTCACGTGGTCACTCCCTTTTGTCCTCACTGTGGCAATCCTCGCTGTGGCCCAGGTATAATAACTGGTGGGGGGTGCTGAATGGGATGGACTTGGGAGAGGGTCCCAGGGACCGAATTTGTCCCTCCCACCCCTTCTGGCTGTAGGTGGATGGGGACTCCGTGAGCGGCATCTGTTTTGTGGGCTACAAGAACTACCGATACCGTGCTGGCTTCGTGCTGGCCCCGATTGGCCTGGTGCTCATTGTGGGCGGTTACTTCCTCATCCGAGGTGAGTGAGGACCAGACCAGGACCAGGGCACCAAAATACGCTGAGCACCAGCTCTGTGAGGCACTGCCAGCTCCGCTGCCTTCACAGGGGGACCTCAGCCGGGTCACAAGAGCCCTCAAGGCAGACACAGAACCTTGGGCACTCAATGTGGGACACCTTTGTGTTGGCCAGAAAAATGCACCCGTTTCTTCAGAGCCGTGATCCACATTCACAGCTTGTTGAGTGGGACCCAGACTGGTTCCAGTCTCCTCTCAGCCCTTGGCCAGGTGCACTTGGGGGGTGGGTTGCCTGCTCTGTCCACGTGGACCAATTTGGGGACTTTGGTGGAGTGTGCTCCCTCTAAATTTGTGTATACCCTCTGTGTTTGGGAGCGTGATTTCCCATCGCCCTCCTGCCCACAACGCACACTCACGCACAGTTGCCACAACATGCACAGATCCTCTGTTCCCTAATTTCCCCGTCGCAATCTGTCACCTCCACCATAAGCCTTCCCATCTTCTGAGCTCCTTTTGGTTGCTTTTTTGTGTAAATTTCAGTTTCCTCCCTCCACAGAAGGCTGGCCTTCTGTTCAGCCCACTTCTTTCCCCTCTTTTTGGCAGCGTCTGGGCCTCTGGTTCATGTTTTGTATCGATGCTGTTCTGTTTGGTAGCCACTTGCCCCGGGTGTTGAAACTAGCCCAGATCAAGATGTAATAAGTGTCATAAGTGTAAAATACACGCTGCATTTCAAAGACATAGCACACTTGTTAGTAAGTTGTAATATGGACTACACGTTGAAATGATAATAGAATAAACAATGGTATACTGTTTATAAAATACATTGAAATTAGTTTCATTTGTGTCTTCTTACTCTTTTAATGTGGCTTCTAGAAATTTGAGATTAGGTATGTGGCTTATACTATATTTCTATTGGACGACACTGTCCTCAAATCTCTTTTGATGCCTTTTCCAGCAGAACAGCTTTACCTGGCCGCCTTACTTAAGGGCGGCCGGGCCAGAACCAGTGTGCCTTCTCTCTCTTCTCTGCTGTCCATCTGTGCTCTGCCCCAGTCTTTCCCGTCCACGACACACCCGCCACCAGCTGTGCTCCATTTCTCCGGTGTCTCCAGTTCCCCAGGCTTGACACCAGCACAGGAACAGTCAGGCCAGGACTCCAGGGCCATGGGAGCCTCCCCTGCCACCACCGCCCCTCCCCAGGAGAGTGGCCTCGCCCCACTAATGTCTGAGGTGTCCCTTCTGTCCAGGAGTCATGACTCTGTTCTCCATCAAGAGCAACCACCCTGGGCTATTGAGCGAGAAGGCTGCCAGCAAGATCAACGAGACCATGCTGCGCCTGGGTGAGTTGGTGCCGTCCAGCCCAACACTGCACCCTCCTAGAGCTGTGGGACCCGCAGGATAGGGTCTTGGAGGGTGTCGTAAGTCAGTGGCACAAGTTAGCAGTCATGGGACAAGGCTGTGTGTGTGTGAGGGGGGTGGTAGCAGCTCGAAAGAAGGGGACCTTAGGTGGAAGAATTCAAGTTCATGCCAAGACTGCTTCTTCGTGCCTGCTTCCCTCCCACTGGGGCCTCCCACAGCTGCCTCAAATGCCCTCCTGCCTCATTTCGGAGACTGCAGTTCTTGAACCGAGCCTAGCATGAATTCACCCCAGACTCAGCTCTTTCAGGTCCTCCTCCCCACAGCTGCTCCCACACCTGGGATTGGTAACACCTTGCCCACCCCTGGCCCTCCGCAGGCATTTTTGGCTTCCTGGCCTTTGGCTTTGTCCTCATCACCTTCAGCTGCCACTTCTACGACTTCTTCAACCAGGCTGAGTGGGAGCGCAGCTTCCGGGACTACGTGCTGTGAGTGCAGGATGGGGGCTTCGGGGAGCCAGAGCCAGGACCGCAGGGTCAGCCCGCCTGTGCCGTCCAGCAGGGATCTGCCTATCTCTTGCTCTGGGCGCCAGGGTGTCAATTGCCCTGTAATTGCCAACATGGCAAACAGCCCTCAAGTCCCTGCCCAACTCTGTACCCCCATGGCTGTCTGGCTGTGGCCTTTATAACTGTTAAGAAGCCATCTCGTGTTTTGGCTTCTCCAACCAACTCTGTCAGCTGCAGAAGTTGCTCTCTCCAATTCTCACACGTACTCTTTTTCAGAGCTTATTGGAGATCCCTGCCCAGAAGTAGTTTCTCTCTGTGATGAGTTAATAGCCTGGTAATGCCTGCTAACTTGCCTGTGTTTTTCTGTCACAATGAGGACCAATCAGAGACTGAGGCATCTCAGCTGTTGAAAGACTCCAGGAACAGCCGTTAAAATGCTTGTTAAAGTGAATGCCAGTCCACATCGACTGCTTTAGACTCCTTCAAGGCTCCAGCTTGCAGTCCGGGAAGCTCTAAACCACACGGATGCCTGGGTCTCTCCCCTGGGGCTTTGATTTAATTGTCTGGGGTGTGGCCCAGACATCAGTAGTTATAAAAAGCTCCCAGGTGACTCTAATGAGCACCCACAGTTGAAAATCAGTGCCGACTGTCGGGGTACCCACCCAGGAGACCCAGAAAGCCTCACCCATCTGCCACTCCTCACCGTAGGTGCCAGGCCAATGTCACCATCGGGCTGCCCACCAAGAAGCCCATCCCTGACTGTGAGATCAAGAACCGGCCTAGCCTCTTGGTGGAGAAGATCAATCTGTTTGCCATGTTTGGAACCGGCATCGCCATGAGCACCTGGGTCTGGACCAAGGCCACGCTGCTCATCTGGAGACGCACCTGGTGCAGGTGGGGCCAGCAGCAAGGCTGTTCTGACTCTGAGGCCTTAGTCTCTCAACCTAGATGTCCCCATCATTAGGCTCTGTCTGGTCCCATGTCTCCCAGCAAAGCCTGGGGCAGGTGTGATTTCTGAGTCTGTGCAGAATTACTCCAAGCAGACATCTCTGCGGCTCACCACTGCCCCCTGGTGATGTCTCCTGTTCTTGGGAGCCATGGCTAGGTGCTGAGCCCACAGCCAGCATCTTTTAAGAGTGGAGTGACTTGAGAACTGGGCACACAGGAGCCCTGCATTCTAGGCCCCCGTCTTTGCAGAGTAGGCCTCCAGTCCTCAGAGTCCTTGAGGACTCCAGGCCCTCTGGAGGCCCCTGTTCTAGAGGGGTTGAATTCTGTGGTCTGTCACAAGATTTAATGAGAAGTGACTGCTCCTCCTCTTTCCCTCCCTCACCCCTGCTCTCAGGTTGACGGGACAGAGTGATGATGAGCCCAAACGCATCAAGAAGAGCAAGATGATCGCCAAGGCCTTCTCCAAGCGGCGCGAGCTGCTGCAGAACCCCGGCCAGGAGCTCTCCTTCAGCATGCACACCGTCTCCCACGATGGGCCTGTGGGTAAGCTTCGGCCCCTTGCGTCTCCTGGAGCCACTTAACACCTGCGGCATGGCGCCCCATTCCCTCCCAGGCTGGCGTGGACATGGGACTGTTCAGAAGGCCGTGAGGACTGCAGCGCTGCCTCCTCTCCTCAGTCATTCTTTTCTAGTCCCCTACCATCCCCAGTGAGTCTCCCCTCTCTTTCTGCCCCGGTTCCAGCAGTTTGTTTTGTATCCCAAAAGACTCATCTCCCTTCCCCTTCTCCTGTCTTCTCCAGCTCTTCTCCTTGGACTAGAGTAAGTCAGGCTTTCAGGGACTAGATTTCTGCCCTCTAGTGAGGCCTTGCTCTTGTTCTGGGTGCCCAAGACATCGGTCGCGCTGTAATTTGGGAATGGGTAGAGGTCACTGTGATTGCTGGGGTGGGTTTTCTGTGCAAGGTGGTGGGAGAAGGTGAATGAATGGTGCTGAATGAGGGAGGAATGGTTGACTGCAAGGGACCGGGCTGTCACGATTCCTTATCCTTTCCTTCCATTTGCACAGCGGGTTTGGCCTTTGACCTCAATGAGCCCTCAGCTGACGTGTCTTCTGCCTGGGCCCAGCACGTCACCAAGATGGTGGCTCGGAGAGGAGCCATACTGCCCCAGGATGTGTCTGTCACCCCTGTGGCAACTCCAGGTATGGGGTTCGGGTTTCTGTAGGAAGGTGGGGGACATAGAGGCTGGGGGCTACTGGGACTGTAGTACCATGAGCTGCCAGAAGGCAAGAGGGGGGAAAGCTGTGGGAGATCTAAAATGTGGGGCTGACGCCCCAGAGGTCTAGAGCTGGGGGTCCCAGAGTTCAGGGGGTCTGAGGAGAGAATGGTGATGTGGACAGAGTCAGGGTCCTAGGCTCATGTTCTCTCTCCCACCGTCAGTGCCCCCAGAGGAAAAAGCCAGCCTGTGGCTGGTTGAGGCAGAGATCTCCCCAGAGCTGGAGAAGCGCCTGGGCCGTAAGAAGAAGCGGAGGAAGAGGAAGAAGGAGGTGTGCCCGCTGGTACCACCCCCTGAGCTTCACCACCCTGCCCCTGCCTCTGCCTCCAGTGCTGTTCCTAGGCTGCCACAGCTGCCCCGGCAGAAGTGCCTAGTGGCCGCCAGTGCCTGGGGAGCTGGGGACTCCTGCCGACAGAGAGCCTGGACCCTGGTCTCCAACCCCTTCTGCCCAGAGCCCAGTGCCCTGCAGGATCCATTTCTGCCCAGCGGCCCAACCCCCATGGCCTGGGCTCAGGGCCGCCGGCAGGGCCTGGGGCCCATTCACTCCCGCACCAACCTGATGGAGGCAGAGCTCATGGATGCAGACTCAGACTTCTGAGCCAGGAGAGCAGGACCTGGGACAGTAAATAGCAACAAAGAACATTCTGAGGCTCTTCTTCCTCCCTGAGAGTCCTTCCCCAGGATCTCTTCTTCCACAGAACCTGAGGGCCCAGTGCCCTCCCAGGAGGGTTCTCTATGTCTGGCTCATGGTAGAACTGTGGGAAAGAGCCCCAGCAAAACCATGGGCGGGCCTTACCCAGAGAACAGCCCTGAGCTCCAGGGCCCTTGTTTCCACCCCACCAGCTGGAGTCTGGCTGGCAGTCCCAGTCTGCAGCAAGGTCGTGGGGTGTGCAGAGTCTCTGGTGGCGCAGTAATGGCAGAGGTAGGAGTGACAGTACCTGGAGTGGGCTGCGGCAGCCAGGAGGCAGCCGAACCCATGTCTGGCAAATGAGGGCTGGCTGCCCTTTTCTGTACTAATGGGTACCCTTTCCTGGCACCCTCAGACCAAAAATGTTTATTGTGCCATTAGGCCTTTGTCTAAGTGGAAACAGGGCTCCCTTCTCCCTCTTCCAAGCAGTTGTGGGGCTGGGGTGCCTATTCCCATAGGGGCTGTAACCTCTCTTCACAGATGTCCAGCCAGCCCCACCCCAAGCCAACTACCCAGCCCATGTCGTCCTGCACCCTCCTTCCCTCCCTCCCTTTCCCATTTCAGTTCAACCAGGCCAACCTCTTCCTGTTTCCTGGTTGTTGGTTGGGACCCAGAACTGCAGCCTTCTCTATCCCGCCCTCATCCCCTACCCGTGTTGCTGGGCTCCGTCTCCGAGACAGAGACTGGTGCAGCTATAGAGCCTGGCATGGTGTAGGAGCAGTGAGTGGCAGGGAGCCTCTGGGTCTCTGAGACACATTATCTCTTCCTGTATCCACCCAGTGGAGGATGGATCCTCAGACTTAAAGGGCTACCCTGGGAAGCCGCTGGGAGCTTCAGCAGGCAAGGAAAGCTTCCTTCAAATACTACAACTGGTGGAGGAAGAGATTTCCAACCTCTTACAGGCCCCTCCATTTCTCCAATGCCCCAGTTTCAAGAACCAGGCAGCAGGAAGCCTGAGGAGCTGACCGGGTTCCAGATTGGGGGTAGGGATGGGGAGAAGAAATATAAACAGTAAATAAAAGGTTTTTATATAAACTCTTGGCATCCTTCTTTTCCAAAGGCCCTAGGCTCCACCTGTTTATCGGGTCCTGATCTCCTCTGTCTTCCACTTCCTCCTCTGGCTACTCCGAGTGCTGAGAGCTCAGCACTAATGAGGTCATGACCATCAGATGTCTGGCTGATGTCGGCTTCAGGTGCCGGCTGCCCTTCCTGACCATGGGTTCTATACAGACAGAAACTCTTCTGTGGCCACAGCTGCCTCACTGCTCCCTGATCTCAGATGATTAAGAACACACATGGGTGGGCAGAGGGGATTGCACTAAAAAGAAAAAAGAAAAAACTCACGGACACGGATAACAGTATTGTGATTGTGGGGGTGGAGGGAGAGGGAGGAGGTTATGGGGGGGCGGTAAATGGTGGTGGTCGGACACCTCACTTGGGGTGGTGAACACATGACACAGGGTACAGAAGATGTGCTGTAGAATCGTGCACCTGAAACCTGTATGATTTTGTCTCCCGGTGTCACACCCGTTAATTCAATGGAAAGGGAAAAAAAACACACAGCTTGCCCTTGGAGTGACAGTTGGAAGTAGGCAGCCCCTGCTAGTGTAGATGAGAATGGCTCCTTGTGGCAACCCTGGGCCCCACCTCTGGACGTCCCTTGCCTTCTACAAAGGATGTCAGGGGGCCCGAGTGCATTCTGATGCATAGGTTCCTCCCCTGGGCAGTCAAAGGAATTCAGACATCCCTGAAGGAAACACGTTAGCCCCACTTCCTCCAAAAAGATGGCAGTAGAAGCCTGGGAACTGAGTTGCAAAGACTCAGGATCATGTGGAAAGGAGATCAGTGGAAAGAGAAGGGACGCTGCCCACACACAGGGAGGGTGTCGTGGAATATTGAGCATACTGGTTGGGAGTAGCTCATGTGACAGGGAAGCAAGCATTTTGCCCAGAGCCAGATTGCAGGGGACGGGGAACTAACTTCACTGATGACCATAGACTCAGTACTTTACATGCGTGTTATTATAATAAGAATAGCTAACTCTTATTGAATGCTTGCTAGGCTCTCTCCCAAGTACTTCACATGGATTAACTCGAATCTCACAACAGACCTTTGGGGCACTGTTAACACCCCCAAGGTGCTGAGACGCAGAAAGTTTCAACAGTTTACCCAGGGCCGCACAGTAAGTAGTAATGCTTGGATCCCATTCCAGCTCTGGCGCCAGAGTTGGCTCTTGGGCACTGCCATTCTGCCTCTTGTTTAATTCAGGAGAAGAGGAGCTACTTTTTTGTTTGATTGTTTGTCTGTCTGTTTCTAAAAACACGCTTATGGAATCAAAATGACTTGCCCACAGCCTCACAGCTAGTACGTGACACTGTGCCCAAGGTCTTCCTGACTCTGAATCCCAACCCTCTTCACTCAGTTCTGACCGTTGATTGGTCCTTCTGTCCAGGTTTTCTATGCTGTGTTCCCTCTGGCCGCCCTGTATCCCTCGCTTACCTCACTTACTTCAGCCATCATCTCTCAGCAGTGGTATAGCTGGTTTTTTAACTTTTATTAACAACAGTATTTAAGACAGTAACATTTATCAGTGTTGTCTAATGATCTTTTCGGAAATAAGAGAATATGTTAACAATTTTCTTTCTTCTTTTCATCTCCATGGACATTCCTTCCATCCCTTTTTTCAAGTGGGAATCTTTATGTAAAGGGCGGGGGAATGGTATGCAGGGGGAGTTCATTCTGGGCTTTTAAAAGCTGAGAGACATGTTACCTTTTTATGTCTGGCTGTGGAGGCTGACAGACTCTTTGGCCACTAGAGGGCACAGTGGGCCCACCTTTTGTGAGTGCAGACAGAAGGATGTCGAAGCTGGAGGTCCAGTACCACACTTCCCCAAGAAATCTTAACGTATTTTCATAAGAGCACCAGATCCTATGACTGAGCCATAGAGGCCACTTTCCTACCAAAGCCACTGAATTAGGACCCCAGAAGAAACACCTCAGGGTCCAAAGAAGAGCTTGGTTTGTGCGACTCCCTGTGGCCCAGCTGCTGCCCTGAAAAAAGGTCTCCACGCATTCACTGTTCTGGAAGGCTCTTAGCACTCAAACTCAGTCAAAATCAAGGTCAGATTCAGTGGTCCATCCTCCTACGTTGTGCAGCCTGCTTCTGTTGGTCCCGACTTTTAAGCAGTTTCTCCACTGCTCCGTCCCTTACTTTGCCTGAGCTTTTTTTTTTCTTTTTAAAAATATTTTAAAATATATCTTATTGATTATGCTATTACAGTTGTCCCATTTCCCCCCACCTTTATTCCCTCAGCCCTGCACACCCCCTATCACCTGCATTCCTCCTCCCCCCTTTACTTCATGTTCATGGGTCGTACATATTAGGTCTTTGGCTTCTACATTTCCTATACTGTTCTTAACCGCCCCCTGTCTATTTTCTACCTACCATTTATGCTACTTATTCTCTGTACCTTTTCCCCCATTCTCCCCCTCCCACTTACCCTCGATAACCCTCCATGTGATCTTCATTTCTGGGATTCTGTTCCTGTTCTAGTTTTTGCTTAGTTTGTTTTTGTTATTTTAGATTCAGTTGTTAATAGCTGTGAGTTTGTTGGCATTTTACTGTTCATATTTTTGGTCATCATTTTCTTAGATAAGTCCCTTTAATGTTTCATATAATAAGGGCTTCATGATAATGAAGGGCTTCATGGTACTTTAACTTTACCTTCCCTGGGAAGCACTTTATCTGCTCTTGCATTCTAAATGATAGCTTTGCTGGATACAGTAATCTTGGATGTAGGTCCCTGCTTTTCATGAATTTGAATACTTCTTTCCAGCCCCTTCTTGCCTGCAAGGTTTCTTTTGAGAAATCAGCTGATGAGTCTTATGGGAACTCCTTTGTAGGTAGCTCTCTCCTTTCCTCAGGCCGCTTTTAAGATTCTCTCCTTATCTTTAATGTTGGGTGATGTAATTATGATGTGCCTTGGTGTATTCCTCCTTGGGTCCAGCTTCTTTGGGACTCTCTGAGCTTCCTGGACTTCCTGGAAGTCAATTTCCTTTGCCAGATTGGGGAAGTTCTCCTTCATTATTTTTTCAAGTAAGTTTTCAATTTCTTGCTCTTCCTCTTCTCCTTCTGGCACCCCTATGATTCAGATGCTGGAATGTTTAAAGTTGTCCTGGTGGTTCCTAAGCCTCTCCTCATTTTTTTTTGAAGTCTTGTTTCTTCATTCTGTTCTGGTTGGATGTTTCTTTCTTCCTTCTGGTCCAAACTGCTGATTTGAGTCTAAGTTTCCTTCCTGTCACTGTTGGTTCCCTGTACATTTTCCTTTATTTCACTTTCCATAGCCTTCATTTTTTCCTCTAATTCGTGACCATGTTCAACCGTTTCTGTGAACATCCTGATTACCAGTGTTTTGAACTCTCCATCTGATAGGTTGGCTATCTCTTCGTTGCTTAGTTGTATTTTTTCTGGAGCTTTGATCTGTTCTTTCATTTGGGTCATGTTTTTTTGTCCCATCACGCCTGTTAGGTAGTAAGGGGCGGAGACTTAGGTGTTCACCTGGGCGGGGCAACCCACATCACTGTACTGTGATGCTATATGTTGGGGAGGGGTCCAAGAGGGAACAATGCCACTTGCTCTCCTCTCTGCCAGCTTTCAATCACTTCCCCTGCTACCCACAAGGAAATTGGGCCCTTCTGGTGCTGGTTCCCGGGTGGGTGGGTTTGTGTGTGTTCTAGGACCCTGTGGGTCTCTCCAACGAACTCTCCTGTGAAGCTGGGAGTTTCTCCCACCCCCTCAACCCCCACAGGTTTTTTCAGTCAGAGGCTTTGAAGCTTTATTTCCCTGCTCTGGAACCCAGGGTTGCGCAGTTTGTCTCACTCCCCAGCTGTTCCTCCTGATTTATCTGGATGCAAATGTGGGACCACCTGCTCCACCAGCCACCACCTTGCCAGGAGTCCTCTCCTCCCCGCTACCTGTCTCCGCCCTTCCTACCGGTATGGATGAATGTTTCTTCTTTAACTACCTTGGTTGTTGGACTTTCATACAGTTCCATTTTCTAGCAGTTCTGGTTGTTTTTTGTTTTTAAATTTGTTGTTGTCCTTCTTTTGATTGTGCGAAGAGGTGCAGTGTATCTACCTACGCCTCCATCTTGGCCAGAAGTCTAAAAATATTTTTTTTATTTATTTTTAGAGAGGTGGGAAAGGAGGGAAAAAGAGAGGGAGAGCAACATCAATGTGTGATTGCCTCTCGCATGCCCTCAGGTGGAGACCTAGCCCGCAACCCAGGCATGTGTCCTAACTGGGAATTGAACCGGGGGTCTTTTGGGTGGGCCACTGAGCCCACCCAATCCACTGAGCCACCCCAGCCAGGACTTCTTTTTAATGTAAGAAGTTAAGAGATATATGAAAAAGTACAAAGAACAACCTAAACACTCATTCCCATAACAACTTTTAAAATCATTTTATCATATTTGCTTCCACCCTATTTTAAAAAACTAAAGTGTAACAGATACAGCTAAAGTCCTCTTTGACCAATACCCTGTCCCATTTTCCCTCCCACCTTCTACTTCCTTGACAAAAAAACTGTTTGAGTTCAGTGGGTTTCCTTCTAGACCCTTATTATACTTTTATATACAATGTGGGGTAAAAGTAGGTTTATAGTTGTTCTTATGGAAAATAATAATTAATAAATAATAATACAAGAAAAAATTATTTTGCCTTCTCACAACCATAAATCTACTTCCCAATATAGAGGATAAGGATTTAGCTCTTTTTCATTCTTTCCCCACAAGGGAGGACAAAAAGAGGTGGAGCAGGGAGGAGCTCACAGTAACTGCTTTGAAAGCCAGAAAGAAAAATGATAAATGGAAATTTAGCAGATGTGAAAAAGTTAAAATCTTAGTCAACAGTTAGGAAAATGTATATTGCAGCACCACTGAAAGGCTCTAATTGAAGGCAGCAGGTACTTCAGAGGGTAGAGATAAAAGCGGGAGCATCGATCCCTGATCCCCTACCTACCTCTGCGCATTTGGATGACTGCCCTGCCCAACCCTGGCTGACTGTCAGTTTATTTTCTGCAGAAGGCAAACAGAGGGTCTGTAGTATTTGGAGGCATTCACTTCTGGCTTCCAGAACTAATTTTAAGAAGTTCAATACCTTTCTGACTCTTGAGCTTTTGTAAAAATGTTTTCTTGACCCACTCTAGACATTTGAAGGACTATGTCTTTGTCCCAAAATTTTGAAATTTTGTACACCATGTGTTATTATAGGTCTATTTGCATGTATTAGGTTCAGCATCTGATGACCCCTTTCATCCCAGATATTTTCATCTTTCGATCTGTAGAAATTTTAAAATTATTTCTTTGACTACCCCCCCCTTTTTTTCTTACCTCTTTCTGGCACTCATATATTATTCAGATGTTGAACTTCCTGTACCGGCCCTCTAATTCACTTTTTCTCTCTTTCTTCCCCCTTTTCTTTTCTTTCTTTTTGGAAATTGAAAGAAAAACTTAATGAAGATCTAAAAAACAATTCCTAAAAGACCAACTTTTCCAGAAAACCTAGCTACACAATGAATTACATCTATCATGTTATAACATGCATCAGTCACAAATATAAAAACCACAAAAACAAGTCACCATTCAACAACCTGAGAAAAGATAAAATGCATCTTTTCTATTTTTGACTTTTTAATTTTGTTTATAGAGCTTAAGAAATTTTCTGCTAGAATGCTTTACTTTTATTTTATTACTCTTTTTTGATCTCTGAACTTTTTATTGGCCTCCTGCCCCAAGGGGTGCCCCACTTCTGCTGCCTTTGACACCTCAGAACTGTGGTGTTGTTGACCTCAGACACGACTTTGCTGCCCATAATCCTGTGGGTGTTGGTCTGTGGATGGATTGTATGGAGTGGCTGCTGTCTAGAGCATGACCAAGATTGAAGTAAGTCCTCCCTTCCTGCAGTTCACAGCAGTAGGTGGCCCCCTCGGCCTCCAGCTTGACCTTGATGTTCAGCAGGGCCTCCTATCCTGGGCCTGGTGCTGTCCCTCTGCCCAGGTCTGGCCCAGCTCTGACTCCAGGTGCAGCAGGATCCCATTAAGCTGTTCCATCAATCTGGACAGCGCATCTCCACCTCTCTCAGGCTCTTCTCCAAACTGGCCTGCAGATTTCTCAACGAGTCCAGGTTGACCTCTAAGGAATGACTGTACATCTTAGCTCTGTGTCATCTCAGCAGCTCCCATCTCAGCAGTCTGTCAGATGACCACTGATGCTCTCGTCGGTCTGCGGGTACCAGTACTTGTCTTGCTCTTCTCAGTTCTTCTGAGCCATCTCATCGTCCTGGGCCTGGATGTCCACATGATCTTGCTGAGGTCCTGAGATTTGGGGGCATCCAACTCCATGGTCAACCCAGAGCTGGCAATCTGGTTTTGTAGACCATTTACTTCATCTTCATGGTTCTTCTTCATGAAGACCAGCTCCTCCTTGAGAGCCTCAGTCTCTGTCCCCAGCTGTAGCTGAGTGATGTTGATGTCATCAGTGACCTTTTGGAGCCCATTTATGTCACTCTCCACAGACTGGCACATGGCCAGCTTTGTTTCATACTTGACTCTGAAGTCATCAGCAGGAGGATGGGCATTGTCAGTCTGCAGAACAATGTGGGCATTGTCCACAGAAATTGCAAAGATTCGAGCCCTCAGTTCCTCAGTGGTCTTGAAATAATGCCCCCAGTCTCTGACCTGTGGTCCCTTCTTTCCAGGTGTTCCTGGATTTTGCTCTCCAGTCTCCAATTATCAGCTTCTAAGCTTCTCACCCTCTCCAGGCAGGAGTCCAGGCTGTCATTCAGGCACTTCACAATCTGCTTTTCCCTCTGGATGCCCCCTATGCCTGCCAGACCCCCTGCCATCCCTGCAGCCAAGTCCCTGCCCCAGATCACCAGCTGCCCTGCATGTTGTGGAGTAGGACATGGAGATCTGGGAGCCTGAGCCCCTGGAGCCTGCATAGGCACTGACCACACTGCTGGCTGGCTGGACCTGGTGACTGGCCAACTGCACAGAGCCCAGGGTCCAGTAGTTTGCAGAGAAGCTGGAGTGGGTGCTGAAGCTCATGTTCAGGGAGGAAGCTAAGAAGCCACAACTCAGGCTCAAGCAGTATAGTCTAGAATGCTTTCATTTTAAAGGTCTCGTTTGTTTTCTGAATGTTCACTTCTTGAAACAGGATATTCTTTCACCAATACAATATCTTTAGTTTCTGAGGATATTAGGGTTTTTTGTGGGTTTTTTTTTATTTTTTTCTTTGTGTATAGCCTCTGTTTCCTCCAAATTATTTATTCTTTTTCTGCTTTCTTACGTTGGTCTCATTTCATATTAAAAGTTTTCTTCATATATCTGATGACTTCGTGCATCTGCTTGTACTTGAGTATGAAATTAATGGTTTTCTGGAAACTCTGAACATGTGTGTGGTCTTCACCGAGGGTGATGCAGCTGGTCTATTTCCTTATGAAACTTTCAAGTTAGTATCTTCCAGTTTTCTCTCTTGGACTGATCAGATATCTCAGAGTTCTTTCAACCTCCTGAATGAAAGATACATTCTTGCCTGCCAGGGTCTGGAAGCTGAATGAGCTGAGTGAGAGAAGACTTATGATCTAAATTATTTTATACACTAAATAGTCCATAAACTTATGCTTAAATACCCTGTTGCAGTATGGTATTTGCATCTTTAACTGTGCTTGATACCCCTCAGTAAAAAAGATGGCAGAAGCCAGCAACTGGGTAGGGATGGAGTTCAGAATGGCTGAGGAGTATGCCCCAATGTTTGACCCCAACCAGTGCACAGTGCCTGAATAAATAAAGGATGAATATCAGTTTCTTCCCAGTGCTCCAACTTCTTATGTTTTGTAACCACATCCCACTTAAGAATTAATTCATCCTCTTAGTAATCAATTCTAGTGGCAGTCCAGGTAGGCAGCTGCTGCCTATGAGCTCCAACGCATGCCAGGTGGCTGTACAGCAGCTCCCTTGTGCATTAGAGAGAAGAAAGAAATCAGTTATAGAGCTGCTAATCTCTGCCCCGACAGCTGGAGGATGAAGCTCTGGGCTGGTTCTTTATAACAGGAAGGAAATTCTGAGAGCCAGAGTGTGAAGAGAAAGCTTAAGAAGCCATGGTGTCTGGTACTTGTGGGATTTGTAGAAATGGCTGCGCTCAGATGCCTGCCCCTCCATAGCATCAGGCACAAATTTGAAGACCAGGGTACAAGACTCCATTCAGGGTAGGACAACTCCACAAATGAACAGATTTCCAAGATAGTGGTAGCACAGGGAAGGAGATCAAGGCGGGTGGGATTCTGTAGGACAGATGGAGCTCCCCCTGTCCTTCTTGCCAGGGGAAAAATAGTGACTTCAAAGACTAGATGTCCAGTGGCCTTCTGGAATTGTCAGGGCTATTACTCTCTGAGCAACCATAAACTACAAGATCCCCTTTACCTCAGTTTCTCTGAGACTAGAGAAGGCATAAAGTATTTCATAATCTATCAACCAGAGTCAACTGCATCTTAATGTATTTTGGTTTTTTCAAGTATTATTTACATAGTTAAAATCTCATGGAATATGCAATTTTATTTCCTGCTATTTTTAGTTTATTAGGTTAACAAAAGCTTTCATTTCCCTCTATCATTAAAAAAAAATTCTTGGAGCCCTGGCTGGGTGGTTCAGTTGGTTGGAGCGTTACCCCCATACATAAAAAGGTTATGGGTTCGATTCCTGGTCAAGGCACATCCTAGATTGTGGGTTTGATCCCTGGTCATGGCGCATACAGGAGGCAACCAATCGATGTCTTTCTGACGTGGATCTTTCTCTCTCTCCCCATTCCCCTTCCTCTATCTCAAAAAAAAAATCAATAAATTTATCCTCATGTGAGGATTAAAAAAAATTCTTAGCAAACAAAGTTTGTAACCATTCCCTTCCTATCGGACATTAAAGTAGTTTCAGATACTTTTTTGTTGTTAAAAATAAACCCGCCATATATGTATTTGTGCTTATACCCACTAAATTCAGAAGGGTGGGCGCTGTGGCTGGGACTTTGCTGGCCTCACTATGTCTGCCATTTTCAATATTCAGAACATGTTGACGATAACCTTGCTGCCTGTGTGTACCTGTGCTTATTATATCTGACCCTTGGCATCCAGCCTCCTGGACAGAAATAAAAATGGATTGTTGGGCATATTTTGGAAGTGCCCCAGAATTGGTGAGCAGAAGAGTCCTTATGTTGCATTATGCTCTGAGGGCCTTCAGCATCCTCTTCTGCAGCGGCTTGGAAAAATACCTTCATGTAACTGCCATCGGATTCCAATCTGAAAAGGGGATTTATCTGCAGAAAATAATGGAAGGAATGGTTAACCCTTTATCTCCGAACATGGAATGAGATAACTTTCCAGTTGCCACTCTTTCTGTTGGACCAGTGTTCTGTCTTAAATGAGCAGGATGTGACCATGTAACACCCAGAGTGCGAGAATCTCTCTCAGTACGGTCACTACAATATGACATCCTGCAAACATCATTCTGTCCTGTCAGATACCAGTTTTTAGCTGGCTATCTCCGAGACTCATAGTACAAGACAAAATTGGTAACTCATTCAAGTTCCCTTTACTGTTATTTGGAAATGATATATCTTTATAGAATGAGACCTTAGAAATCAGTATTCATACTGTACTTAACATTCCTCTGTGCCACAGGGCAAACACAAGGCCCTTGGGCCGAATCCGGCCCTCCTTGTTTTATCCGGCCTGGCACCTTATTTCTACCCTGTGGCAGCGCCGACCACTCACTTAACTGTTAAGGAGTAGTTACATTTCTACAGTCCTCAAATTACATTTGGCCCTTTGAAGGCAACCGTGAGGCTGATGTACCTCTGGTTAAAATGAGTTTGACACCCCTGCTCTATGCTGATAGATTTATTTTTTCTTTTTTTTTTAAGATTTATTTATTTATTTATTTTTAGAGAGGAGAAGGGAGGGAGAAGGAGAGGGAGAGAAACATGAATGTGTGGTTGCCTCTCACCTGCCCCCCACTGGGGTCCCCTGACTGGGAATCGAACATGTGGTTCGCAGGCCGGCCCTCAATCCACTGTCCCACAATAGCCATGGCTGATAGATTCATCTTATTCTCAGATTATTTCCATAGTAGAATTAAGAAGTCACAGATTTGGCCTCGTTTAAAGAAACACAAAGTTGCACAGCCTTCAAATTTCAACCTAATAATATGTAATTTCTTGTGGGACTAATTTTAAACTTCCAGATTCAGAATGGGCCAGAAACTGGCACAGCAGGAACTCTATTACTTCTAAAAACAATGTCATTTAAATTCAGAAAGTTGTCAGAATACCGATTTCACACAAGCAGCTAAACCAACTAACTTTAAACGTGAGAAAGGAGCTCTTCTCACGTGAGGCCGCCGCTTCTCCTTTAAATGCCTGCTCACGTGATCGCAAACGTGCACACACGGAGGAAATTCACGCTTTTAGGGTCATTCCTCCCCCACCTTCCCCTCCCTAAGGTTTTTGGCTTTCCTTCTACGGAAACCATAATTCCTCTGGAGACTTTCTCTTCCTCCTCCCTCCATTGTGTCACTTATACTTTCTGTTCATCGTGGGCCGTAGACCTCCACCTGCCCCTACAGGACCCCACATGCCCCAGGAAAGGCGATGGAAACTACCACTCCCAGGGGGCATCGCGGGCCCCGCCCCCGGAGACGCGCAGTGTAGGTCGGGGACTGAGGTCCCCTGGTCTTTTCCTTGCGTGCGGCAGGGAGCAAGCGCACTACAGGTCCCGTGGTGCCTCGCGCCGGAGCCCAGCAGGGCGGGGGCAGGGGTGGGAGCTGGGGCAGGCGGGCAGGCGGGCGGAGGCAGGGGGTGGGAGCGGAGGCGATGGAGGGGAGGAGTGGAGGAATGGGGGAGGGAAGAGGGAAGGAGGCAGGAGGAGGGGCCGAACTGGAGCTGGAGTCACAGCCGGCGGTTGCAGCGGAGTCGGTGATGTCGGTGCAGGTCGTGTCAGCAGCGGCTGCCGCGAAAGTACCTGAAGTGGACCTGAAGGACCTGAGCCCCTCCGAGGCGGAGCCGCAACGGGGACTGAGCACGGCGGCTGTGAGCTCCATGGCTCCTCCGGCGGGCGGCGGGGACCCCGAAGCTCCAGCTCCCACGGCGGAGCGGCCCCCAGCCCCTGGCCCGGGCTCGGGGCCCGCTGCCGCCGCCGCTGCTGCTCTCAGCCCTGCCGCCGGGAAGGTGCCTCAAGCGTCGGCCATGAAGCGGAGTGACCCACATCACCAGCACCAGCGGCACCGCGACGGCGGCGAGGCCCTGCTGAGCCCCGACGGCACCGTGACCGAGGCGCCGCGCACAGTCAAGAAGGTATTGGCGCCGGGCTGCCTCTCGTGGAGAGAGAGGGAGGGAGGGGGGGGGAACCGCACACAGATGCTCGCGGCACCGCAGCACCACCCTCCACGCCCCCCTTCTGATCTCGGAAGCAGAAAGACCCCTTTCCTCTTAACCCACTCTCAAAAAATGCCTCCACCCGGTCCCCAGTGCTGGGGATCGAAGACTCCAGCCGGCTCGGCGGTACTTCGCTATGAATAACATGGAGGTAGCGCTCTCCACTACTACTTGGAATGGGTAGGGAGAGGAGAGGCACCTAATACTGCCCCTCCCTGCACCCCCAAAATACTCTCGTGTTGTTTTTCAGACTCTCCGGGGAGAAGACCCCGATGGTCCAGAAAAACCGTACCGTTTATGAGAGTTCACCCAGCAGTAAGGATGGAAAGACCTTTTCTGTTTGTAGTTAGGAGTAAGCAGTAGTTAGCTCCCATTGAAATCCTCAGTGCTTCGGTTTCTGTGCAGATGATGACTTTATTATGCCTTTTTGTGGTCAGCCGTTTCCATAGGGCAGTGCTGATGCCGTGCCCTTCACTCTTCTGCAAATATCCCTGCATGTTCTCTGACTGTAGAAGGGTGATGGAGAGATTCTCTTCACTCTTGTAAGAGGTTTGTCTTCTCGGCTCAATAGTTGGCCACCAGGATCATTAGATTGTGTATGGAGAGTGATCGTTTTATTAATTCCTTTTAGTAGGACCTGAAATGTTAGGAAGAACGCTTCTACCTTGGGAGTGGCTGTCATTGTGGGTCTTTCGGTCCCAGCTGTCAGCTTCTTTCAGATAGTTTTGACGAGACAGTAGCCTTGGAGCACTGGGGAGTGAGTGTGCCAAGATGTAGAATACTTCCGTATTACCATGGTGGTGCAAAGTGTGTCTCTCCTCTCCTAAAGCTAAATCAGCATAGAGAAAAAAGGTCGAACAAGGGAAAAGACAGAGATGTGGATTGTGTGGAAAAGGATATGGCTGTAATTTCTGAAGTACAACACGAACACAGTGATTTATGTTTTTTTGTTGTTGTGCATGGTTTTTAATTCTTTATCAGAACACTGAAGTGATGGGAAGTCCGCATTGGTTTCACCACAGAACTCGGCTGAACTGGAATCTTGGATCCAGCATTTTGTTGTAATAACCTCATGATTAAGGTATAAAGCAGACGGCCCTTTTATTCTAATTATGCAAATATGGGTGATTAGCAAATGATGTCAGAGGCAAGACTGAAGGAATATGTTTAATTATGCTTTAGGGCTGTGTCCTTGTTGTTGGCAGTATGAAACTTACCTGGGAGGAATTACAGGAGGAAAGGTACCTAAACATGAGCCTGGAAATCTAAAACACGTTTCTGACTAGTTCATTTGCTTCATAACTTTGGCCAAATCTTGCCTTGTAATTAAGGATCTTTTTGTGTAAAATCTGTAATTTGATTGGATCTCTTGAAGGTGGGAGTGTTTAACAAATTGTTTTTGGAACAGAGGATTCACTGTCAGGCAGACCTGATTTGAGTCCTGGTACCCCCAACTAAGTAGCTTTTGGGTAATTTCCAAATTCTCTGAATCTTAGTTTCCTCTTCTATAAAATGAGGACACTAATTTGATTGAGGATTAGAAATAGTTGGTGAGGGCTTTAGCATTGAACTTGGCACATGTAGTAGTGGCTTGAAAAATAATAGCTATTGTTATTAAGAATTTATTTTATTCCTCCTCCCATTTTTAGCCTAAGTGCATGCTACCACGACCTCCTCTGAAAGGTACACACAATTCAATAGCTTCTATATTAAGAAGTTTAAAAAACACAGGCCAGCATATCAATCTTTTTCTTAATTCTAGGTATGCTTCTTGACCATTTTTTTGTTGCCAAACCACCATCTTACTGTTTTTCCAACATTACAATGTAGGTTCCATGAGTCTAGATTTACTCAGCACCTCAGGGCTATGGAAGACAGGGCTGAGCTTGCCTTACAACGTTCATTGCTACCAAAAAAATAATTCCTGTGCTGGATGTTAGGCAGGTACAACTCTGGGCAAGGATTCAGCTGTATGACACAACTTCAAGGCATTGCCAAGCTACTTTCTGGGGACAGAGGCTTTAACTTTCTTGATACTGAATTGGTTAAGTTAAAATAAGTGCATGAGACTGCGCTTCTCTCCTCATGATGAAAGTCACCTCACCAAGGTATGACAGTGTGATACTGATATGTTGAGCCTTTCTTGATTCTTAGATTGTTTAGTTAATCATTCTGACCTTGATTGACTCCCTTCTGCTTTTATATAGTGTAGGGAGAGACTGGGGATACTTAGGGATTGAGATAGCTGCCTTTAGCTGTGTAATTGGTGACTGTTGCTTTAATTTTATAACTGTCACATACACATTTATTTATCTTGTCACATTTCCATTGATGGTTTCCCTTCCTCCATTCATGTATCTGTCTTCATTTTTCTTAGTTCTGATACTCTGCTCAGCCACACAAGGGAAAGAAACTTGTTACGAAAGCCAGAATTCCCAAGTGCGGTAGTTAGCAAGAATGAACGTATGGTATGCAGGTTACTCAGTCACATCTTACCTTTGACACAAGTTACATCGTGTAATTTTTGATGCTCTGAGGACCTTGTCATTGTGGCTCTGATACATTTATATATAATGTTTTTCTTTATAAGCTTACATTAGGTGAATCCAACAAACCAAAACCCTCTATAAGCAGTGATTTGTGAAATGGAAAGAGAAGTTCCAGTGAATGGAGTGGTAAGTTGAGAGGATTTCTTCCCTGTGTGCTTGAAAATGGGGTTATAGGAATGTCACAGCACAGAAGGGAAAACAAGGCAGAAGAAGACTTATTTCAGAACAGTTAAAACTTTCTGACAAGTAAGGCTGTGAGCAAAGAACCGCAGCTGGTTTGTGCTTATGTTAGTCTCAGTAATGAACGTGTTCAAGCAGATTTTTTTTTTTCAGGAAAGATATCCACTTTGCACTGGCTTTGTTGCTGTCACCGGAGAATGAGTTGAGCCATGTTAATGCTTTCTTGCCTGAATTCTTTCAGCTCTTGACTTGGTTAATTATGGGTTATTTAAATGGAATTTTTTGGATCTAGGCATGGGAATGTGGTAGCAGTGTGACCCCTTTGCCAGTTAGGAAAGTACAGCCTTGCAAAAAGGTCAGTAAGGCAATTGGCATATTAACCTTAATAATAATTAGCATTAATTGGCCTTTATTGTATAAGCCAAGAATTGTTGTAGGCGTTTTTTCTAATCCTGACAACAACATATTGAGATACAGGTGGCATTATCTCCACTTTACAAATGAGGAAATGCGGTCCAAAGAGGTAAAGTCCTTGCCCACGGTTATACATCTAGAAAGTGGCAGAGGTTGGAATTAAACCTTTTTTGGTCTTAAACCGTTGCCCATCTCCAAAGCCCATGTCCTTTTCATTATGCCATACAGATTCTTTCTAACTTCCTGGATGCTTGGTTCTGGTCTTCACCCAGAACTCTTTGCAAATACTTAAGAATTCTACGGTGCATGTGTCTGGTTTAAGCCTTAGGTTATCTGAAAACCAGGTAAGGGTCTGCATCAGGGCTTTAGGGAGAGGATAGGGAAAAAACTGTGCAAATGTAGAACCTCAAAGACTTGTAAAATTAGAAAAGAGGAAGAAGAGCATCTTATTTAGAGAAAAGCATTTTAAGATCAGTAATGCATTTTCTCATTAGTAATTTACTATTAATCTGAGCGATTTATTCTTATTTTTTTAATTATAAATAAATATGGAATACCTAAGGAATATGCTTCCTTTTCCTGTCCAGCTAATAATTTTCCCTGTTCTTTAAGTCCCACCTTCTTTATGAATCTCTAATTAAACTTTTTGCAAGTTAGAAGGGGAAGCATACTGTTATATATTCCCGCTGTGTAACAGGCATTGTATTAGAGCTTTGCATATACTATTGTATTTAATCCTTTTAAGAGCTGTCATAGGTAGGTAAGGTTATCTTGGTTTTATTGAAGGGTGAGGAAATGAAGGAATTTGTCTCAAGGTTATACATTTAGGAAAGTGGTGGAGCTGACAGAACTCTAATCTGCTTGACTCCAAAGCCCAAACTCAGTTGCTTTTCAATTGAAGTATTTCTATGGTCAAAACTCAGATAGAATCTTAACCTGTGTATTTTTGTGGATGTTTTTATTTCACTAACAGGTAGTTTCTTGTTACTTATTGAGCTTGTTTAATGGTCTTACCATGTATTTATGTGAATATGTTAGGAAACTTCTGAGAAAGCAGCCCTTTTTTTATATTATAATTTGTGAATTCTCTTCTCCTTGGACCTGATTGGGAGAGGTCGAACATTAAGAGCTGTTTTAGGAGGTTACAATTGAGTACTTGATGTTCTGAGAAAAAACTTGGGTCCAGTTAATTCAAGAAATGGATAGTTCATGAAAAAAAAAAGAGAGAGTAAGTTTCTTTACTGTATCATTTTCTTGAAAGTATCCCCCTTCCCCACAATGAAAGGAAAAACAGGGGATTTTTTGGCATCTTTTTTCAGAGTCTGGTCAAGTTGAGTTTATAAAGAGTTTGCAATTTCTCTCCAGTGGTTCTTGTTTAAATTATTCAGAGGGGCACAACTGAGGTGGGTGAGAGAACAATCTGGCAGTTGCCATGGTCTGCTGCCCTGCCACTGTGTTCAGGTGCTATGCACAATTAGAGGAACTGAAATTCCATTTACCCAATGCGAGGTTCAGTAAGCTTGATCAGGTTTCTGTGGAATTTCTAGGAGCTTTTTATAGTCTGAATGACCTATGGCCTGAGATTTGCTGAGACCTGAGTGAGCAGAGGAGAATGTGGTGGACTGAAATTTCTTCTGTAACAGTTCTAAGCCTAAAACTATTTTGATTGAATTAAATAATTTAAGACATTTCAGTCCCCCACTTCCCCAACTATATTCTGCAACAATTCAATGAACCATTTTCCTTCTTGGGCATTGCATTAATAGCTGGTGATTTCCTATTCTCTTTTTCAAGTGGAAATGTATCTGTTTGGGGCACCTAGTTTTTCTTAGCTTAGAACCTATGTTAAGGAAGGGTACAGAAGTTTTAGAGCTGCTAGTGGAATTTCTGACGATAAATCAGGTTTTTCCTTAAAGCCTTTCTGAGTACTGCAAAACTGTCATTGGAAGTTAAGTAACCTGAGACTAAAACCAGCTTCATCTTCCCTACAAACTTAATCTCCTGCATTGTTCCAATGTGAACCCTTCTGATCAGTCTAAAAGATTAGATATTGTTGACTACATTTTCTTGGAAACTCTTCTCTTGGCTTCAGTTATAACTCTTCACTTATGGCCACCGTTTACTGAATACCTAGCCTCTGCCAGACAGCTATCTGTCTATTTCATCTCATTTACTTGGAACAACTTTATCAGATGAATATTATTATTTTACAGACAAGAAAACATAGTTTCAAAAAGAGTAATGAACTTGCCCAAGGCTTTGCCAATCTGTGATGCCTGTAGGATTAGCAAGATGCAACACTGCCTGCGGCAACAGTGGGAGGCTTTGCCACACTGCCAGCCCCCTGCCTCTCTGACCAAAGTCCTCTGTGAAATCTGCTTAAGCTACTGCACCTAGGCCGCTGTCGAGACCCCCTGCAGCCTTTTGGATCTCAAGGTCTACAAGTTGCCCCTCCGTTATCAGCAAATTCCCATGTAGTGTCAGCCTCTAGCAGCATGATCCATGGCCAACAGTGGTGGTGCTGTTAGTGTAGCACCTGGTATCGAGAACCGAAACGGTGCAGCCTAAGCTGCAGCATCTCCTGCTTGGCATTAGCAAACAGATCTTTCCAAAGCCCATTTTGTATGTGATTTTGGGTGGTGTTTTTAGCTGTGTAGCCCTGAAGCAGGCTGTTTGCTCTGAAAGCTACCTCACATCCTATCTGTATATGCGTTTTCTGTTTGATTCAGCCAGAGCTGCCTTCTGCTGTTTGTGGAACTCTGAGTGGCACACTGGTTGAACCTAACCATCTGCCTCTTTAGTTGTCTGCATCCATGGGGATGACAGTTGCTAGAGAAAATCAGAAAACCAGGCATATCAAATTCATAATCATCAACCTCGTATGCATAATCAGTATGCCTAGCGATGTTATACATTTCTCTAGTAAGTTCACTTTCCCACTCACTAGAAATGACTATTTCATACTGTCTCTATTTCTAATATCTTGTGTTTTCATTTTTGTTTTGTTTATTTTCTTTTTTTAAGTTTATTGGGGTGATACTGGTTAATAAAGTTATATAGATTTTAGGTGTACAGTTCTGTAACACATGATCTGTATATTGTATTTTGTGTTTACCACCCCAAGTCGAGTCTCCTGTGTTCTTTTTTTTAAAACCAGTGATATGCTTTGTACTTTATTATAAAAACAGAAGCTACCAAAGGGAATCTCTTCATCTTTGTACCTCCCAAATCTACAAACCTACCTACATCCCACCTGTTAGGGTAGAGGGCATGTCCTTTATTTCAGCGGTCCCCAACTTTTTTTGCACCAGGGACCAGTTTCATGGAAGACAGTTTTTCCACGGATGGGGGGAGGGGTGTGGGGGTGGGGAGACAGGAGACGGAGCTCAGGCAGTAATGTGAGTGGAGTCCTCAGACCCAGAGTGGGGAGGTTGGGGACCCCTGCTTTATTTTAGCAAAGACCAGTCTCTCCACAGGTGCTCTAATCACATTCTCTCTCTCTTTTTTAAAATTGATTCTTCTTTACAGAGAGAGAGAGAAACATCAATTCTGTTGTTCCACTTATTTATGCATCCATTGGTTGCTGCTTGTACGTGCCTTGACCAGGCAAACCTGTAGCCTTGGGGTATTGGAACGATGCTCTAACCAGCTGAGCTACCTGGCCAGGGCTGTCTTGTCTTTCTAAAGAATGTCTTCCTTTGGTTATTTCCTCTTTCCGCTAGAATCTTTCCTGCAGTATTCACACTTGCTCTCACCTCTTCCATTTTGAAAACCCTGTCCTTTGACCCCCATATTTCCTTTCTGCTACTCCTGTCTTTCTAATCCTTCCACAGTTAAGCTTCTTAAAGGAGTTTCCAATACGTGCTATGCACACTTTTCCCCATGAACTCTTTAACCTACTCCTACTCTTATACTCTGACCCTACAAAGCCCTCTTCATAAAGTTGGTAGTGCCCATCATGTTGGGAAACGTGGCCATCAGGTTTTCAGTCCTCATCACGGCAGACCTCTTGACGTCATCTGACACCTACTTCTTACCAAAGCAGCTTCCTTTCTTGGCTTCCAGGACACTGTTCTTTACTCTTTTCTCTCTCTGTTTTTTTCCTCTTTTTTCCACTGCTTTCCTCTTATTTCTCTGGCTGCTCCTTCTCACTCTTCTTTGTTGACCCTTTCTCCGTGATTCTGGGCCCTCTGCTCTTCCCACTGTGTTTTCTCCCTAAGCCATGCACACCATTCCTGTGCCTTTTTTTTTTTGATATATTTATTGATTATGCTATTACAGTTGTCCCATTTCTGCCCCTTCACTCAACTCCATCCTGCCCACCCCCTCCCTCCCACATTCCCCTCCTATAGTTCATGTCCATGGGTCATACTTATAAGTTCTTTGGCTTCTACATTTCCTACACTATTCTTACCCTCCCCCTATCTATTTTCCACCTATCATTTATGCTATTTATTCTCTGTACCTTTCCCCCCTCTCTCCCCCTCCCAATCCCCTATTGATAACCCTCCATGTGATCTCCATTTCTGTGGTTCTGTTTCTGTTCTAGTTGTTTTCCTAGTTTGCTCTTGTTTTTGTTTTAGGTGTGGTCGTTAATAACTGTGAGTTTGCTGTCATTTTTACTGTTCCTATTTTTGATCTTCTTTTTCTTAGGTAACTCCCTTTAATATTTCATGTAATAATGGCTTGGTGGTGATGAACTCCTTTAACTTGACCTTATCTGAGAAGCACTTTATCTTCCCTTTCATTCTAAATGATAGCTTTGCTGGATACAGTAATCTTGGATGTAGGCTCTTGCCTTTCGTGACTTGCCAGTCCCTTCTTGCCAGTCCCTTCTTGCCTGTAAGGTCTCTTTTGAGAAATCAGCTGACAGTCTTATGGGAACCCCTTTGTAGGTAACTGTGTCCTTTTCTCTTGCTGCTTCTAAGATTCTCTCTTTCTGTTTCATCTTGGCTAATGTAATTATGATGTGCCTTGGTTCCAGCATTATGGAACATTATGGTGTTCCTCCTTGGGTCCAGCTTCTTTGGGACTCTCTGAGCTTCCTGGACTTCCTGGAAGTCTATTTCCTTTGCCAGACTGGGGAAGTTCTTCTTCATTATTTGTTCAAATAAGTTTTCCATTTCTTGCTCTTCCTCTTCTCCTCCTGGCACCCCTATAATTCGGATGTTGGAACGTTTCAAGGCGTCCTGGAGGTTCCTAAGCCTCTCCTCATTTTTCCGAATTCTTGTTTCTTCATTCTTTTCTGGTTGGATGTTTGTTTCTTCCTTCTGGTCCACACCATTGATTTGAGTCCCAGTTTCCTTCGCATCACTATTGGTTCCCTGTACATTTTCCTTTGTTTCTCTTAGCATAGGCTTCATTTTTTCATCTGGTTTTCGAACAGATTCAACCAATTCTGTGAGCATCTTAATAACCAGTGTTTTGAACTGTGCATCTGATAGGTTGGCTATCTCTTCCTCACTTAGTTGTATTTTTTCTGGAGCTTTGAAGTGTTCTGTCATGTGGGCCATTTTTTTTTTTTTTTAGTCTTGGCGAGTCTGTTACTTAAAGGCGCGGAGCCTTAGGTGTTCACCGGGGGCGGGGTAACGCTGGTCGCTGTGCTGTGATGCTGTACGTTGGGGAGGGTCCGAGAGGGAGCAGTGGCGCCCGCTTCACTCTCCTCCGGATTTCAGTCACTCCCTCTGCTACCCATAATCAAATTGGGCCCCTCTGGTGCTGGCTCCCGAGTGGGTGGGTTTGTGCACACTCTAGGCCCCTGTGGGTCTCTCCAATGACCTCTCCTGTGAGGCTGGGGGTTTCTCCTGCTGCTGCCTCAATCCCCACGGGTGTTTTCAATCAGAGGTTTGAGGCTACCCCCCCCCCCCCCCGCTGGAGCCCTGGGATGCGCAGTCTGCTTTGCTCCCTGCCGTGCGTCCGGTCTATCTGTGTGCGAGTGTGGGGCCGCGGGGTGCTACCCGCTGCTCTGCCTGCCCCACTGTCCGCCACTCTGAGTCCGGCCCTCTGGGTTTATCTGCGCAAATGTGGGGCCACAGGGTCTGCTAGTGGTCAGACTGCCTGCGCCATTTGTACCACACTCCGCCAGTCTCAGTCCCGCCATGGCAACTTGAGTCCTCTCCGCCCCAGCTGCCCGTCTCCACCCCTCCTACCGGTCTGGATGAATGTTTATTTTTTATTTCCTTGGTGTCGGACTTCCTTGCCGTTCAATTTTCCGTCAGTTCTGGTTGTGCGAGGAGGCACAGTGTGTCTACCTACGCCGCCATCTTGGTTCTCCCATTCCTGTGCCTTTGAGTTTCACCTACGTACCAGCAACTGCCCGGATGTGTTCTTTAGCCGAGACCTTTCTTCTGTGTGCCGGCCAGTGCTGTGTGTGTACACTGCCTGCTTGCAGTTGGGCTGCAAAGCTAACAGGCCCAAAATAGAATTTTTTATCGCCTTGTCCAATCTGCAAATAGTGTTCTCCTTATTTTCTTCGTATCAGTAAAATTGTATTTGTTATTTTTTCTTTTGTTAAAAGAATTTTTTGTGTGTGTTGGAACAACTGGATATTCTTCTTTTTAAATCATTTTTTATTGTTATTTTATTACAGTTGTCACAGTTTTTTTCCCTTAGCCCATCTCCACCCACCCCCCACTCCCACAGTCAATTCCCACACTGCTGTCCATGTCCGTGGGGCATTCATACATGTTCTTTGTCTAGTCTCTTCCCCTTCTTTCCACCATTGTCCCCTTCTCCCCCCTCTCTGGTCACTTTAATTCTGATCAAAATTTTTTTAACTGCACAAGTAACTCAGATATTGTTTGTAAAATAATTCAGTCTAGGAAAACAGTACATCCTTGGCTCTCAGCCAGTCTCCCTTCCCAGAGGTGAGTTTTACTCTCAATTTGTCTTTCTTGACTTTTTTCTCTGACTTCACATATGTTTGCACATAGAGAAATTTATAGTTTTATAATTTATACATAAATAAAAGCATACTATATATTATTTTACAGATTGCTTTTTTTACTTAAGAATATGCTTGGAGCTTTTTACATATTAGTACATATATATATATATATATCTCCTTTTAACTGCTGAATTGATTTCCAAAGTCTATACTATTGTTGTTTATTTTTATTAATATTAAAATTTTTTATTTATTGATTTTAGAGAGGGAGAGGCAGGGGGGAGAGAGAGGGAGGGAGGGACTATACTTATACAATAGTTAGAAGAAATTAAGTTTGTAATCTTTTAGATCACAGGTGGCAAACACAAGGCCCTCCACCTTGTTTTATCCAGCCCAGCACCTTGTTTCTACCCAGTAACAGCACCAAGCTCTCACTTAACTGTTAAGGAGTTGAAATTACATTCAGCCCTTTGAAGGCAACCTCAAGGCTGATGTGGCCCCCAGTGAAAATGAGTTTGACACCCCTGCTTTAGATCCTTGCTACTCAAACTGGTTCATACTGGAAGTTTTGGCATGACCTAGGAGCTTGTTAGAAATGTATAGTCTCAGGTAGTTGTGGTTCTGGACTAATTTATATCCATTAGAACCTCAATTTTTACTTATTGGTAAATAATATTAGCTTAGCAGGTGGTCTTATTTTGCTTCTCTTTTATGAAACCTCAGAGTAGAGAGAGAATAAAACCATTTTAAGGTTTTGTAGAAGGGTAGAAATTTATAATGAAACTTACCGTAAGACTTGTAAAAAGCATACTTGATGGACGCAGAGACAAAGAAACACAGACAGGTGCAGATGTACAAAGACAGACACACAGAGAGATTCCACGCATACAACAGAACCCCTCAGGACTTCTCTACCCAGACCCTTCCCGCACACACTGACACCCACCCACAGAGAGACCCACAGTTCTCTCCTTGTACACAGAGACACCCCACAGAGACCCGTGTATACTCTGAGGCCCGCACAGAGAGAGGGGAACACACACACTGACAGCCAGTGGGTAATGCTTCAGAGTATGGGACTTGAGTAGTGTGTTCTCCATGGTTATTTTGAGAAGGGACAAGTATATTCTTGGTAAAAGGTACTTTTAACCGAGCCAGAAAATGAAGGAAAAACAGACTGGTTGCCATTGGGTCTGCAGAACAGTGAGTGCTGCAAAGCCAGTTTTTATTTGAATTCCTGTTTTTGGAACCGCTTGTTCCTGGGTATCGTTTTCTGTTTAATGTACTCATTGTGCTTAGATAAAAAGTCATTTTCCTCGTTCTCTGAGGAGCTCGTAACCTAGGTTGCTGGTGAAGCAGAGTTGCATGCTTAGTTCCCCTTGGCCTATCTGAGTCACATAAATCTGCCCTGGGTTAGAAGAGCCAGAAACACCGCACCTGAGTGGAGGACTCATCCTGAGTCCTCTGTGGGCGTGTGGGGCTGGAAAATGGAGGGTGGGGAGGGAAACTTAGGTTAACACTAGAAAGAGATGGAATTTCAGGGATTTTACTTACTGGGTAGTACTTTGCATAAAGAGTGCGATGAAACTTAAGAATGACTCAGGGAAGTAATTTAGCTGTAACTTAAAAGATTTTAAAACTACATTGATGTGCGAGGGGATGGCACATTGATTGTGCCGGTTGATAAAGACATTACTGGTCTCCACATAGCCAGAGATTTCAGTGCCTCAGGCAGCATTGTTTGAGAAATACCTTGTTAGGACAAAGGAGCATTTTTCTATCTAAATTCCTTTTTTTTCCCCATTGGTTTTAGAGAGAGACACACACACATCGATTTTTGTTCCACTTGTTTATGCATTCAGTGTGGTTGCTTCTTCTTCTGTGTCCTTACTGGAGATTAAACCTACATCCTTGATTTATACGGACAGTACTCTAACCACCTGAGCTACCGGCCAGGGCTGTGCCTAAATTCTTGACGGTGTCTGTCACACTGAGTGAGGTAGGCACCAGAGAGACATTCGTAGAGTAGTTTTACAAATAAAGGTTCCAAAAAGAGGCCTGTTTAAAAATTTTTTTTCCCAAGCTTATGGAAGAGCATTGAGAGAATTGTACACACTGCCCAATTTAATAAATGCTAGCATTTTGCAGAATTTTTTGTAGATATTTTTTAAAGAAATAAACATTGTAGATAAAAGTGTAGACCCTTTTATACCTCTTCTGTATTCATTGTCCTTCGTTCCTTCTCTCCCATCACAGAGGTAACTTCTGCCTACACTTTGCTGTTCATAACTCCCCTTCATTTTTAAATACTTTTGCTATATATTGTTCACTAGTGTCAATTGTATATCAACACACAATAGATAGTATTGTTTTGTATGTTTATAAACTTAATATAAATGGTAGTAAGAGTAGGTACTGTTCTGCAACCTGCTTTTTTCACTCTACTGTGAGTTTTAACCAGTCTGATAAATGTAGATTTTCTAGTTGATTTCATTTTAACTTCTGTGTAGTACTTCATTGTATGCATGTACCACAGTTTACCCATTCCCCTATTAATGCTTCCTTTTTTGCTGGAGTGAACATCCTTAATTATGCACATGTATGGTCATTTCTCTAGGGCACATCCCATCAGCAAAATTGCTCAAAAAGTGTATGAACTTTACCAGATATTCCCAAATTGCTTTCAAAACTGGTTGTATTAATTCATGTTTGCTGAATCGTTACTATATGTAGTATGTCATACATTAAACTTTTGTTAGTTTGGTAGTTGTGAAATGGTATCTGTTGTTTTAATTTGCATTTCCTTGGATATTAGTGAGATTGAGTATCTTTTAATATGGTTGTAGTCCATTTGGATTTCCTTTTTTGTAAAGTGTCACCTATGTTTTACCGTTCCCCATTTTTCCTTCTTTTTTTCCGCTTTCAGCATACCATTTTTCTGTTGGAGTCTCATAGGCTTTTCTTACTGATTTGTGAAAGTTCTTTATAATATATTCATTATAATCCTTTTATAGCATATGTGTTGCAAATATCTTCTGGTCTATTACTTGGTTTTCTGGTCTGTGGCTTGGTTTTTTTGTTTGTTTTTGTACTTAACGTCTTTTATTCGAAGTTAAAACTTTTTTAATAAGATATTTTCTCGCTTTAAATTTTTATTGATTTTTAGAGTGGGAGGAAGGGAGAGGAGAGGAGAAGAGAGGAGATGAGGGGAGAAGAGGAGGGAAGGGGAGGAGGGGAGGAGGGGAGGGGGAGAGAAGGGAGGGAGAGAGAGAAACACTGATGTAAGAGAGAAACATCTGTTGGTTGCCTCTCTTACATGTCCTGACCTGAGACCAAACCCGCATCCTGACCAGGAATCTAACTGGCAGCTTTTGGTTTTGCGCAACACCCAACCAGCTGAGCCACACCATTTAAAACATGCAGTAGCAGCCCTGGTTGGTGTGGCTCAGTGGTTTGAATGTCAGCCTGTGAACTGAAAGTTCCCAGGTTTGATTCCCAGTCAGGGCACATGCCTGGGTTGCGGCCAGGTCCCTGGTTGAGGGGTGTGTGAGAGGCAACTGATGGATGTTTCCCTCTCACATCAATGTTTCTCTCCCTCCCTTTCTCCCCCTCTTCCCCTCTCTCTAAAAATAAAATAAATAGAACATGCAGTACTTGACTGTTTAATCAGAAGCACTGACGTACTTTTCCTTAGATTGTCAAATTAAAGAATGACAATAGCCAACCCAACAATAGCCGTTCGGTGTGAATGAACCAAAATTATACCCATTTTTCTTGAGATCAAGAAAATATATATATTTTTTGGTGTGCCACAGAATTTTAGTAATTAGTTTATGTGTGCCATGAGCTGAAAAAGGTTGAAAATTGCTGTCTTAGCTAATGCTTGAGGTTCTTTCTTGTATCCATAATTTTTCCTTTTAATCGCTAAATGGCATTTCATTGTGTGGCTGTACCACTTTTCACTGATCAATTGATGGACATTTGGATTGTTTCCAGTGTGGCTATTTTGAAAAATAATGATATGAACAGTGATGCTTAAGTCTTTGTGTGGGCAGATATCTAGGAAAGTGTTAAGTTTATGTTTTAACTTTATAAGAAAATGGCAATCTTTTCCAAAGCATTTATATGATATGTTCCCACGAGTAATGTATGTTTAGTTTCTGTACATCTTTGCTGATACTTGGCATTATCAGTCTTTGTGATTATTGCCATTTTAGTGGTTGTGCTATCTCATTATGGTTTTAGTTTGCATTTCCCCATGACTAGTGATGTTGAGCATCTTTTCATGTGTTTATTAGCTATTTGTATCTATACTTTGGTGAAAGGTCTATTTAGATCATTTGCCCATTTTTATTTATTTAAAATTTTATTTCTTTATTTTTAGAGAGAGGAGAAGAGAGGGAGAAAGAGAGGGAGAGAAATATCAAGGTATGGTTGCCTCGTGTGCGGCCTCTACTGGGAATGTGGCTGCAACCCAGGGATGTGCCCTGTCTGGAAATCGAACTGGTGACCCTTTGTTTCACAGTCTGGCGCACAATCCACTGAGCCACGCCAACCGGGGCCATTTGCCCATTTTTAAATTGGGTTGTTTTCTTATGAAGTTGTAGGAGTTCTTTCTGTATTTTGAATGCAAATCCTTTTTTAGATATATGATTTGCAAATATTTTCTCCTAGTCTGTGGCTTGTCTTTCCATTTTCCTTATGATGTAATTTAAAGAGATAATTTTTAACTTTGACATAGTCCAGTTTATTACTTCTTAAGTAGAGTATGCTTTTGGTTACAACTTTTTAACTGAGGGCCACAAAAAATGTACTCCTATGTTTTCTTCTAGCAGTTTTATAGTTTTATTTATTTTTAAAATATTTTATGTATTTAAATTTAGAGAGGGGGGAGGGAGGGAGGAAGAGAAGGAGAGAAAAATATCAATTGGTTGACTCTTGTATACACCCTGATTGGGACCGAACCTGCAACCCAGGCATGTGCCCTGACTAGGAATTGAACCAGTGACCTTTTGCTTTGTGGGACAATGGCCAACAAACTGAGCCACACCGGTCAGGGCAGTTTTATGGTTTTAGATTTTACATTTAGGTCTATAATCCATTCTGAATTGATTTTTGTGTATACTGTATGATACAGGCCTCATCTTTTTTCCTTTATATAGGTATCCAACTATTCCAACATTGTTTGTTGAAAAGATATCATTTGCCTATTGAATCACCTTAACACCATCATTGAAAATCAGTTGTCTGTAGATGTGTTGGTCTATTTCTGAACTCTGTATTCTGTCCCAGTGATCTGCCTGCTTTTAAAAATTATTTTGGCTAAGTTAGGTCCTTTAAATTACCATAATTTTAGAATAATCTTTTTAATTTTCTACAAAAAAGCTTGCCAGCATTTTGATTGGTATTGTGTTGAATCTAAGGTCATTTTGGGAGAATTCCTATTTAAACAATATGTTGAGACTTCTAACCCGCAAACATGGAACATCTTCATTTCTTAGGTGTTATCCAATGGCTTTTAGCAATGTTTTGTACCTTACAGAATATAGGCCTAACACTTGTTATTTATTTCTAAGAATATTTAATGCTATTATGAATGGAATTGTTAATTTTTTTTTCAGATTGCCTATTGCTAGTATATAGAAACACAACTGATTGTTTTTGCTGTGGTAAATATATAAAACAGTATCACTTTAACCATTTTAAAGTATGCAATTCATTGGTGTTAAGTACATTCACAGTGTTATGTAACTCTTACCACTATCTATACCCAAAACTTTTTCATCACCCCCAACAAAAACTCTGTACCCATTAAACAATAACTCCCCTTTTCTTCCTCCTCCCAGCCCCTAGAAACTTCTGTTCTACTTTCTGTCTCTATGCAGTTACCTTTAGGTACCTTATATAAGTGGAGTCATGTACGTCCTTTTGTATTTGATGTATTTCACTTAGTTTGTTTTTAAGGTCCATCCATGCTGTATAGCACATATGAGAATCTCATTTGTTTTTGACTGAATACTATTCCATTGTATCTTACCACATTTTGTTTATCCTTTCCTCTGTGCAAGGACACTTGGGTTGTTTCTACCTTTTGGCTGTTATGAATAATGCTGCTATGAATATGGGTATATAAATGTCTGTTTGAGTCCTTTTCAAGATTTTTTTTTATAACTCTGGTAGTTGTTTGGAGAGTCTTTAGACTTTCTGCATACAGAATCATGTCATCTACAAAAGACAGTTTTACTTCTTGTTTTCTGGTGTGTATGCCTTTAATTTCTTTTTCTTGCCATATTACACTGTCTAGAACCTCAGAAATGATGAGAGTTGACATCCTCACCTTATTCCTGATCTTAAAGAAGAAGTATTCAGTCTTTTACCAGTAAGTATGATGTTAGCTGATAGTTAGTAGAGCAGATTCCTCCTAATATATTCTTTATAGTGTCTTAATTTTGAAAGATTAAAGGACTGGATAAATTGACATATCTTAGTGGATATCATCTGCTTGACATACATTTCTTAGCTATAAAATTAACAATCCTTTTGTCTCTTGTAGAATCAGGCAACCTGATACCCTTTAAGTTTTTATTTTGAATCAGTTTTTTTTTAAATAAGAATCTAAATTGACAGTTCATAGGCTGCCTGTTCCTATTTAATTCTAGGGTATCTATATTGTGACCCCCCAAAATGAAGCATTTATATCCCCTGCCGCTGTTTTAAAGTTCATTATGGTTTTCATTTCTCTGGGGAGAGATTCTGTGATATTTTCTCTTTCACGTAAAATATGTGTTTGTGTGTAAAGTAAACTGCCTCTGTGGCTCATAGATGTAGTTTATTTTATAGCCCTGTTGTTTCTATCCCCCTAAGATCTATGGGCAGCACTCTTCTTGTGGATGGGGACGCAGGTTTATGCACCTTGATTGGTAAGTGTGTGTGTGATAATTTCAAATTAGTGCCCCATCCCTTAGACTGTAAACTACAAGGCCCGAGACTTCTTTATTCAGCGTATTGTTAGCATCTGGCAAATAGTAAAGGATTTGAATGACAGAATGATGAAATCAGTCTGTCTAGTGACACTTGTGTAAAGAAGAGTGATTGGTGTAAATTGGCTCGGCTTTAGGGTGAATTTTCATTTTCTAAATCCTCAAAGCATTTGTGTATGAATTGTTGTCTATTTAGCTTAAATAGAAATTTTTTCCGGCTTTCTCTTAGATATTAAGCTAAATGTTACTATTATTTTTCTCTTACATATATACATTTAAAAAATTTTAAAGCCTCTTTACCTTAACAGTTTGGTAAATCAAAGTGAATTTGTTCTGTGGTTCTACCAATTAGTCAAACTGTTCTCATGTCATTTCTGAGAGAGAGGTTTTAGGCATAGACACATGTGAGTGATTTGGGTAATTTTGTAGGAACCTGCTTCAATAATTAAATACAAAGCTTTGAGATAACCAGTTTTCAGAAAGGGATGGTTATAATTATCATATAGAAAGTTGGTCTCTTTTTAGTAAATGGCATTGTTTACTAAATATTTTTATTTGAAGAAGCGTCAACATTTGTTAGTTCTTACCTTCTGATTTTAGCAGCTCACTTGGGTGGCATCGAAGAAAGAATTCATATTTGGCGTTTGAGACCTCGGCTCATTTTCTCTCTACTTTGTTGACTACCACCTTGCTACAGCACAGAGAGCTGTTAGAACTTGCTCATCAGGAATCGAGCTGAAATTTTTGGCTCTCAGCCTTATTCTCTGTCCTTGTGCTTCAGTGACCTTATTAGCCCTCAATTTGTGTATCATACTCCTTGATAATGCAGGGGACACTGCTAGTCTCCTAGGATCATTGGCTGGGGTCCTTTAAGTTGGACTGACAAAAGACAGATTGACAAGGGAAAAGCATATTAATTTACTTAAAATAACTTTCGTGTAACATGGGAGCCTTGCTAAGGAAATGAAGACTAAGAAATGGTTAAATCTGAATGTTTTTTATATTAGGTTTGATGAGGAGTGGAAAGTCATGGGAAAATGTTATAGGACGAAAGGGTATGAGCCAAGTAAGGGTAGTAAACTGGGGAAAACTTAGCAAGCCAGTTCGTTAGGATTCCTCTTATTGTCTGTCCTTTTGTCTTTGGAGATAAGAATGCTCCTTTTTCCATGTATAGGGATAACACCTCTCACATGAGGATCTTATGACTTGCTTTAGGGGCAAAGGAGAGGTCAGAGAGTTCTTCCTGCACTGGCCATTTTTCAAATTCCTTTTGCTTAAAATAGTCAATCTGCCATGCACCATGTTTTGGGATTGTAGTATGTGTTCTGAATCACGTTACTCCCCCATCTGAAACTTTCCCTATGAAGTTTCGCAGTCCAGAAAATGAGTTGATAGATTGTTCCATAACCCATTCATCTAGTCTCTGAGTCCTGGGAATAGGTCAGTGCAATTAAACAGTTGTGTCTCAGGAGGCAGTGGTGTAGGTGGGAGGAGGGCACATACCTGAGTTAAGTCTCCGTATGGTGGGAGCAATAAGGCATTGTAATGAAGGGCGTTTCTGTAAAAACAAGTTTTTTGAGTCTAGAGGGCAGTCAGTTAAGATTTCTAGATGTTGGGCTCAATGCACCTTTAGATGGTGGAGTGAGGATAGGCAGTGGCAATCTAACGAATTTTCTGGTTCTAGTTTGAATGACTCTGGTGATGGCATTGGCTATTACGGTCAACTTTCTGAGTGGCCCTCACAGCAGCAGGCACAAAGTGGTCCATACATGATCTGTTGTAGTGATTTATTTGAAGTTTAGGTCAATTTTTCTACTTTTAGCTTTAGGAAAAGGGTAGTTTTAGTTATTCGTAATACCAAGTCAGCAGGGTGGGGGAAAATTGCAAATGTTAGTTTGGAGAGTTGTAGCTAGATATTTGAGAAAACTAGAATTGAGAACCCATAGCAATATACTATAGTTTTCCATTGAAACATAAAAATTTCTCTCTACATTTATCTTCCTAGTTGATCAAAGAGAACCAGACTACCAGACTAGGTTACTCTTTACAAAAATTAGTCTGGTTTCATTAGATTTGACCTGATTCATAAGTGCACCAAGAATGGTAATTGAACACACAGGTCTTTTAAAGTTTGCTTTATTGGAACTTTCCATAAACAATCTTAGATTAGAGTTTCAAAAAACCCCTTAAGGTTAGGAAGCCAAATTAGCAACACAATATCAGACTTTGCCTGGAGTACCTATAGATTTGAGGTGTCCAAGAGAAGGGGATTGATTCTTCTCTTTTTGAGGTCCCCAAGATATCTTCTAAGATTACTTATTGGACTAACCTATTCCCAGGACTCAGAGACTAGTTCAGTGGGTTATGGAACAATCTATCAACTCAGTTTCTGGACTGTGAAACTTCCAGGGAAAATTTCAGATGGGAAATAATGTGGCTCAGAACACATACTGTAATCCCAAGGTTCCCTGGTGGTAGGTAGGTGACCTTTCCTACTCACCTGGTAGTGAGGCTGGGAACTGGGTAAGCCAGGTACCAGGATGTTTTTTCCAAGAGGACTTTATAAGCATTGGCTCTATAAAATCAACCTTCATTCCTTAAAGTTGTCTAGTCATATCTGATTTTAACATTTATAAATATGACATTCCAGTCAAAGCCTTGGTAATATAGTGTTTCCAATTATGTTCTTTTATAAGGAGAATAGATTCTTATTGAACTTACTAAAATAATTGTATTGCCATAAAAATAAGAACTCTTAAGAATTTCTAAATTCTGGAGGGGTCAGGCAGGGAGAAAAGATAAATGGTTTTTGTTTACCAGTGTATAATCTATTGAATTGCTGTAAGATACAGATAGCTTAAAAGAACAGGGAAAGGAGTTCGGTATAGCTGGAAAATAGAACATTAAAGAACCAACAAAGTTTCAAAGAAGGAGGCCATAAAAAATCATAATCCTTCATCAGTTCATTCCATCCCATGGAATTAATTCTTGTTTTGCTTGATCTTGGGTGGGCAAAGAGTAAAACAAACACTATGTATGGATGACAAAAGACCTAAAATCATGGAGGTTAAAGATCTGATGAGAGTTCATTTGATAAGGAAATTATTGCTATGGTATACAAGATTTTAACATAATAATTGGACAATGAAAGTATTGACAAATTTCTATAAACTTCATATAGTTTCTGGAATACCTATATTACCATTCACCTGTAAAAATATAACCCTTGTTATTTGACAGTGTGTTCCATGCAATATAATATATCAGATAAGCTGAGTTATTGTTGCCCTGGCCAGGTAGCTCAGTCAGTTGGAACATCGTCCCTTACACCAAAAGGTTGCAGGTTCCATTTCCGGTCAGGCCACAAATCTAGATTGTGAGTTTGATCCCCAGTTGGGACATGTTTGGAAGGCAACCAATCAGTATTTTTCTCTCACATCAATGTTTCCTTCTCTCTCTCTCTCTCTCTCTCTCTCTCTCTCTCTCTCCCCCCTGCCCTCCTCTCTCTCTAATATCAATGAACATATGCTCAGGTAAAGATTAAAAATGAATGAATGAATGAATGAATGAAAAATTTAAAAAAAAACCCATAGTGCTGATTAAAACCAGAAAGAGGCAGAATGAGATACATAACACAATAGCATTTATATACATTTTAAAATGTATTTAAGTAGCCTTGGCTGGGTAGTTCAGTTCGTTGGAGCATTGTCTCATACACCAAAAAGCTTGCAGGTTTGATTCCCAATCAGAGTAGGTACCTAGGTTGTGGGTTCAGTTTCTGGTCGGGGTGCGGTCAGGAGGCCAACTAATCGATGTTTCTCTCCCTCTCCCTTCTGCCCTCTAAAATCAATCAGCATGTCCCTGGGTGAGGATAAAAAACAAAAAAATATATTTAAGTAAAACACATTATACAATTTGCAAGAAAACATGTAAATGCATTAAACATACTACAATGATTGCTTAAAATGAGGGATGATGGGAGTGGGACTTCATTTCTCCACTGAGGTGATCTTTGAAGCATGACCAGGAGCACACCTACACACCTACACACCAGTATCTCCCATTGCTGCTATGTTTGGGAGTAAAAATTCTGATTACACATTATCATTGGAACATATTTTTTTCTTAATCTAATTATACTTAAAGTGAATGCCTGGTGTTCATGGTTCTGAAAGCTTGCTTTTTTTTGCCTTTATTAACTCTTTCCTTTTTGTGTTACAGAATGTTCTGTTCGGTTGTTGCTTTTATACAGCATATGCTAGCCTCATTGTTTCTGTCTGGTGTAGGTACTGCTTGTATAGCCAGCACTGTATGTTGTCATTCTTAGAAGGTAATACTTAGCGATGAGTCGTGAGACTTTTAAATGTCCCTTTATTTTAAGTGTCCTTTTAGATAATGTTCTTTTTTGATTAGAGCAAAGGGGAAAATACTTGGTATAAAATAATCATTGCTTTAATCTGTTACCCTTTATAAAATGTATGTTACCTTGCTTCTATAAGAATGTGTTTTAGGGCAGATAAAAATACAAACTCAAATATGAACTCCTAGAGAGTTCTCTGAGGTAGCAGTAAGATTTTGGGTAGAATATAGGGAACAAATAGCCTCTTCCTTTATGCAATTTTTGTTGCTAGAACTACTCTTCTTTTGTAGATCATGAACTTCTGAGGAGCCTCAGTGTTGAGTTATCCTTAATTGAGGTTTTTGGTTGTTAACTATACCACCCAGGTGGTGCTCCAGATTAGCAACTGGAGAAAGGAGCTGTAATGGAATTCAAGTAGCCTTGGCAACCATTATAATGTAAATGAGTCTCAGTGGGTAGGGAGTTGAAAGCGTGGGCACTTGTTAAGGCAGTCTTTTACAACTAGACCTGACTAGCATTTCACTATTTCAGTCCTGATGTAGCGGCTCCTCTGACACCATGCGGTCCTGAGTTACTCCAGCCTTCTTTGAATGTTCTGAGAAGCTGACACCACATTTTAATAAAATGAATCTCAGATGTGCTTATCATCTTCATACATGTGAAGGTCTTTTTTGTTTTTACTAACATTACCTTTTTGTCACTGCCTTTTAGCGCTAACACAGCTGTAGCCCTGCACCAAATCTCTTGATGCCCAAAGAAAACCACTTAGGTTTCCAGAGAAACACCGTGATGTGGGCCTAGTTTACTGTGTTAGCTAAGATTTGGCTTATTATAGAACTGATAGTGTCTAGGCTACTTTTGAAAAAAGATCGTATTTATTTATTTTTAGAGAGAGGGGAAGGGAGGGAGAAAGAGAGGGGGGAAGGAAACATCAATGTGTGGTTGCCTCTTGTGCGTCCCCAACAGGGGACCTGGCCCCCAACCCAGGCATGTGCCCTGACTGGGAATGTACTGGCGACCCTTCGGCACTCGATCCATGGAGCCACACCAGCCAAGGCAAGGCCACTTTTTAAGCAGTCTGAAAGAGACAAATCCTTGGGTTTCACATCTTAATTTTTTGTTTTAATCTTTTAGGTTTCAAACAATAACATTTTCCATATGTTTTAGGACTTTAATGGAGGCTTACTCTGTGGATTTAGCATTGGGTGACTGGACGGGAATAATAAGAGTAAAACCAGCCCTGGCTGGGTAGTTTGGTTGGAGCATTGTCTAGATACGCCCGGGTTGCAGGTTCAGTCCCCAGTCAGGGCACACACAGGAACCCATGTTTCTCTCTTTCTTGCTCTCTTTTTTTCCTCTCTCCCTCTCCTCTTTCCTCTCTCTCTCAGAAATCAATCAATTTTTTTAAAAGGAGTGAAACCAAACTGGGGTTGAGTTGTTGAGTACTGTACTTGCTTTTTGTTTTAATTTTTATGTATTGATTTTAAAGATAGAAAGGAAGGGATGGGAGAGAGAGAAGAACATTGATTTGTTGTTCCACTTACTAATGCACTCATTGGCTGATTCTCATTTGAGCTCTGACCGGGGCTCGACTCATAGCCTTGGAGTGTGGAGGACAATGCTCTAACCAACTGAGCTACCCAGCCAGGGCTGTACTTGCTTATTACCTTCCTAAAGAGTTAAGTGGTTATAACAAAGAACTTGTGAGTGAAAAGCTTAAGGTTCTATTCAAGGGTAACCATTGTCATGTTGTTGGTGCTAAGGAAATAGCCTTCCATCATCAGTTTTCTCTTTGTAAAGGAAGAGCGGAAACAATGACTCTCTTTATTATGGGAAAATACTTACAAAAGGGATTAAAATATAACTATTTGTATGGCCAAGAATGCCATCCACTATAAGAGAGAGATTCTAAATTTTAGTGTAATATGACTCAGATATCCTAAGTAGCTTGCTCATTTAAGGCTTTCAAATGTTTTTACTTTGGTCTTTAAGTTTTCTTCCTCCAACCTTACTCTTCTGAGTTGTCATTAAGATCATTTGAGATACTCCTGTATAACAACTGCCTTTGTTGGCTCAGTAACATTCAGTGGTACCTCCGTACTGTCGTTAATTTGTTCTGAGGAGTGGTGAGCAAGCCACGATTGATGAAGCCTTTTCTCTTGCGGGTGGCATCGTGACGCATACAAGTTCTAGCAAGTGTGACAAGTGGCGAGCAAGCACCAAGTGCTAAAACATTTTTTCTCTTCCAAAAGCAACAAGTACCAGATTTGATGAGTTCTGAAGCTGATGAGTACCGAGGTACCACTGTACTTAGAAACAGCTCTGATGCTATTTTTCCTATCCCAGGTCTTCTGTCCTCTGTGGAAATCATTTCTGATTCTCTTAGTTGTTCTTCATATGATTTAGTTTGCCAGCCCAATTGCCACCAACCTGGTTCCTCTTCTGGATCTATTATATGTGGTCAGTGTTAATTACAAGAGGTCATATTCCAAATTATTCTCAGGAGTTGTCTGATCTGTAGCAATTTTCTACTTTATTCAAGTCACTATACTGTTATTACCTGAATTTATATAAGCTTTTTTAAGCTGACATTTTGCACTGAAGGCTTATATCTTGAGCTTACAGTCAATTAAACTCTCAACTAGTATTAAAATTGATTTCTTACTAGTAGTATACTTTTTTTAGACAAATGCACTTAACACTTATCCTTGATAAATTTCATTTTGTATTTTCAGCCCATTGTTTCTGTTCAGATATTTTTGATAATACTAGGTGTTGCATGGTGTTATCTGATCTTCCCAGGTTTATGTCACCAGAAAAATTTACAAGCTACCATTTAAACCCTCAAGGCGTTGATACCATTTACTAAAGTAAGGCCAAATACAAAGCCCCGTGACAACATCAGAGCTTTCCATTCAATTATTAAACCATTGGTTAATAATCTGAGGATGGTTCAGCCAGTTCTCAATCTGTTACCTAACTAGAATAAGAAACTTTATCTTGATTTCAAGAAATTATATTTGACCTACTCTATGTTATTTCTAGGTTAGCCTTTTCTTTCTTTTCTTTTTTTAAAGATTTTCTTTTATTTATTTATTTATTTATTTATTTTTTAATGTATTTCTTGATTATGCTATTACAGTTGTCCCATTTCCCCCCGCCTTCACTCCCACATTCCCCCCCCCCCCATAGTTCATGTCCATGGGTCATACTTACAAGTTCTTTGGCTTCTACATTTCCTACACTATTTTTACCCTCCCCCTGTCTATTTTCCACCTATCATCTATGCTACTTATTCTCTGTACCTTTGCCCCCCTCTCCCCCTCCCACTCCCTTAATGACAACCCTCATGTTCTAGTTGTTTGCCTAGTTTGCTCTCGTTTTTGTTTTATGTGTGGTTGTTAATAACTGTGAGTTTGCTGTCATTTTTACTGTTCCTATTTTTGATCTTCTTTTTCTTAGGTAACTCCCTTTAACATTTCATACAGTAAGGGCTTGGTGATGATGAACTTGACCTTATCTGAGAAGCACTTTATCTTTCCTTCCATTCTAAGTGATAGCTTTGCTGGATACAGTAATCTTGGATGTAGGTCCTTGCGTTTAATCTTGGGTAATGTAATGATGATGTGCCTTGTTGTGTTCCTCCTTGGGTCCAGCTTCTTTGGGACTCTCTGAGCTTCCTGGACTTCCTGGAAGTCAGTTTCCTTTGCCAGATTAGGGAAGTTCTCCTTCATTATTTGTTCAAATAAGTTTTCAATTTTTTGTTCTTCCTCTTCTCCTTCTGGCACCCCTATAATTCGGATGTTGGAACGTTTCAAGGCGTCCTGGAGGTTCCTAAGCCTCTCCTCATTTTTCCGAATTCTTGTTTCTTCATTCTTTTCTGGTTGGATGTTTGTTTCTTCCTTCTGGTCCACACCATTGATTTGAGTCCCAGTTTCCTTTGCATCACTATTGGTTCCCTGTACATTTTCCTTTGTTTCTCTTAGCATAGGCTTCATTTTTTCATCTGTTTTTCGAATAGATTCAACGATAACCAGTGCTTTGAACTGTGCATCCAATAGGTTGGCTGTCTCTTC
This sequence comes from Desmodus rotundus, assembly GCF_022682495.2. Classification (NCBI taxonomy): domain Eukaryota; kingdom Metazoa; phylum Chordata; class Mammalia; order Chiroptera; family Phyllostomidae; genus Desmodus; species Desmodus rotundus. The sequence goes on from NC_071392.1 coordinate 75,477,759, forward strand.
CTCGCTTAGTTGTATTTTTTCTGGAGCTTTGAAGTGTTCTGTCATTTGGGCCTTTTTTTTTTTTTTGTCTTGGCATGTCTGTTACTTTAAGGGGCGGAGCCTTAGGTGTTCACCGGGGCGGGGTTGCGCTGGTCGCTACACTGTGACGCTGTACGTGGGGGAGGGGCCGAGTGGGAGCAATGGCGCCCGCCTCACTCTCCTCCGGATTTCAATCTTTCACTCCGCTACCTACAATCAAACTGGGCCACTCTGGTGCTGGTTCCTGAGTAAGAGGGCCTGTGCACACTCTAGGCCCCTGTGGGTCTCTCCAATGACCTCTCCCATGAGTCTGGGAGTCTCTCCTGCTGCTGCCCCAACACCCATGGGCGTTTTCAATCAGAGGTTTGAGGCTTTATTTCCCCGAGCTGGAGCCCTGGGTTGTGCGGTCTGCTTCGCTCCCTGCCGTTCGTCCGGTTTATCTGTGGGCGAATGTGGTGCCGCAGGGTGCTACCCACTGCTCTGCCTGCCCCGTTCTCCGCCACTCTGAGTCCGGCCCTCTGGGTTTATCTGTGCAAATGTGGGGCCGCAGGGTCTGCTAGTGCTCGGACTGCCTGTGCCATTTGTCCCACACTCCGCCAGTCTCAGTCCCGCCACAGCCACGCGAGTCCTCTCCACCCCGGTGCCCGTCTCCGCCCCTCCTACCAGTCTGGATGAATGTTTATTTTCTATTTCCTTGGTGTTGCTCCCCCTTGCTGTTCGATTCTCTGTCAGTTCTGGTTGTGCGAGGAGGCGCAGTATGTCTCCCTACGCCGCCATCTTGGTTCTCGGCCTATTTATTTATTTTTAGAGAGAGGGGAAGGGAAGGAGAAAGAGAGGGAGAGAAATGTCAGTGTGGTTGCCTCTCGCCTGCCCCCTACTGGGGACCTGGCCTGCATCCCAGGAATGTGCCCCAATTGGGAATTGAACCAGCAACCCTTTGGTTCACAGGCTGGTGCTCAATCTACTGAGCCATGCCAGCCAGGGCTTTTTTTCCTTCTTCTTGAACCCATTTTGGTTTCTGGTGCTTTCTACAACCTTTCCCTACACTACCATAGGCTGACATATAATTTTGCTGGTAATCCTTGTTGAACTGTTAATCTGTAGTTTCTAGAATCAAGTTTCTTTTTATTATTTGAAATTGAGAAAATTGAATTTTCTTGTTTCTAACCTTCTAGCTTCTCTTCTTTTTCCATGAGATAGCACTGAGATCTCAATGTCTTAGATTATAATTTATCTGGTGTTAGAAATCTGAACATACTAAAAAGCTCTGAAGCCTCTTTTATTAGCTTTTCTTCTGTCTCAGGCTTCAATTTCCTCTTAACTTGTGTTCTGATCTTTCTAATCTGGAAAATTATTCTTGATAAAGAAAATAGGCCCTGGCTGGTGTGACTCAGTGACTTGAGCACTGGCCTGTGGACTGAAAGGTTGCTGGTTTGATTCATGGTCAGGGCTCATGCCTGGGATGCAGGCCAGGTTCCCAGTTGAGGGCATGAGAGAGGCAACCAATCAATGTTTCTCTCCCTCTCTTTCTCTCTACTTTCCCCTCTCTCTGAAAATAAGTAAATAATATCTTAAAAAAAATAAAAGAACATTAATTGTAAAAAAAAAAAAAGAAAAAAAGAAAAGAAAATGGAAGCAAAATAAGTGTGGAATAGGTTAGGTTTTCTGTATTATCTTTTAACGTGATAGAAGGGTGTGTCTCATCTTTTTGTATCCACCTATGCTAGAAAAAGACTCTGTATGTTAGCAGTTTTCATGAACTTATGTAGATTTGCTATTATGTGCCAAGTACTGCATTAGATTTCTGGGCTCCAGAGATGAATTAGACATGGTCTTTTCTCTCAAGGAAGTCACAATATGGTTGGAGAGATACATGTAACTTTTTGCAGAATAGCAAGATAAAGTCTAATAATAGAGGATGTTCAAAATCTTCTGTACTGAGGAAAGAACAACCAATTATATTTAATGGGACAGGTTTACGTGAGCCTCCACAGAGGAAGTTGTATTTAAGTGGATTTTTAAAGGAAGTGTAGACATTTTGGGTGGATTGGAGTGGAAATGGAGGGATAATATTCCTTCCTATTCTATGAAGAACAGGTTGTGCAAACAAATGGAAGGTAAAAGCCAACATGGTTTATTGAGAAATCTTAATCTAGTGCAGTTGGAATATGAAACATAAAGAGGAGTCCCAGGAAGTGAGGCTGGAAAGAAAAGCAGGACCATCCAGAGAGGGACTTTATACTGTGCTAGAATTTGGATTTCAGTAGGTACATGAGTATCACTGAAGGGGTTTAAGCAGGGGATGTGATCAAAACTGGGCCAGTTAGAGTTTTTCCTTATGATATACTGTTTAAGTGAGACTCGGCTAGGTTATGTTGTGATAACAAACAGTCCCCCAATTCAGTGGCTTATAGTAACAAGAGTTTATCGCATGCTGCATATTTATCATGTGGCTGTGTTCCAGGACCCAGGCTAGAGATGCAGCTTCTATCTGAGACATTTCCCTTGCGGTAGAGGGAAATGAGATACGGTAGAATCATGCCATTGCTCTGAAAACTTCTGTGGAGAAGTGGAATGTGTCCTTTGCTTACATTTCATGCCTAAAGCAAGTCACATTGCCAAGCCTGACGTCAGTTGGGCAGGAACATCTAAACTTCCACCAGGAACGGGGCAGTGAATATTTTGAGTAATAAGAAATCTACTTACGTGTATCATATTTTATTTACTTTTTGGAATTACCCTGGAGCTGCTGGTGGCCATGTTCTTAGTGACTGAAAGTAACCTGAGTGACTCAGAGTAACTCAAATGAAGCTGTAGTATACAGAGAAAGGAGAGACCAGAAAATGTCCTGGCAGGTTTAGTCTCTGTACTCCCTTGGTTCCTGATACTTTCCTTTATGTCTGAGCTAATAGAAGAGTGCCATAATTGGATGTGCAATTTAGGTTATTTTGTATGAATGGGGAGAATGCATCAGATTAGAAGTAGAAAGACCAGCTAGTACTTATGAAGAAAGAATGGTTAATAATCTGTTTCAGATGTGGAAACGCAAAATAGAGGTCTGGCAATGGTGTTGGAAGGAGGAGTGAAAGAGGAAAGAGAGTTATGACCATTTGAGACATTTGGTTGGATGGCGGTGCCATTCATCAACACAGGAGGTAAAATAGGTGGTGGGAAAAGATATCTTAATTTTAGACATGTTGAATTTGAGGTGTCTGTGGAACATCTAAATGGAGATGACTAGGAGACAAATTGGATATACTGGTATGGAGATGTGCCGTTAAGGGGCACATACGAGATCGTGGCCACTTAATTTGGAGGTGTGGATCCGCAGACAATAAAAACCCCAAGTCAAAGGTGAATGAATAGCTAAGCTCTTTATTAAGCAAGAGCAAAGTGAAAGCAAGAATCAAGGTCATACATCACCAGATGGGAGTTCACCAACACCCGAACATAGATGCTGTGGAATCCTAGAGACAGCATTTGGGGTCCGACTGGGAAAGTTCTGAGCAAAACATCCTGCTCTCACGGGAGATTCCAAAGTCTCACTTTGGGGGCTATGGTTAAATATGTTTCAGACAAAAGTGGCTATGCACCAAGGGCCTTGTGTGACTTAGCTAACCAACAGGTCCCTCTGGGAGAAGGGCCAATTCTCCCTGAAGGAACAGTTAAATATTAAAAGTACTGATCTCCTGGAGAGAAGGGCCAGTTCCCCCCCGGAGACAGCATGCCTATATTTCATTTTTACAGTAAAGGTCACAGCTCATGTATAAACAGAGAGGGTTCTCAATGCCCCCTTAACCTGTCAGGAGCTCAGAGGATGTTAAGAGTGTTACTAAAATGACGATTCATGGAATGTAAGAGTAAGAAATCACAGGTAAGAAGGAAAAAGAATAAAGGGAATGGGCAGCAGATGGAAGTGAAAGGATCAGTGAGCTAAAGTCAACGTGAGGTCATAGTAGGAGTAATTAAACAAGCAAGCTAGAAAAAGAAGTCAGAGAGCAGGACACCCAAATTAGCTATTGTGGAGATGGAATAGTTTCTAGTGGCAATAGGATCTGGATTGTGGCCTTGGTAGTGGTTAGCTGAGGTAGAACACCATTAGGGATAAGAAGAAACTTATGCCACCCATATGCATTGTTGAAATCACCCAGTATTGTGGAAATTCTAGTTAGTTGTCTACACAATACCTGGTTTGTACTTCTTATTTATGGAACCGTGGGCAGTGCGCACTGGAAAAACTGCGTATGACAGTAACCTCCAGGAACAGTGGTTCATATGCACATGGGTTTATTTTCTCACAAAATGTGCTGTGTTTGTTCACATAAAATCATCATTTTATATTTTTTATAGCACTTAGGATATTTATTACATTCTGAGTAAGTTATATACATGATTCATTAATTCTACTCAACTGTAACCCTCAGAATGTAGTACTGTGTTTTATTTATAAAGAAATACAGAGGTAAGCATTACAGGATTGGTATGGTAACTCCACAGAGAGTAGGGGCCCAGACTCCTCTATCATTTTGCTCCATCTTTAGGGACGCTTTCATGGTTCAAGATGATTGCTGGAGCTCAAAGCATGGTTTCTGAATTATAACCAGCAAGAAGGAGGAAGGGCAAAAGGCAAAAAAAAAAAAGGCTTTTCCAGAAGCCCCACCCAACAACTTCCACTTAACCTTTCATTTGGTAAACTCAGGTTAATGGTACAATTGAGGATGACTAGAATCTGAGAGAGAGGAATTTAATAGATGGCAGTAACTAGGAGGGGAAGAGAGGAATAGTTGAATGGCATGATCTTAAAGGGGCTGGTTTCTATATGAGAGTGAAGAAGTAGTGTTCTGATAGAGTATGGTAAGTACAGGATTTCTGAGGGGAGAGAATAATAGGTGATTTTAAGGAGAAGCAAGGAAGCCAGTGTGGTTGTAGAGTAAGAAAGAGAAAGAAAAGGAGTTGTAGGCCAGCAGGTCACAGGGAGACAGATCATATATGGTTTTAATAGTTAAGAATTTTAAGCTTTGGCTTTTGCTCTGAATGAGGTAGGCAACCAGTGGAAGTTTTTGAGCAGAGTGACATGATCTGACCTAAATTTTAATGAGATCATTCTGGATACAAGGTTGAGAGTAGACCAAGGAATGTCAGGGGTGGTAGCCAGGAGACCAGTTAAAGGGTTATCGCAATAACTGGACGAGCGATGACGATAATTTGGACCAGGAGCTAGCAGTGAAGATGGGAGAAGTGTTTAGATTCTGCATATATTTTGAAAGGACAGCAAACAGGATATGCCAGTGAATTTAATTAATGTTTCAAAGAAAGAGAGGAGTTAAGGATGACTTCAAAGACTTTAGCCCCAAGAAGGATGAGAACAATAGGGAAAGTTGTCCAAAATGATGATAATTATATTGGTATAGCAACCTACTGTAGGTATAGTCACTATCTTCCTGTTCCAATGCATTCCTTGTTTCTGTAACCTTTTCTTCTTTGTCAGTGCACATTTAACTGGCTTTCAGTACATTCCTTCACTATTTTGCTCTATAAACAAATGTCTGCTGAGCAATTACAAAGCATTCCAGCCTTTATCAGTTAGATTTCTTTGGTTGTAAATGGACTTAAGAGAAAAAGGAAAGAGATGGAGTGGGGGAGGGGGCGGTATTACAAGGACAATAGGGGTAACTCACAGAGTCAACGAAAAAGCCAAAGAAGCATACCTTGGAACAGCCCTGACCTAAAGTGTCATCTCACAGAGCTCTAGGCAGCATAATGGACATAGTATTTTTATCAAGGTAACCCTGTCTTGATAAATCACTCATATCATTGAGTGTTTAATTTAATAATGATATTGAGCTATATGCTGGGGTAGGAATGGTGGGGGAGGAGGCACATCCAAAGCTGGTAAAATACAGTGGATACATTCTGAGGGTCCAAATAGAGTAGAATTAATAAGTCATATAATAACCTGCCCTCAAAGCAAAGATCTCAAGGGTACAACTGTAGATCCTTTGTTAAGACTTCAGAAAGATTTATGGCAGAATTTCACAGAACCTTTCAGCTAGATGAAAAGATTCCTGAAGATCTTAGGGGAATACCTCTTAGACCCTTCCTATTAAACAATAGGGTTTCTAAGGATCTTAAGGGTGTGTTCTTAAGCTAGAGAAGGGTGTTTTCAGAATTTAAGCTAGAGAAGGTGGGTATGGCTTTGTCTACTGGAGTAAATAAACCCTCTATTAGATTCATAGGAAATCTAGAAGGTTTTTTTTAAAAATTTTTATTTATTGCTTTTTTAGAGGAAGGGAGGGAAGAAGGGAAGGCTTGGAGAGAGAGAGAGAGAGAGAGAGAGAGAGAGAGAGAGAGACATTGATTTGTCATTCCACTTATTTATACATTCATTGGTTGATTTGTATATGTGTCCTAACCAGGGATTGAACTTGCAACCTTGGCATATTGAGATGATGCCCTAACTAACTGAGCTACCTGGCCAGGACCTAGAAGATTTTTAATAAATTGTACTAACAGAAGCAGCTTCGGCCTGGATTATAGGAATAGAAACAGTAAAACAATGAAAATAGGCCTTTGGACTTCTAATATACAAGCAGGAAGCTGGCTGAGAAGACTACTCCATTACAAATGTTAACTTCTCTTAGGTAAACGGAAGGATAACTCGGAGGGTGGGGCCGAAGAGTTTTGGGGAATCACTCTCAGAGAGTAGGATTAGGGTATAATCAAGGAACTGGTGACGTGTCTAATTAAATTTCAGAATTTTTATAGACTCGTAACTGCTATGTGTCTTCTGTTCCTTCCTCCTTCTCCTCATATTTTGAATGAGAGTGTCTACTGTAGTTATCCTGAGTCAGTCTCACTATTGTACGTTTGTATGTTGGGTGTGTGGGAGCAGATAATTTGTCTCTTTATTCAGATCAAAAGGAGCTATACTCCAGTAGCAGTACCTGAGGAACTGCATCTGAGGAGCCTCACTCACACCTGGACCTGAATTAGATACCAAGATTCTGGACATCAAGCTGATGCCATAATGAGATGAGACTATTGAAGGTCTTAGGAGAGGGTGAGTGTATTTTGCATGTGGGAGGGACTTGATGGGACCAGAGGGTGGTATGTGGTAGCTTGTCTCCAAAGTGGCCGTGGTCATTTTCTTTCCTTCTCGTCCTTCAGAGGTGGAGTCTTTTTCTCTCCTCCTTTTGAATTTGGGCTGTCTTTAGTGACCTGCTTGACCAATTGAATGCAACTTTCTGGGACTTCTGAGGCTGGGTCATAAGAAGCTTTGTAGCTTTTGGCCTGTGACTCTCGGAATTCTCTCTGTTGGAATACTCACTCTCAGAACTTAGCCACCATTCTGTGAGAAGCCCAATTCAGATGGTAAGGACCTACGTAGGCACTGGTTGGTAGCCCCAGTGAGCTACCAGCAAACAGCCCGCATCAACTAACTGTCAGCCGTGAGTGTGAGTGAAGGGAACATGTTGGACAGTCCAGCCCTAGCAAACACCACCTGGAGAGGAATGGAGGCCCCAGACATACAGCTCCTGTTGAGCAGTATTTATTCGTCTTCATCTGTTCAAATCATCCCATCTGTGGTCCCAGACGTGTGGTTCAGAGACACGCAGTCACTGTTCTCCCCTGCTAGAATCTCTGGCACACAGAATAATGAGAATAATAAAATGATCATTGTTTGCCACTAAGTTTGGGGGGACTTTTTTAATGCAGTAATAGATAACTGGACATTGTCAGACTGAATAGAAAATAATGCAGCTTTATGCAGTTTATAAGCGGCATTCCTAATAGAAGGAATCAAAATGATTTAAAGTAAAGGTATGAAAAAAAACCATATTCTAAAAGAAAGCTGATATAGCAGAAGTAATAGTAGGCAAAATTAACTTGAAGGCAAAAATTATTACTAGAGTTAAAATTATCACAAAAAGTATGTACATATATATTTTTAAAAATATTTTATTTATTTATTTATTTTTGAGAGTGGGGAAGGGACGGAGAAAGAGAGGGAGAGAAACATCAATGTGTGGTTGCCTCTTGTGCGCCCCCAACTGGGGACCTGGCCCAGAACCCAGGCATGTGCCCTGACTGGGAATCGAACCAGTGACCCTTTGGTTTGCAGGCACTCAACCCACTGAGCCACACCAGCCAGGGCCACAAAAAATTATAAAATAAATCATTTATGAGGATGCTATAATAATTCCAAATTAGTTTGCACCCAATAGTATGGCTTCAAAATTCAAGGGTGGGCAAAAGTAGGTTTACAGTTACCCATTTGGAGAAAGATGTGCAGGTTATGGTTATTACAACAGCTTTATTAACTTAAAAGAATGTCACAATGGTACAGTAAACCTACTTTTGCTCCCCCCATATGTGGCTAGAATACAGATAGAACACAAAATACAGGGATAGAATACAGAGAGAAAATATGTAAATACAATTAAAGGGAAAAATTGATACGTCTACCAAAGCAGGAAATTTTAACATATCTTTATCAGTAAGTAATGGTCAAACCAGACAGAAAAATTGAAGATTTGAATAAGTGACCTACTAGCTTGATTTGGTTGGTTTGTGCAGAGCCCTTGGTTTGTGCACCTAACAGATGAGAATATACTTTTTTAAAAGTAGTTTTTAAAAATCTGAACATGTACTGAATTCATAAAGCAAGTCTTAACAAAACCAATGAATGGGTATTATGCAAACTATGTTTTCTTCAGTTAAGCTTGAAATTAAAAGAAGATCAAAATAACTTTATATGTTTGGAAATTTGAAAAGCACACTTCTAAGTAACTCATAGATCAAAGGAGAAATAATAATAGAAATAGAAATCAAGCTAACTTACCAGAGCTGACTCAAGAAGGAATAACAACTTGAATAGACTGATAGTCATTAAATATATTGAATTAGCAAGTAAAAATCTACCCAATATAAAGGATGCACAGATGGAATTTAAAAAAAAAATCCTCACCCAAGGATATGCCCACTCCTCTTAGAGAGAGAGAGAGAGAAACACCGATTGGTTGCCTCCCATACACACCCCTTCTGGGGATCAAACCTACAACCTAGTCATGTGCCCTGACCAGGAATCAAACCCGTTTGGTATAAGGAATGACACTCCAGCCAACTGAGCCACACACCAGGGCTTTTAAAAAAAATATTAAATCCTCACTGAGGACATGCTTATTAGAGAGACAGGATGCGGGGCGGGGGGGGGGGGGGGAGAGAAAGATTTGTTGTTCCACTTGTTTGTGCGTTCTTTGGTTGGGGTTTGTATGTGCGCTGACCCGAGACAGAACCCACAGTCTTTCAGTGTGTGGGATGACGCTCTAACCCACTTAGTACCTGGCCAGGGCTCACTCTCTCTTGGTCTCTGTAATCTGTTGTTAATTCTATTCAGTGGATTTTTTATCCAGACATTGTAGTTTTTATCTCTAAAACTTTGATTTAGGCCTATCTTTATATCTTCCATGTTTCTGCTTAATTTTTTCAATATAGAATACAGATGTAACTTTTAATGCCATTGTCTGCTAATTCTAACGTTTGTACAGTGCTGTGTTTCAGCTGATTTATTTTTTCCTCTTTGTAGGTCATATTTTTTCTGCTTCTTTGCTTGTCTCATAAATTCGCTTGGGTTCCAAACATTGTGAATTTTACCTTGCTGAGTCCTGGATCTTTTTCTTTCTTTCTTTCTTTTTTTCTTTTGTATCACAGTTAAGTTAGCAATATAGTTTGACCGTTTCTGGTCTTGCTTTTAAAATCGTTAGGTGGAATCAGAGCAGTTTTCCATCTAGGTTAATTATTGCCCAAGACCTTTCTGAATATACTAACCCATACGTGTTCTATAAGCAGGTTTTCCATTCCGGTTGGTAGGCATAGGCATTATTTCTGTGCTATTCGAGAGCCAGTTGGTGTTCCCTCTAACGCTTTAAATGGTTCCTTACATGCAGTCACTGACCAGTACATTGCTGAGTATTTGAGGGGTACCCACCACATATTTCCAGAGTCTTCTGTGTATATACCTCTTCTCCAGTACCCTGTCCTGTAAACTCCATCTGTCTTGGTCTCCCCTGACTCTCAGCTCCATCTCCTCAACTAAGATGGTCTGCTGGGATCCTCCTGGGTTTCTCCTCCCTGAACTGTGCCCTGGAAATGATCTCAAGGCATTAAGCTAGAGCAGGGGTGTCAAACTCATTTTCATGAGGGGCCACATCATCCTCGCGGTTGCCTTCAAAGGGCCAAATGTAATTTCAACTCCTTAACTGTTAAGGAGTAGTTACATTTATACAGCCCTAAAATTATTTCAGCCCTTTGAAAGCAACCTCGTGGCTGATATGGTGGCCCCCCATGAAAATGAGTTTTGACACCCCTGAGCTAGGGTATGCATAGAGCTCACGTCACTTGTTTCCTGTCTGTGAGGGATCACTGTCCTTCACTGATTGCCTGCTGAGCAGGGTCCTCCAAACCGTTGTGTCATATATTTTGTCTGTTTTGTCATTTGTTTACCTGCTACTCTATGTTAGCTGGAAGTGAAAGTCCCTATTTTCTACATTTTTTTATGTGCTTAGAATGTTTCATGATAAATACATAAACCAAACAGATATCTTTTTCAAAGGTAGTTATTCGAATTTTCAAGATTTGAAATAAACTTTCCCTTCTCAAGCATTTCGGGAGACTAAAGTTTTATATTTTGGGTGCTATTTAGGTAATTCTCTTCGCTTCGATTCTAGCAGAGTTCAGTGATTATCTTTAAAACAAAGAGATTTTGTTATGTTCTGTGATTGTATGAATAAAGCAGTACTTCTTGTCCTACACACCCTGAGACCTGAACTCCGTATCACTATCTTGTTTCATAACAGCTTCCAAATAACACTAGGTGGTCATTTTTTATTTTATAACAAGTCTGCTAATCTGGTCTGATATGCTCTTGTGACATCAGGAAAGAAACCTCCCAGGAATAGAATAAAAAAAATTTTATATCCTGAAGCTTTAAAAAACAAAATGAAGATCCAAATATTAAAACAATTTTAATATCTTTAAACCCTTCTACAATGGGATAAAAGAAAAAAGGAAACACTGTCCTCTAGCCTAGTTAATGAATTATTTAACTTGAGTATTATTTTATTATAAATAATTTATTTCCACGATTTCCTAGGGCAGGAAGACTGTTCTAGCTGAATAGCTTAAGGGAAGTGATAAGGACATAAATTCTATTGATGGAATGAATAAATGAATGAAAGATACGGGGTATGTGTTGATTTTTGAGTAGAGAGTGATTCTAAATTTAAGATGAAAAGAGTTTGTCAGTCTTCTCAGAGAGGAAGCAGGGTCATCCAAGAAGAGTGAAGACTAGGACGGTTCAGCCTCCAGGTGGCATAGAAAGGCTTGGGACAGCTGTGTGTGAGGCATCCTGAGGCCATGTGATTCTCACCTTTCTGAGGATGAGGAGGAACTGGACCTTTTGGAGGGTTCTGGCTTGTCACTTTCACTCTTGCTTTCTCTTCTCTGTGTTCAGTATGCAACCGTTGATTAATTGAAAGGGAACAGGAATGAAATTATTTTAAAGATTTTTTTTTCAAAGCAGGAAAATATATCAAATAGAAAATTCAAATCATTAGTATCTGGAACTTTATATTTGGCAAGCTGGAATAGTACGGTTTAGAACAGTTTACCTTGTATCAATTCATAGAGTTACAGCTCTAGGAAGGTGAACAAATTTCTGATTTCTTCCACTGCTTTTTTTATAAAGGTGAAATCCAGTTAAAATGTGTGGAGTATAAAGACTAGGAGACATGATACAGAAGGGACCAGTGCTGCTCGGGGTCAGTGAGGATGGGACAGCCAGCTGTCGGTGCTCACATTTGTTTGTATGTTTGTAAGTGTGCGTTTCCTCCTTGCGCACGTATTTAGAGCTATAGTCTTTCTCTCCCATATGCGGCCTCCCTGATGTATAAATGTAAGTATGTGTATTTATAAGCTCACATAAGCTATGTTTAGGGCTGCATTCTTTTCTTTCTGTTCCATCTGTGGCCTCCTTGAGTCATTCCTTCAAGAGCTCAGTCAGGTTTGTTGAACTAAATTAAGCTTCAGGTTATTGTTAGAAAAATTGGGCAGAGATCAGTGCGTAGAGATTCCTGATGGAGGAAATGAATAGCTCTCTGTGTCCTGAGATGACTAGTTTTCCTACCCTGCCCTGGAAGAACTGTTGCCAAAGTCTCCCCGTGGTGTCAGGGAACTGGGATTGAGGACTCTAACTTCCAGTACTGGCAAGTCTTAATGACAAGGAAAAAAAGATCACAAAAGAACGAAGTTAGGTCCTTGGACTTACTGCCAACCTCTCTCCAAAAGGAAATGTTCTTCCTGACTTTGTAGGATCCATGTGATGAAAATTGTTTTTACAATTGTGAGCAACAATTCTCTCTTTCAGTGAGGACCGCCCCCCCCCCCAACTAAATTCCAGGTAGATCAAACCAACTAGTTGTAGAGCACAGCAAAAATGAAAGAACTGAGTTATACAACATGAAATGCCATGGTAATGCGTGGTGGGATCATGAGAGGCGTAATCGGAATTGTGTGTGTTCTAGAGCAGTACTTCGGGAAGTCTTTGGTTTCAGGATCCTTTACACTCTTAAACTTCGAGGATCCCAAAGAGCTTGGGTGCATGTGGGTTTATATGTGTCAGAATTTACTGTATTAGAAATTAAAACAAAATTTGTTCATTTAAGATAAAAATAATGAATGTTTTACTTTTATTTAAAACTGAGATGTTTTAAAAGTATTTTTTATTTGAAAATAATACAATGGGGGGATTGACTGTGGGAGTCGGGGGAATGGGCCAGGGGAGAGCAATGAGGAAAAAGACAGGACAACTGTAACTGAACAATAAAAAATAAAACTTAAAAAAAAAAAACCCCTTTATATGTTAACATAAATAATGTTTCCATGAGAAGTAACTATATTTTCCAAAACAAGCAGACATTTATTGGGAAGAAAAAAAGTATTGTTTTATATTTTTGTAAATCTCTTTGATATCTAGCCTTATTAAACAGATTAGATTTCATGTTTACTTTTGCGTTCAATCTGGTGCTTTGCCCCTTACCATGTATCCCTGGAAAACTCCGCTGTGCACTTATGAGATAATGATAGTAGACAGATATCATCTGAATATTATTATGAACATACTTCTGATCTCTAGCATCCCCCAAAGGTATCATGTTACCTCCAGAGGTTTCTGGACCGCTGTTCCCAAACTGTTTATGTGTGGGGGAAAAGGAAACATGAGAGATACCACCATTGGATAAAGCAAAATTTTCCATGTGTTTAATCGGTACTGGTTGTTTAACCTAGTAATTAAGGAGTGTAACACCCAGACTCCAGAATTGAAGTAGGCAGTGTAGCTGAAACCTCCAAACACTGAACTGGGAGTCAATCCCAGTTCATGTGCTTTTTGAAAGAGTTGTTCAGTGTTTTTGTAGTGTTTTGTTAAGCAGTGGGAGAAGAAAATTGAATCAGATCCCTGGGTAAGAATCAAAGGATTTTAGAGATAGCCTTGCAAGGTGGCCCAGTAGGTTAGAGCGTTGTCCAGTACAGCAAAGGGTTGCAGGTTCAATCCCCAGTCAGGGCACATGCCTGGGTTGTGGGTTCAATCCCTGGTTAGGGCACATATGGGAGTAACCTGTTAATGTTTCTCTCTCTCTTTTTCTCTCTCCCCCCTTCCTCTCTAAAACACAATAAAACATATCCTCGGGTGAGAGTTAAAAAAAAGAATTTTAGAGATGAAATGGCCTTTAAAGATAATCTAGTCATAAAATTTTAATTTTAGACTTTCAGATTTGAACATTACCTGACAGGTCATCTAATCTAATCCTTAAGCTTTATTATTATAACTAGTATTTGTGATGTACAGGCTAACTGCTTTACATTCTTTTTCTTTCTCCAAATGATGAAATGATCATTTTGATCTTTCCTGTTTCTTTAATGTTTTTTTTTTAAGATTTTATTTATTTATTTTTAGAGGGAAAGGGAGGGAGAAAGAGAGGGAGAGAAACATCAATGTGTGGTTGCCTGTCATGTGGCCCCCACTGAGGACCTGGCCCGCAGCCCAGGCATGTGCCCTGACTGGGAATCGAACTGGTGATCCTTTGCTTCACAGGCCTGCACTCAATCCACTGAGCTATACACCAGCCAGGGCCATGATTTTTATAATAGAAAATGTTAAACATGTAGCCCGTTACCACCTTCAGCAATTGTTAATACATGGCCGAATGTTTCATATATACCCCTGCCTGCCTCACTTATGCCCCCAGATTATTGGATACAAATTCTGGACGTTCTGTCATTTCACCTGTAAATATACCTGTGTATATGTCAAAGATAAGGGATTTAAGTAAATAATCACAATTCCATTATCACACTAAGAAATGTAATGGTCATTCTTTAATACCATCAAAAACCCAGCACATGTTTGCATTTCCCTGGTTATATCATTCATACATACAATATATATTTTTTCAGTGTGTTTGAATTGGGATGCTGTACAGTGCAAATGGTTGAGTCATCTCTTAAGATTCTCCATCTGTTTTTCTCTCGTAATTTTTTGTTGTAGAAACTGAGTCTTTTGTCTTGGAGAGTTCTTGAGTCTGAATTTTGCTGATTGCACCTCTGGTGTCTTTTAACATGTTCCTTTGTCCTCTGCACTTCCTGTAAATTGGTACTTATTTAGAGTTTGCTAAGACTTCTTCATGAGTGGAAAGTACTTCCATCAGGAGATGCATAATATCTAACTCTCTTTTTAGAGGAGAAAACAGTTTGATATAACAGGGAATATACTGGGTGAATGTGAAAGAAAAATGTATGTTTTAAAAAGTGAGTGTTACTTGATTGCTATTTGTTGGCAGATATAGAATTCGTACTCCATTGTTTCCAGTGAATCTGTTCATTATATTTTTGTTTAAAGGAATAAATCAGAATCTTTGTTTTTACTTCTCTTGCTATAAGATAAGTAACATTTAAAATCATATTTCCCAGCAGCCCCTCCCACGCCCATTCTTTTCTCCTTTAATATAATGGCAAGAAACATTCACATCATCACACATACCTCTTGAGTTGATTCATTTATTTTATAATCCACCCCCCAAATTTGCAGGAGAGTAAAGCAAAACTACCTTTAAGTAACTACAATATAATAGATACTGTTCTGAGCACTTTTATATGGAATATAAATATATATATAATATTTATTCTCACCACAACCTTATTAAGTAGGTAGGATTATTATCATGCCTCCATTTTATAGATGAAGTGAAACTCTATTTCCAGACAAATGAATTTAATTTTTCTCCCTTGGTCATCATTTTACATGTAAATATTAAGGCATATAGTATGTATGGACTACGAAAGAAAAAATATATATTTATTTATTTTTAGAGAGGGGGGAGGAGGGGAAAGAAGAGAGAGACACACAGATTGGTTGCCTCCTGTGTGTGCCCCTACCTGGGACCTGTGCCTGTGCCCTGGTTGGGAATTGAACCAGTGACCTTTGCTTTGGGGGTGATGCCCAACCAACTGAGCCACACCAGTCAGGGCAAGAATAAGTTGTTAATTGTCTGTCTTATGGTAGAAAAAAAAAACCAGTTCATATAATTTGCACGTGTTAAACACCTTCGGCAGAGACAGTGTTTGTAACATAGTTTGTTTGCCATCACTTTCTTTGATAAAGTAATCATTACTTTTTTGTGTGGTTATTAGGATGTTCATAGCATTCTCATACATGAGACTTGAAGAGGCAGTTGTCCCATTTTCTTTGTCTCTCCTTGCTTTCTTCATTATTACAAATTTATGAATGACGAAGAGGAAATGACTCACAACCGATACAGTGATCAGTAATTGTCACAGCTCAGGCTGTATAGCATATATACTGTATTTTTTGGACCATAAGACGCACCTAGGTTTTAGAGGAGGAAAACAGGAAAAAAAAATTTTGAAGCAAAAAATGTGGTAAAATATTTAATAACATCCTTTAAAACAGAACTCCTGTAGCGAGCCAGGTAAGCTACATTCAGACTATAAGACACACCCCCATTTTCCTCCCAAATTTGGGGGTGCATCTTATAGTCTGAAAATACGGTAATAGAGTCTGCTGGTTGTGCAGAATTCCTTGCTGACTGGCTTTATGTCACTCCTTTCCCTCCCACTTAGTAAAATTCAGTGAAACATAGTAGTCACCCCCTTGTCTGCAGTTTCACTTTCCATGGCTTTAGTTACCTACAGTCAATATTAAATGGACATATTAAATTAAAAATTCCAGACATAAACACTTTGTAAGTTTTAAATTGTGTGCCATCCCAAGTAGCAAGATGAAATCTCAAGCCATTCCACTGCGTCCTCCCACCTGGGACATGAGTCTTCCCTTTCTCCAGCGTATCCACACTGTAGATGCTACCCTCTGTCAGACCCTTAGTGCACGTCTCCGTTATCAGATCACCTGTCCCAGTATCACAGCACTTATGTTCATATGACCCTTTTTTAAACCTAATGATGGCTCCAAAGCGCAAGAGTAGTGATACTGGCAATTCAGAAATGCCAAAGAGAAGCTGTAAAGTGTACGTATGTACGTATAGGCAAAAACATAGTATATATAGGCTTAATACTATCTGCTGTATCAGGAACCCACTGGGGGTCTTGGGTCAGTAGCCCACAGATAAGGGGGGCTACTGAGAATGAAAGTAACATTAATAGGGAATACTTTTAATCTAGTTTAATATATTCATAAGAAGGTACTTATGTATTATTAGGAATAAGTCTTTTCACCTTTGAAACTTCTGGAAAGCTCATATTTAACAGTTGAGGAAAAGGAAGCCAAGAAATAACTGCAAAACTTATTATAATAAGTAATATTTTGCTTATTTCCCAAGACTGAGAGGTGAAAAATACTCTTGCAGCAAATGTAAGTTTTATGCAAATTAAGAATTCGCATAAAATTTCCCTCCCTTTAATTAATATCAGTGTCTGGATATGGTCTTGAAAATGCTGTAGTGGAAGCCATGGACCAGTTATACCCACAGAGTAAAACCTACCTGAGGGAACCCAACACGCACAAAACCTTTTCAAACAGGAAAACAGTAAAAACAGCAAGAACAAATTAAATTCTTACAGGCCAGAGGCTTAACATGTTGGATCATTCAAATATTTATAGTAATTGTCTCTTAACTATCTATTGAAACATAGTATAATCCCAGAATAAAGTTGGCTTAGTATGCATTTATATATGGTATTGAGAACAGGACTTAGATGTGATTTGTTCTAAACGAAGAAATTAATTTTAGAGACTGTTAATTCACTTTTAGGAATTTATTTCACAGTCAACGTAGTTGTTCATATATTGGCTGTTCAAAGTGCTTTATCCCATTTGGATTGTTTGGTAGCAGTAAAGAGGATTGTTTAGATTAACGGTCATATTATTCCTCTTTGTATGGATCTAACCAGTTATTTTGTAAGAAAAGTAACATTAATTCAGCTCTTCTTTATTGGGAAAGTGAATGGCATATTCATTATATCTGGCTTTCAAATATATATTTAGTTGGTAGAACAATTACTTTGTGTGCCCATGATAAATGTTATTTATTTAGAAACATTTGCTTGTTCTATTTTTTTCTTAATTGGTTTGACTACATCTCTAAAAGCTGCTCATTAGACTAACAGCCAAAACCCCCACATGTCCAAGAGAAGTGCCAGGAAAATGTTAATACTCCAATTTCCCTAATCTTCATCCCTTCATTTTTAGGGGCTGCTGAAATCAGGTGACTTAAACTCTCTCAAGAGGCAGTGACCTATTTAGGACAGTTCCAGGGTGGGGAATTAACATTTGGGTGCCTTTTATATATCAGGCATTCCATATGTGTTAACTCATTTAATTCTTACAATTCTGTAAGAGGTAGGTGGCATAAAGAAAGTGACACTAGTTATCAATTTACCCTAAGTCATCTTAAGTGGTGTGAAAAGTAAAACACGAACCTCATTTAAAATGAAGATCGGAAGGCCTTGTCCAGTGTAGCTCAGTTGGGTAGAGCATTTCCCCATACACGGAAAAGTTACGGGTTTGATTCCTGGTCAGGGCGCATACCTAGGTCGCAGGTTTGATTCCCCCACTAAGGAGTGTAGGGAGGCAACCGTTCGATGTCAGTGTTTGTCTGTCTCTAAAAGCAATGAAAAACGTCCTCACCTCTGGTGGGGATTAAAAAAAAAAAGTCTGAAGGGTAGAAAACTCTTGTGTATGCATCACTCAATGCACACTGCTAACCCCAACAGGAAGAGACACACTTTGCATCTCCAACAGGAGGTGATACTACTTTATTACCTGAGCAGGAAGAAGCAAGGATCCCTCTTTGCCCCATAACAGCTCAGCCAATGGGAGACAGCCATAACTCAGCCTATGAAAAGTCACTATACTTTGAACTTTCAGTTTCTTCCAATGGACTCATTTATAACAGCCCCTCCCAAATCCTTAAAAGACCATTCCCCTCCTTTGTTTCTCTGGAACTACGTATGGTTCACCAATAGACTGCATGTCCCAAATTGGAATTCTTTGTTCCCAAACAAGCCCATTTTGCTGGAAAAATATCTGGCTGTCTATTTGTTAAGGTCAACAATGGCAAGTCTGTCATTTGAACCTATCTGTCTCCAGATATCACTCTTTCTACGATACCACTGCACCATTTGAATGTACTTGTCTTCTGTTAGTAAATACTTCAGTAAGTTGGGGCAGATAATAGGGTTAGTAAACCTACTAAGGAGACTGCAAAGATATGTAATGTTAGGAAATCAGAGGACTGTAAGATAACATAATATAACGTGTATGCATCTTGGACAAGTGATACATTGTCTTTGTTGCAGTTTCCCGGTGTGTAAAATGAGGGTAATACCTGTTCTACCTTCCCAATGTGGTGTTGAGAGAGAAAGAAAATGAGTGTGCGTGTGCATATAAGCCTTGAAAATTATAAAACTTTAGAAATGTAAAGTATTATGTATTATGAATATGGAGAGTCACGTAGCTTGGTGGATTGGTACCCTTCTTTTAACTAAGGAACAATGTTGGTCTTGGCAGTAGGCCACTGGAACTCAAAGAAATAGCATCTGTCAATCATAGTCATTTCATGGAAGGAAGAATTGAAAAATGGCACAGCAGTTATTCTCCTTGACCTCTTTCTCTGAAAAGGAATTTGATTAGGCAAGCTGCTTTCATAATAGACCAGAGCTTCTCTCTTCTCTCCAGGGAATGGAAGCTCAGCAGCCAGACTTGTTCTGTGAAGCTAGAGCAATCTGGTTTTAAAGGATTTAACTAAATTTATTGTGATTAAGGTTTCATGAGGGATGTGCATTGTAGAGCAGCAGCTTTATTTTTTATATTTTTAAAAATGGTTTTATTTATTTATTTTTAGAGAGAGGGAGAGAAACATTGATGTGTTAGAGGAACATGGATCTGTTGCCTCTTGCATGCGCCCCGACCAGCAACCGGGCCCTCAACTCAGGCACATACCTGGACCGGAATCAAACTGGTGACCATTCGATCTGGGGGACAATGCCCAACCCACTGAGCCACACCAGTCAGGGCCAGAGAAGCAGCTTTAAAAATGTTACATATGAGTGAGTCTGTGTTCCTAGGTTGAGAACAGGAAACTGCAACTAGTACGCTCAGCTCAAAGGAGGCACACAGTAAACAAGTGTATGAATGTTTGGTAAAACAATGATAGGATTATGCCTAATTACCGTCTTAAGGTAAAGACAATGGCCAGAGAAGCAACTTGAAATGAGTCTCTGTGCACAGGCATCCCTGGAGAGTTACCTGGTGACCTGGTGGAACTCAAATTGTCTCTAACAAGAAAGATTTTGCTCCATCCTTTATTCTTCCAACAGTGCTGGCATTGTTGGGGAGTTCATACATACATACATGCATAAGGCCACTGGTTTAAGTATTTTGGCCAAAGTCAGGATAAAAATAGATTCGTATTTTTCTAAAGGCTCTGTACACTCATTTTGTCATTTGTATTTGCTAAATTGATTGCGGATGAATACACAGCTGATGTTAGATTCTGGAATCCGAGTACCTTAAGCCAGCGTCTTGGCTCTGCTGCTTCAGTCTTACCCCTTTCAGTATGTGCTATTTAAAGAAACTGATCTGAGACTTGGAAATGTGATTATGAGAGTTTCATATTGGGGGAATCATCTAGGATTACTCAAAACAGGTATTTGGTTGAAAGCAGAAAATCAAGGAAATAATAGCAACAGAGGAGAAGCTACATAAAGGGAGCTAATGAAGGACCATTGCACCCCTTAATATGCCATCACTACAGACTTTCCTTCCAATTAAGTACTTCTCAAAAGATCAGAAACACCCAGGGGGAAATATGAAATTATCTTCTGGTGCCATGTTGGCTTTCATTGGATTAAATATTTGGCTTCGTGGAGTGATCAATGCAAGTGATAGAGAGTAAATGCCTAGGGTTTATTAAAATAGAAAGGCTGGGATGCTTATATCTGTATTTCACATAACTGGAAATAAACATTTCAGAGGCTTCTGATTTTTCCGAACCTCGGTGGTTCAGAACAGTACTCAAAAGAAATGCTTTCTGAAAACAGCCTTGTGAAAGTAATGAATGTGGCCCTGACCAGTGTGGCTCAGTTGGGTCTCGTCCTATGGGGCTAGGGGTCCTGGTTCGATTCCTGGTCAGGGGCCATGGCATGTGCCTGGTTGCAGGTTCTGTCTCAGTTGGGATGCATGCAGAAGGCAGCCTATGGATGTTTCTCTCTCACCATTGATGTTGTTCTCCCTCTCTCCCTCCCTTTCCCTCTGTCTAAGAATAAATAAATTGATTAATTAAAAAAAATAAAGGTAATGAATGTGTATTTTTACATTAAACTCAACTTGCTAAATTCGAGTTTTTACCATGGTTTGGTGAGTTAGAATTTTTAGAGGCTTTAGTCTGTGTACTTTCTAAGATTTAGTGTAAGATAACGTCACCCTTTTAGAAGCAGGTAGCCATCTTGTGTACATGAGCGTGTGTATGTTGTATCCCTGGCACAACATGTTACTGTAAGTAGGGTGGTTGGGGATGTGACAGGAAAGGATTGTAAGGGGTGGCTGTTCCAAAGAGAGGGAGCTTCTGGGAGATATCACTGTTCTTTTATTCCAATTAGAAATTCTTTGTGCTGCATATACCCCCTGGGTAGTAAAGGTGGCAGGGGTTGCCTCTGAGTCCTTTGCACTTAGTACGCTTTACTTTGAAATAAGCTTCATCTTAAAACCTGGCTGACTTGTGCACACTACTGAAATTAGAGTTACTGAAAAAGTGTAGGATGGACCAACCCCGAGGAAAAGCTTCAGTTGGGAATGTTGAAAAGCTAGGGAACAGCTCCAGAGCACTGAGTGCTTGGGTAGCAGCAGTGTCAGGAGTTGAGATAGGAGGTTTTGAATTATTTTGCCAGAGGCCTAATAGAAACAGCCTCCTTCCTCCTGCATACTGCTAGAAGTTGCCTTACAGCTCTGGGCCCAGAAATTAGAAGCACAGTTCTGTTCCTTTCATTCTGTTCCTTTCATAGTATGTAAAAGAAATTTTTTTTTCTGTTACCAAAATCATTACCTGCTGAGTAGTCACCTCTTCCCAGTTTATAGAATCAAGAAGCTAGAGAGTAGTAGAGAAGAAGGCCTGGGGTTTGATTTGAGAGGAAAGATGCTAACCTTACTGAGAGTAAATGATTGAAAAATGTTCCTTTTCTATTGGCAAGAGAAGAAAAACCTTGATTTATTCTACCCGATAAAAGTATATAGGTTTGTGTTCTATAGAGAATGAAGTGTTCAACGACTGGCCTTTCTATTTCTGATCCCTTAGTGAAATCTGATTTAGGAAAAAGGAGGTAGCCGGTTTTACTGTTGAAGTAGGAAAAAAATCACTTTGTCCTATCTAGTTAACTAAATATTTCAAGGTAAGGATCTGGAGATAGTTTAAATTTCCAGTACAGCCTGCAATCAAATTGCGCTTCTCTAGTATGGTTAGAAACTGTCTCCACCTGCTGGCCACAGTTCGCTTGACATTTCCTGAGGACACTTGCTGCTTTGTTTTTTGTTTTCTGGAAACATGGGAATATGGCAGCTATGGAAGGTATCTAGGTACTTGCAGTGACTAAAGACTGTACCTTTCTGTAGCTTTTCCTAAAATTTCTAGAGTTTTGGAGAGTTCTTACTAAAGATTGGGGAATAACTGAAGAAATGTAGAGTAAGGGCTTATAATTACTAAACCAAAGTTGTGAGCCCTTAATAAAGTGACACATTTGCAATAGTATGTTCAATATCTCTCATTATACCAATTGAATTAAGACAAATTTACTTATTAAACTTTTTAAGCTTTGTTAATTCTAATTGACTCAAGGTCATCATTTTCTAAATTGCTCTTGGTTCAAGCTCTTGTGCCCATTTGGAAGTAATTGTCACTACTACCACTGAATTATACAATAAAATAAGAGTATTTTTTTGGTGGGGTGTGTAGAGGCTCCGCCCGCCGGGCCCCCCTGGCCACCATGGTGAGTGAGAATCAGTCTACCAAGACATGATCTGCTTGGGGAGGAAAGGTGGCAGATCTCTCAAAGGAGAAGGGCCAGGAGCCTTTTCCCCAATGGGCTTTTATTGGGTTTCATTTGCATAGGAATACAGGACATATATAAAAAAAGCTCAATCATTGTCAGGCAATAAGGATCAAACAATAGATAACGTGCAAAGAACTATGAGGGCTTATTTAGAGTCAGGGTCAGATAGCTGAAGGGCTATAAAACTTTGGGGAACAAACTCTTTTCATGCTTGGACCCATATCATTTAAATTGAGGGTATTAACAAAGTAGGTTTCACAGGATTTTATGCATTCTTTCTTAGGCCTGATCATCTCGGAATCCGTCCTTTCCAGCACAGGGCCACACCCACCTCCAGCATTGTTTCAGGCTTAAATCAGGCAGGGGAAGGAAGGCAGCCAAGAGATTAGGAGACATCTTGCAGACAGAATGAGGACTCTGGCTTTGTGAAAGCCGAGGGGTGAGGGTCCATCACCCCCTTTTTCTATAATCCCCCCAAGTCCTTCCCTGAGGGCCTCTTTGTGACCATGCCTGTCTTAGGTCATCCCTCCCTTTAGGAATCTTACCTGTCATTGGCTAACCGGTCATGCACTGGGGGCCAAGCAGGGTGAAGTAAAGTGGGCAGAGGCAGCACCCCTGCCAGGGAGATAAGCTTTGTCTCCTGAGTGGCTTATGGTCCCAAGGTCTCTCACTCAGCCTTAGACATGGGGGGTTACAGCTTTTGAAACCAGGCAGGGCGGTTCCCAACATTGGGGGTCACAGGTCACCAAACTTTCTCATTAAGTGTCAGATAGTAAGTATTTTAGTGTTTGCAGGCCACATGGTCGTGTTGCAACTACTCTGCTCTGCTTTTGAAGCATAAAAGTAGCCATAGACAATATGTAAACAAATAAGTGTGTCTGTGTTCCAGTAAAACTTTATTTATGGAACCTGAAATTTGAATTCCTTGTAATTTCTGTGTGCCATAATGTATTATTCTTTTTAAGGGTTTTTTTTTTTTTTTACCATTTAAAAATGTAGAAACCATTTTTATAGTTGGTGGGCTACATAAAAATAGGCAGTGTGCCAAATTTGGTTTGCGAGTGGTAGTTAGCTGACCCCTGCTTTATATTTAGAAACACTTTAAAAATCTACTAATAGCCCTGGCTGGTGTGACTCAGGAGATTGAGCACCAGCAGGGGACCAAAGGGTTGCTGGTGCAGTTATTAGTCAGGGCACATACCTGGGTTGTGAGCCAGGTCAGGCCCCCAGTAGCGGGTGTGAGAGGCAACCACACATTGATGATTCTCTCCCTCTCTTTCTCCTTTCCTTCCCTTCTCCCTAAGAATAAATAAATAAAATATAGTTTTAAAGTATATTTTATTGATTATGCTATTATATGTGTCCCATTTTTTTTCCCCCTTTATTCCCCTCCTACCTGTACTCCCTTTCCCACCAACATTCCCCCACCTTAGTTCATGTCCATGGGTCATGCATATAAGTTGTTCGGCTTTTCCATTTCCCATACTATTCTTAACCTATTTTGTAACCTATCATTTATGCTTTGTATTCCCTGTACCTTTACCCCCATTCTCCCCCCCTCCCTAATGATAACCCACCATATGATCTCTCTTTCTGTGAATCTGTTCCTGTTCTAGTTTTTGCTTAGTTTATTTTTGTTTTTGTTTTTTTAGGTTCACTTGTTGATAGCTGTGAGTTTGTTGTCATTTTACTGTTGGTATTTTTGATCTCCTTTTTCTTAGATAAGTCCCTTTAACATTTCATATAAGGGCTTGCTGATGATGAACTCCTTTAACTTGACCTTATCTGGGAAGCACTTTATTTGCCCTTCCATTCTAAATGATAGCTTTGCTGGATAGAGTAATCTTGGTTGTAGGTCCTTGCCTTTCATGACTTGGAATACTTCTTCCCAGCCCCTTCTTGCCTGCAAGGTTTCTTTTGAGAAATCAGCTGATAGCCTCATGGGCACTCCTTTATAGATAACTGTCTCCTTTTCTCTTGCTGCTTGTAAGATTCTCTCCTTCTGTTTAATCTTGGGTAATGTAATTATGATGTGCCTTGGTGTGTGCTTCCTTTGGTCCAAAGTCTTTGGGACTCTCTGAGCTTCCTGGACTTCCTGGAAGTCAATTTCCTTTGCCAGATTGGGGAAGTTTTCCTTCATTATTTTTTCAAATAAAATTTCAATGTCTTGCTCTTCGTCTTCTCCTTGTTACCCCTATGATTTGGATGTTGGAATGTTTAAAGATGTCCTAGAGGTTCCTAAGCCTCTCCTCATTTTCTTGAATTCTTGTTTCTTCATTCTGTTCTGGTTGAATGTTTCTTTCTTCCTTCTGTTCTAAACTGCTGATTTGAGTCTGTTTCCTTCCTGTCACTGTTGGTTCCCTGTACATTTTCCTTTATTTCACTTTTCATAGCCTTCATTTTTTCCTCTAGTTTGTGCCATATTCAACCAATTCTGTGAGCATACTGATTGCCAGTGTTTTGAACTGTGCATCTGATAGGTTGGCTACTTCTTCGTTGCTTAGTTGTTTTTTTCTCTGGAGTTTTGATCTGTTCTTTCATTTGGGCCATATTTCTTTGTCTCTATGTGCCTGTTACGTAGTAAGGTGTGAAGCCTTAGGTATTGGCCAGGGCAGGGCAACCCACGGTCACTATGTTGTGGCACTGTAGTGGGGGAGGGGTCTTAGAGGGAACAGTGCTGCTTGCTCAGCTCTCAGCTGGCTTTCAGTCACTTCCCCTGCTACCCACAAGGAAATTGGGCCCTTCTGGTGCTGATTCCCGGATAGGTGGGTTTGTGTACGTTCTAGGACCCTGTGAGGCTCTCCAACGAACTCTCTTGTGAGGCTGGGAGTTTCTCCCGCCACCTCAATCCCCATAGGTTTTTACAGCCAGAGGTTTTGAAGCTTTATTTCCCTGCGCTGGAGCCCTGGGTTGTGCAGTTAGTCTTGCTCCCTAGTTGTTCCTCCTGGTTTATCTTCACGCAAGTGTGGGACTGCTTGGTCCACCAGCTACCGCCTGCCGCAAGTTGTGTCTACCCTGCTGCCCGTCTCCACCCCTCCTACTGGTCTGGGTGAATATTTCTTCTTTAACTCCTTGGTTGTCAGACTTCCCTACAGTTCGATTTTCTGGTCGTTTTTGTTATTTTTTTAATGTTATTTTTTAAATTTTTGTTGTTGTCCTTCTTTTTGTTGTGCAAGGAGGCAGAGTGTATCTACCTATACCTCTATCTTGGCCAGAACATAAAGAAAAATTTTTTTAAATGCACTAACAAATTCTTATATCCTATGGAGGTGATCGTCTAGAAGAGAATAACCCAACATTTCGGAGTACTTTTATGCTCTTAGGACTTGTCAGGGGGGTGTTGTACGTGTTCATCATCATCACCAACCATGTAGTGTAGAAGTACTCAACTTTGTGCTTATGGAAGGTGATTCTTTACTCACACAAATGGACTCTGATCTGTTCTGGTTTTATCGTATTTCTACAATTTACATAATTTAAATTAAAAACACCAGAATGATTTTTTAAAGGATGATTTAGTGCATAATTATATGTGTAGGAGAAGATTATTTATGTGAGTTTAAAAGCCAGAGACAGTCAGATAGTGCAATTAGTCTAAAGTGATTTTGAAAGATATTTATTTATTTTTAGAGAGATGGGAAGGGAGGGAGAAAGAATGAGAGGGAAAGAAACACCGTTGGGAGAAACATCAGCTGGTCGTCTGTTGCAGGCCCCCAATGGAGGACCTGGCCTGCAACCTAGGCATGTGTCCTGACTGGGAGTCGAACCCGTGACCTTTGGGTCTGCAGGACAGTGCTCATCCCACTGAGCCACACCAGTCAGGGCAGTCTAAAGTGATTTTAAAAAGTAAACCATTATTATAACGAAGAATAATTTTCTTTGGTGAAGGACGTGGTATTGATGCTGGGGCACACGGGGCACATGATATGAGCAGGCTGGTGTGGATCATTACAGTCAAGTTCACTGGTGTTCTGTGGTCATCAGTCTTACATTCTGGGAAGGAAGTATTTTAGAACATTAAATTACAAATACTGATAGTTACAAATGGTTGATCATTTCAGTTAGTCACTTGTAAGTCCCTTCAACCTCCTTGGCTCTTTTCTCCATCAGTCCCTAAATTTCTGGATTACTTTTGTAATCTGCCTTCTTTGTTTCTGTCTATGCCTATGCAAGAGTATCATGAAGTTACAAAAGTTCTCCTCTAAATTCATGTATCTAAACTCTGATCTCATTTTTTGCTAACAGGCAAGAGCTAACACATTGGGATAGTATAAAAGGGTCAAGTTTCTGTATAGTTGAGGCCAAAGAGTAGGTATAAAGGAAAAACAGTGAGAGACTGATAGAAATATTAGTAGTTGTCACCAGTAAAGACACCATACTTTGTTGAGTTTAGGAATATTATTTTTTTCCATTTCAGTATCTCTGAAAGTAAGATGTCAGTTGAATTGGTAATACTTTTTTCTTGCCGGTATGTAAAATAGTGGTGAATCTTCCAATTAATGGCATCTTAGATTTGGTGAATTATCATATTAAATTTTGGATTCCCGACATGTAGCAGTTCTGGGTACTGACAGGGTTGCCAGGGTGAGGTCGTTAGAGAAGGTACGGAGGAGTGGAGATCAGGCATTTGATGAGCTGTGTCATGCCTGTGGGCTTCGAAGACCCAGAGTCAGGAGCCAGCGGTGAGAGTTTTCAACACATGAGATGAAGTGACTGGAGATAGGAGGGGACTGGACAGAAGCAGGGAGAGAACAGTTTCACCTTCACGTCATCCCTCTTACTCATCCTGCCTTCCGGTCTCACATACCACGTTCTCAGGAGACCGACCCTTATATCTCCGTCCCTCAAGTCTAAATTAACTTCTCCTCTTGTGTTTTCTCATAATACCCTGTACTTTTTCTTTTCTAAATTCTTTATTAGTTTCTATTTACAGATTTTATTGTGTGATAGCCATATCTCTCTTCCACCAGATTATAAACTCATTGACTGTGATTTTTTATGTACAGGGCTAGCTAGCACATTGTAGGCACTAGTTTGTATTTGCTGAGTGAAGGAGCTGAAATAGAGAAATGTGGCTCTCTGTGGCTGGATTTAAGGGTGTCTACCCTAGTGTTCCAAAACCCACAGTGACAGTACAGAGGATGTTTTATTTGCAGTCATGAAAGACAAGGACCTACATCCAAGATTACTCTATCCAGCAAAGCTATCATTTAGAATGGAAGGGCAGATAAAGTGCTTCTCAGATAAGGTCAAGTTAAAGAAGTTCATCATTACCAAGCCATTATTATGTGAAATGTTAAAGGGATTTATCTAAGAAAAGGAAGATCAAAACTGTAAACAGTAAAATGACAACAAACTCACAACTATCAACAAATGAACCTAAAAAAATAAAAGAAAGAAAACCAGAAACTAAGCAAACAACTAGAACAGGAACAGAATCAGAGAAATGGACGTCACGTGGAAGGTTTTCAGTGGGAAGGGGGAGGGGAGGAATGGGGGGGAGATAAAAGGAAGAAGAAGCATAATTGGTAGGCATTAAATAGACGGGGTGAGGTCAAAAATGGTATAGGAAACAGAACTCACAGAACTTATATGTACAACCCATGGGCATGAACTAAGGTGGGGGATGCTAGAGGGTTGGGGGGTGCAGGGTGGAGGGGGGAGTAAAGGGAGAAAAATTGGGGAAACTAATAGCATAATCAATAAAATATAATTAAAAAAAAGAAATTTGACTCCTTTTGTTGGTTGGTTGGTTTGTTGTGTTTTTGAGCTTTGTTTGTTTCATCTGAGCCTCAGGTTTCTCGTATGTAAGATTTAAGATTCTGATATCTACCTGACAGTGTTACGGTAACCATTAATGAAATGAAATATGGGAAGCACATACTATGGCACCTTCCACCTAGTTAATGCTCAGTAAGGGAAAGCATGAATGTAGCCATCTTGATTTTTTCTTCCTGAAAAATTTCAAATTTAAAGTCCTTACATCTCGCCTGGACTTTTGCAGCTGATACCCGACTGATTTGCTTGTCCCCTATTCCTTCCATTATCTTCTCTACACTTAATGCTGAGTTATTCTTCCGAAACACTGGTCATAAATCTTCCTTTTTTATATTTCTTTAACCTGAGCTCATTGCTTACATGATAATCAATATATTTATTTTTATCCACAATACCTGCATCTAGTGGGTCCTTAGTAAAGGTTTATTGAACTAAAGGAATTACGGAGAGTATACAACCTATTTTGTTTTAACTAAAATAGTTATTAGAAGGTGGATATAGGTTTGAAGATTTAGCAAGGAAAGATCTTAGGTAGGAATCCAACAAAGGGGAAAAAATTCAGTCCAAAGATTGTGAATAAGCAATTTTTTGTACTAGTACCAGGCCAAAATATGGACGATATTCATTTGCCTGAAGAATTAGCATTAGGGCACAGCTCTACTCTTGTTTCAGAGGCTGAAGAGGAAATACAAGCAATCTGGGGGGCGGGGAGGGGATGCAACCCCAGGGGGCAAGTGAGACTTTGGACAGTAGTGGCAGATAACACGCTTGGTTTGGGCTTGCAATGTGATCTGACAGTCAAAGGAACACCAGTGCTGTTCTGGGCAGCGAACAAAGAAGGACTGTGCCACAGCACAGGGAGTGGGCAAGGGCCCGCTGGGAGTATTGCATTCAGCACAGGGTCAGCATGATAGAAGCAGGAGGCGGTGAGCCCTGAGAGCAACTGTAGTGCTGAAAGGGATAAACAGATTAATTTATGAAGACCAGTAAAAGATTTTAAGCATGCAGACTTGACTGAATTCTGGCAACGATAAGATCCAGGAGAGAAAGAGGGAGATAGTCCCAAATATCTGACGGCTGTTAACATTAGAGAGAGAGAGGAATTATTTAGCCCGGACGAGGGAACTTTCTAAGAAGGTAAAACTAAGGACAGGCAAATGTGTGCCTCTCTAAAAGAAATGTACTGATGTAGATTTTGGGTAAAAGTGTCACCTTCATCCCTCAGAACTTTTTCTAGTATGAAGCTATGAGGTCAAATGTCAGATTTAAGAAGTGCTTTCCCTTGAAAATGTGTTGAGGAATAGTTTGGTCTTATCGCTGAAGAGAGTTTTTGTCCCAGGAGGCAGGCTACGAGGATTGGTTTATGACATATGAGCCACGCACAACAAGGCAACATGATTCTTGAGTTTCTACAGTAAAGCCACTGGTCATGATAGGCTTTATGCATTCTCAGTTTGTTTCAATAATTTAGAAACTTTGGCAGACTTCATGAGACTATCCCTTTAAAACAGAATGGTGGTAGAAATAAGCAAAATATAAACTTAAAAAATATAAGTGAGTGTTTTCTGTCACAAGATGGCATAACATGTACCCTTGGGTTGAGGTTTTCCTTGGTGACGGACATGAAGAAACCTTGCGCTGGGTCACATACTTGTCTTCAGGACGTTTTAAATGCCCTCAAGGCTGGCCAGATCTCTCAGTTCTTTCTCAGTTCAAGAAAGGACAAGGAAAAAGGGTGGTGGTTTACTTAGAGTTAGCTCTGTTTCCTGAGGCAAATGTATGAGTGTTCAAGTGAAACAGCTGAGAAAGCCCGTAATGTACTAGGACTAAAAATTTTTTGTGGCTTTTTTCTCATGTTTGGGTTCTCTGGCATCCAACTGTCTGTCTAGAGAAGCCATCCATAATGCAGCTTGAAACATTATGTTGGGTATGAAGAATGCGGAATCAGGGCCCATTTATTATTTTATTTTATTATTATATATTTTAATCCTCACCCAAGGAGTTGCTTACTGATTTCAGAGAGAGAGGAGGGGGTGGGGAGGAAGGGAGGGGGAGAGATGGGAGGATGCTCTAACCAACTGAGACACCTGGCCAGGCTCAGGTCCTATTTAAATAAGTAGCTGATTCTTTCCTCAGTTAACTAAATTATCCTATGCTCTCTATGTCAGTGTGGGTCCTCCAGGAGGCTGATGTCAAGATAAGTTTAGAGGTGCAAGATGTATTGGGACAAGCACTGTGAACTGTAGAGGGAGGAGAGCCGGGAGTAGGCAGGGAGAGCTTTCAGAATGTGACTCAAATCTAACACTTGCAAAGGAGCACAGGGAAGGAAGGACGGGTAGGAAGAGCCTCAGGCCACAGATAACTGAGAAAATCTCAACCAGAGCGGGAGCCTCTAATTAAAAGTTACTTGTTGGGGTAATCTTAGGAGGCAGAGTTATACTCCAGCTATTACTCTCCTAGAAATCCACCCCCCAAAAATGAAAACCTATGTACATATAAAGATTTGTATGTAATACTTTTTCTACACTTTTTGAGATGATGATGTCTTTTCTTTTTTAGTTTATTAATATGGTAAGTTACATGAATTGTTTTTCATATGCCAGACCAACCTTCCATTGTGGGATAATGTGATGAGTATCCTTTTTATATATTGATTAGAATTGATTTTCTAAAAATTTGTTGAGAATGTTTTGATCTGTGTTAGAGAGAAACATTAGTCTTTTTTTTTAATATATTTATTGATTATGCTATTACAGTTGTCCCATTCCCCCCCTCACTCCACTCCATCCTGCCCACTCCTTCCCTCCCAAATTCCCCCTCTATAGTTCATGTCCATGGGTCATACTTACAAGTTCTTTGGCTTCTACATTTCCTACACTATTCTTACCTTCCCCCTGTCTATTTTCCACCTATCATCTATGCTACTTATTCTCTGTACCTTTGAGAAACATTAGTCTTAATATAGTTTTCTTTTCTTAACTATGCCTTTGTAGAGTTCGTATGGAATTTGTATCGTCTTTACATATTTGGTAGAATTTACCAGTTAAGCTATGTGGGCTTGGGGTTCTTTTTTGTGTGTTTTAACTACAAATTTCTCTGATTTATACAAGATTACTCAGATTCGTATTTTTCTTCTTGAGTGAGCTGTGTTTTTCAAGGAATTTGTTATTAGAAAAAGTTGTTCATAGAGTTTTTTACTTTTCCTCTTAATATCTGTTGAATGATAATGATGTCACCTCTCTCATTCCTGATACTGTTAATTTGGATCTTCTCTTCTTTGTCCTCATTGGTCTGACTAAAGGTTTATCTAAATATTTTATTTATTCTCGAAGTACCAGCTTTTGGTTTCATTGATCTTCTGTGTTACTTTTGTAGTTTCTATTTATTGCTCTCTGCTCCAAACTTGATTATTTCTTTCTTCTGTTTACTTGAGTTCTATTCTTTATCTAGTTGCATAAGGTGAAAACTGAGGTTTTTGACTTGAGACAAATTTTGATGTGCTGTGTTTTCAGGCTATTAAAATATGTCCTAATATCCTTTGTGTTTTTTTTTCTTTTACTCATAGGTTATTTAGAAGTATTACATTTAATTTCCAAATGTTTGGGGGATTTTCCAGACCTCTTTCTGTTACTGTTTTCTAGTTTAATTTTTGTGTGGTCAGAGAATGCACTTTGTATGACTGGAATTCTTTTAAATTTTTTATTTAGACTTGTATTATGGCCCAAAATATGTTTTATCTTAAGTGTTCTGTGTGTACTTGAAAAAAGAATGTATTTTCTGCTCTTAGTGAGTTGAGTGTTTTCGATAAATGTCAGGTCAGGTTGGTTGATAGTATTTTTTTTAAGTGTTCTGTAATCTTTCTGATTGTTCTCTCAACTCATATGAGGTGCATTGAAATCTCCGGCTAGAATTGGAGATTGTCTGTTTCTCATCACAGTTCTATCAGTGATTGTTTCATGAATTTTGAAGCACAGTTATTAGATACAGAACCACTTAGAATTATGTTCTTTTGATGACTTTTTTATGATTAAGAAATGACAGCCTTTATTTTTGGTCATATTCTTTGCTCTGAAATATACATTATGTTAATATAGCCATTTCAACTTAAAAAAAACCCACCATATTTTAATAGTCAAAAAATATGTACACTTTTTTAAAAAAAGTAAAATAAGGAGTGTTTTGAAACAATCATGTGGTTAGATTTACTGAGGGAGTGATAGTCTAGTTTCTGTATTTACTGAAATCAGGTTAAAATATACAGACTGATAAAAGGAGTTTATAATTCTTAGATTTTTTTCCTCCAAGAATAATTGCCTGAGGATGGGAGGGGCACATTGTACAGGGATGCGTTTATTACTTAAAGTTCCTGTTCTCCAGAATTATGTACTGTTAGGGTGTGAGGCTGAGAGGCACCCAGTCATACACTAGGTTTAAATGTTGATAAATCATTTTAAAAAACATAATTTATATATTGGGAAATGTATTTAACATTTTTTCCTGAGTAAAGTATGCAGAAAACTTGCTTAAAGGAGGCATATAATTTTAGTGATTCAGACATTGAATCCTCATAAGTTAACTAAGTATATGGTAAATAAGATGGAAGTTAGTGAATATTGAGTGTCTCATCATTGCATCATCATATTTGAAATCACCTGAGGATGTGTGAAAGGTAGTCACTTTACCTTTCTGTTGACTAATATTAGCATAGTTTTTTTCTCTTAGTAAGTTTTCATTTTTATATTTACCTAAGTGTATTCCTTGTAGGCAGCATATAGGTGGATCTTGCTTTTATCCAATCTGACAAAATGTGCCTTTTAATCGGGGTGTTTAGGCCATTGAGATTTGATGTGATTATTCATATGAATGAGTGTAAATGTACCATCTTGCTCTTTGTTTTGTTTTTCCTGTCAATCCTTTGTTTCCCTTTTTCTGTTTATATTAAGTATATTTTAATCATTCAGTTTTATCTCCCAACTGCCTTATTGGCTATAACTCTTTCTTTTCGTTTTTTAGTGGCTGTTTCAGGGGTTGTAGTGTACATCTTTAACTTATCAGAGACTGTTCTTGTGATATTACGGCACTCCGCATATACTATTTCAGTCTTCCAGTGGCATACTTTACTTCTCCTTTCCCACCCTGTGTAATATTATTTTTATACTTTCTTTAACATCCTCACCCAAGGATACTTTTTAAAAACTGATTTGAGAGAGAGGGAGGAAGGGAGAGAGAGAAGGAAACATCTGTGGGGGAAACATCAATCAGTTGCCTCCCACACACACCCCAACTGGGGATCGAACCTGTAACCTAGGTATATGCCCTGACCGCGGATGGAACCTGCAGCCTTTTGGTGTATGGGACAATGCTCCAATCAACTGAGCCACCCGGCCAACGCTTGTTTTTATACATTTTATTTCTGCATATATGATTATCCCACAGTACCTTTTTATTTATTTCTTTGCTTTAAGTAGGCTATAAACTTTTCTCTTACAAACATCTTTATTAAGTAAATTTTTATTAAAATATATTTGACATATGGCATTATTATAAGTTTAAGGTGTACAACATCATTTGATTTATATTTTTAAGAAACTGTATGATTGATTGTCTGTTTGTAAATTCATAGGTGAAGATGTGGAAAGATGAACTTTAAATTAATTTCGTGGCAGTCATTCCTGGGAGTGAAGGGTGAATTTGTTTTCATTCTGTATATTTATTTGTTATTTGAATTTTTAATAAATATTTAATGAATAACTTATTTTTAAGCATACATAAAAATGAGACTGTAAAGTTACTGAAAGAAGCCATCAGTGATTATTTAGTAAGTGTGACATAAATCCCAGCATTCATAAAAGCAATAAGTTGACTACATAAAATTAACCTCCAAATAGGAATAAAACTGGAGCAAGGGAAACTTTCACTTCCAACAGTTCTGAAATGATGGAATTTCCTATCAGAATCCTATAGCTTATAATTCTAAAACACAGTCTGTAAGAATACCTGCATAATATTTTAAGAATGTGTTTTATTCTCTGTGGATGAAAGGGTGAAGAGATGAATATTTTTATATATGCAGATGGGAGTATAAATTGGTACTTTTCCAGAAGGCACTTTGGCAATAGAAAACGTGTTATTCCTATTGACTTTGACTTCTGCTTCTAGGAATTTAGTTTAAAAAAATCACGATGTAAAGATTTAGATTGAGTCTTTCTTGCATTGCTATTTATAATATGAATTTTGAAACAACTTTATTTTGACAATAGGGGATTTTTAACAAACTAGGATACATTTATTTGGCGGATACTAGCCACTTAAAATATTGTGTTGTTGAGTGTTACTATGTATTTCATTTATTGTTTCATCTATTATCTTATGTAATCCTTACACTAAGCCTATGAGGTAAGCACTTTTTATTTCCATTTTCTATATAAAGAACTCAGGTGTGGAGAGAGGTTAAATAACTTGTCTGATATCATACAGTAAGTTAAAGAGCTGGGACCCAGTTATATCTGTCTAACTTCAAAATTCATGCTCTCAGTTAGAGATGATATAATAGGTATGAAATATGTAATGACATATTACATGGAAAAAAGGCTATAACATGCTCTCATTTTTTGCTTATAAAATTAACCAGAAGGCGATATTCTAAGATATCAACAATGGTAGTAGTTGAGTGTTGGGATTATGGTTGATTTTTGCTTTTTGTTTAATGTTTTCCACAATGAATATGAATGTTATTAGTTTTTTAAAAAACTTTCTAAAAAGAATATTTATTTTTTAGAGAGAGGGGAAGCGAGGGAGAAAAGGAGGAAGAGACACATCAATGTGAGAGAGAAACATCAATCTGTTGCCTCTTGAATAGCCCCAGCTGGGGACCTGGCCTGCAACCCAGGCATGTGCCCTGACCGGGAATCGAACTGGAGACCTTTTGGTTTGCATGCTGGCGCTCCACCCACTGAGCCACAACAGCCAGAGCCATTATTAAAGTTTTTAAAAAGATATTCATTTCACAGCAGAGGGGTGGAGTGGATTAAAAAAAATAATCATTCCCTTGCCCTTGCTGGTGTGGCGTAGTTGGTTGGTTGGAGCACCGTCCTGTACACCAAAAGGCTGAGGTTTCGATTCCCGGTCGGGGACACACTTCTAGGTTGCGGGCCAGATCCCTGGTCAGGTGCATGTAGGAGGCAACCAATTGATGTTTCTCTCTCACATCAATGGTTTTCTCCCTCTCCCTCTCTCTAAAATCAATAAACATATTTAAAAAATAATAATCATTCCCTCTTCCCCTCTGTTTCTGAAGAGATATTTCTGGGCTTGGGTGTATCCACTCTTGATGTCTGTAATTTCCTCTTGGCTCTAGTTTATACAAACTATAAGGTTGAAACAGCAGTGTTATTCTGAGATCTGAACTTGTGAGCAGTTGAAAGATCTTTAAATACTAACCTTGTAACCATTATTCAGCTTGTTCCCTAGATCTGGGACCATGGCAACTAGTAACAGGATTCAGAAACCAGAAGCACAGTACTTAGAAATTTACAGTTTGCAATTCACCAGGCCCATCTCTTTTAGCTTTTCAGTAGGAAATCCTCTTTTACCTTTCCTTTCTCCTAATCCTTTTTTGTTAGTTTGTGGATCGGTTTACCTGGGAGAAAAGAATTTGAACCAATCATAAACAAGTAGCTCTCTTTTTGACTTTTTGTGCATTTCTGTTGCCAGATAAAGCAAACATAGCTTGCTTAGTGAGTAAACCAGCTGCTTCCCACAGCTTCCCTCCTTAGAGGAAGTGGTGACAGTAATTGGGGAGGACTAGAAGAAAGGGTGGATATTGAGGGAAGAGAGTATGGTGTTTATATTCCTAATCTTGATCCTCACTCTAATTCGAATAGGTTGCCTACAGCTATTTGTACTGGTCCTAGTCATTTTTTCCAGCAGCGAAGAGAGGTAGCTGACTAATAGCTTTTTTTTCTGTCTGCATGTTTGAAACCATTACAGTTTTGGAGTGGAATTAATAGATTCTAAGCTGTCTTTCAGGATTGGAAAACCTAGGAATATGAAAGGTTGTGGAGCATGGCATAGGGTTTATGACTTTTGTATACAGGTTACACTTTTGGAAATTGGCATTAAGAAAGTAGTTCCAGAGCGTCTAATTAATTGTGCACTGGGGGCACTGTGCAAAGACTATTGTACGTATAGAGTGCTGGTCAGTAATTTGTCAGCATTTATAATTACAAATGGATGGACAATAAATAACAGCTGAAGCCTAAAATGTATGGCCCGGAAACTAGGTAAGTACTTGGAATCAGATAGCAAGGAATTTCTTTAAATTGCAAATATCGTTTAGAGGTTAGTGGAGGTAAACATAGGGTGAAACATTATTGTGGGAAGAGAAAGTAAGTTTGAGAGTTCTCATCTAGTCCAGATGTGGAGAAAAAGTCATCTCTTCTCTGATCTGAGAAGACTTTGGAAATCAGTCAGGTCATATAGCTCCATCCTCAGATCCTAATGTGCCACAAAACACTGAAACATTCCATCCAGATTGTCCAGATTGTTCTGAGATAGGAAAGGGCAAAAGTTAAATAAGTACCATTATAATGACCTTATGTCTCTTGCTGGGCAGTGAGTTTGATAATGAACTTACCTGTAAATAGCCAGAAACTTTTTTTCATGACCTGGTCTTCTTTTCTTGTTTTTTTAATGCAAATATAATAATGCATATATTTTTTCTTACCCCCCTTTCTTACACAAAAGGGTCACATAATATAAACCTTCTGTGTGAATACAAAAACTTCCACTTTTTATAGCTATGTGATACTCCGTTGTTTGAATGTACTTCAGGTCATATAATCAAAACCAACCCTGTCGATGGACCTTAGAGTGGTTTCAGATAGTTTTAAGCTAGAATTTTAGAAACTTTGGTCTCCTTTTTATTAGTAATCTGACTTTGAGGCCATGCTGCAGAAGTCAGAAACCAGGTAAGTATAAGTAAAAAACTACAAATCCAGCTGCGGTTCTAATGTGGGCTGTGGTAAGATGTCTGCATAACTTCATAGTTATGCTACAGTCACGCAACTTCCCCCTACTTTGTTTTTCTTTCTTTATTACCTTCTGTTTCTCCAGGGCTGTTTGGTTTATTGTTGGTCTTTTAATTTTTTTCCCTTGATTTCTTCCTGACCCTATCCCATACACCAGCCCCCCTTACTGCAAGTTAGACCTTTGTTAGGAAATTGTTAGACTTGTAGATGACCTTTACCTATTACATTCAGGAGCGCATAGCAATTTTCAGTCTGGGTCAGAAATGGACTCCTGCTGTCTTCCTCGCTGGAGGCTCCGTAAGTCCTTTTACTCAGATAATGCCCTTCTACTGTCACCGCCCCACCCGCTTACCAAGTTATACTTGGCAACAAATTTTTATTGTACTGGAGATAATTCACACACTTAACAGCTGCCCCAAGAGGCTGGCACCTTAGGAGGCTAGAGGCTCAGCAGGATTAGAGACACTAGGAAATGCTCTTTAAATCCTTAAATTATACATAAGTCTAGGCTCTTTGGAGTCTAGGCAGTATAAAAGATTGATTGATTTTGTCCTTACTGCCCGGCCTCGAGGAAAAAGAGTAGACTGAAGAAAGGAAGGAGATACAAAGAAGTTTGGGTTAAGGGAAAAAGCGCTGCATTGAAAATCAAGAAGTGTGGGTTTTGATCTATATTCTGTTACTAATTTGGCCTGGGGTTAGTTCTGTGATTTCAGTTCTCTGGGTCTAAGTTTCCACACCTATGAATTGAGTGGTTTTGTAATGGAGGGGTCAGGCCAAATTGCTAAAAACCTATTTCCTTCCCCACAAATCTTCGTATTAGTGTGTATATGGTGACAAGCGGCCAGGCCCCATGCTGCCTGGTTACAGTTCAGAATTTTAAAAAATCTCTCTGAAATTCTAAGGCAAGAAAAAATAGAAGAGAAGCAGAGATGTCTTTAAGATTCAATGTTGATCTCCAATACTATGAAGTGGAGAGCTTGCCCACTACTGTGTAATGCCTGTTACACTAGTATTGTTACATGATAAATCACTGCCGGAATTTAGAGGTTTTAAACAATCATTTTACTGTGCTCACAGTTTTGTGGGTCAGGATTATGAGAGTGGCTCAGCTGGACAGTTTCCACTTGGGGTTTCTCCTTTTCTTGTCCCTGCCAGTTCATAAGTTTTGGCCAAGCAAGTAATACATTTAAATATGTGTTTATACAATATATTTAGTTGTTTAATAGTGGGAGGCTTATTCAGTGTATTTAGTACTTCATACTTTTGAAATTACTTTCACAAGTTACCCTTACAGACGGAATTAACTAAAAGTTCAGCATATAATTCTTTGGTAGCTCTTTCCAGAGAGAGAAATGGAGAGATAGGGGAAGGAAGGGGGGTGTGCAGTGGCAGCAGTGGTGCCGCGGGGTGATGGGTCCAATGAAGTTAGCAGTGGAGGACCGAGTATGTGTAAGCCAGGGTCCCCAAAGTGCTCACAGACAACTCTGCGAATTTCTAGGGTGGGATTGACACACTCATGATTCTCATGTAAAACATTTGGGGTAAGATAGGGGAAATAAGAACTCTAAACTCTGTGATCTTGAGTATTTACCAACAGTTGCAAAGATTAGCAGGTGCTTAAAGGGAATGTCCATGTAAAGGAGCCTGGGCTATATAAGCCAGTTAAGTAACTTAGGTAATAATTACAATAGTTTGGCTTAAGTAAACTTTGTTTTTAAAGATTTTATTTATTTATTTTTAGAGAGAGGGGAAGGGAGTGGGAAAGAGAGGGAGAGAAACATCATCGTGTGGTTGCCTCCCGCACGCCCCCAACTAGGGATACCGCCCACAACCCAGGCATGTGCCCTGACCGGCAATTGAACAGGTGACCCTCTGGTTCCCAGGCCAGCACAGCACTCAGTCCACTGAGCCATACCAGACAGGGCTCAAATAAACTCTTATAAAATAAAAATAATTACAACAGGAATTTATAAAAATGGATTATCTCCAAGGATATAAAGATAAAGCTTCAGATAGGAAGCAGCATACACTTTGGCATTAGAAAAAAAGTAGGGAAGGCAAATAGTAAATGGAAAAGAGTATATATATATAAAGGAGACAGAAAGGCATTTCAGATAGGAATTGCAGAAGTATAAGGGAGGAGGACCCTGTGGGACCTAATAAGAGTTAATTATAATCAACTATTGGAACAGACTGGTCTGAACAAAGTATTACTCATTTCCCACCTGTTCTAGGGGGTTCATATGTAAGCATATAAAACTCCATTTTACTGTTTAAAAATGATTGGTGTACATTTTTAAAGAGCACTTATTACATATATTTAAAATATATAAATTCATCCTGGCTGGTGTAATTCAGTGGCTTGAGTGTGGGCCTATGGACCAAAGGGTCGCTAGTTCAGTTCCTAGTTAGGGCACGTGCCTGGGTTGCGGGCCAAACCCCCAGTAGGGGGCGTATGAGAGGCAACCACACATTTATGTTTCTCTCCCACTCTCCTTCCCTTCCCCTCTCTCTAAAAATAAATAAATAAAATCTTTAAAAAACCATATATATATGTATATATAAATTCTCTCTATCCACTCTTGGTCTATACAGATAATCATCGTTGTCTACAGTTTCTTGTGCTCTATTCCAGAAAAATATGTTGTGTGTGTGTCTAATATTATACATTATATATTGCATTATATACAAGTATATATACATGTACATACAAAATGTTAACATGTATACAAGATACATGCTAATACAAGATATTAACATATACGTGTATCTCGACAGTGTATTTAAACTGCATATCTTTTTAAAAATATATTTATTGATTATGCTATTACAGTTGTCCCATTTTAAACTGCATATCTTAAACCATTTCATTTACATCCTTGCTCAATCAATTATGTAAAATTCTTTCTCTTTTCCTCTGATCTCTAGTCCTCATTTCCTTTGTGTAGGGAAGTGTGCCGTGGGAATCCAAATTCCAAACACATGTTTTGTTTTTCTAACCAATTTTCTATTTCCCTGCATTTACATTGGGTTAAAATTGCTTAAAACAGCAAAATATTTTCCATTTTAATTTTTCACTTTGGAAAGAGTGAGGGTGATAAATGAAAATCATTTGTCGATATTTAGTATTCCTCTGAATGTTTTATTAGCCCATCTCTCTCCGAATCGCATATCACTATAGTTTCTCCCCACTAGAGGGCACTAGAATATTATTTGTTTTAGGTGGGCTGTTTATAGTGAATTTAGAATAAAAACTTTCATATTTTTCTTTTGACATTTTTAAAGAATTATTTTTTATTTTCAATTACCATTGACATGCATCATTATATTAGTTTTGTGTATACACCCCAGTGATTAGGTATTATATAACTTAATAAG
Source organism: Desmodus rotundus (assembly GCF_022682495.2). NCBI lineage: Eukaryota > Metazoa > Chordata > Mammalia > Chiroptera > Phyllostomidae > Desmodus > Desmodus rotundus. The sequence goes on from NC_071392.1 coordinate 75,518,594, forward strand.
TGCTCATCCCAATAAATCTCACTCCCAGCTGACACCATACATTTTTGTATTTGTCCTGCTTTGTCGTGTGAATAAAGTTTTCACCCCAAGATTACTCTATGTTTGGCATATATGGACAATTGTAGTACCTTCTGTGCTCTTGAACTTTTACCTTTATCTCATTCCATGTATAACAATGAACTCAAAGTGGATCTCAGACTATAGACGCACAATCCAGTTTTTTAAATGGACAAATGAGTTGAGAGACATGCCTCAGGTGCTGTATGAGTGCCAGTAAACACAGGAGTTGCTCAACATCTTAAGTCACTAGGGAGCTGTAAATTAAAAACACAACGAAATACTGCGTGCCCACTAGCGTGGCTAAAATCTGAAAGACTGATAATACCTAGTATTGATGTGAATACGAATTAATGGGAATGCTCATAAACTACTGGTGGGTAAAAGTTTTCTCATTATAAATTTAATCTATACTTACTAATGACTCAGCAGTTTTGCCCCTACCTATCTCTATAACCAAGAAAATGAAATGCTGTGTTTATACAAAGATAGCCCCACACTGGAAAGAACACCAAATATCTATCGACAAGTAAATGCATAATTATAGTACATCTATATAAAGGAATACCACTTAGCAATAAATACAATGAACTACACATGGAACAAGATGCATGAGTCTCAAATATGCTAAGTGAAAAAAGCTAGACACAAAAGAATTAATGTATTTTATATTCCATTTATAAGGTGTTACCTATAAAAGGTGAGTGCATTTGTAGGGACAGAAAGCCGGTCATGGCTGCCTAAGGCCATCATGGTAGTGGTGGGGAGTCAACTGCACAGGAGAAATAGACAAAATAAATAAATGAGTTAACCCCCAAATTGCAAATTATGAAAGAAAGAAAAGGCATAGGCAGCATGTGCCGGAGCCAGAAATTGGAAAGCAGATTGGTATTGTGAGCAAGATGGTCAATGACGGGAGACGGGGTTGGAGAGGTAAGTAAAGGCCAGGTCATGTGGAGGAAAGAGTCCAGTCCCTAAGAACCCGAGGGGGAATGGAGTCTAGAGCAAAAGGTGGGACCCTTCAGTGAAAGGGGGAAGGAGGAGAAGCTGGAGTGAATTAGGTGGGCCTGGCAGTTGGAATGTGAGAGTTTAGATCAGATATATTCCTGTTTTCTTGTATTTAGTCTCCCTTTCTTTAAATATAAAATAAAGCTCTCACTTGAAAGTTAAGATCAAAGTTTGAGGGGACAAATATGAAATAATCTTCCTGGAGGGGATAATAGGAGTGTGTACCACAAAGAAACTTGTAAGGTGACTGAGGTACTGTTGATACTCATTTGAGGTTTGGGAAGATGAATTTCAGTCAGTGTGGCTCGGCTGGGCATCATCCTGCAAACCGAAAGATTGCTGGTTCGGTTCCTGGTCAGGGCACGTGCCTAGGTTGCAGGTTCGGTCCCCAGTTGGGGAGCTTATGGGAGGCAGCCGATAGATGTTTCTCTCGCACATCAATGTTTCTCTCCTTCCTTTCCCTTCTTTCTAAAATAAAAAATAAAAGCGGAACTAGTCAGTTTACTCACATAGTTTTTCTCTTGCAAAATTTAGCTGCTTGGGCCCAAAGATAGGCTAGATAGATTGATAGGGGTCATAGGGATTGGGGTTTTGCCTGACAAAAATGATGAGGGAGATACAGAGTGAAGTTGTTTATGAGAGTCATTTTCAAGATGGACCAGGGAGTCTAGGCTAGAAAAGGAGGAAAGTGAAACTAGGAAGGAGTTGATGAATTATGGAAAACGGTGGGGTCACTGGACAAAGGACACAGGATTTTATGAGTTAGGGCTACTTCTGCAAATGAAATGGTAGGATAGGAGGAACTGGTTCTAGGGTGACTTGGAAGTTTCTGAAATGGAGGGAGAATTCAGGATGAGGAGGAACAGGTTCACGGGTAATTTGATGAGTTTAATTTTGGACAGACTGTGTTTGGGGAAACCATGGATTGTGTAAGAGGAGATGCCCACTAGGCATTTGAACACAGATCGGAGAGACCTGGGCTGTAAATAGACGTCGAGGGACTATCAGCACATGGATGATAACTGAACACGGTAGTGGGAGAGATTATTAGAAGGCATTTGTGGGATAAGAGAAGGAGAGGGTGTGTGGTTTCCTTTTTTCAGAACCAGGGCGATTGTGGTGGTTGTTGATATCCCCACCCCCCTCAGTATTTTGTCTCCTTTTCCAAATCAGTCCTAGAAACGCTGCATGGAGTGGTGGTAAGAGCAGAGTTTAAGTCCTGGCTTTGCCGCGTCCTACTGGATGCCTTGAGCAGGTAAACTTTCGGGCCCCAGTTTTCTCATCTGTTAAAAGTATCTCTATCAAGGGGATGAGAAGACAAGATACAGACTGGAAGAAAATATTTGCAAAAGACATACCTGATAAAGGACTGTTATTCAAAAACTACAAAGAATTCTTAAAATTCAATAATAAAATAAATAACCCAAATTTTAAAAATGCAAAAGACTTTTAACAGACATCTTACCAAAGAAAATATACAGATGGCAAATAAGCATATAAAAAGATGTTCCACATCATATGTCATCAGGGAAATGCAAATTTAAAGAACGATGAGATAACCCTACACACCTGTTAGAATGGAGCAGTAGGAACTCCCATCATTCATTGCTGGCAGGTATGCAAATGGGATGGCCTCTATGGAAGACAGTTTAGCAGTTCATTAAAAACTAAAAATGTGTGGTAAAAAACTCTTACCATACAATCCAGCAGTCGTACTTAATGGTATTTTCCCAAATGAGTTCAAAACTTATGTCCGTACGTGGATGTTTATAGCAGCTTTACTCCTAATTGTCAAAACTTGGAAGCAAGTGAATGGTAAATAAAATGCAGTACATTTAGACAATGGAATATTAATTCAGTACTGAGAAGAAGTGAGCTGTCAAGCCATGAAAAGACATGGAAGAACCTGAAGTCCATATTACTAAGGGAGAGAAGCCAGTCTGAAAAGGCTACTATGTGATTCCAACTCTGTGACTTTCTGTAAAAGGCTAAACTTAGGAGACAGTGAAGAGATCAGTGGTTGCCAGGGATTGGGTTGAGGGGGCAGTAGAGGAGAGGAATGGGCAGAGCACAAAGGATATTCAGGGCATTGAAACTATTCTGTATGATAGTATAATGGCGGTGGATAAATACCATTATGCATTTGCCAGATCCAGAAAAAGCACATCCCCGAGAGTGAACCCTCATGTAAACTGTGCACTTCGGGTGATGCTGACGTGCCAGTGGAGGTCCGTCCATTGTAACAAACGTGCCACTCTGGTGCAGGGTGTTGATAGTGGGAGAGGCTGTGTATTGGAGGGCAGGGGACATACGAGCGCTGCCTGAATTTTTGCTCAATTTTGCTGTGAACCTAGAACTCTAAAAATAAAGTCCTTTAAAAAATAAAAAGCCTGTGTAATAAGAAACTTCATGGAGACAGGTCAAATAACTCAGGACTGTTAGTCTAAACTTGAAATCACTAAGCTAATACTCGAGCATTTGTAGGTCTTTATTTTCAGTTGTTTGCTACCACTTAATGGGAAGGTTTTGCTCCCCTTGCTCACTTTCACCACCTCTGGTGGTCAGGGTTTTTTTTACAGTGATAGTGAACAGTTACAATCCTTGGAAAGATGTAATTATGCCTAATGGATGTATAGATAGAAATGTCTGAATTTTTATATTGCCGGGGTAAGAAATGATGAGGGAACACCCAGCTCCAATAATTAAGACATTTATTTCACTAAGCTAAGGACTATTTGAGTCTCCTTTCACTTGTATTTCTTTTACCTGTTTACTTTTATACCCAAGTACCATTTCATACTGGAAAGTTTTTCAAATAGATACTGTACATTGATCTACTTCGAATACCAGGGCCTTCCTCCTCTCTGGGTTCCAAAACAATTTCTGAGAAAAATGGGGAAGGGGTATTGGGTTATACTGATAAGTACAGAAGAGCCTGTAAAACTAAGGTGCAGTAATGAATGGGCTAGTATCTGGCTGGTAGATACTCTTCCCTCGTTTCTTACTGCACACAGGTTTTTGTTCGGGGGGTGGGGGTGGCAAAGTCATTTTTTCCAAAAATAAGAATACTTCCGGATATTTTTACTATAGCTGTTATCACACATGTGTGAAGTGTCATATATAGAAGAATATTCATTCCAGTATTATCATGGTAATTTACAAATAGCAAACTATAGGAAATGATCTAAATGTCCATTGGTAGGGGGCTGGTTAAATAAATATTGGTATATCTCTAAAATAGAGTAATGTGCAGAAGTGAAAAAGAATGAGGCAGCACTATACATACTGGTACAGGACAGTCTTCCAGTTGATGTTGAAAGGGGAGGGTCTGGAACTGTATTTTTCTGTGTGTGTATATATGTGCTTTTATGCAGAACATATCTCTAGAAGAAAGTACAATAAGAGAATTTCCCTCTAGAGAGGATGATCAGGTGCTGAAGGAAAGAGGAAGAATGAGAGAATTTTCACAATATATTCTTCAAGTCTCTTGAACTTTGTGCATGAACCTTTGTTACTGGTTAAAAACAATTTAAAAAAATTTTACAGGCTTATCTAGAGGGTTAAATGAGTCATGTACATACAGCCGACCCTCTGTATCCATAGGCTCTGCATCCCAACCCTGGATGGGAAATATCCGGGGGGTGGGGGGAGGGATCAATGTTGCATTGTTGCTGACTTGTACTACATAGTCAAGCCTATGATTGGTATGGTTGGGGTCTTTATTTTTCTTGTCATTATGCCCTACACAATACATATAACTATTTACGTAGCCCTTACTCTGTATTGGGTATTACAAGTAATCTAGAGATGATTTAAAGCACATGGGAGGATATGCACAGGTTGCACACAAATTCTATGTCATTTTATGTAAGGGACTTGAGCGCCCTCAGATCTGGGTATCTGTAGGGGGTCCCGGAACCAGTGCCCCGTTGATACCAAGGGAACGGCTGCAACTTGTTGCAGTGCTGCCGGGCGTATAGTAGTTAATAATGATAGCCTCCGTTCTGGTCCTTTCCCTCCAAGTCCACAATTACTGTTTGGAATGTTCCTAGGGTTTTCCTTCTTCACCTAGGCCAGAGTGAATTTGAATTGTCAGTCAATGGATCTCTGAGCTTTTTGAAATGTGTACTAAATCTTGTGTAAGTGTATGCAGATGCCAGATTCTGTAGATTCTAGAGAGAGGGTCTGTGGCTTTCATCCCATTTTCTAAGGAGCACCCCATGGCCCTAAACAGTTAAAACACATCGATCTAAGCCATTTTGCAATTTTCTGTTTCCTTCGACCAGCAAATACTCAGTTGTCAGAGAGTTTTCTCTTTATAACTGAGAAGATACTACGGCTAGTATTTTCCCTCTTAACTATCTTTTCTAGTTCCATGTTTTCTAATTATGTCATGTTTTGACAAGTAATTTAAATTTCCTAGCTTTCAGTTTCTTTCCTATAAGATGAAGTGATTAGTCTGAATAAACTCAAGGGTTCTCTTTACTTTGAAAATGTTCCAGTTCTACATTTACTGTGTGTGGGCTTTAAAGATTAGAAGTGTTCTCATAAACCAAGAAAAACCCTTTTTCTAGGGATAAACCTTAGACAGAGGCCGAAATCTGAAACAAGGTATGAAATTGGAGGGTTTGGATGTGCCAATACATGCAAGCCTGATCCAGTTATTTACATAATCGATGACCGTGGCTTCTACTTTGAGAAGAGAGCCACTTACTTCTATACTTGCTTGTATTTTTGCTTCAATGTCTTCTACAGAACTACGTCCTTTGGGTGTTCTAGGAGTTCTTTCCTGGGTGTTTTTTTTTTTTTCTCAAGGATTCTTGAACTTTTGATCTTGGTATTTATGGTTTTGAGTCCTCTCCATTACAGTTTTATTTTTCTGCATTTTTGGCTGGAGTATTTTGTATAGGTTTCTTTGCTGGAGCCTTTTTCTTCAATTCTTCATCTTTATCATCAACTTCATCAGCAGCAAGTTTTACTTTTTCTGTGGAACCTCGCTGCCGCTTCCAGGGGCAGAACACTTTCCAGATATAATCAGGAGTTTCACCTCCTCCTTCTCTTCATCTGCTGACTCTACACCTTCTCCACAGCTACTGCCCACTAAATGCACAGGCCCTGAGCCACACTTCAACCATAAAACCACACAGGTAGTGTTATTCCAAAGCCACCAAGGAGATTTGTTAGCTGTACAGACATTTTCAGACTTGCCGGTGTTGCTTTAATTGGACTTTCTCCATAATTCATTGCCTCTGCTTCAACAACGTGCAATTCGTCCTTTGCAGTAGCCCCTACACTGACCGTTCTTAAAGATAACTAGTATTCATTTTCATCATTATCCACAGTAAGTGATCATCTTTGTCAGTCTTTAAGTTCACAACTGAAAAGATAGTTCTGGGGCCTCAGCGGGGCTCATGTCCATGGCCACCAAGTCTTCCATGGGGTAGTGGCACAGACTTAGGTGGGAGAGAAGGCAGATGGAGATAGAGACCACTTCTCTGCAGAACAGATGCGCAGGGTGGCATCGCACCAGGTCAGTTGTATTAACTTTTGCCTGTTGTTTTGAAAGGCATAAGAGAGGATGGAATTTTTGACCTACAAGGTAGTTCAGAGTTAATAAGAGTTCATTCAACAAGCACGTGAAGTTAAGGGCATTTCAGGTATAGTGAAAAGGTGCCTAGATTCTGGTCTTTGCTCTGCCTCTTAATAGCTGTGATCTTGGCTCAGTTCCTTAACCTGTCTGATCTTCGGTTTTCTTTTTTATAAAACGGTGACACAAGAGCACCTACCTCATAGGTTATTATAAGGATAATACATGCCAAGACTACGTAGTATTTGGAATGGAGAAAGTATTCAATAAATGTACTCCTTTTTTCCTTATTGCTATTAAAGGCATGGAGACACGAAGCACCCTGACAATTTTGGAGACTTAAAAAAGAGTTGGATACAATATAACATTATTCAAGATCCAACCTAATATTATTTCCCCAGTGAACCTTCCCACAAACCTTGAGCTGTGTTGCTGCAGCTCTTTGGTGGTTATTGTAATCTCTGGAACTACTGGACCTTCCAAGTTAGAGGCTTTCAACAAGTATATACTGAGTATCTCTGTGTATCAGACATTCTGCTTGGTGAGCAATACAGGTAAGGTCCCTGCTCTCTTGAAGATTAAATTCTAGAATGGGAAAACAAAAAAAATAAGTGATTTCAGATAGGGGCAAGTAATTGAAGAAGATAAGATGATGGGTTCAGGGTGCTGGGGGCAGGGCTAGATAGGACTATCGGGGAAGGTCTTAAAGGGGCGACATTTGCGTCGAGACCTTGAGGATGAATTCCTTGGATTGTGTGTAACACCTGTTACACCTCAGCTCCGCCTGTCCGAGTCCCCAACGTGTCTTGACCATTTCCTTCAGGTTACCCTAGAGCGGTAACAGCGGAGTTTGGTTTGTACTCAGTTTGGTTTTTGCACTGCTGGTTCGTTCGGCTGTAGCTCTACTGCTTTCCCTCCCTCTCTCCACAAGAGTGCGCTCTTAAGCCGACCTTTTTTTTTTAAGTTAGTGAATGAATTCATTCTTTTCTTTTTAATTTTATTGTTCAAATGCAATTCACGTTCAATGCAATTTTGTATTAGTTTCAGGTCTACAGCACAGTGGTTAGATAGTCATATGCTTTACAAAGTGTTTCACCCAATATCTCCAGTATTCATTCACCTGGCACCATACATAGTTATTACAGCATTATTGACTGTGTCCTCCATTCTGTACTTCACATCCCTGTGACGGTTTTGTAACTACCAATCTGTACTTTTGAATCCCTTTTTTTTTTCACCCCATCCCCTCCCCTCTGGCAACCATCAGTCTATTTTCTGTATCTTTAAGTGTGAGCTGACTTTTGAATAGCAACAACTCTAAAGGATTTTTTTTTTATTTTTAGAGAAAGGGGAAGAGAGGGAGAGAAACATCGATGTGAGAGAGGAACATTGATCAGTTGCCTCTTGCACACCTCCAACCTTGGTGCCGGCCTGCGACCTGGGCATGTGCCCTGACCAGAAATTCAGCCAGAGACCTTTCACTTTGCGAGACAACCCCAATCTGCTGTGCCACACCAGTCAGGGCAGCACCTTTATTCTTTATCTGTTCCTGTTTCAGTTTGATACCTGGGGTTTTAAACAGAAGGCTACCATTCCTAGACATTCCTCTTGGGTGTATGTGCTGTTCACTTCCTTATTATACTCCCTCAGTAAGTAATAAGTTTGAGGCAAACTTCATTGTAAACACTAGGAATGCTTAGTCACCAGAATAGATGATATAGGAATTCTAAAGCGTAGTCATTTCAGAGATTTTCCAAGTATTTGTGACAAAAGTAAAAAACTTTTACTGAAGAGAATCCAGTCTTCCCAAAGCTAGGTTGCAGCTGGAAAAAGTCATGCTCTCTCTCTTTCAAAAAAATTTTTAAATTGATTTTAGAAAAAGAAAGGGAGGGAGAGAGAGAGAAAGAGAAACACTGATTTGTTGATCCACTTATTCATGCATTCATTACTTGATTCTTATGTGTGCTGTTCTTATATGACTGGGATCAAACCCACAACCTTGGCCCATTGGGACAACACTCTAACCAACTGATCTACCAGCCAGGGCTGTCATGTACTCTTTTTAACATGTGCTCAGTAACACAGTGATAACCTTCCAACCACTCTTCTTTGAGAGCTAACCAATTCTGTTATCCCACAGTCAGACTTTTGGAGACTACTTTAAGGAAATGGTCCTCTCTTGCACTTGGTAAGTCAGAAAGTAAGAATCAGTTTCTTGAGTTGAAGGGCCTCATTGGAGGGGTTGGTCGGAGTGAGCTTTCTATGAAGAGACTGGGTTTCCTGGATTCCACATTGAGATGCGAAACAAGTTGAATAAAGTTGTTGATTATCAGAATGAAGAGCCACTTCTCTCCCCAGAATACTTCGGGGCATAAATTTCATAGCAGTGATGTCTTTGTTGTTTTCTCTGTTGTTTTTCTCAGATCCTCTGTTGTTTTCTTGACAGTAAAGAAAAAAAAGGAGAGAAAAGCTTAGCAGCTCAGAATTAGATCTCAACCATTGGTTTTCCAGGCGTTCAGATTGCACTGGCTGCATTGTTTCTCTGCAGGTTGGGGATTCCGCACAGAAGGATCACCTGAGTCTTTTTTCTCCTTGTCAGGTATCTGTCTGAATCACAATGGAAGGAGATTCTTACTATTTTTAGAAGAACAATGGGCCCCTTTACTGCCTACTAATTGTTTCAACAACATTTATAACTCCTATGTAGACTCTAGACCTGATCATAAAGGTTTATGTATTCTATTCAGTTTTCCATCTCCGGTTTTTCTGGAAGAATTCAGGATGACTTTCATTTAAGTGGTGATTTGGGGTCACTTCATCTTTGTATTGAGCCAGGCTTCATGTTATATGACACATTTTAAAGAGCTCATCTTGTTTCTCTTGTAAATTTTCATTTCCTAAGTGGGGATGGCTGGGGTGGGAGGGAGTGGTGGTGGTGGAGGGGGGAAATAGAGACAACTGTGTACTTGAACAACAATAAAAAAAAGAAAGAAAGAAAATATTCAATTCCATTTTCTTAACTAAAATGGCACTGTAACAATTCAAAATTACTCTGTTTAAGACAAAATAAGGTAAATTATTATGAACTATAAACCTGAGGGAAATACAGATTTCATTATATTTGTGTTTTATATTACAAATTTCCTCAGATTCTTTGGGGTAGATTCTTTTCTTCCATGAGTCAGAGAACTCTCAGTATGTTAGTTTCATCTTTTTCAGTATCTTTAGATATAAGATGGTACAGCTGTAGGTTGAAAAATGTCTTCCGATCTTTTTATTAAAAAATTTTTTTCAATCCTCACCTGAGAATATGTTTATTGATTTCAGAGAGAGAGGAAAGGAGAGAGATAGAGAAAGAAAGAAACATATATTGGTTGCCTCCCTTACGTGCCTGTCTGGGGATCGAACCTGCAACTCAGACATGTGCCCTGACTGCGAATCAAACCCATGACCCTTTGTTGTACACGAGGGTGCTCCAACTCACCGATCCACCCAGCCAGAACTCTAAAAAGCTCAGAACTCAGATCTTTTTCAAAGCACACAGTTCATCCTTAAATATAAAAAAACTACAAATAAATTTTTTACTTTAGAATATTAAAAAGTTTTTTGAATATTATTTGAAACAAGTCAACAATGCATACTTATTATTTGTATTTCCACATAGGCACAAGGAAATCTTTGGGATTTAAAAATAACAGTTTGTTGGATGATAATGAAGTTAGAGATACAGCAGGTATAACTGAAGAAAGTAGTTGCATAGTAGCAGTAATGAGCTGAAAACACTTTCATTTATATCCTAATCCAATCTTTGTGGTAAATTTTAGAGAGCACAAAAATACAGACTCGTGCATTCCATTAGCTGGCACAGTGATGACATCATCACAAATCATACAGCCTCTGGAAAACGCCATTCTACACTCCTGAGAGAGTAAAAAGTGAAAAAGACAAATAACACTTTAGGATTATTACGAAAATACTTCGGCTTTTGAAACCCCCTGAATAAAAAAAAGGGGAAGGTGAAAAGAAGGAAATCCCCACTGTCAATGGCAGAGGTTATGGAATTTTGTTAAGATTGAAGAGACTTTTCTGAGATACCCATTTGCAGGCACAAAAAAAATTCATGTCTTACACAAAGCCTTTGTGAAACCCCAGACCTCCCACTGGTCTCTAGCGCCTCTTACATCAGTGTTCTCAAAATGTGCTCCCTGATTCCAGGATCTGTGAAGTCAAAACTGTTTTCATAATATTAACTTGTTATTTGCCTTTTCCACTGTGTTGACATTTGCTCTAATGGCACGTAAACAATGGTGGATGAAGCTGTTAGTGCCTTCCACATTAAGGCTGTGGTACCACACCCTTAGTTGTCATTGTATTCTTTACTGCTGTGCACTGGCGGTTAAAATTTTTTCCCATTTCACTTAAGAATGTCCTTGATGAAGCAATTAAAATAATTATTATAATTATTTATTATTATTTTAATCCTCACCCAAGGGTGTGCTTATTGATTTCAGAAAGAGAGGGGTGGGGTGGGGAGAGAGAGAAAGAGAAAAAGAAACATCGATGTGAGAAGCCATCTAATTTTATTAAATGTTAGCCTTACAGTACAATTCTTAATCTCTCTCTCTCTCTTTGGATGAAATGAGTAGTACAGTCGGTACAGTTGACTCTTGAATAACACGAGTTTGAACTGCACAGGTCTCCTTATATGCAGATTTTTTTTAGCAAATATTACAAATGTAGTTTCTCATGATTTTCTTAATATTTTCCTTTCTTTAGCTTACTGTCTGGTAAGAATACAGTATTCTAATATATCTAACATACAAAATATCTGGTAATCAACTGTTTATGTTATCTGTAAGGCTTCTAGTAAACAGTAGGCTATGGGTGGTTAACTTTTTGGGGAGTCAAGTTCTGTGTGGATTTTGAATACGTGGGGGTTGGCATCCCTAACCCCCCGCCCCCCGTGTTGCCCAGGGTCACCTGTACACATAAAGCGCTCCTGCTGCATGCTTTGAAAGAACAGCTGGCAGACAAAAGTATTCAGACTTGAGCGTTTGGCTGCCACTTTCTTGAAAATGAATAAAGTGAATCTGCCACTTTGGAGAAAATGGATAGTATTTTTGGTCAGCGATAAAATTCAAGCTTTCAAATGAAAATTAGAATTTTGGAAATGCAAAGTCTGCCACCATGCGCTCGACAGCCACCAGGCAAGCTGCCGCCAGTGCAGCCCTCTTACTTGAGCTCCAAACTCACATCTACCTACCTGTTGCCTGTGTCCACATACATGTTTCACACATGTTCCACACTTAACATACCCATAGTAGAACTTTTTTTTTAAGCCTTACCAAAACAAGGCCTCAAAAAATTGAGTAAGCACTCAGAATTGTTCCTCTCCACAGAAATCTTTGGTAAAAGGTGAAAGATTTATACAATCTGAAGAGAAACCACAGTATCCCACAGTAGAACTTTTGATTTTTCCCATACTTTACCTTTTTCACCCACCCAGGTTTTTTTCATCTAGGTAAACCACCTTCACCCAGTTGTTCACACTACAGTTGGAACTCATTTTTCCTTTTCTCTCACCTCTTACATCCAGTTCATGAGCAAGTCTTATGAGTCCTGCATTTGAAATTACCCCCAAATCCATCTGCTTTTCTCCATCTTTGTTAATATTGACCTACTCCTGGTTACTGTCATCTGTTGGTTTGGTCCTTGCTTAAAATCCTTTAATGACATCCATTAGAATGAAATCCAGAATCTTTATATTAGCTTATAAGGCCCTTCATGTTTGGATTTTTTCCTTTCTTTGCAACCTCATTCTACCTCTCACTCACAAAATTCTTACCACACAAATTATCTTTCCACTACTTAAACATTCCAAGGTTTTTCCTACATTGAAGTCTTTCTCTCATCGTTCTGGTCCTAGTTAAAGTATCATCACCTTAAAAATGCCTTTCTTGATCATTCTATTGAAGGAATATTTTTTGGTGTTTTTTTGTTTGTTTGTTTTTGCTCTGCTTTTACACTTTACGTTGGTCATTTCCTTTATAGCACTACCATAAATGTAATTACTCCAGGCTACAAAGGAAACTGAGAAGGAAGGTATCTTGGAGGTGAAAGAAATGATGGAATAATGTTAGGAAAGCCAAGGGGAGAGAGTCTCTCAAGAAAGAGGTATTAATGTCAAAACCCTGAGAGGTAAAGGAAGGTAAAAGGTCTTCATTAGATTTAGCAACAAAGACATAATGACTTTGGCATAAATAGTCCCAGTGGATTGCAGGAGCCAGACTGTAGTAGATTGAGGAGTGAATGGAAAGTAAAGAGTTGGGGATATAGTGAACTTAGAAAGCCAGCATGTTTCTCTCTGAAGTAAGTACAGAGAGTAGCATTTTGCTGAAAGGGGAAGGTGGAAGATTTCCTAGGGGGATGGGAGAAACCTGAACACATTCTGTGCTGATGGGAAGAAGTCAGCAGAGAGTGAAAGGTTGAAGAAACAAGTGAGAGGGGATAGTTGATAGAGAATTGTCCCTTAGAAGGGAAGAGAGAATTTGATCCAGAACACTGGTCGGAGGGGTCAGATTTAGATGGTGTATAGTCTGTTCGGGCTGCCGTAACAAAGTACCGCAGACTGGAAGGCTTAAAACAGCACAAATGTGTTTTCTGGAGGCTGGAAGTCTGAGGTCAGGAGCTGACAGGGTTCATTTCTGATGAGGCCTCTCTTCCTGGTTTAAAGATGGCTGCCTTCTCCCTGTGTCTTCACATTGCCTTGCCTCAGTGTGCCGGAGAGAGAGAGAGAGAGAGAGAGAGAGAGAGAGCCGTGCTAGCTTTCTGGTGTCTCCTCATAAAGATGATAATCCCATGAGGTTAAGGCTCTACCATTAATGACCTCATTAGCTTCAATTACTCTCCTATAGGCCCTGTGGCCAAGTACAGTCACATTGGGAGTTAGGGCTTCAACATATGTATTTTGGGGGATACAATTTAGTCCATAACAGAGTGAAAGAGAGAATCCCCTTCCATCAAAACTTTCCACATGTACCCAGGCCCAGCAGAGGGAGCCACAACCCGTGGGTCGTTGATAGCTCCAAACAGGTTGCCCAGGGCTAGTCACAGGCAGCATCTGACATAGGTCTGCACCAGAGTCTTTGCAGACCTACCTAACACATAGAAACAACCACAAAGAGGCAGCCAAAATGGGGAGACAAAGAAACAGACACCAAATGAAAGAACAAGAGAATCCTCCAAAAGAAGAACTAAATGAAATGGAGGTAAGCAATTTATCAGATGTAGAGTTCAAGATAATGATTGTAAGGATGCTCAATGGCGTGAAAAAGGACATAGAACCCATAAAAAAAGGACCAATCAGAAATGAAGAACACAATATCTTAAAGAACACACTGGAAGGAATAAATAATAGGTTAGATGAAGCAGAGGATCGAATCAGCGATTTAGAAGACAAGGTATAAAAAACATCTAATCAAAGCATCAAAAAGAAAAAGAATTTAAAGATCAGGATAGTTTGAGGGACCTTTTGGACAATACGAAGCATAACAACATTCACAACATAGGGGTACGAGAAGGAGAAGAAGGAGAGCAAGGGATCAAAAACCTATTTCAAATAGGTTTGAAAACCTATTTCTTCAAGAAATAATGACAGAAAACCCCTAACCTGGTGAAGGAAAAAGACACACAAGCCCAGGAAGCATAGAGAATCCCAAACAAGATGGACCCAAAGAGGCCCCGACCAAGACACATCATAATTAAAATGGCAAATGTTAAAGACAAGAAGAGACTTTTAAAAGCCACAAGAAAAAGGCAGTTTGGTACCTACAAGGGAGCTCCCATAAAACTGTCAGTTGATTTCCCAACAGAGACATTTCAGGCCAAAAGGGAGTGGCATGAAATATTCAAAGTGATGAAAAGCAAGGACCTACAACTAAGGCTACTTTTCCCAGTAAGGCCATCATTTAAAATTGAAGGAGAGCCCTGACAGGTGTGGCTCAGTGGGTTGGGCATCATCCTGCAATCCAAAAGGTCACCAGTTCAATTCTCAGTCAGGGCACATGCCTAGGCTGCAGCCCAGGTCCCCTGCTGCGGGCGTGCAAGAGGCAACCAGTCGATGTTTATCTCGCAGATTAATGTTTCTCTCCCTCCCTTACCCTCTATCTAAAAATAAATAAATAAAATACATATTTTTTTTAAGTTGAAGGAGACTTAAAGAGATTCCCAGACAAGAAAAAGCTAAAGGAGTTTTTACCACCAAACCAGTATTACAACAAGTGCTAAAGGGCCTGCCTGAAGAAGACAGAGGAGGAGGAGCATAGTTAAAAAAATAAAATGGCAGTAAATACATATCTATCCATAATCACTGTAAATGTAAATGGCTTAAATGCTCCAATCAAAAGACTTAGGTTAGCTAAATGGATAAAACAGGAGGGAGATAGGAGAAGACAATGTAGATAAGGTTGTAGGCTTTGGTGTCAGGTTGAAAAACATTTTTCCATTTAATGGTTTTAGTTTTCTCTGTGAAAAAGGAGTACAAGCAGTGTACTGAGTGTAAGGGATAGATGTTGTGCATTTGAGAAGAGTAGAGAATATTTGACAGCTGATAGGGAGATGAGGAGAAATGACTGAGTAGGGGAACATAGCAGAACTACTAGGTGGTACTGACCTTTCTGCGCGCCCGGCTGGTTTTCAGCAGCAGAGCAGCTCGAGTGTAGGCATGACTGTTTGGTAGTGGTAGTCTTGCGTGTCTGAATACGGCCTTTTAAAAGTCTTCATTGTGCAAGACCTCTCACCACCAGCACTAGACTCCTGTTAGCACCACAGGATAGGCACTGCTTTAAGATTGAATTCTACAGTCTTTGTCACTGCTAGATTTGGCAGAAGATTTTGACTAGACCATCTTTACCTTGTAAATTTATGGACCTCAGAAGGTATTTACAGCATCTGTAGGCAAGAATTAGCTCATGACCTTTAAAATCAGAGCAAATTTGTCTTGAAATCATTCAGATCAAGTGATCCACAGCACAGCTGATCCCCAGTATTCTTAGATTTTATATTTGCAAATTTGCCTACTCACTAAAATTTATTTGTAATCCCACCATTAGTACTTGCGATTGTTTGTTCATGTTAGTGGTCATTCGTGGACATGTGCAGAGTGGCAGAAATTTGACTCACCTGACACGTATATTCCCTGCTGACGTCAGACAAGGCAGTGCTCTGCCTTCCCGTGTAAGCTGTCAGACTCTCATCCAAGTGTTCTTTTCATGGTCTACTTAGTGCCATGGTTTTGCATATTTGTGCTTTTTCTTAGGGATTTCATTGTTTAAAGTGTAGCTCAGATGTAGAGCTGAAGTGATGCCTAGTTTTCCTAAGCACAAAAATGACTGTGATATGCTTTATAGAGACAACATGTGGGTTAGATAAGCTTCATTCAGCCATGAGTTACTTGATAAAATGACGAACACCAAGCACTGGCAAGAATATAAAGTAACTGGAACACTGATATTCTGCCAGTAGGAATATAAATCAGTACGAGTACTTTGGAAATTTGCTTAATAGTACCTAACTGAACATATGCATACCCTATCACCCAGCCAGTCCACTCCTTGATATGTATCTAACAAATATTTTCATTTTCATACAAGTACAACATATACAAGAATGTTTATAGCGATAATGTTTTTCATGGCCCCCAAACTGAAAACAACTTTCAACAGGGGAATGTGTTCAATAAATTATGAGTATCCATGCAATAGGATGCTTTCCAGCAATAACAATAAGTGACCTGCTGAGTGCAGCTTATTGCACTCAGTGCAACTTGAATGACTCTGAGAAACATACTGGGCTGGAAAAACACAGGCACTCAAGTGCATCTGTTAGGACATTTGTGTCAGGTTCGAAACCAGAACCGACCAGTTGAGGGTAATAACTGAGAGGGGAGGCTCTAGGGTGCTGGTAATGTTCCATTTCCTTATCTCAGTAAGCAGTTACATGGGTTACATGCTTTTGAAATTTTATCAAATTTTAACTTTTTTTTATTGACTTATTTTTTATTGCTTTTTTCCACCATCTATACATACCCCCACACCCTCTTCCATCTCTATCCACCCTGAAATTATAACTTTTTGATTGGTGTACTTTTTTTGTAGATAAGTTATGCTTCAATAAAAAGTTTATTTTTTAAAAAAGAGACCCTGGTTAGTGTGGCTCAGTGGATTGAGTGCCGGCCTGAAAACCAAAGGGTCGCTGGTTCAATTCCCAGTCAGGGCACATGCCTGAGTTGTGGGCCAGGACCCCAGTTGGGGGCACACGACAGGCAACCACACATTGATATTTCTCTCCCTCTTTCTCCCTTTCTTCCCCTCTCTCTAAAAATGCATAAATAAAATCTTTTAAAAATAATTTAAAAAAAGAATATAGTAGTGAGAAGTCCACATTCTGCATTTATTTCATAGCTTTTTGCTTCATTATTTTACCCTGTACTGTCCCATCCTCCCCTGCCCAACCCCTACTCTGTGATAAAATTGAGGGCCCTGAATGCATATTCCTTCTCACTCTTATTCTGGTTGTTTTCAAGTTCAAGAGGAGGTTTCCAAGTTTAAGCTTGACTTCTCTTTGAGGACAGTTTTAGCTATAGGTACTAATTATGTAACAAACTGAACTCTGACCTAAGTGGAGTTCTATTTAGCTGACTCAGGAAAACTGAGGGTTTAAGTCCACACTCCACTCCCAGATTCTAAGAGACTTAACAGGGAGTGGAAAAGGTGGCAGGCTTGGTGCCTGCGTTAGTGTACTGTAGTCTCTATTGCTTCACTGTTTACCTGAGGAACAGTGATTGGATTAGTGGGTGGCAAGGACATCCATATAGCTGTACCAGGCATACCTTTGTTCATAGTGATGTTCCTGTTTATGGTTTTGTTAGTTCTTATTCATACCTAAATCCTTTTTCCTTCCTTTACCCTTCAGGTGATTGTCCTATATTTTATTTATTTTGGGCTTAACTCTGAGCTAACAGTTCTTTGAGTCATTTTTCCCTCCACTCATATTCATTGGTTACTTACTGTGTATTAGTCACTTGAAATACAGGAATAAGACATAATCTCTGCCCTCCAACAGTTTGCAGTTCTAGTGTGGAAATAGACAAATGGTCGATTATATTGTCAAAACGGATATGTGCTATGTTAGAGATGAGTCTGGGGGATTTTCAGTAACTCGTAGAATTGATTCTTACCCTAGACCAGGAGCTGGAAACGTGCGCTTAAGGAAATTACAGCTGAGGTAAATGTTGAAAGCGTGTGTGGGGGTGTTTCAGAGGATGTGGGGGAATTCAGAGAGCAGAGGCTTAGGAGATACGCAGAGGCTAAGTCATGAGGAAAGGGTCACGCTAAGGAGTTTGGATTTTATTTGGAAGATGGTGGGGAGCTATTCCGGCACTATGAGCAAGGAAGTGATGTGATCAGAATTGAAAATGATTATGCTGGTGATAATCACATAAAAATAAGCTAATTTAATGAATTGAAGCAGGCTTTTCCAGGGATGGAACTGTCTGGGGCCTTGTCAAAGTGTGGTCCCAGCAGTGTTGGCATCATCTCGAGAGCTCTTAAAACTAAAATCATGGGACCTATTCCAGGCTTAGTAAAATCAAAACCAGCATTTTAGCAAGATCTTCAAATAATTTGTAGGCACATTCAAGTCTAAGAAGCACTGATTTAGATGGCTATGAGGATAGTTAAGGCTCTAGACAGCTGGTAAGAAGAAGAAAGGACAGGTTGCAAGAGATAGTATGGGCTACATGTTCTATTTGGAAGAGTCTTCTCTGCCCTCCTCCTCACAAGTACACACTCAGTACCACTGAGGAACTGACGGGTAGGATGCCTGACATTTAGGTGTGGGGTAGGGGGATGCCTTACTTCCAGTCACTCTGGTAGCATTGCTTTTCAAGTTTGAAGGGGCCAACGAAGATTTGAGGCCTAGCAATTCCAGCCAGCCTCATAATTGACCAGGTGGAACTCTGAACTCAGATGGTTAGGAAGGAACCTTAGCCTCTACAATAAGCTGTAACTTAGATGACTAAGGAGTAGTTACTGCTTTTTCTTATGGCCTCAGAGAAACCAGATGGATTAGAAATACTGAATGTCAGCACTGGAAGGAACCAGTTCTGACCTTCCCCAGTCCACTCTTACCCATTTCCCCTCGTTTATAGTAAGGACATTGAAGAAGAGAGCAATTAGGTGGCTTGCCAGAGTCTAATAAAACCATTAGCAACAAGCCAGAAATAGAGGATGGGGTCACATTCTTAGGTTCTTTGCCCTGTGCCTTATGACTCTCTAGGTTGAAGATTTATCACTTTTTGTTTGAAACTGTTCTGCCATTATACTTATTTCTTTACCAGTGCCTGTTTCTTTTTGACTTTGACCCCTGGGAATACTGACTTCTTGTCCTTTTCCCCTCCGGCTCCAAGCATATACCCTCTCTGACAAGTCTGGCTTGTCTTCATTAATGATGAAACTGCTATCAGATTACCCCTGATAGGAACACATGGAACTTTAAATTGTTCTTCTTGGAGTTAAAATGTGATTCTTTTAAGCTGTACACACATTGGTCAAATTTTGTGAAGGAGAAGATTGGATGCAGTTTGTATAACCTTTGAAGTTGCAAACTCCTCTCCCAGATGCTAAGGGCAATTATTCAGATAATCAGGTGCAGCGGTGTCGCTCCTGTCCTTGTACCTTCTGAGGGACATAACGGTAAAATGAAATTCTACCGGAAGCAAGATTGTCACTAGCACTTACACCCATACCTCAGGCCTCATCCAGTCCCACTCAGTTAATGGACCTTTAGCTCTATAATAACTGCTCGTTTTATTTTTATCTCAGAAAGGTGAAGTCTGCACAGCATGGCGGCAAAGAGCTGCCATCTCCCTTTGTTACAGAAAGCTGTAGTGAGGCTGCAGTTTCAAATGAAGTCTGTTTTAGTTATAACCTACAAAATAAACCCAAAAATATGTCACAACTGAAATGACATTTGGTTTAGCTTGCCAAAGTGATGTGTTTTTAAAATTTTTTTAAATTGACTATATATATGTGTGTGTGTGTGTGTGTGTATGAGAAACACATGTATATGTATATATATAGATATATGCATATATGTATACACATATACATATATATATAGAGAGAGAGAGAGACATCAACTTGTTGTTCCACTTATTTATGCACTCATTGGTTGCCTCTTGTATGGGCCCTGATCCAGGATCAAACCTGCAACCTTGGTTTATCAGAATGACGCTCTTACCAACTGAGCCACCCGGCCAGAGCCTCAAAGTGATATATTTTACACATGTTTATTCTTTTATTCACAATCCTGGTTTCCTTAAAGTCAGTTTTCTTCCAAGTTTTAACACTGCCGTGAGCATAGTCATCTTCCAGTTATTTAATAAATGATTATGTAGAAAACATTAATAGGAGCACCAATAATCTAGTAATTTGCTACCCCTGAAATATTTTAAGGGTTGGGTTTCACTCTGGCAGTAAAATAGTCTTTTGCCCTCAATTTTTCCCTAAAAGCTTCTGTATGATGTAGGTCATAATGGATTATAATTGATGCAGATCAAGCAATGGAAAGTTGGAAAGTGGATTATATATTCCTGCAGAGGTAATATTGTAATTAAGGATTAAAATGCTAGTAGGGACTCACCACAAGTAAGTTATAGCTGTGGTCAATAGTTGTATTATACATAGTACAACTATATATAACCTGGACATGTAAAATAATGTTTCAAATTCTATAAGATGGACATAAATATATCAAACACATTGATTAATATATAATCAATAATAATATATTAGGCAACTTACCCCCAGAACGCTATAAGGTATATCATACAACATAAAAAATTTGACAATTTCTTAAGCTCCTACTATATGCCAGGCACTGCAGGCAAATCAACGCTGGCTCAGCCCCGAAGAGCCTGGAGTCTAACCAGGGATGACGCGTGTCATGTACACAGTAAAAATAATATGAGAAGGTGTGAAGATAGTAACGTGACCAAAGAATAATATTAGAGAAAAGGGAGATTCCTTTTTAGGTTAGATTCCATGGCAGAAATATCATTTGAGCCGAACCTTGAGGAATTTGAGTAGGTAAAGATGACGGAAGAAAAGGCAGAATGAATGCATTTCAATTTGAGAAAATGGCCTGAGCAAAGAGCATTGAGGTGGGAAAGGACAGCATAATAATGACGTAAGTAAGAGCTCCCACTTATTCAGTACTTGGTGTATGCACACTTTCAGAATCCTTCAGTCCTGTGAGGTGGCAGTGATTACTTCCACTGTACAGATGAAAAAATGGGAGGGGTAGAGAGGTTAAGTGGTAGAGCCAGGTTTCCAACCCAGGTCTGTTTCATTCCAAAACTAGTGCTCTTTGCTGCCATGCTCTGCAGTCTTCACGTTCAGGAAGTAGTGAAGAATACAGCTTACCTGCAGATAGAGTCTATATAGGGATGTGTGGTGGAAGATCCTCCTGGAAAGGATTTATAGAGGGTTTTTAGGAGGCAGTGAAGGTGAACAGGTAGGGATAGATGAGAGGCTTGGTGGAGGAGGGCTCAAAAATAATTGGCATTTGATTGTTCTGGGGACAAGGGTGAAATCAAAGACGACCCAGGTTTTATATCTGGTTGACAGGGAACAGAGGCAGAAAAGTGAGGAAAAAAGCTTGTTCGGAGGGTGAAGGAAAGTAAAGATAGAGCAATCATTTGGGTTTCAGATATGTTGCATTTAAAACACAGGTGAAAGATACCATGGGAAATTTAGGCAGCAGATGTAACTTCTCATTTTATTAAGTTTGAATTCAAAGGAAGACCAGAGGACAGTAACTGGAGGTTGCTCAGAGCTAAGGCTTTTTATCAAAATTGACACCCTGACATCAGAGGGGCCTTCTCACTCCTGCATTTCACCAACTTTCTGTATCTTATTATTCAAATTGCTTCACTCCTTAGCTCCTCTATGACCACAACTTCGTTTACATCCACCTCTGCTGTTCCTTATTCTTCTTGCATCCGATCCCCACTTGCCCTGTGATCTCTAATCCTTCGTCACCTCTGCATTCACCTGGCCCATGGTCCCCTTCTGTTTCCACTTGCCTTTCTTTCTAGTCTGTACCTCAGGATCAGTCGTTTGAATTCTGCCTTCTCTGGCATCTTACAATACCTCTTCCCCTAGACATTACCTTCCTCTCCTCTCCTCTCCCCTCCACATCCAAAGGACCGTCTCCTTTACCAGTGAAGGCCCTAAAGTGCAAGGAATCTGTAATCCTAACTATAATATTATGACTGTCAGCTCCAGAGAAATGATCCTCTGCACTGGGAACTGACACTATTAAAGAGTCCCTGATTCTTGAAGAGGACCAAAGCAGGCATATCTTGGGCTTCTTTTGTGCCTGAAATCTATGGTGCTTTTATTGGAATGAATCAGAAAGTAACATAGGTTAGGTCACCTTTTTTCTAGTTTTGTCTTATTTCCAAACATCCGAAATATGCAGAGAGCAGAGAGCTGGTGTGGCATAAAGAGGAAACTGCTTCTGAGATCCTTCAGGTTATAGTGTATACAGCTACTGTGTTGGCATCCTGTTTCTTCCTGAAACCAGACCCGTGAGTAAAAACCGGCATTGGATGGGGACTCTGAGGCAGCACCCCTCTTGACCCAAAACCCTGGCTCCCTCTAAACCTACTCTGTGCTTGCTAGCTCCTAACTAGCCCTAGGGAAGCAGCTAATTCACAATTGGCCCTGATGCTGTTGATGCCGCTGAAAGCCTTAGACCTTCATGTACATAGCACAGGGAGCCAGCAGAGGGAGTTGTAGTCCTAAAACTTTCGTAAAGAGCCTCTAATAAGCTCACATTTTGCAAGAGATCTTCCCTGGCTCCATCCAAATCTGCGATAAGAATTTAACCTGAGATCTGCCTGAGTTTGGTGCCAAACCCCTGGTGTGAGCAGACAGGGAGCTTCTGCATAGCTGTTTAAACTTGAAAGCCATAAGGAACTCTTGATTTTAAGGAAACGCCTATTTACTGTACTGATCAAGCAACTCTTGAGAAATGGGAGTGCCTTCTTGACCTCGATCCTTATTGATTTTGGTATCAGCACCTGCAGTGACGTGTCCCGAGGGGCTGGAGAAAATTAACAAGTGCCTTACAGTCTCTGGGAAAGGGAGGAAGCCTGACTGTTGCTGCAGGAAGTCCCCACTGGGGAGCTAGGGGTAGAGTGGGTAGCATTAAACAGTGACTGCCCTGTAGGAAGTTCAGTGCCTGGGTGCAGAACCTTGTATCAGCTCTGATTTTGAATCAGAAACAGAAGCTTTGAAGCTAACCAGTAAGGGACTAGGAAGGCAGTTGGAGAATGATCTTGATTTGAATAGGAAGTCTGTGTGAAAGGGGATACAGCTCCTGCTAGACATTGTGAGCTTCTGAATCACTAGGTAAGGTTTTGCTGTGGGGCGCTCAGAAAGCCCCGGCATTTCCAAACCAGCTTTCCCTTTTGCTTCAGGACATATATTCCCCAAGCCTGCACTATGGAGAAGTGGGACGGTAATGAGGGCACCTCAGCTTTTCACATGCCTGAGTGGATGGTGAGTTCTTCCGTCACTTTGCTTTTCCTTCTGTTTCTTCATAATGAGGCCACCAGCCCTGACAGGTGACAGGGATCATCTATGAGAAATTCCTACCAAGACCTGTGGTTGGGGGAAAAGTTATTACTCTAGTTTCTGATTATTTTCTATGTCCCTTGGATTGCTCCTGTTTCTTAATTACAAGTTGGGGAAGCTGGGAAGGTCTGAGAGCTGCCTGGTCAGAGTCAGCTTCTTGCCTGGCTGTGCTGGGCTGGAGCCCTTACTGCTGCTGGTGCGCCGCACGGGTTGTGTTATCCTACGGATTGCTTTGCATTCGATTTACAAGCTGATGCTTTGTTTGTTTTTCATGTGGATTAAAAAAAAAAGTGCAGGCATACCTCACTTTGTGGTGTTTCACAGATGTTGCTTTTTTTACCAACTGAAGGCAAGAACCCTGCACCAGCAAAAAGAGCAGGACTTGCCTCATTGCAATTCTTGCTTCATTGCAGTGGTCTTGACCAGCGATTTTCAACCATTTTCATCTCATGACACACATAAAACCATTACTAAAATTCTGCAGCACACCAAAAATATATTTTTCACTGATCTGACAAAAAATAGGTATAATTTGGTTCATTCACACCAGATGGCTATTGTTGTATTGGTTGTTGTCGCTTTTTTTTTTTTGAAGAGATTTTTATTTATTTACTTCTTAGAGGGGAGGGGAGGGAGAAAGAGAGGGAAAGAGTGTGTGAGAGATACATCAATTGGTTGCCTCTCGCATGCCCCCAACTGGGGAATCTGGCCTGCAAGCCAGGCATGTGCCCTGACTGGGAATCAAACCTGCAACCTTTTGGTTTGCAGGCTGGCACTCAATCCACTGAGCCACAGCAGCCAGGGCTGTTGTTGTTTTTAAAAATTTGACAGTCTAAGGGAAAAGAGGTCAGTGCCCCTGACTAAATAATCAGATAATCATGTTTAAAAATTCTTACAAGCCCTGGCTGGTTGCAGGTTCGATCCCTGGTCAGGGCATATACAAGAATTGGGATGCACAAATAAATGGAACTACAAATCGATGTTTCTCTCTCTCTCTCTCTCTCTCTCTCTCTCTCTCTCTCTCTCTCTTCCTTTCTCTCTAAAAATCGACAAATAAAAAATTAAAGAAAAATTCTTACAGCACACCTTTTGAAAGTTGCTGCTTTAGATAGAACCTGCAATATCTTTGAAGTGTGCCTGTAGTGGGGCGGGGGTACCCAGAACTCCTAGAAATGGTGCTCTCTCAAGTCTCTGAAAAAATTTAAGACATTTCTCCCTACCTGCCCATTCTTTTTCCTCTCCAGTCAAAACATTTCCCCAAATATTCTTTATATGTACATTTCTAAAAGGTAGGAACTATATAGCTCCTTTAGTACCATTCTTCAAAACATCATATTTGCCTGGTAAAGGTTTTTAATATAATGGTAAGAAGGACTTCCTTGTTGCTAAGAACTACCACCTAAAACCTAATATTTTACATCCATTGTCACCTTTGATTTAAAAAAGAGCAACCAGCCCTGGCTGGGTAGCTCCATTGTTTGGACCGTCGTCCTGTACACCTAAAGGTTGCAAGTTGGATCCCCGGTCAGGATGCATACCTGGGTTGCCGGTACGATTCCTGGCTGGTGCGTACTGGAGGTGACCAATTGGTGTTTCTCTCTCACGTCAGTGACTCTCTCCCCCACTCTCCCACTTCCTTTCTCTCTGATCAATGAACATATCTTTGGGGGAGGATTAAAAAAGAAAAGGACAATATATTTAAAAATAAATAAAACAACAACCATTCTTATGTTCCTGTGATTTCTTCTAGGTTTAGACTGATTTCTTACAGCCTGTGCCATCTTGTGTTTTATACATATGTGGTTTATACATGTACATACATACATGAAATTATGAACTTAAATAAATAACCATCAATGCGATCGAACGCATGGTAAATCTAACAAAGGCCCAACTGAGGAGCCTATTTCAACTCTCATTGTTACAACTGTTGTTTATTATTTTTCTTGGGTTATTGCTGCTGTTGTTTTTGAAAATTTTGTTTCAGAATCTTGAGCTCAGCTTTAAAACGTTTGATAGAAAGAAATCCTACCCATCCACAAGCTTATTTCAAATAATGTAGTGCTTTAGAATTAATGGAAAGAATTCATATAATAATTCTAGTTTGGTTTTTTAATCTCCACCTGAAATTCATGTTACTCACTAATAACATGAAAGGGGAGCAAGAAACCTGGTTTCTTAGGGGATGGGGATACTAAACTTTGGTACTTCTCTAAAGGAGTATTACAGAATGCCACAGAACATCAGTGTATCAACTCAGAATCAATGAAAGTTTTTACAGTAACTCTTAATCTTATAACAGTCCACACTGTCTTACCTGCTAAGTACATCTTCAGTAAGAGCTCCTGCTGAACTTTTACCTACTAATCTTCTTTTTATTTTTGTGAACAAGGAAACTGTCCTAAAGGAGTTAGTGTGACTGTTACTTAAGGGATTTGCTTTAGGACTTCCCAGCTTTTAGAAAACATTCTTTAAAGCACAGGTCTACTCTGTTTTCAGTACAGTATTTCTCATTTAGTGATTTCTTGGTCATTCTCTCTCAAAAACTAGAAAAATACCTTTGATCAGTAGTTTAAAAAAAAAAACAGAGTAGGGAGGGGCTATCTTCAATAATTCAGTTTTTTCATCTGCTATATTTCCTTACCAAAAGACTTAACGTCTCGAGGCTTTCCTTCACATACGGCATAAGTCATTAGTTTCTGACCTGGTCTGGAAATGTTGCATTAAGCTGCCACCAATGTCCACTTAGCCAGCACAGTGAACCCCTGCACACCCTCTAGTGTATTGCCTATAGATTTCCAGACCTTACCTGTGAAATGTTGGAGTGCCTTTGAATCCCTGAGAGAAAACCCTGGAGCCAGCTCCCATGTTGGGCAGAAATTTCAGTTTAAGAAAGCTTTAACAAATGTCTGACTCATGTTCCAGTTTATATATTAATGTATTGAAACTTCCACTGAGAATATCCTAGCCTCCAAAAGAAATATAATAAGGCTCTCAAACCTTCTTTCAGGAGGAAAATTTAGCAGAGAAAGTGCATTATAACACCTCCCTTTACATTAACCATCAAAACAGGGACTTAACACCCCTCAAAGGACAGGACCCAGACCAGACAGCAGCCGACAGTACTCACATCTTGATTCCCAGGAGGGAAATAAGCCAGGACGAAGTTTGAAGAACCCCAATCTTGAGAATTGACGAGGTAGACCTTCAGTTAAATTCCATCAGTCACGGAAAACTTCTGCTGGAGCCTCTGCTACTCACCTGTTTTTATGTGAAGGATGTTCTAAGGCTTATTCTGGCAGTTTTACTGCTAAAAGGTTGGGGAATATCCTTTAAAATTTTTTTCTTATACATATGTTTTTACTTACTTTCCTGAGAAATCTTCAGTCCCTCTTAATAGGTGAAATACCTCCTCTAATGTTGCATGGAGATCAGCAGTGACCTTTTCTTTAAGATTCTACATTTTAATATTTCCTCCTCCCACCCAGGCTCTGTGTAGCTTGGTACTTTTCCTTAGGAAATCTGATTGACTTTCTTGTGTACTCAGCCAGCTGGTTACTGATCTTTCGACTAAAAGTAATCCCTTTTATAGGTAAAGAATTTGTTTTAGCAGCCCATTTGGCTTGGAAGGGAGAAATGTCTCTTAAGAATCCTTGAACCATATCTACTTGGAAGTGAGACCTTTAAGGTCTCACTTTAAGGTATCTGGTAAATAGTGGTAGAGATAGTTTGGCTATAACTCTGGGTCAGGATTGACATTTAAACAGGTTTAACATTTAAAGCAGAGACCCATTTGAAAAACTGATGAAAATTATGGGCCTCTCCCAGGAAAATACACACACACACAAAATGTTGCATTTTGCTCGGGGAAGGGGGTGGGTGGGGGGTCTAGACATCTGTGGCTCTAGCTAAAGAACTTTTGACGTAAAAAAACAGAAAGGTTGGGGAGGGAGGTGGGTTTGGCTGGGGTGGGGTGGAGGGATGGGGAGAAAAGGCATACAACTGTAATTGAGTAACAAACATTTTTTTTTAAACTGGAGAAACAATGAAAAAAAACCCCAGAAAGGTTATTATTTTATACTGTGTGTTGTGTAGTCTTCACAACCCTCTTAGATACATTATTTTATTTCTCAGCACACATTTGAGATAGGCAAAGGAGATACTACTGTTCCCAATTTTTAAATGAGGGTTATAGATGTTAAGTGCTGGAAATGTTAAGGAATGGAGATGCAGAGAGAGAGCATCTCTGGCCATCATCCTTCATGTATTTGAAAATGAATTGTTTTCTCTTGGCCTGATTGATCCTCTTTAGATTAAATAGATCTTTTATCCTCCACAGAAGTTCTATTTTTCTTAAGGTATCAAACATCTATTTTTGATAGCTTTAAACTGTGGAAATCAGAATTAGACCCAGTTCTCTTGATAGCCTGTGTTGGTTATGAAGGTTCACCTCATTCTAATGTCTGCCCTTTCAAATGACTTTTTCTTTTCTGCCTTTGAATATGCCTCCCTTTAGTGTAACCACTAATGGGATCAAATGGTTGGCTGAGGAGAGAGGCAAGAGAAGCAGGGCTGCTTTATTCAGGCTGGGAGCCCGGGTCAGAGCGGTGGTTCTCAAAGTGTGGTCCCCAGGCCAGCAGCATCAGCGTCACCTGGCAACTTGTTAGAAATGCAAAATCTTGGGCCCCGCCCCCATTTACTAAATCAGAAAGTCGGAGTGGGGTCCAGCAATGTGTTTTAATAAGGCTTCCAGGGGATTTTGAAGCACCTAAGTTTGAGGGCCACTTTGTTAGATAAACTCACTAAGTGGTAAGGCTTTTCCTGTCTGTCATAGTACCCTAAAGTGTCTTGTGGTTGTGTTTTGTGTCTACAGCACCCTTTGGTGCACATCTAGTGACTTAAGCCGTTGGACCAAAGAATTCCTTTTCACCCAAGTGAGGAAAATGAGGAACCACCTGAGAGTGTCAAGGGTGAACATCCTTGGTTATCACAAGCAAAAGTTTAGAGATTCAGCAAGCAAGCAGAAAAATATTGGTCTATCTCATTTCTTGAAATTCTGAGTAAGAGATCAGTATTGTCATGGGTGATGGTGAGCATCAATAATTGAATTCAATTAATTTGTTTTCATGTCTGGTGGAGGCATTGGACAGAGTTGCCAATTAAAGGGCTGTTCCATTTAAAATTCTTATATGATTAGCCATTGCAGAATTGTGATTTGATCAGAGCTCCAAGATCATCTGGGATGATGTCAGTTCTGAGATCCAATCTGTTAAGAAAGTAAATGTAAGGACTAATTAAATTAAGAAGGATGAAGTGGGACTAATGCACCCAAGATTAGGACCAGAGGAGTTTTTGGCCTTCTGATGAATACCATTAGGTGTGGTGTAGTGGGGAGAGCTTCAGCTCTGAGACAAACACAGGCTCCTGTATGCGAGTCCCATCATGTACTTACCATGAGACCTTAGGCAAATGCTTTGTTCTTGAAGAGCTGCACGTCCTTGATTTGTCAAATGGGGACAATAATACCTATATTTTAAGGTTCTTATGCTGATTAATAGAAGTGGCATGCATGGGGCTGTGTGTAGGCATTTAACAAATATTAGTTCTCTTCCCCTATATTCTGTTCTTCTGGAGACCTTTTCTCTCAAAATAAAGATTATTCTAACAAAAGAATCTACCATTTTATGTTCTTTCTTCTGCTCAACAAGCAGTCTCTCTCATTCTCTTTCTCTTTTTTTTAAGGAAGAATTTAAATCACATTCCCACCCTGTCTCTATAAATTACAGTTGAATATGGATTTCCTATTCACTCTCCCCCTTTTAGAAATCAACAAATAAATGATGTGATTCTCTGCCCTTTCATTTGACTCTGTTTGGTATGTAACAAGGTCATTGTGACCCTGGAGCCTCTGAGGCGATCGGAAACTCCCCTCCCTAGTCATACCTTCCACAAAACACAGTTTTTGAAAACTTTTTTGAAAGAACAAGTATAGTCATTCAGCACCTAATCAGCAACAATCTTGAGATGGGACTAGAAATCGAATGCCAAAACCTATATAAAAGATGCACAATTAAGAGTATAGCACCGGCCCCGTCTGACTAACCTGGGGACACAGAGTGCGCGGCAGGGGCTGCCTGAGCGCTTTGCACCACGTTTTTCCTTACCCTCCTAATAAATCCCCTCGTTGTTTTAACGGTCTGTGGTTAATTTTCTTTTCTAATGAGACTAGGTTAACAAAAATCATCTGAAATGGAAAAGGAGGAGGTAAGGTTTAAAAGGAACCTAATTAACAAGGTAATTATAGCAGGCAAAAAAGTGCCCTGGTTATATAAATACATTGTTATTCGCATGCAAGTTGGGCCTTGTCAAGGGACTTAAGGTTTAGAGGTCAGAGGATCCCTGTAATTAGGTGTTTAGGGAAGAAATAAAATAAAAGCAAAACGGCTGCCAGAATTAGGAATGACTGATGAGCCACTAACAGAAATGCCTTATTAAGTTGCGTTCAACTGCTCGAGGGGTTGTGGAGCAGCTTCAGGAAGTCCAGGGAAGGGTAGCACCCCACCCCCCAACCAAAAAAAAAAGAAAGAAAATGAACCAGAGCCAACAGAATTGCTGATGCAGAAAGTTTAAAGGCCTAACCACAAGGGTCCCTGGACTGGAGAGGTGACAGTAGGGCTGGCAATGTCACTATGCTGAGCAACAAGAAGAAATACATTGTCAGTGGCAACTCTGGGATTAAAGCCCAGGTGAGGCTAAGCTCTTGTTTACTGGTCTTGCTGCTGCGACAGCCATTGATGTGAAAGGGCAGCCGCTTTCCCCCTCCTTTCCTGCTTTCATCCCTCCTTCTGGCGTGAGGTGAGCTGCCCCTTTCCTGACAGTCCTTGTCCCTCCCGTGCCTTGATGCCTCTTGGAATTAGGCAGTTCTCTCTGAAATGAAAAAAATGGGGATTACCTTAAAGGACTCTTCGATTTCAGACTTGTAGGAAAGTTAGGGATAGAATCCACTGAAGTACCCCAACCAGGGTGAGTACGTTACTGTGTTCCTAGGTGAACTGTTGAGTGAGGAATATAATATTTAATTATTGAGGGCAGGTGAACTCCAGGGATGACCTACGTAAAAGATGTGTTCTGGTTGTCAGTAAAAGATAAACATTCGTTTCTCTGGAGAATTGTATAACATTCTAGTGGTTAGTTTCTAATAGTCTTCTGTTCTACAGAAACTCGAGTTCAGTGTCTAACGAGTAAAATTTAGAACCCTATGTCTCTGAGTGGAGAAAGCCTACATAGTCTTCTTTAGTGCCAAAAGACAGCCTACATTTGACCTGAGTGGAAGGCATAACTGTAAATGGAGAAGACTATAGAGAATAGAGCTTAGCTTGGGGAAACTGGTTTGAGATGATGACAAAGCAGCTAGATAGCTGCATGGTTTCGTGTTATTGGGGAAAATGTATGTGAACCCATCCACCCCCAGTCCTAGAGAAGTGGAGTGACTGGCCCCCTCTAGTGGTGTGTAGGTGGGAGGGGGGCTGTTAACATTCCTCAGGCAGAGTTTATCTGTTACTCTATTTTTATATTACTCTTTTTGGCACTGCTAAAGTTAGTGACTCATTGTGACCTTTGGAAAGTCAATTAATATTCCTTTTCCTAGATGGGCTTCTAAAAAAGAATAAAGACAGGTCATTGTCTTGAACAAGGTTGGTAAACTGGAAGCCAGAGCTTTGAGCTTGACTGCTATCCCCCACCCCCCTCTTCACACCCACCTTCTTCCCCTTCCCAACTTTTTTTTGCCGTTAAGAATTCTTTTAACTTTAGACTGGGCTCATGCTTACCATGTTTACTTAATATTCAGCCACATACAGTGAAGATAGAATAGGCTACTTCAGATTCACTTCAGAACATGATTGCCTACCATATGTCAGGCATTTGTGTCTGAGAATATAAGGGTGAATAAGATACGCAGCTCTTGCCTTTATGGAGCTGGTAGCTTGTACAGGGTGCAGGTAGATGGTTAGATTCAGTGTTGTAAGTGCTGTGATAGGAGATGTATATGGAAGTTCATGTATATCCCATAGGAGTGCATAAAAAGGGCACTTTTTCTTTTTTGGAACAAATTGCTACTTGAGCAAAATAATCAGTTTTGCCATTTTTCATTTTGCAAAGAGCTTCTAATCCAGTGAAAATTCCTGTTGCTGAAAATAATTTACAGACTCTAAAGTACTACACAGGCTTTGTTGTTACAGCTCAGAAAATGCTATGAATTCTCCTAAAAGACGTGCTAAACTAATGCAATCTGGCATTGGTCCCTTTGTCTCAGTACTCAAGTCTCAACAGTTACCTCTAACTGCAGGAAATGAGCATCAGCTACTGCTCTCGTTCTCATTATGCTGTATCTATGTTCTGCCCACCAGGGAACCACCTATTTATTATGAAAGGTAAAAATCAGCTGTCAGATCTTCGATACTTCCCGCCTCCCTGTCAAGTTGGATCCAGAATAATCTAAGCAATTATGTAAACATTCATTTGGGGCAGGGGGAGTTACTGTATTTTGCTGTGTATGATGTACTCCTGTGTAGAGTGGGCACCCACGTTTTTGCCCTAAACTTTCAGGGAAAAAAATCTCTCATTTTAATTTTTAATTCAATTATTTATTGTTTTATGTTTAGGTACGTGTTTTTAGCCCTGGCTGGTGTGGCTCAGTGGAGTGAGCACTGGCCTGTGAACCACGGGGTTGCCAATTTGGTCAGGGCACATGCCTGGACTGGAGGCCAGGTCCCCAGTCACACATTGATGTTTCACTCCCTCCCTTCCTCCCTCCATTCCCCTCTCTAAAAATAAATAAAATCTTTAAAAAACAATTTAGCATTTACCTTTGAACATATGGTACAAGAAATTTTATGTAACAAATAATTACAAAACACAAAAACAGATACAAGGTACAAGAAATGTTATGTATACTGCCCATGTATAATGAGCATCTTTATTTTTCCCTCAAAAATTTGGGCAAAAAAGTGCACATCATACACGGCAAAATGTGGTATTTGTTGAAATGATATTAACTTTGGTAAAGTGTTATAAAGTATCAGCTGGAACCTGCAACAGTAGGAAAAAGAGATCAAAATGCAAGAAAGTCATCAGATAATTGTCCCAAATGCAATCTCAAGTATTGAGGTTTATACATATTCAAGGCTACTCATTTATTACTTCTACATGTTATATTATAGTTAATAAATGATCAATCTTGTAGCTTTTAGGGTTTTTTATACCAAACATTAAAAATAATTAATGTTTACTGTACTTACTAGTACTGGAAAGCTAATTAATACATCTTTAAAAATTATAGTGACTGCCTGCAAGAGCCGTGAGAACAGTGGACTGCAGGGGCGGGAGTGGGGAAGTGGATTTATTGGATCTCCTGCTGTGTCACAGTTTACCTACAGGCACACCTCAGAGATACTGCAGGTCGGTTTCCAGACCACCACAGTAAAATGAGTTGTGAACCTTTTTCTGGTGGGGAGTCTTGCCTTCAATTGTAAAAACAAACAAACAAAAAGCAACCAAAAATGCAACATCTGTGAAGTGCAGTAGAACAAAGTATACCTCTACATTGTTTCATTTAACTCTCTCCAAAACTTGTGAGGTGTTTCTATCTTTGCTGCATTTCTGAGAAAAATGCCCACAGAAGCATCTCGACCAGCACACAGGGCTCACGAGTAGCATAGTCCGGATTTGAATGCGGTTCCAGGAAAGTTTGTGTCTGAATGGAGAGCGTACATACTGTTTTCATTGTACTAACTAGACCATTTCCTGGGACTCTTAAAACCTTGAAGGCAAGTCACTTTACCTTTCCGTACCTTGCAGTTTTTCATCCAGATATGTGAAGATTGGAATAGATAGTCTCAAAAATTCTGTCCAGCTTTAGCTTCCAGTGAAACCATACAAAGGATTTCTGAATATGATTCAACTTTCTAAGCATTTGTTTTAACCAAAACATCCCACTCTCCCTTTTTTTTTTTTTGGTTACAGTTTTACTGTAAAAAGCATACAGTCATCAGAGAGTGGATCGAAGATTTAAATTTGATGGAAGGTGAAGAATGAAAAATCATTCTTCTCCCCAGAATCTTAACATTCCAGATAGGGGCTGGTGCAGTCTGATCAACTGCTTTGACCTGCTCTCAAAGTGGAAGTTCTTTTCCTTTATATAACTAGAGTTCTTTTTCTTAGCAGATCCAGTTTGCTGACCAGAAGCAAGAATTCAACAAGCGCCCCTCCAAAATTGGACGTCGCTCTCTGTCGCGTTCCATTTCGCAGTCGTCTACTGACAGCTACAGCTCAGGTGAGTCCTGAACTTCAGTGGAGCCGCCTGTGGAGGTGTGACCAGTGGGCCCTCCTGTCTACCCAAGGCTAGCTAAGCATGGTCCAGCCTGTGCTTTGGAATAAACACTTTGCCTCCCAGTTGAAATTTATACCAAGATGCTAGGTGGATTTTTTGGATTCCTCTTGGAGATTCAGAGGCCTCCTCTACCGATAAAGGTAGAAGAAGGTGATTGAGGAAATTGAGTTCTGATTTTTTCAGAGGGTGGGAGGGAGTATGTAGCTTACTGATATTCTTCCCTGAACAACATGTATAAAGACGTGTGTTTTTTTCTATTCTTTGAAAATAAAAGGGGATCCCCATCCTTCCATCTGGTACTTGCAAATTAAAGGGGAAACCTTAATTGCCCCAAGAAACATGAAAATATTGTAACTAGTTCAGGTGAGCCCTTTGCCTTCTCTTCTAAGCTGTGACATTGTGTTGCTTGTTACTCCTTTCTTCCATTGCACTGGCATTAATTCAAATATATGGGCCCTGGGGCTGTTATAATTTAATGCCAGACGAGCTATTACATGTAAAACCCCTTGAAGGCATTAGCCACTTGTGCAACAGTGCCCAGGATGTGTCTGATCTAATGCGGAGCTGTTTTATTTTGCTCTTGTGTTGGAATGTGGTAGGAAGCTTAGTTGTCTCTTTGCATTATAAACAGTAATATTCATTTAAAAAATTTTTATTGTGACCTGAAGTTTTATTTGTTCTTCACACAGATAAGAAAGTAGTATTTGTTATGTAAACTTGAAGAAAGCTTGTTTAGGAAACAAAATTTTAGGTTGGATAGATTATTATTTACATTGTGACATTTCTCTTTTTATTTTCTTCCCACAATAACTGAATGATGTAAAGCGCACGAGATAAGTTCCTATGGATTTTTGTCTAAAGATACCGAATGTCATACCTACCTTATTCTGCTGAAATAACCAGTGTTGAAAACTCATAAATATAACCCTGGAAACTAAAATAATTGTGAAAATGTGAATTGTAAAACAGGCTGTGACATTTTAGACTGTGAGTTTGTGCATATTATCTAAACTATGATACTAAATAATAACTGTATTGAATTTTAAGTCCAGCTCAATCTATTCCCTACACACTAGATCCACATTTCCAACTGTGTCCATGCAGGGAAGGCCAATGCCTGCCTCCTCAGTGAACCCCTGTGTGCAGGGAGGGTACCCTACAAAGTATCTGTTTACCTAGAAGAGTGTGATTGATGTGCTTGGTTTCTAAGTGAACACATAGTTGCCCGGTAAGCTTGTTGGTGAGCGACATTGACTGATGTCACACTGGAATACCTGGACTTAAAAGTTGAACTATATGAAATTGCCATTTTTATAGTGAAAAATTACCAACCATATGTAGCCATTTAAGGATCCTAAGCTCAAAAGCATTGGAGTAAAAACATTCTGGAGTGGAAAATACCTTAAAGATCAGTTCCTCAGCTTCCCACTGGATGTGGAATTGCCCCAATGGCATCCCTGACAAATGGCTAGCTGGCCTCTTTGGGAGCATGTTCAATGATAGTTATATCTAGTTTTTTAGCTCCTGATAAACTCTTATACAATTCTTGGAATTTAAGATTTTATTTAGAAATTAAATCACTATTTTGGGGGCATCCCACTGTCCTGGTTATTCTCATCTGCTTATATTCCAGATTGATTCCCTTTAAAAATAGTATGTCTATGAATCTAATATTCCAGATATGGTATGAACTAATCTACAGGAAGTGTTATTTCCATAAACTCAGTACTTTGAAAAGGAATCCCAAGAATATGTTTGCTTCTTTAGCAGCTGTATCATACATACTGCTACTTCATTATGTTTTTCGGTTTTGTTTTGTTTTGTTTTTTCACATGAACAATTGTCAAGCCCTTTTAAACAAACTGAATGGAGATGCCTACCGCCTTGAGTCTCGGACTGGGAGTTAGGAGAGACCTAGTTTCTAGGCTTAGATTCGTGTGTGATTTGTTGTGTGATCCCGGAAATCTCTTGCAGTCTGTAAATTTACAACAGAGACAGGGGGAACTTAACATGAAGTGACACAAAAAATGCTCCAAACCCATTGACTGAAAAGCCAGGAATAACAGATTTGACTCAAAGCCTTCTAAATACAAGAAGCTATGCAAATGCATGTCAGTAAGAACTTGGAACCCACTTTCAGCATTCATTACAATTTAAGTGACTGTAGAAATTAATATTACAGAGCCCCCAAAGACTGACCTTTGGACTTCTTCCCTTCTCTGTTTATACTGTCTCCCCAAGTGACCTCATTCAGTCTCATAGTTTTAAATACCACATAGTTTTGACATTTGATTCTCAAATTCTATCTCCATCTCAAATCTCTCCCGTACACACTAGGTCTGTATATTCAACGTTCTGCTCAGTCCTTTTACTTGGGTGTTTTATAGGCATCTCAAACCTCTCATGTCTTAAAAGCTGAGCTCCTGAGTTCCAACCTTGCTCCTCTTCAGCCTGTTCACAACCCCATAGCAAGATTCATTCTTTTAAAATAAGTCAGGCCAGGTCATATCACGTAGCTCGAAACCCTCCCAAGGCTTTCCAATCTCTCTCTGAGTAAAGGCTGAAATTCTTACAATGGCCTGTGTATGGCCTTTATGGTATAAAGGCCCTATACCATCCAGCCTCCTGTTACATTTCTAATCACATCTCTGCTTTCCCCAACCCCCTGCCTCCCTGAGGTATTCCTTTCACTGTAGTCATACTAGCCTCCTCACTGCTACTGCTGTTTTGAAACTCTTGCACTTGGTATTCCCTGTATGTGGAATGCTGTAAGGTACCCTGTACGGGCGTCTGCCTCCAGTTCTTAACCAATGATCACCTCTCAAAAGAGGCCTATCCTGGCTGCTCTTTTTAAATTGTGGTGGTAGAAGCATGGTTTCCTCAGCCTGTTGCTCATGAGCTGTTTCTGAGTGTTGATTAGTGAAACAGATGACTGCCCAGGAAGCTGTTCCTGGGTTCTGTTGCTAAAGGTACTTTGAGCTCTCACTCACCCTAGGAGGGAGAACCACAAACCTTTCATACAGATTAGCTCCTTTCAAGAGCTAATCTTTGGGGATTTATTAATTCCCTCACCTCCCTGGGCGACCCAAGTTCATTCTTGTTGCCTGTGTTCGGACTTTGCCCTGTGGCTGTTTTCCAGCTCCTAGAGAGAGGCTGGGGCCCCTGCTGCCCCACCATCCTGTAGTGCCATGCCTGATTGACTGGGCAAGGTCAGACTTGCCCTCTGCAGCCCTCCCAGAGACAGACCCTTGGCTAAGAAATCCCAGAAATGTCTTAATTTTCTGGATGTAAGTAGATCAGAGTACTAGAGACCTGAGGAGCTCTGAGATTTTACAACTGTCTCTCCTTAAAAGTGATGGAAATACTTGTCTCATTTGGGAAATACATAATGCTTTATAAACAATGCTTTATGTTTCCCAAGCTTCCTCCCCCAAAACCTTGCCAACTATGTAGGAAGAAACTATCCACAGAAACTTAAATATAAATCAAGGAAGGAAATTGATTCAAATCATCCAGCAAATGATCAGCAACTACAGAATTAAATGGAGACTAGACAGACCTCGGCTAAGCATGGGAATAGCCGCAGCTGCTGCTACCTACTAGCCACAATCAAAAGTCTTACACCTTTACCCCCTAGGGTATATTGCTAAAATGATTTGTCGTCAGCATTTTATTACACCAAACAAGGATTTATCACTTCTTTTGAGAGTCTAAAATGCCCAATGCAGGACCACTGAGGCCAGCAGGAAGGGAGAGCGCACTGAATACTTCATTGTCGGTGTCTAATTGGGTCTGCAGGCACAGTTCAGCCTCATCAGGGCCAGTGTTAAAGAAGAAAGCTCCGTTATGTCAGACAAACACTTTCTGTGTGGTTCTTAATTACTTTCCCATGGGATCCTTGTTTTCTAAATCTTATCTGTTTTAGCTGTTCTACTGAAACACAAATTACATCAGGCATTTAAGCAGCAGAGATGGGTAGCTAGGATCCGAGAAACCCCTAGATCATAACCGTGATCTTGCATTTAGAACTTTAACATATGGCTTCTGGTGTAATCTCTCTCTCTTTGCATATTCAAGGACCTTCGAGAATAAAGCCAGCCCTAGATTCCAAGCTGATGCTCTCCAGGAGGAATGTCTTTGACAACCTCTCTCAGCTTCCTCTTTCTGACCTCTGGGTAGCACTTTCCGCAGGAGACATTGGGACAGCCCCACAGTGCCATGTACCGTATTTTGCTGTGTATAATGCACACCCACGTTTTTGACCCAAACTTTCAGGGGGGGAAAATCTTTTGTTTTAATTTTTTAATTCAATTTTTAATTTATTTATGTTTAGATACTTGTTTTTTATATTATACAGGAATTTTAGCATTTATTTTTGAACATACTGTGGTACAAGAAGTGTTATGTAACCAATAATTACAAAACACAAGAACAGATACAAGATATTTCAAGTACTACCCATGTGTAAAGCACGTCCTTATTTTTCCCTCAAAAATTTGGGCAAAGCGGTATGCATTTTACATGGCAGAAATATGGGGGTGCTTACCAGATGTATGAATGTGTATGGTGCTGGATGACCAGAGATCATCCTCAGTTCACTGCACGGCTTGGAGTTTAAAAGAGGCCATTTTTCCTCTGTCATTCCAGCGGCTTCGTATACAGATAGCTCTGATGATGAGACATCTCCCAGGGACAAGCAGCAAAAGAACTCTAAGGGAAGCGGTGACTTCTGTGTCAAGAACATCAAACAGGCAGAGTTTGGACGAAGAGAAATTGAAATTGCCGAACAAGGTAAAGAAAGCAAGCGCCTTTCCTCTCAAACTGCCTGTGTCCCTGTGTCCATGCTAGTAGCTTTTTCTGTCCTGGGACCTAGTAGCTTGTGAAATTTCAGTGTGATATGGAAGACTACCTATAAAAGAAAATATATGAGCTCAAGAAACACTGTAGGGGGGGAGTGGACTCTGACAGGTCAGGAAGGAACCCCGAGACCAGGCAAAGGGGAGAGAGACAGACTGAGATAAAGAGGGCTGGGTTATAGGGAATCAGAACACTGGAACGTGTGCCTCCAAAAGCCCCTTATAAAAGAAAACTCAGGTTTATCGTCTTAATCCTTTGACAAACCTAATCTAACAGGGAACCTCATCAGGGAAAGGATCTTACCCTAAGGGAGTAAGTTTTTCACTTTATTCCTTCTTTCTCATGCCCTCCTCTCTAATATGCTGTGTGTGTATTGGGTCTTTTCAGAAATGCCGGCACTGATGGCTTTGAGGAAGAGAGCTCAAGGAGAGAAACCTTTGGCTGGAGCCAAAATTGTGGGCTGCACACACATCACTGCTCAGACTGCTGTGAGTCTTTTCCCTTTCTCCACATCATAATAGTTAAGAACAGCCCCAGCTATTGAGTGCTTGCAGTTTGCCAAGCACTAGGTTAAGAGCTTAACAAGTATTAGTTCATTAATCCTCATAATGGTCTCCTAAAGCAGGTAGTCCTAATTCTAATTTATAAATGAGGAAGTTGAGGCTCAGAGAGTTTAAGTAATTTATCCAAGGTAAGACAGCTAGTAAATCATAGAATCAAGGTTTAAACTTCAATATATCTGACTTCCACACTTCTGCTTTCTCCCCAATACTACACTGCTTCCCCTTATCTTCACTTCCAGCGTCATTTCCACAAGGTAACTCTGTGTTAGGCCTCTTTAAGCTGCAAGTAAGAGGAAACCTGAAGGCCAGTGATCAGGCAGACTTCAAATGCAGGATCTCAGGGCCCCAGATTCATTTGTCCATGATTGTCTGGGAGCTGCCTTGTCACCATGCTTAATTCATCCTCAGGCTGCTAGCAAGACAGTTACAGCTCTTCAAGCCATCACAAACTGACATGAAGAGAGAGAAGCACCATTTCTCCCTCTCTCCCAAGAACAAGGAAACCTTTCCCAGAAGTCCCCCAGGATACTCCACCATGTATCACTGAGCAGAACTGGATCACGTGCCCCCCTGCCTCACCAGTCCTAGCACTGGGATTACCATGATTGGTTTAGAGTCTAAACCACTGATTCTCACCCCTATCAGAGTCGGTGTCCCCTTGTTATAAAAAAGTATTTTGCGTGCTCCCTGTATTATCTTGAAATGAAATTCAGATATAATATATCTACAGATATATAGACACCTATTTATCTAGATAGCTACATATAATTTTTTTAAATCAACAAAATTTTAACTGAAATATTAAGGAAGAATAAAAGGGAAATAATTCGTAATATAATGTGTATTTCAATATATAAGTGTTTGAGTACAGGTAAAATAGAATAATAGTCCAGTATTTGTACTTACTCATAGCACCATTTGAATCAGAGTGCTGTAAATGTAGATAGACAAATCTGTTACTGGTTCTAGAGCATCACAATAGTCTTGCCAAATTATAGGATTTTTTGAAATTATTACCAACTTTTTGTAAATTTCTGAATAATAAAAAATACGAGTTTTCTCTTCATTCACACTCAGTTGTTGCATTCTTAGAAAAACTACAAAACACTTTTTGTTACTGTGTAAAGTGGAATAAGTCTCTAAACATAGGTAATCGTAAATAGGTTTCTCACTCATACGAACTTTTGGTTGGAACATTGGAAACTTTTACCAGATGCGGCACGGTTGCGAGCTGTACCAGACTGTCCTGTACTTTCAAGTTGGCCTTCCCATTAAATGCCAGTAGCACTCCCTCTCAATTGTCGTGATAACCAAAAGTGCCCCCACAGTCTTCCAGAGTTCCTCTGTTGAGAACCACTGACTTCAAGTCACCATCAAAGATGCGACGGATACTGAGTTGCCAGCAGTAATGAGACCACTGCGGGAAATTGGACTATTGAGAAACGGTCTGGAATCTTTTACAGGATTTGTAAGATCCAGGTCATTTTTGTCACTCCATGAGCTTTCCAAAGACTGTCTCCTGAAGCACAACACTTATGTGACCACATTCCTCATTAAAAACAGCAGAGATTCCTCACAACACAGACAGGTGCTCTTAGCATCTTCCCTGTGAGACTTTTCTGGGTTACATGTTCTCTGAGGAAAAGAGTACTTTGGCAGACCAAAATTAATATAATAAGTTGGAAAGCTATCTCTTTTTGGAGCTACAGACTAATGAATTGAGGCAGAAACACTCCTGGAACCTTTTTTGGGCTTCCCCAGGCGGGGACATGAGACTTAAAATAGTAAGTGCTTCTCTACTGTCTCATGTTGCTAAATTATATCTCAGGTTCCTTTCTTCCTTTTCCTGGAGTAATCAAAATCAGAGCAATCAAAACTAGTTTACCAATTTTAACATTATTTTAATGTATCCTCTCCACGTTTTTTTTTCCTTTAAAAAATTAATTACAAAGGAATTTTGCTTTGTTTTATTTTTAATCTTTTATTTGTCTGATTACAAAAGCCGTCACGTTCAGGTTTACAATATTCAAACATTACCACAGTCTGTGATGTAGAAAGCAGTCTCCTATAATCCCATGTTTCAGAAATAACTATTATAGTTAACTCTCCCTGCCCATGTTTCTAATAGACTTGGATCTACTTACAGTTTTAGGTATGTTTCATAGTTCCTTCTAACCAGATTTCCTAGCTGCTGCTTCTAAATGGTAATGATGCAAAGTCGGGTTCTAAGCTCTATCCTCCTCT
Source organism: Desmodus rotundus (assembly GCF_022682495.2). NCBI lineage: Eukaryota > Metazoa > Chordata > Mammalia > Chiroptera > Phyllostomidae > Desmodus > Desmodus rotundus. Next base: position 75,560,003 of record NC_071392.1, read on the forward strand.
TACTCTTGCCTGCCTTCACACCTGCCTGAACCCTAACAGCCAGCAGTCTTGACTCAAAGTTCTTTGGACAGTTTTTATATTCTTGCTTCCAGTGACTTTTATAGTTAATCTATATTGCTTTGTAGTTAAGTCTGTGTATCATTCTTTTATTTGACAAATTCAGAATTCCTAGTTCTAGAAATTCAGAAATTCTTTAAGGTGGAAACTAAAATGAGATTAAAAAAATGGAATCAGATATTGGAAGGTAGCATAGACTAGAAATTCAGAAATATCAGTAGTTCTGCTATTAACTTACTGCGTGGCCTTGGACAAATTATGTGAGGGGTTAGCCTACATTAGTGGAATTGTCTGCAAGTTTTGTTTTTTAAATTACAGTATAATCTTTAATTAGAATTCTTATTTAGTATAGAAATATACTATATGCAAACTTTTAAAAATGAAAATTAGCAATACGCAGAGTTACCCACTGTCAGGAAATTTTAAAACAAGCTTTTGAATCAGAGCTTTATCATTGTTAAAATAGCTCTTAAAGCATTAGGGTGATATACTACCCTCTTAAAAATCCTACCTGCGGAGGAAGCAAGATGGCGGCGTAGGTAGACACACTGTGCCTCCTCGCACAACCAGAACTGACAGAGAATCGAACAGCAAGGGGGACCGACACCAAGGAAATAGAAAACAAACATTCATCCAGACTGGTAGGAGGGGCGGAGACAGGCACTGGGGTGGAGAGGACTCTCGTGGCTGTGGCAGGACTGAGACTGGCGGAGTGTGGGACAAATGGCGCAGGCAGTCCGAGCACTAGCAGACCCTGCGGCCCCACATTTGCACAGATAAACCCAGAGGGCCGGACTCAGAGTGGCGGAGAACGGGGCAGGCAGAGAGGTGGGTAGCACCCTGCAGCACCACATTCGCCCACAGATAAACCGGACGAACAGCGGGGAACGAAGCAGACCGCGCAACCCAGGGCTCCAGCTCGGGGAAATAAAGCCTCAAACCTCTGATTGAAAGCGCCCCTGGGGGTTGGGGCGGCAGCAGGAGAGACTCCCAGCCTCACAGGAGAGGTTGTTGGAGAGACCCACAGGGGCCTAGAGTGTGCACAGGCCCACTTACTCGGGAGCCAGCACCAGAGTGGCCCAGTTTGATTGTGGGTATCGGAGTGAAAGATTGAAAGCCGGAGGAGAGTGAGGCGGGCGCCATTGCTCCCACTCGGCCCCTCCCCCACGTAGAGCATCACAGCCCAGCGACCAGCATTACCCCGCCCCGGTGAACACCTAAGGCTCCGCCCCTTAAAGTAACAGATGCTCCAAGACAAACAAACAAAGAAAAAAGGCCCAAATGACAGAACACTTCAAAGCTCCAGAAAAAATACAACTAAGCGATGAAGAGATAGCCAACCTATCGGATGCACAGTTCAAAGCACTGGTTATCAAGATGCTCACAGACTTGGTTGAATCTGTTCGAAAAACAGATGAAAAAATGAAGCCTATGCTAAGAGAAACAAAGGAAAATGTACAGGGAACCAATAGTGATGAGAAGGAAACTGGGACTCAAATCAATGGTATGGACCAAAAGGAAGAAACAAACATCCAACCAGAAAAGAATGAAGAAATAAGAACTTGGAAAAATGAGGAGAGGCTTAGGAACCTCCAGGACACCTTGAAACGTTCCAACATCCGAATTATAGGGGTGCCAGAAGGAGAAGAGGAAGAACAAAAAATTGAAAACTTATTTGAACAAATAATGGAGAACTTCCCCGATCTGGCAAAGGAAATAGACTTCCGGGAAGTCCAGGAAGCTCAGAGAGTCCCAAAGAAGCTGGATCCAAGGAGGAACACAACAAGGCACATCATAATTACATTACCCAAGATTAAACGCAAGGACCTACATCCAAGATTACTGTATCCAGCAAAGCTATCATTTAGAATGGAAGGGAAGATAAAGTGCTTCTCAGATAAGGTCAAGTTAAAGAAGCTCATCATCACCAAGCCCTTATTATATGAAATGTTAAAGGGAGTTACCTAAGAAAAAGAAGATCAAAAATAGGAACAGTAAAAATGACAGCAAACTCACAGTTATTAACGACCACACCTAAAACAAAAACGAGAGCAAACTAGGCAAACAACTAGAACATGAGGGTTGTCAATAAGGGAGTGGGAGGGGGAGAGGGGGGTAAAGGTACAGAGAATAAGTAGCATAGATGATAGGTGGAAAATAGACAGGGGAAGGGTAAAAATAGTGTAGGAAATGTAGAAGCCAAAGAACTTATAAGTATGACCCATGGACATGAACTATGGGGGGGGAATGTGGGAGGGAGGGGGGTGGGCAGGATGGAGTGGAGTGGGGGGGAAAATGGGACAACTGTAATAGCATAATCAATAAATATATTAAAAAAAAAATCCTACCTGCATCTTAGATATTGAAACAAAATAAGTCAGGATCAAATCAGTAGATTAGTTTTTTAAAATATTTTTAATTTGAAACAGATTTATACAAAAGTTACAAGTATGCTATAAATAACTTTTTTCTTAACCATTTGAAAATTGCCAACCTTATACTCTCCTCACAAATAAACACTTAGCTTGTGTTTCTACAAGGGCATTCGTCCTCCTATACCACCAGTGCAACCACTGAAAGGTAGGAAATTAACACTGATTCGTTATTACCATCTAGTTCTCAGACTCCATTGGAGTTTCACAAGTTGTCCCAATAATACTTTTCATAACAAAAGGATTCAGTTCGTAGCTCTGTGTCTCATTTGTCGTCTTTCATCTCTTTTAGTGCAAAACAGTCTATAATCTTTGACTTTCATGACCTTGACACATTTGAAGACTATAGACAAGTTATTCTGAAAATATCCTCAATCTGGACATGTCTTATGCTTCCTCATTATTAGATTCAGGGTATGCATCTTTGGTAGGAAGTGATGCTGCATTTTTTAAAATTTAGTCTTATCAGATGACACATGATTTCAGTTTGTCTCACTAATAATCATTTTGATCCCTGATAACTCTAAGTGGTAGACTTTTCCATTGTAAAAGGTATTTATCTCCCTTTGTGAGGTAGTAATATGAAACTGTGTAAATATCCAATGTTTAATTCAACTTTCAATTTATTCACTCATTTGTTTATGTGTATGGAATCATTGTTTTGTTTTATTTAATAGATCATAATCCATTACTGTCATCATTTATTACAATATGATGCTCAGATTGTTCTAGTTTAGGCCAAGGGGGAGCCCCTTCAGTCTGGCTTCTGTGGCTTGTCTCCTGGCCTATCCCTTTCACTCCCTGAGCGTTCCTTGTTTTTGGTACAAGATGATCTAAGCTCACCTTGTATGTTCCCTGTCCTCGTCCTGGAACCCCCCATTTCTACAAGGAGCCCTGGTGTTGTGGATCTGTACACTAGGGTGATCTTTGCTATTAGGATGTCATTGCCCCTGGATCCTCCTTCATTAATTTCAGAAAACAATTGCCCATTAACTCTTAATATATGTATATTTTGCCATTTTCTTCTTCTCCTGCTATGGATCCAATTGCATGCATGTTAGACCATTTGATAATATCCCGTAGATCTTGGATGCTGTCTTCTGATTTTTTTCCCCACTCTTTTTTCTTTCTATATTTCAGTTTGGTGACTTCTATCGATGTGATTCTCTCCACAGATAATGCCTAGTCTGATGATAAACCTGATGAAAGAATTCTTAACCTCTGATACCTTAAAAAAAAATTTTTTTTCCTGACATTTATTTCTATTTGGCTTTTTTTTTTATCATTTCCATCTCTCTGCTGAAAGTCCCTATCCATGGATATTGTCCCTCTTTTTCACTAGACCCTTTAACATAAACATAATAATCATAGTTAAAGTTCCTGTCTAATTAAACATCTAGCTCGTCACCAAGTCCAATTCTCTTGAATACTTTATTTCTTGACAATTGGTTGGGGTTTTTTGTTTTTCACTCATTTTGTTTATCTTAAAATTTTATATTGAACAGTAGTATATTCATTTCCGTTGTGGTCATGACTTGGGCTGGATTTCAGTTCTGTTCTGCATTATAGGCTTCAAATTCCTCCAGCAATGGATGTGACAACCTTATGATTTGAGGTTACCACAGGGCTCTCCTCAGTTTTTTTTGGCTTCATCCTCAGCTTTCAGCTGCTTCTGCACGTGCTTGCCGTGTGGGGGGCTCTCTCTTCAAGTGCATGCACCACCTGCAACTGTAGACTTGTTTCCTGAAGCTAGGCTGGTGGTGAGAGCAAGGAGGGTTCTTGGATCTTCTGATGCAGCCTCAGTCTTAAGCAGCCATATTTTGCCTCGTATCTGCGGTAGGTCTTGAGCAGTAGATTTTTTCCCTACTCCTCCTGGTGTGGTAGCAGATCTTTACTTTGTATCAGTGCAGGGTCTAGACCGAAGAAAGTTTTCTGCTTCTCCCCTAGTAGCAGAGAGTTTTTGCTCGATCCCTGGTGGCAGGCATAATTCCCACTCTTCTTCCTACAGCTTAAAGCTTTTGCTTCCTATGGGAGAAGATTGGGGGGAAGTGCCCAGGTTTCATGCCTGTCTTTGAACACAGCCAATCAGCTCTCTGCCCCCAGTCTTCCCTGTGAACTTCCCTGGGTGGAAGCCCTTGGAAAAGAGTTTGATGTGAGTGTAAAATCTCTCTGTGCCTGGAGCTGCTAGGAATTCCAAACTGACACACTTTTCCACACTCATTTACTAATTCATTACCATTACAGCTAATTATTTTTCTTATCTGCAGGTATGGCAGCCACTTCTCCCTCCCAGTGCTCTGCTAAAGATAAAACTACTTCCTTTCTCCTTAAAGAGATCTGTCACTCTATGGAGTTCAGATCACTGGGTTGCTTTGTGACTTCAACTCTTTGATGGGCTCAAGAAAAGTTATGGTTTTGTAGATCATCTGGTTTTTTTTCCTTTTCTTATTTTAATTTATTGACTTTATTCTTTTTAAAGACTTTATTTATTTATTTTTATTTAGAGAGAGGAGAAGGGAAGGAGAAAGAGAGGAAAGAAACATCAATGTGTGGTTGCCTCTCTTGCACCCCCTACCGGGGACCTGGCTGACAACCCAGGCATGTGCCCTGACTGGGAATTGAACTGGTGACCCTTTGGTTTGCAAGCCGGCACTCAACCCTCTGAGCCACACCATCCAGGGCTAATTTATTGATTTTAGAGAGAGAAACATTGATTTGTTGTTGCACTTATTTATGCATTCATTATTCTTGTACGTGCCCTGACCAGGGATTGAACCTGCAACCTTGGTGTATCAACAAGTATATGACACTTGAACCAACTGAGCTACCCAGTCAGGGCCTTGGCTTTTTCTTGTTGCTTTCTCTTGTAGCTTCTATGTCCTAAGAAGAAACAGAACTATAAGCTAGTGGTTTTTAAAAAATGTTTTACTCTGAAATCCTTGGTTAATTAAGTCTTACAGGAAGGCTCAATATGTTAAATGGGTAAACTCACAGAGCTGGGCTGGAGCCTCCCTCCATGCCTACCCCCAACCCTTTCCCTCTTACCAAAATACTAAAGAGTTTCTGTAGAGCACAATTTGAATATCTTTGACCCCAGTTATTCCTGATGTACTTTCTTGTTGTCAAATATATAAACTTAATCTCCTTGACCACTTGTTTGGCCCAGTCTTGCTCATCTCCTGCTTTCTCTTTAATACAGGTGCTTATGGAAACTCTGGGTGCCCTGGGTGCACAGTGTCGATGGGCTGCCTGCAACATCTATTCTACTCTCAATGAAGTGGCTGCTGCGTTAGCAGAAAGTGGTAAGATCTTTGCTTGTTCTCTGTGTCTTTGGCTAAAGTGAGTCTCTGAAAAGTTCCATTGTCTCCATATAAATCTTTAAGGAAGGTTGACATTAAAAGAGCTGTCTTGGTAGAAATGGATCCCTATTTTTGATGTGTTTGCTCTCTTTCTGGGTTTCTCTTGCTAAATATGATCTAGGTAATAACTCCGTTACTGAGTTACCTAGTAACTGAAATTCTCACCATTTCCCAGCTACACTTTGATCTTTCTTGTTCCATACAGAAGATATTTAGTCTCAAATATCTTCTTATGTCTAATAATCCTTTATTAGTTAATGCTTTGCCTTGACTTGCTAATATTAGAGCACCGGTGAACAGTGCCACTGTCTAAATTAATAAGGATTGGAAAAGAAAATGCCTCAGGCAGAGTTTTGTGGTCCTATTTGTTTTTTAGCAGTTTGAACCCTGATTTAACGTTTGATGTTTCTGCTTCAGCAGTAAACGGGATTTGACCTGGAAGATTAATATTTCATCACAGTAGTCACAGACTCTTGAAAAAGGACAATAAAAAATAGAGAAATTTGGACTTTGTCAGTTCTTTCCCTTCACTCCCTGGCAGCACAACAGAGATCAGAGGACCAGACCCTCGCTTTAGAGCTCTCGGGAGGTGCCGCGAAAGCTCCGTGGTGCACGCTTGTCTCCTTTTGCTAACACTTCCAGCGTTTCATTTGTTCTTTCATTTACAATCATTTGTAAAATTTTGATTAATGTATACAGTATATATAGAAAAATACACAAATATTAAACATATAACCCAATTAATTTACATAGTCTTTTTTTTTTTTTTACCCAACCAATACTTATTATGCCTCCTACAAGAGAAATTAAGACAATGAGACAATGTCTTTGTCCTCAGAATCTTATATTGCTCTTGAGGAGAAAAGATACATTTATAGATAATAATAATAATAATAATAATAATAATACAAGAACATAGATGATAAATGCCACAACAGATCGCAAATCCACAGTCAGCACTCAAACAAGGGGTTGAAAAAGTTCAGAGCCCACAAGAGTTCCCTTCTGAGTTCATCGGCTCCATCAGGAGCATGACAGTCTTCACTGGGCCGTGAGGTGTAATAAACATTTTAACGGATGGGGAAGAGTGCAAGGATTTGCCTGGTAGAGGATGGGGTGACCCAGAGTATCAAAGCAAGAAAGATCAAAGTGTAGTTGGGAAATGGTGAGAATTGCATTTGGGCTGGATCAGGAAGTACTTGTTTCTAGTTTCTTTTTTTCCTTTAGTTATATGTTTAGCATCCATCATACTTCTGTTTGTCCTCTTTGGTCTAACAACAGCAAAATGGCCACCAAAGACAAAGGAGTGGGTAAAGGAACTGAGGACAGTGCTCATCAGCAAACAAAGTCAGTCCAAGGAGTACAGCAGAATGAGTTTGTAATTGAGGAGACCCAGCATCTTCTTGCTGGAATTTAGGGTCAGCCCCTTTTTAAGGGCTTTAATGGTTTCTTTTTGTTCCTTTTTCTCAGGATTTCCTGTCTTTGCCTGGAAAGGAGAGTCGGAAGATGACTTTTGGTGGTGCATTGATAGATGTGTGAACGTGGAGGGCTGGCAGCCAAACATGGTGGGTTAGATTTCTGCAAACACAGTTCTGTAGGGGCCCGGGAGTGGAGGATAGAGTGGGAGGCTCTGGTCTAGGAGAGGGTTTCCCAACAGGAAAAAAGGGTGATGACTCCTTTTCTGTCTGATGTACCTGGGCTTCCAACAGCACTAGATGCTTATGCTCGGGTACCCCAAGAATATTGAACCTCTTTACAGCCTTAATGTACCATAATAATTAGTGCCAATCTTAGAATCATTCATATTCATCAGCAACATTAAAATACTGCTCCGCATTTACTCGTGGCTGATTAACAAGTCAGACTGATGAGTTACCATCCCCTACCACCTCTCACCACCGTCCCCTAACGACAAGAATCTAAACACATGCGCACATGCACTCACACCTCCCGTGGTACCTAGCTTGCTCTCCGGAATTATGTGCTAAATTTATAGTAAACGTGTAGGGTTTCCAAGTTCAAATTTCTTCCTCTTTATTCATTCTCCACCTAAAGAAATATAACTAGGCGGGGTTTAGGGGTGGGTTTTCTTTGCTTTTTTATTTTTGTTTTATTTTGTAAAAGATCAAGTTCTTGAAGGCTGCTAGCATATTAGATTCACAAAGAGAAGAAAAAAGCTGCACAAAGTATGAGGCGCTCCTACTTTACACACATTGCTGCACGAGTAAGAAGAGAAATTAAGGAATCAACTGAAAAATTAATCCTTGAAGCTGGAGTCCAACTCTTGCTTGCTGCTAAATACTGCAGAGCAGGCCTCACCTGGGACACAGCAGAGAAAAGCAGCCTAACTCTGGATTCTGTGATTCCGATCACATTGCACCAAGTGCTGGTTTGAGGAAGCTGGGTTAAAGCCTTCATATCCTGAAAGGGAGAGAGGAGTTGGCTGTAAGATGAGTCAGCTCGTTCCAACAGAGTTAAACAGTAATAGGAGGGAGTATGACTGACAGGCACTAAAGAAGATAGGCCAGGGGATTTCTACTGGAAATATAACAATAATTTTATAGTCATGAGCACGAGGAGGACATGGGATTGTTCTCAAAGGGCTTTTATAGACTATAGAGCCAGCACAAACTGCTGGAAACCAGGATAATGAAGAGGGTAACACAAGGATAAAAACAGTTGTCATCCCCAGAAGACAGGGCCCATATCTCTTCGGATCCTGTCAAGACCTAGAACTTTCCCTTGCTTCCCAACCTCAGGAAGATTTTCTGGTGACAAGAATTTTCTGCAGTAGAGTTACATGGTGAGAATTACGGGCTACATTCATTGAGTACCTGTTAGGCATAGCACCTACCTGCCTGTGTTAGACACCTCGACGAGAATAGTGGGACTTCAGAGTCTTAAGAGTTTCCAATTGCTCAATCTTTTGTCTGATCTTCTGTGCGTCTAGGGAATCAGAGGCTGCAAGGGAAAACTCCATGAGGGATTTCATACATGTGGAAAGGGAGGGGGAAACTCAGAGGAGCCTTTCTGTTTCTTAGGGCTTCCATTCTGAGGGCTTTTGCTGGGAGAAAATGCAACCCAAACTTAGAGTATGGAGCAAATGTAGCGTTTTAATGAGAGCTCTGTCTTGAATCCCGCCCTGCTCTCAAATAAGGCTTAGCTGAGTCAGGGAAAATAATTGTAGATCAAGAACAGAAGCAAAAAAGGACATCAGGTGATAGACGTGCGGTTGGGGATTTAGTGTGCCCCGAGGTCCAGGATGGCATTTCTGGCACTTGCAGCAATGTTGATAATTGATGGGCTGCACAACGGGTGCATGCTAATCGAGGGCAGTGCGGTGCTGTGGGACTTTCCAGCAGGGTGGGTGTAACAACTTGGAAAGTCCTGCCAAGCATTTCTGACAGCTAGGTGAAGGGCTGATGTGCCACAGTCTGGTGCTGAGTCGTATGCTGAGCTGATCTTTCTTTAGCTTATTTATAATTCAGAAACTTTCTTCTGCTGATGAAAGCTCCAGTGGGCACAGCGTTGTGTTTATCTTTAATCCCAGCCTGAACGAGTGATGAGCTGTGCAGGGGCGTGCTGGCACACTTACATGCTGCACAGTTCCCTGGTTATTTGCATTTGGCCATAGAGAGTGTGAGGTTGTGCTGGGCAAAGTCCCACCGCACCGCCTCACGTTTTGGGTAGGAGAGTGCCTGTACTGGGGGAGAAGTAAAGGACTCTGAGTACAGTTTCATGAGCCATTGTTCTGGGAGGAAGACTTAATTATCTGGCTTTATTTAAACTAAGCTTTGACTGATTGATTGTATTTAAAGTCTGACTTAGTGAATAGAAAATATGCTCAGAGAGGTTTAGACTTTCTGATGCGTGTAGTACTTTTAAGAACTAGTGGTTTAGATGACCACTCAAGTTATCAGACCATAAGAAAGTGCTCGTGCTGTTGCCGTGTGTTTTGCTTTATGAGGTGTGGCACGTGGAAAGGTCATTTGGCTATGAGCATTACAGCTGGTGTTTTACCCCTCATTGGTTCTTACTTCAGTATAATGACTGTTTGGTCACTATACTGGCTTTAAGTTACTTTGCATAACCATGTGGGGAATTTGAAATATCTGTAAATTGACAATTAGATATTGTGATACAAGACCCAGAGCAGCACTGGGAACACTGAGCCTTCAGCAAAATAAATAATATTATTGTTGCTTATTATTGCAGATCTTAGATGATGGAGGGGATCTCACTCACTGGATTTATAAGAAGTATCCCAACATGTTTAAGAAAATCAAGGGCATAGTAGAGGAGAGCGTAACTGGAGTCCATAGGTAAGATTTGACATTGGCATACCTAGTTTTATTCAGCCTGGACATACATTCTTGTAATCACATACTCGTAGAATGTATTATGTTAAAAATTGGAACCTACTGTGAGGTAATGAAATCTGAGTCTGCACACTTGTTTTTTTAAATAACAAAAAATTAACAAATCTAGTAAGGGCAGGGATGGGTCGGGGAACAAGTATGGTCCTCATATTTTCTAGCCATTGTAATATAGTGACTGCTTGTCCTTTTTTGGATGAATTCTCTTATGCAGCAGATATTTCTCGAACTTCTACAGTGAAACGGGAACAGCTCTAAGAACTGTGCTAGGGATGTAGCACAAGGCAAAACAGACGAAACCTGGGCCTTGATAACGCTTCATTCTTACGTAGAGAGTGAGGACTTAAGGTTCTTTTTCTCAAATGAGCAATAATTCCCTGAGTAAAACTGAAATTGTTTCTGTTTATTGTTACTCACCCAGGGAGAACAGAAAGTGTGAAACAGGAGCTTTAGGGAAGTAAATTCTGAGTGAGTCACCAGGACCACGTTAGTAGTCTGCGACCTTTTTGAATATGCAAAACTGTGGGCCACACTGTACTTTCCGACTCTTAGGAAGGGATGGATTTTGACTAAAACACCTGGTTCTGATTTTTAGTTGATTAAAAAAAATCCTATCTATAGATATACATATTTATAGGTATGTGTATTGAGATTATAAAATTGAGACTGAAAGTTAAAGTTGTTGCATTAGAGTAGTGGGATTAAAATAGTAATTAAAGGTAATTTTTTATAATTAAAAAGGAATAAAATTAGTAAGTAATTTTAAATTTTACATTTTAGTCCTTATAACTTAAGAGGTAAGTGAGAGATTTTCCCCACATGCTTTTTGACTAAGATAGCTTAGAATAAAGAAAGATAGTCTTTATTTCCCTACATATACCTAATAGGACAAACTAGTTATGTCTCATGCACTCATGCCTACCCAATCCACACATTTCTGGAATTTGGTATGAAATTGACAGTAGATGCAGTATCTCACTGTTTGATGTTCTCCTTGATTTCCCTCATCCTCAGGCTGTACCAGCTATCCAAAGCAGGGAAGCTGTGTGTTCCAGCCATGAATGTCAATGACTCAGTCACCAAACAGAAATTTGACAACCTCTACTGTTGCCGTGAATCAATTCTTGACGGGTAATTTCTTTTTATTTTGGGGAGGAACTTGAGTTGTTGAATTGAGGTTCTAAGTATTTTGGTTTTGGTTATTTCTGGAAATGATTCATGTAGCACCTCTGAGTCTATCATCACATCATACTAAGATTTTATAACCCAGAGCTACCATTGCTCTCACTATTACAAGCAAATCTATTTTCCTTTTTTTTTTTCTTAAAGATTTCTTTCTTTCTGTCTTCCTTTCTTTCTTTATAAAGACAGGGGAAGGGAGGGAGAAAGAGAGGGAGAGAAACATCAGTGTGTGGTTGTCTCTCATGTGCCTCCTACTGGGGACCTTGCCTGAAACCCAGGCACGTGCCCTGACTGGGAATCGAACCAGCAACCCCTTGGTTCTCAGGCCAGCACTCAATCCACTAATCCACTGCGTCACACCAGCCAGGGCCAAATCTATTTTACTTAAAAAGAAATCAAACTAGCCACTGTCTGTTGGTGGCAGAGTTTTACTTGATGACTCCAACAGGCCTGAGAAAAACGAACTAAAGTCATAACCACGGTAAGTATCTTCGATAGTTTGGGAAGAGGTTCCTGATGTTCCTGTTCTAGGTCATATTACCAGTTCTGAAGCTCCAAATATCATACGATTCTCTCGCCATCTGGGAAGCTGTGGTGAGCACAGTCAGTTCTCAGAGGCATTTCTAGTTTTTCACATTTGTGAGGATTGAATGTCCGACAAAATCTGCTTAGATGTATACCACATACTCTGTTCTTCCAAATACCCGGCTTCTGTTTCTACACTGGAGCCCTGACAGGGAAGCTGTGGTGAGCACAGTCAGTTCTCAGAGGCATTTCTAGTTTTTCACATTTGTGAGGATTGAATGTCCGACAAAATCTGCTTAGATGTATACCACATACTCTGTTCTTCCAAATACCCGGCTTCTGTTTCTACACTGGAGCCCTGACATTATTTCCATTCTTGCTAGGAAGACTCAGTAATTCCCTATCTGAAATGGTTTCCGTCACGTAGAGGGTAATGGGAAAGTGAAGAACAGGCCTGTGGGCCGCATTGCCAACCAGTCTGGACCCCAGGCACTTTGTAGTGCCGTAGGCACAGGAGCAAGAAAGTCCTTGGTTAGACTACTGGTTCTACTGTGTATTGACTGGAAGGCTTTGGAGTAGTTATTTAATCTCTCTGTGCCTATTTCCTTATCGGTAAAACAGCAACAGTCAGACCTGCGTCAGAGTTGTTGTGAGGATTAAATGAGATAAGGTATGAATCCCGCTATTCCGAGGTAGTTCCCTTGCTCTTCTTTCTAGAACTCTGCACAGTACTAAGATTGATTGCGATCTTAGGGGAAGCTCTTTGCTTTGAAATCTTTTGGGGGGGGGTTGGGGAGCAGCATATTCAATGCAGACTTGAACTATTATTAATTAGTCCTTCTTTGAGTCAGTAGTATTAGATAGGTTGTATATACAAATGAATTCTCAGCCCCTCAGTCTGCTATAGACTGTCCTAGTTCTGTCCACATTTAAGTGTTACTGGAATGAAAATAGCCTTGTGTCTGATAAAATCAGTAATAATCTGGGTATATACTCACTAAAATATTTACTCATCCACAACTAAGTATCTTGTAGATCTTTCACGTCTCAGGTCTGTGAACCTAAAATCTGCCTATACCGGATTCAGTGAAAGATACATAAAGGTACTTAGAGTAGTTCCTAAAAATGGACAGAGTCCCTCCTAAGCAGCGTTAACCCTGTGGATAAGAAAAACTCTTTAATATCAGATGTGTGTGGAAGTGAGAGTAAGAGGCAGGCAGTGGGACAGAAGTTAGGGTGGATGAAGAAATGGGCAAACATCAGTAATCTACCAGAAACCGGCTGAGTTGGTAAGAGCTCACTGGCACCTTCAGATGGTGAGAAACTTTCCGAATGGGTCATGGGCAAATGCTCCTCTCAGAGGAGTTGAGAGCAGGAGGAATTCAAGAGAAGGCAAAGTGTGCCCCAGGGAAGGCCGCCATGGAGAGGAGGGGACACTCAGCCCAACAGAGTCCGTATGAGGAAAGGGTTAGTGACTGAGCTGCTGTAGTTCTGAGCTGGCCGCTCACTGCACCATAAGCGAGGTGGGAATGGCCCGAGACTCCGAGAGGGCACTTCTGTAATTGGCCTGCAATGCCAAAAAGCAGCACGAGTGCAGCCTTCTGGAGACGGAGGTTCCACTTGGTAGGGAGACTAAGACTATCCCAGATGTGATTTTCAGATCATAAAATAGATGGTATTTTAGGAACTCTTCTAGAGGGCCTGGGGCTAGAAGAATTAGAAGTCAGAGACTTGACACTGGCCACCAGACAGCCCGCCTCCATCCCCTAAGACATCTGTTCATTGAAACTCCTTTGGGGGCGTCAAGTGGAGTACACTTTACCAGAAGCTTTGACTGATGTCTTATCTATCTTTTATCCTTGAACCTTAAGGCAAACATGGGTCCCCAAGATCACAGAGAAATCACTACCTAACTGGAACCCACCCAGGTCTTTTGCAGAGGGGCAGGAGTTGGTGAGGTTTCCTTTCCACCACATAGCCATTTGTAGTGGGGGATGCCTGCAGAAAGTCGTTGGGAAAGAGGCAGAAAGGCTTGAGGGCAGTCAAAACAAAGGAGGCTCAGAAATATGAACCATTGATTTTCCTTGCTCCGCCAGCCCCTCCAGGACCATTCTCCTAAGCCCCGATTCTTGAGTATGGTGGTCGTCCTGCCAGCCTAGACATCTCTCTCTTCACTCAACAAGAACTGCCTCTGCACTTAATGGATATTCATTGAGTTTCATTCCAGTTTAGGGAGTTATACTAGTTCCTCTTGAGTGGAGTTGTCAAATCATTAAAAAGACAACTCTTCAGCAGGAGAGGTTAACAGATAAGTAATGACCCACAAATATTTGCCTCTTTCAGAATAGGCTGCTTTTAGTTGAAAACCTTTTATGTTTAAAAGTTACTTTGTAGTCTATAGCTTCTTCCCTTCTGTACCACTTCCAAAACAAGGGGAAAGAAAAAAGAAAAAAAACCCAAACCGACATATAGATGCAATTAATTGGATAGCTTGGAGTGAGAAAATACGTATTTTATTAAACCTTTCTTTCTGATATTAAATACTTTTTGTAGGATAGAAACCAGGCTTGCTTTCAAAATTGGGAGGGGGGGAATCCATAAAACATGAAAACGAAGAGCACAACCTAATCTCAAGGGAGAAATGCAGAGATTTTTCTGGTGTCATTTTTTTCTCCGCCAGACTGAAAAGGACAACAGACATGATGTTCGGTGGAAAGCAGGTGGTGGTCTGTGGCTATGGAGAGGTGAGGCTCACCCTTTCAGTTATTAGGTGTTTAAACTACATTTTGCTAAAATAAACTAGAGTTTTTCATTTGTATGGACATAAGAGTACATTCATTTACCACTTTCGATTCGGGGTGGGGGGCAGTCACTTTGGAGACTCTCTGGTTAAAAGAAAATGTTTCTTTTTCCCTTTGCATCTTTGCCATTTTTTTCCTAAGTTGATTTTCTGACTGTTCCAGTTTCTGATGTTCTTTTAGCTTGTGTTTTGATTATGTTATGAATCGTGAGAGTGGGTGTTTCTTATGCACATGCATGTGCTAAGCAGGGGCTAGGAGTTTTGTATGAACTGCATTCATTTATTTGTTTTTCTTATTTCTCCCCACGCATGAATCTATTCATTGAATTGGGGGCATAAAGTAGGGTACACTTTACCAGAAGCTTTGAGAAACTGTTTTCTCGTTGACTTTCCTTATTATGTGCGCTTTCTCCCCTTTTCAGGTGGGGAAGGGGTGCTGTGCTGCCTTAAAAGCCATGGGCTCCATTGTGTATGTGACTGAGATTGACCCCATCTGTGCTCTTCAAGCCTGGTAAGCGTGCAAAAGGGGACTTGCTTTTTCCTCTGCACCACCGTCCAACATGTGGCCTCGTAGCTGCCTCCAGAGAATGGCCTGGTTAACACCACATTTTAACTCAGAGGGGCCCAGATCCTGAAAGAGGCTGCCGTGAACTGTACACATCCATTTTTCAGTGATCCAGGAGCTCTGCTCAGAGAGAGCAGAGATTACAAGGCTAAAATTTAGAATTCCTATGGAAATAGCCCCAGCCTTGATCTAGAGAACAAGTAGCCCCTTACCTTCTCCATATGTAATCCTTCTCCCTTTGAAAAATGATCCAAAAAGAGTCAGGCCAGTACCAGATCCTTTCTCATACAATGCACTGAAAAGGCACCTCTATAATGGTCCTCCCCAAAACGTAGAGCCTTAGTCTAACCAGGAGGACACACCGGAGAGGTCCAGATTAAGGGTAAAATCTGTTAACTGAGTGAAGGGTATGTGGCAGTTGTTTGTAGTATTCTTTATTTTTTTTTAAGATTTTATTTATTTTTAGAGAGAGGGGAAGGGAGGAAGAGAAACATCAATGTGTGGTTGCCTCTCAAGCATCCCCCACTAGGGACCTGTCCCAGAACTCAGGCATGTGCCCTGACTGGGAATCAAACCAGCGACGTTTTGGTTCGGAGGCCAGCACACAATCCACTGAACCACACCAGCCAGGGCTGTATTCTTATAATTCTTAAGTTAGAAATGATTCCAAAAGTAAAAGTTATAAAAAGAGAATAGTTTCTTTCCCATCTGTAAAATGTGGGTACTCTTACATACCTCAGAGAGTTGTGAAAGTTCAGTAACATAATTATACATTTATGTTATAATGCATAAACATGTATAACAATCATGTAATTATATAAAGTACAGCCCTGCTGCCACATAATAAATGCTCACTGAATGGTAGCTGTTATTAAAATTGTCTCTTCATCGTCAACAGGATGGAGAAACCACTATCCCTGAAAACCAGCGCAAAGCCCCAGTGTCTGTAGCCTGGGGAACCCACCCAATCTGTACCATTAACCCTCCAGGGGAAAGCACCCGGGATAGATGAGGCATGGCATGAAGATTTTATCATAACCATTTCTCCTGTTCCTACTATTCCTCATACATCCTACCCATAAACTCGCAGATTCCCCCGACAGAGTTGTTAGCCTTCTCTGAGCCAGGGATCCAGCACACCGTTCTAGTACTTTCAGGATTCATTAGAGAAACCTGAACCTGCTTTAATACCGATTGAGATACTGATGCAAATTCTACACATGAACTGATCACTTACTATGTATTAGATACTGTGCTCCATAGTAAGGATGAATGACATGAATAGATGAACGAGACAGGACAAATACGAAAGTAACGGCTGTGCAGTAAGTGCTATGATGAGGTAAACAGCACGTGCTCTTTTAGGAGCACCACGGAGAAATACCTAACAAACGAGCAAGGAGGCAGGGTCGAAAGAGGTGTCAGTACAGTCTTGAAACTTGTGTAACTGATTTCTTAGTTTGGAAATAAAAATTCCATAGTCACCACGAAAGGAGAGAACACAGTCTATTTAAGAAGCTTGAAGTATTTTAATGTAGCTGGCTGCTGGGATGAATTTGGGAAGAGTGTAATATCTGAGGTAGGAATCATATGTCAGTATAATCCTATATCAGTATAAGTATTTGGATCTTATCCTGAGAGCAGGCAGTCTCACTCAAGTCTTTCAAACAAGGAAGTGACATGATCCAAATTGCATTTAGGGAAATCACACTACAAAATGAATTAGAGAGGCATAAACCTGGAAATGATGAAATTGGGCCAGGAGCTACTACTGTAGTAACACAGCCAAAAAAATAAAACCTGAACTTAAGCAAGGCCAGCATGTATGGAGAAGAAGGGACAGATTCAAGAGATTTTAAGGAAAAAGAATCAACCGGTTTTGGTGACAGCTTCAATTAGGAAGAGTCAGTAGGCTCAGACATTCCAGTTTATTGGGCTTGCAGCTGGATGAACAGTTAATGCTGGTAATCAATATAGAAAATATAGAAGAAGAAATAGATAGAGTTGGGGGTGTGGCAAAGACAATGAGTTTCTTTTCAAAGACAGTTTGAGATCCTTGTGGGACATCCAAGAACAGCTATCCAGTGGATAATTTAATCCCTGGCTCTGAAGCTTTGGAGAGATCTAAAGTAAAGATACAGATGCACAAGTCAGCCACTTATGAGGGGTCCATTTATAGCCGAGGAAAAGGTATGGAGACGTGCTGAAAGAATCGAGGAAAGAGGCCCAGGCCCTGTTGCTCAGTTGGTTGGAGCATCATCCCGTACCCCAAAAGGTTGCCGGTTTGATCCCGGGTCAGGGCACATACCTAGGTTGTGGGGTCAGGGCATGTAGGGGAGGCAACCAATCAGTGTTTCTCTCTAAAAAAATCAATAAACATATCCTCAGGTGAGGATTTAAAAAAAAATTTTTTTGAATAGAGAAACGAGTACCTTACATTATGCCAGCATTGAAAGATTGAGACTGAGAAGGAACAATCAGAAAAGTAGGAAAACCAGGAAAAAAGTGTCATGGGCTCCAAGGAGTATAGTGATTTAAGAAGGCAAAGAAGGTTTAATGTAGCAAAGGAAATCAAATAAGATAAGGGTCTAAAAAATTTTACCTTGGCATTCAGGAGATCATTGATGACCTTGGGGAGAGCAGTTTCCGTGGGGAGTAGGTTCACGGCAAAATGGCACTTACTAGAAACTTGATTGGGGATCTCGTGGTTAACACTGTCCCCATATTTTCAAGAAGGATTAGGTTCCAGTGATGTGAAAGAGCCTTTTATTTCTGTCCTATATGAACTGATTTGAATTCTTTACTGCTAAATATAGTTCAGCTATATCAAGAAGTGACAGTGCAGGTACCAAAGCATTGGTAATAGCTTTTGAGGTTCTGAGGCAAAAGGCTCCCGAGCTGTCTATTTAGGTTAATCGATCATGTTTTATTTCTGCAGTATGGATGGATTTCGACTGGTGAAATTGAATGAGGTCATCCGACAAGTGGATATTGTTATTACCTGTACAGGTATGATTATAACATGTAAAATGGGGTGGCACTTGGGAACACTTTTATGAAACAAGTGAAAAATGACTGAAAATGTTCTGAACCAAATCAGACTCTGAAAGCCAGAGATAGCAGTCCACAAAACCAGTCAACCTTTTGTATTCTTTCTGTCTCTTTCGAGCTCTGACCAAAAGTATACCTGCAGGTCATTCCTAGGGGAAGTTTCCTCCCCATCTCTTTGTTCTGTATCTCTATCCACTTTCAACCACCGAAGAGATGGCTAGAGATGAGTTTTATTTGGGAAACCAGATCTTAGATTTGTACATTTGATTGTTTTTTTATTTTACTTCCAAAACTGATGTATATTTCTTTCTAGTCCCTGTAATTAAAGCAGGGTAGAGCAAAATTCTTCATAGTTAGAGAAAGTGGGAAAGAGAACTGTGTTAATTCCTAAGAGGTAGATTTTGAGTTTTCGAGAGGAATATGCAGCAGTGGCTAGTTGTCTTGGACTGAGATTTTTAATCTTTATGGTAGAACCATAAACTGTTGGAACATTGGTTTTCTTTTATAATTACATTTTAGAGGAAGAAAATTGGAGTATTTGAGGATAAAAGTATATATGTAGGCTCAGGAAGAGCTGGGGGCAGAGAAGAGGGATCACAAGAAACTGTTCTTGCTGCCCATCAATCCATTAAGATATTTTTTAAAGTAGGTTTATTGAGATCTAACTCACATACCAGAGATTTTACCCACTTGAGTTTACAGTTTAATGTTTTTTACCAAATAGGGTCATGCAGCCATCACCACAACCTGATTTTTTTATTGAGATACGTAATCCACATATCAAAAAATTCACCCTGTGTACTCTTCAGTGATTTATTTATTTATGATTTTTTAATCCTCACCCAAGAATATTTTATTACTGATTTTTAGAGAGAGGAAAGGGGAGTGAGAGAGAGAGAAACATCTGTGTAAGAGAGAAAGCCCGATGGGTTCCCTTTCCCATGTGCCCCAACCAGGGATCGAACCTGCAACCTTGATATGTTCCCTGACTGGGAATCAAACCCACAGCCATTTGGTGTACAGGCCAATGCTCCAACTGAGCCACCCAGGCAGGACCAGTGATTTTTATTTTATTTATTTATTTTGGAGAGGTTAAAAAAAGTCTATTTTTTTAAAATTCCGGGACATTTTCATCATTCCTAAAAGAAACCCCATGCTATTAGCAGTCACTTCTCATTCTGCCCTCTACCCTCCCTCAGCCCTAGGCAGCCATTCATCTCTGTCTGTATAGATTTGCCCATTCTAGACATGTCATATAAATGGAATCATACAGCATGTGGTCTTTTGTGACTGGCTTTTTAAAATTCAACATAATGTCAATGTTCATATGGTGGCATGTAGCAATATTTCATTTCTTTTTACTGCTGAATACTAGTCTATTTTAAGGATATACTATACCAGATTTTATTTATGCATTTATCAGTTGACGGATACTTGAGTCGTCTTCACTTTTAGGCTGTTAGGAAGCATGCTGCTGTCGCTGTGGAAAGCAGTATGGAGGTTCCTCAAAAAATTAAAAATGGATCTGCCTTATGACCCAACAATTCCACTTCTGGGTATATATCTGTGGAAACCCCAAACACTAATTCAAAAGAATATATGCACCCCTATGTCCATTGCAGCATTATATACAATAGCCAAGATATGCCTGCAACCCAAGTGCCCATTAATACACGAGTGGATAAAAAAGTTGTGGTACATATATACATATATTATTCAGCTGTAAAAAAATATGAAATCTTATCATTTGCTTCAGCACGGATAGACCTAGAGGGTATTATGCTAAGTGAAGTAAGTCAGACAGAGAAAGACAAATACCATGTGATTTCATTTATTGTATATGTGGAATCTAAAGAACAAAACAAATGAACAAACAAAATAGAAACAGACTTACAGATACATAGAACAGACTGGTGGTTGACAGAGAGGAGGGAGTTGGGGGACTGGGTGGAAAAGGTGAAGGGATTAAGAAGTACAAATTGGTAGTCACAAAACAGTCACAGGGCTGCAAAGTGCAGCATGGGGCATATAGTCGGTAATATTGTAGTAACAATGTGTGATGCCATACATGGTTGGGGGGACCCCTTTGTAAAGTGTGTGATTGTCTAACCACTATCCTGTACACCTAAAACAAATACAAAACAGTATTGAATATAATTGAAAAAAAGAATAATGCCGCTGTGAACACTGTGTGAAAGTTTTTCTGTGAACATGGTTTCAGTTTTCTTGGCTGTATACCTTCAGGTGGAATTGCTGGATCATATGGTAACTCTACTTTTAACATTTTGAGGAATTGCCAGACTTTTCTAAAGTGACCCCACCATTCTATGCATGAGAACTGCAGTTTCTTCACATCTTTGCCAATATTTGTCAGTGTCTGTCTTCTTGCTGATGCCGTCCCAGCAGGCATGAAGTAGTGTCTCACTGTGGCTTTGGTTTGCGCTTCCCTGCTGATGCTGAGCATCTTTAAAGAAATGTCTATATGGGCCATTGGCTCGTTTTTTAAAAAAAGATTTTACTTATTTATTTTTAGAGAGAAGTGAAGGGAGGGAGAAAGGGAGGGAGAGAAATAACGATGTTTGAGGGAAACTTCAACCGGCTGCCTCTTGCACCCCTCCAACCAGAGACCTGGCCTGCAACCCAGACATGTGCCCTGACTGGGAATTGAACTGGTGACCTTTTGGCTTGAGGGATGATGCCCAACCCACTGAGCCACACCAGTCAGGGCATTTGTTCATTTTTAAATTGGGTTGTGATTTTATTGAGTTGTCTGAGAGTTCCTTACAAATTTTGGATTCAAGTTCCGTATCTGTTATATGATTTGCAAATATTCGTCCTGTTCTGTGTGCTGTCTTTTCACTCTCTTGGTGGTATTATTCGTAGCACAAAAGCTTTAATTTCAGTGTGGTTCGGTTTGTTTATTTATTTTTTTGGTTCTTGTGCTTTACATGTTATATCTAAGAAACCATTGCCTAACTCAAGGTTAGAAAGATTTATTCCCATGTTTTGCTAAGAGTTTTAGTTTGGGCTCTTACGTTTAGGTCTCTGATCCACTTCAAGTTAAATTGTACATGTGGTGTGAGGTAGGGGTCCAGCTTCATTCCTTCTCATGTGGCTGTCTCTTGTGTTTTTAAGGTAACAAGAATGTGGTAACCAGAGAGCATTTGGACCGCATGAAGAATAGCTGCATTGTTTGTAACATGGGACATTCCAACACGGAGATTGATGTGGTAAGATGAAGCGACTCATCACTGGGGGCTTTTTCTTTTCTCCTTGCCAAGAAAAAAAACTGGAAGAGGAAAGAGCAGGGTCACCAGGCATCCTAAATGTGCCTGTCCTGGCAGGGCCGTCCACAGTCTGTTCCCTTACTAGCCCTATCATCTGTGCTTGTGGATAATGTAAAGCTTCTTTGTCTCAACGTGATCATTTCAAATGATCGTTGTCTTCCACCCAAGCTTGATACCTACTTACACTGTAAGCCATTTTATCTTTATGTTTAGGAGTCAGAGCTGTGTAAGTTCAAAACTACAAAAAGGGTATAATAAATATGAGTTAGTTTTTATAAAATGATTGTCAGTATCTTGGGGGTGTTTAATCTTACCATAAAAGTGAGATAAGTAGGTTGGTTTAAGGAAGTAAGTCCACGAGTGAACTCTATGGGCTGGCATGAGAACATGGCTTATGTTTAACTGTGTCTGGCAGATCCTACGGTTTCTTTTTTCTCTCTGCCTCTTTCACTGGGCTCAGTCTCCCCTGGACTGTTTTCCAAACGTATAGTGATTAGGTCTGTGGGTGCCACAGTCAACTCAGTGGCGCATGTTCCTCATATTCCTCAAACCTGGAAAATATATCACTTTGGTTCTCTAATTTGATTATATTCACCTGAAAATTTTTCAATCCAGCATAACACTTGGTCCAACTAAGTTGCCCAAGTAGTAGTTAATAGAAGTGTTATTTATTTCTTTTCAGACTTACCAAAGTATCTCATTCTGACTTTCACTCTGGTTTTAAATTTTTGTGGCATTATTCTGGCACAACCGTATTTCTCTCTGGGTAAATGGCTCAAGCAAAGCATGCTTTTACCTCCACTGAGGGCTGCTCTGATTGAGCTTCAGCACTGCCAGGTAAGGATCAGTTCATTCACTGAGAGCCTATGGGTAGTGTCTATTTTAAATGGTTTCTCAGAGTATCTGTTTTAAATGGTGTTTCTTTTTAACTCTGCTCTGTTCTTCTATTTATAAAAATAGCTGGACAAACAACCTGCCAAAGCCTGTTTCTACCCTCGAGGTTTCTGAGTGGCGTGGCTCCATTACTGTGTTTTACCTTGATATTTTGCTTGTAATGAATCACTTAGTTCTTTTTGTAGTTGTTGTTAAGTTTCACTCATGTGCCATACTGCCCCGCTAGTAAATAGTCTAAGATATTAATATTTCTAAAGCTGTCTAGCACATGCTTACACTTTTCTGGATTAATCTGCTTACAGAGCCCCAGTGGGAAAAGCTTAAGGAAAGTAGTCCCACTCTAGGCCCGAATGAGAAGTTTTCTGACTAAGGGAAGGGGGAAGGAATTTTCCCCTTCTAAACTCTCAAGCACTGAAATAAAAATAATTCCAAATGCAATTATGTATTTTTATATTTTTACTTTATCTCATTTCATCCTCTTGACCACCCCATGAGACATTATTCTATCCTTGGCTTTCAGTTTGGGAAACTAAGAAGTTAAGTGCATTATTTAGTCATTGCTTTGATTCAGAAATGAAATGAGAACACAAAATTCAGGATTTTTTTACTTCTAGGCTAGTTTTGCTTTTTTTTAAATTTGTTTTCCTGCATGGTGTGCTATTCCCTTCTCATGATTCTAGATTAACTTCAAATTGTGAAGGTAATCTCTCCTCTGAATATAGCCCAGACATTAGTAATATCTCAGGATGAGGTTAGAGAGGTAATGAGCCAGACCTTACAAGGTCTCATGGGCCATTGTGAGAATTCCTGATTATATTCCAAAATAAATGGGGAGCCCTCGTAGGACTTATAACAATCTGACTTCTGTTTTAGAAGGATGGCTTGTATTTTTAGAGGATCACTCTGGCTTCCATGTTGAAATTAGGCCTAGTTTTGCAAGTATTGCTAGGTAGCCCAGTATCTGCCAGGGACACTAGGCAAAGGCCATCTCTCAGTTGTTTTTGTACTTTTCCTAGAAAGTACAAGACTAAACCGAGTAGTCCAGAGAAGGGGATGCTCAGAAGAGCTTTAGAAAAATTCAGTTACTGAACCTTTGGTGGTAGTGTCACAGGGTATATAAAATAAAATTTAAGGAAATGGCAAAACTCAACTAATAATTGAAACCAGAATGTTCGATCCCTATTTAGCAAATTTGTATTGAATACTTGCTCTGCCCTGTGCCAAGTGCTTGTCTGAAGAATAGCAGTGAATAACAATATGCTTGCTATCCTGAACTTTATATTCTAATGTAGGGGACAGATAATAAATAAACAGATAACTACTGTCAGTTAGTGCTTAATGTTGAAGAAGAACAGCAAGGTGAAGACCTTGAGGTTGCTGTTTTAGTTAGGGTGATCAAGGAATGTCTTTTTGAGGAGATAACGTTTGAAGAAAAACCTGAATGAGTTGCAGGAGCAAGCCCTCTGAGCATTCTATTCAGAGAGAATGGCGAGTGAAAGACCCTGAGGTAGAAAGTGCTTAACGTGTTTGAGGAACAGAAGGGAGGCCATCTTGGTAGGAACAGAATGGGCCAGGGGCTGGGGCCAGGAGACAGCTCAAGGAGTACGTGTCATGTAGAGCTTTGTAGGCCATGATAGGACTTTGGATTTTATTCTGGGTACAAGGGAAGCCATTGGATGGTTTTGAACAGGTGACTGACAAAATCTGACTTACATTTTATTTATTTTTTTTATCATTTTTTACTTTCAATTACAGTTGACAGACATCATTATATTAGTTTCAGGTGTACACCCCAGTGATTAGACATGTAACTTACTAAATGATCATCCCAATGAATGTCGCACCCAATCTGGCACCATACATAGTTATTATAATATTATTGATTATATTCCCTGTGCTTACTCTACATCCCCATTACTGTTCTGTAACAACCAATTTGTACTTCTTAATTCCTTTACTTTTTTCACCAAACCCCCCTCCCATCTGGCGACTGTCAAAATGTTCTCTGTGTCTATGAGTCTGTTTCTGTTCTGCTTATTCATTTATTTTATTTTTTAAATTTAACTATTGATATATATTTATTGCCATTTTATCATTCTTTTTTTATTTATTAATTTGAGAGAGATTTGTTGTTCCACTTATCTATGCATTCGTTGGTCGACCCTTGTACGTGCCCTGACCAGGACTGAACCTGCAACCTTGGTGTATTGGGATGATGCTCTAACCAACTGAGCTACCCGGCCAGGGCTTATTGTTCATATTTTTATCTTTTTTTCCTTCTTCTTAAAGAAGACCCTTTAACATTTCATATAATACTGGTTTGGTGGTGATGAACTCCTTTTAACTTTTTCTTGTATGGAAAGTTCTTTATCTGTCCTTCAATTCTAAATGATAGCTTTGCTGGGTAGAATAATCTTGGTTGTAGGTCCTTGCTTTGATACTTCTTGCCAATCTCTTCTGGCCTGCAAAGGTTGTTTTTACAGCCAGAGTTAGGGGGACTTCTCTTTCCACCACTGGAACCCTGGGCTGGGGGGCCTGGTGTGTGACTGGGACCCTGGATTCCTCAGCAGGGAACTCCACAGCTGAGACATCCTTTTGGAATTTTAGCCACCACATGTTGGTGTGGGCTCCATCCCTCCATCACACAAGTCTCAGTGTATCATCTTCTTTAAATTCCCTACCTGCAGGACTTCCATTTAGCTCAACTTCAGGTGGTTCTGAATGACGGCTGTTCTGTAGTTTAGTGGTAATTTCGATGTGGTTGTAGGAGGAGGTGAGTACTGCGTTTACCTACAGCTACACAGACCTCTTGACCAGAAGTTCCCTGACTTATGTTTTAAAAGATTACTCTGGCTGTTATATAAAGAAAACATGTCTGGAGCTTGGGCAGTGATAGGGACAACAGGAGGCTCTTTGAGTATTTCCAATGATAGTAGTCGGTAGCTTGGATCAGACGGGTAAGCTGTGAAGGCGGTAAGTAGTGGTCTTTCGTGAAGGCAGGATCAGTGGGATTTACTAAATGGACTGGGCGTAGAGTGGGAAAGAGAGTGGAGAATCACTGTAAGTCAACTCAGTGAAGCTGCGAAGGAGAATAAGTTGGTAAGTTTTTACTCAGATTTTTATTTTAATCCTCACCCAAGGATCTGTTTATTGATTTTAGAGAGAGGGAGAAACACTTGTTGGCTGCCTCCCATACGTGCCCTAATCAGGAATCAAACCCACAACTTAGATACTTGCCCTGATCAGGAATCGGATCCTCAACCGTTTGGTGTACGGACTGATGCTCCAACTAACTGAGCCACCTGGCCATGGCTTTCCAGATATTTTTAGTATTCAAAAACTTAAGGTTTTTTGTGTTTTTTTTAAGTAGAAATTTATAGTTTTCCCCAACCTTGAGGTGTTGACTGTTGCATATTTAGGAATGAATAGCTAGCTCATCAAAAGTTGGTCATTTAGAAAGCTGCATTTGTTTCCGAGGAATATTAATGCTGTGAATACTTTGGGAACTTGTGACGGGGACTGTGCTCTTAGCTGCCTTTTGGCCATGTTTACACATATGTCCTCTGCCTTGGAAGCAGACCTGCTTACCCACACGCATCCATAGAAGGTCTGTATGGTTGTCAGCTTCCCAGTTCAGGTGGTTAGACCGTGATGTACACAGGCTTTAGAAGTTTTTGTCAGCCAAAGAATTGCACCTGAGACTTGCTATTGACTCCATGCTTTGCAGGACTAGAACCACAGTTGTTCTCCCTGAAAAAACTGACGTGCATTGTCCAAAATTGTGTACTACCAACTTGTGCAAGCACAGTAACTGGCTAATTTACAGTGCGACATACACCTAGTTTGAGAACGTAGTCTGCATTAGGGAACTTTTTCCTGGAGGATTGTTTAGTGATTATAAATCCAAAGTAAAGACAATTGGATGCCTTTAAGAGAAATTCTTGTAAAGCTGAGCCATAGGGAACCCTTCTCGTGAGCAGCGTGACTGCCAAATAGACCCACATGGGTTGTTGGAGCTGCAGGGGCAGCTCTTCAAACCCGCTTCTACGCTGACCCTCAGGTCTCTTGCTGGCAGCGTAGCCATTCCTGTGCTCCCGTAAACTGCCTCTGCCGTAGGCACTGATCATTTTATGATGTTCCTAAGAAGTGTCCTTTCCTTGATTCCACCATATCTTTTTTCCTCATGAAATCCTTTCTAAGACAGGTATTAGAAATACTTTCTAAGAAAATATTTCTAAGACATACCTTCTTGTTAATCATGGAGTAGCTCTTAACTCCCAATCACCAACATTGCTTGTCTTCTGGAAGATTAGGAGTGTGAGACACTGAGAACTTGAGGTACTGTAAAGTCCCCTCATCTCAATAAATGCCGGTGTCACCCAGGAGTATAGTATCTCTTGGCTCTTCGTGGTTAGTGCCTTCTGTGGTGATATTTCTAAAGGCTAAGGGGTTTACCTTGTATATCCCTAGCTTCCCAAAATTATCTGCTTGCTTAAATTTCTTTGTAACTCTATTTACAGTGCTTACTTATAAAATTTTTTTAATTATAATTTTAAAGTAATACTTGTTTAGCTTAAAATTTCAAACAATATAAATATGTTTAAAGTAAGTAAAAAATTTACATAATTGAAATTATATTATTCTGCAACTCGATTTTAGTTTTCATTTAGCAATAAGGAATGGTTTTCATGTTAATACGTATAGATACACTTCTTTTTTTTGAAAAAACAATTGCATAATATTCCACCATATAGAATTATCCCGATTAGCCATTTTCTTGTTGATTTACATTTTTCCTATTATAAATAACACTGGATGAACATTCTTGGGCACTTGTATTTTTGAACTTGAGGAAATATTTCTATAGGATAGAGAGCCTTAAAAGATTGGTCGGGGCTGGGTGGCAGGGCGGAAAAAAGAAAAAAAAGATTGGTCAGGGATTAGGTACATACAGAATTTTGTTAGCTACTGCCAAATTGCCCGCTAGGAAGGTAACCAATTTATGAAACTGACATCTTCAGAAATTTTTTTATTTCCCATCTACCTGATGAATGGGCCAGACCATTAATACAGTCCGGAACATACTGAAATATCATTACATGTCTGTCTGTCCCACAAGACTGATACTGAAAAGGAGATAGCCCCTATCTATAAGTAGCCCACAGTGTTAGCTATCACCGCGTCCTTTACTGCAGTGCCTAGAACGTAGTATGCACTTTAGTAAATAATTACTGTATATCTGAAGTGTGTCTCTGTATTTGTCTGAAAACAGCTATTTGGCAGAACTTCCCAACTTCACCAACTTGAGGCAATAGGTAGCCTTAGACGATGGATTCCCTTTCTATTTTAGGCGTTGCCTATTGGAAGAAGGAAGTTGTCTTCTGTCTAAAACCTGTGGCTGTTATCTGATTGCTGCTGTTAGTACACTTAACATTTCTCCTCTTGTTCTCGGAATATGCAATATACAGAAACGGAAGGAGGGTGAGCCATTGGGAGCTTTACTCTACCGTTAAGCATTTCTCTCTCTAAAGGCTACTTCACATCCGCACTTAGGTCACAAAGCTTCTGTAACTTTAGGGTGAACTGCCAACGTTAAGAAGGGAGAAACCGAGACACCGGGACGTGAGGGCAGTGCTTGGGCCCCAGCATGCTGTGTTCAGGACATTCGGCCTCTTCTGACTAATCTCACTCAGCCCTGATCCTCTTTCTGTGTGTGTGTCTCCTCGGCACTTACGTATTCAGTTTGCACTGTATTAATTTGCACTTGTTTGCATGTTGCTTTGTAAGTATTTTAAAGGCTTTCCCCCCTCACATACGTATTGTTTTGTGTCCCCAACCAAAATAAGAGCTTTTTGAAGGCAGAAACCATGTCTTCGGTTTCTTTTGTATTTCCCATAGCACCTTTTACTGTGCTCAGCAGAGAGTGGGCGTACTGTATATGTTGTGGAATGCCATCCTGAGTGATCTCTCCCTGGCTGGGCCTAAGATTAAATTTCCTGAAATGGAACAGTCCTAACCAACCCAGGACAGGTATTCTCCATCTGGCATGTTGGTTGCTCCTTTCAACTTGCTATTTGAAATGGCTCCCTTCAACGTCTTTCCGGCCACGGAGTGGGGCCTGGCATGGCTGACGATGAGCTTGCTGTGTGTGTTCCAGGCGAGTCTGCGGACACCGGAACTGACCTGGGAGCGAGTGAGATCCCAAGTTGACCACGTAATATGGCCTGATGGCAAGAGGATAGTATTGCTGGCAGAGGTAAGACCTGAGGCTGGTAAGAGAGATCCGGCCCTTTTGGGGGAGACTGCGACACCCAGCTCCCCCTTTCCTTGTGCTCGCTCATCCTGTTCAACTCCTCTTAAGCACAAGCTTGACTATTTCCCTGATGGATTTTGTGTCTAACTTTGAAAGGTCTTTTCATTTTCATTTGACAGTTAGGAAACTATTTTGGTTCCCCACTTTTCCCCAATTATCCTGTCTCTCTATGTCACTCTACAGGCTGAGTCACATAATAACTATTACTGTAAAAGAAATTAATGAATAGAACCAGTGCCACTCTGAGTGATGCTCACAAAGAGATAATGTCACTTGTGGGAAGATTCAATCAGCAGGCACAAATTAGACATCCCTGGCTGTAACTAAGACTAGCTTAGGCAAGCTGCAGGTGGGGCGTGTCTCTGCTGATAGCTTCCCTGCTACTGAATGTCCTTTCTCCTGCACTGAGCCCGACATGCACTGTCATAGGTACTGAGCTCTATCCTGGTTCTGTGATTGGTAGTCCCCTCTCCTGGCTTCTTCTGGCTCTGACTTAGTCTTGAGTTTCATTCCACGTGGCCTTTTATGGCAATGTTTGGCCCCTTTTCCTTTCTTGAAAGCTTCTCTTCCCTGGTCCTAAATTCCTGGCGGCTATAACGATGCCCCTTGTTTTTACCTGGACGCTTTCTCTTCTTTAGGGAAAGATGCCAAAATAACAAGGAGGATAATAATACTTTTCCCAAATTTTGAGCTTGTCTCTTCTTTTCCCTTTTTTGTTTAAATTAAAGAAACTGAATTTGAAAATGTAAAATATATACTGCCTTCATCTAGGGGCTGTTAGACTTATGTGTGTGTATCCTTCCTGTTCTCTTTACCGTTCCTCCCCTTATCTCACTTTCTCAAATACTTCACAGCATCTGTGAAGGGGCTGAATTATTTCCTCACAAGAAAGGAGTTGTGCTGGGGGGCAGAGGACAGATTGTTAAATATTCATTAATTGCTTTGATGTCAGGCCACTGTCTGGTGACTTATTTCTACTTGCTCTGGAAGGTCGTATCTAGTCATTTTGATGACAAAAGCAAGGACCAGTTGTTTCGGATTCTTATGATTGAGCAAAGAAAATTGTCAAGTTTCCTAGGAAATAAAGTAGGAAAAGATGGCATTGGGGGCAGTTTCTGGCTCTTCTAGTCTCTGAATCATCCACTCAAGATGCAAGACTGCCCTTGAATTTAGGAGAACCAAACTGAGGAAGAAGCACAAAAATCATCACAGCTTCCTAAACCCAAAAAAAATCTTCCCTCCCAACCTGGAAAGATTGCCCCTGGATTTGACTGCGTCGTTGTTCCGGACGGTCTTTCAAAGGACTGTCAGTACCTTAGAGGGAGAATACGCTGCTGTAGAAAGTAGGGAATTCAGACACGTGCGCTCTTCCGTAGCCTAAGCCTCAGTATCATGTGACCCTCTCTATTCCTTTGTACGTAATCCCAGAGATCTTTTGTCTGTTACCTTCATCAGATTTTCCAGAACTTTCCATGGTTTCACTTCAATGTCAATCAGTTAATTTCTATTTATTGAGCACCTGCTTTTTGCCCAGCAGTGTCAGTTGGGAAGTATTCGGAGACTGGCAGGCATGCTCTTCCCTCACTCCTCAGAGGCGGGAGACTTTGTCCTAACCAGTCTGGGTCTGAACCCTTGCTCCCTAGGGCCGTCTGCTGAACCTCAGCTGCTCCACAGTGCCTACGTTTGTGCTCTCAATTACCGCTACTACTCAGGTAAGGCCTGCAGAGTGGGAAAGCAGTGGGCTGGCGAGGGTCATAAGACCATCCGGGTCTCACCTGGTATGGGCTGGATTGCTGTGAATGGCACGTTGGCATCCATCTGTCTGCTTTTCCAGGCTCTTGCCTTGATAGAGCTTTACAATGCTCCTGAGGGTCGCTATAAGCAAGATGTCTACCTGTTGCCTAAGAAAATGGGTAAGCATGTGCTCTTCCATCCCCATCCTTACCAAAGCAGTTCCGAGTCAGATGCTAAATGAACTTTGGGGGCATTCTATTGCTTAAGAATAGGGGGAAAAAATATGTTTATCTTGTAAAGTAGGAGCTGTGATTCCTAGGGTCCATCCTCAGCTGATTTATCATATTTTCCACATGGGTTGCTCCAGAGAAGTTGTGACACTTTGTTGTGATTTAGTTTACTTGCCTGTGAATTTTACGGATTTTCTCTCATATGTAAGAATCTCAAAGGAGAAAAAGATTTTCCCCGAGACAGAGGAACCATCCCTTACCTTGTGACATCTGACTTACTGCATTCTGGATAGCCTCTACCAGACTTTTCTCAGACCAAGAAGGCTTCCGTACTACATCTAACTCTCACCCCATTGTTTCAGGCCGAAGGGAAGCTGCTGAATAGCTTCTGTGGAGAGTTTAGTTATGTGGGTGTTTTGTATAAGAGAAACATTAAACTGTCTTAAATTTTTAAAGAGCCCACCTCAAGCACCTGAACTGATACAGGTGCTTTATAAGCTCCCGAAGCAGAGGTCAGGGAATGTATCAGCTTCTGGTTTCGTTTTGCTTTAGCACTAGGTACAGAGCAGCTGTTAGAAGTTGACATGTGTTACCTTGATAGCCACCTGGGAAGGACATAAAAGGAAGAGAACAGTCCGTATTGTGAAAGAATATGTAATGGTTAGGGAAACCAAACAAGTACATAGGCAATGACATAAAATTCTGAAAAATATGTATGTAGGTAAGAGAATATAAACAGAAACACATAAGAGAACTAAGCCTACTGAAAGCAAAGCAAACAATGTAGTCTCATTCTTAGTCATTCCTTTCAGATTTACCAGTATTAGTTTTTCTGAGTAACTCAAAGTATGGAGTTCAAGGCAGAACCAAAGTTGGAGCTTCCCATTTTTCAGTCCCCCCACTCTCCCAACCTTTGTTTTAGACCCAAAGGCCTATTACTGCTTTCATCTCTCCCTTAACCTCTCTGAGGAGAAGGAACGTTTCAAAGTAAAAACAGCCTGTAAGGAAGAAAGGTTATGGCTTTGAAAAGGTTATGGGCTCGAAGCACAAGAACTAAGATTCCTTAGAACTAAGGGCCAGTGAGCAAATTGAGCATTTTTTATTCTGCTCCAAGACTTAGAAGGTGCGTTTCAACTTTTTAAGGCCTAACCTGGAGAGAATAGCCAGACAAAAGGCATGAATGCTTACACCTGTGCTTCTGTGGTCTGTTCCAGATGAGTATGTGGCCAGCCTGCACCTGCCCACCTTTGATGCCCACCTGACAGAGCTGACAGATGAGCAGGCCAAGTATCTGGGACTCAACAAGAATGGGCCCTTCAAACCTAACTACTACAGGTGCCTTGGGTTCCCCAGAAAACAGGGAAGCCTGGGCCGTGGAGAGCTTCCTGCATTGGGATCCGTCTTTGCGTCATCACCATAGTTACATGGACTCAGAAAAAGAAACCCACCCTCCCTCACTGCCACCCACAAAGGACTCAGCTGAGGTTTTCTCCAGACATTAGCGGTCCCTTTCCTGAGTTTACCTTTCTTCATTTCATCTTCTTGATATGATTTTTACCTCTACGGAAATTTCTCTATGGAGAAGTACTGGCCTTTTTTACTGATGTGAAAAAGCCCCACAGTGATCTGCCCTCACCACACACTCCAGAAACGTCCCTGCCTCCCTATCACACCTCTAGGCAGGCTCTTCCTGCCCCAGCATCCCCACAGGCTGATAACCTCACAGTCTCATCTTTCTTTTTCCCTCCAGGTATTAATTTCCTGTAACTCAAGCCAGAAGAAGTTTTAAGGAATAGAACTCCAAGCCTTTTCTCCACTCCTATACAGGAAAGAACCCAGCAAGCTGCTTCTCCAATCAGCTGCCCGCCGTGCTCACCCTATATATTAGGTTATTTATTTATTAAAATCTAGAATCCTGTGCCTGTCGCTTTGGCCCAGAGTGGTTACTGCCCTGAGGGCTGTGAGAGCAGCAGAGGACAGACCGAGGAAGTAAAGAAGCGGGGTAACCATTCCCAGTGCACCTTTTGCGTTATTCCCCACTGAAGCCTTAGCAGTGGTCATTTTTCTCTTGGCCAGGCACAGGAGTTAGTCCAGGGACTCCAGACTCCTTGTTTCCTGGGGTTTTCTGGAATAAATGTTCAACAGCTGCCTTTCTTAGCTTTGGTTTGTCCCCAGGTAAGGCTTTTTGGAAGCCACTGAATTAACATGGCCTGGGTGCCCAGCCTCGGCCGTCACTGTCACTGCCTTCTTTATAAAATGGTTGGAAGGAAGGAGTGTTATGGCTTTGGCAAGTTACACCAAGAACTCAGCTGTGCCTGTGCCTACTGGGAGTCTCCTTGGCCCAGGACCACGTTCTTCTCCTTAAATATTGATGTCCATTTTAACACTTTCTGGTTCCAAGAGGAATGTGTCTCCATTATTTCCTCAGCAGCCCTGTTATCTGCCAGACTTTTTTTTTTTTTTTTTTTTTTTTTTTTTTGCTGTCTTTCTAATGCAACTAACCTCTGCTCAGAAAGGGGGGGCGGGCAGCCCATAGTTTTACTTCCTTGTCATTTAACTGGATAGCCCCCAGGAATCCCCTCCAAATTGATACTATCTCAGAAATCTCCGTTGTGAAACATTGCTTCCTGAAACTTCCTCTTCCTGCCTAAAACTATTCCTGAAACTGATCAGGCAAAGGCATACTTTCCTAGGGACTTGGGGTCGTAGGGTTTCAGAAAAGGGACAGGTCTTCCAGGTTGATACCCTAAAGAAGCAGAATGTATTTATTTGACTCCTGGGAGGGGCTTAGCAGCTTAACTGGCTAAACTGTACAGAGTGGACGCTGCAAACGGGGTCCAGATGATCCAAGCTACTTTGACCAGGTTGAACTTCATCAGACATTCAGCCATTGATGAGACTGAAATCCAGTGTCTCCGCATTTGGTCTGTGGTGTGTCTTCTCTGTTGGGATATCTTTTCATGTTCTGGCCTTTTCCATCGTAGGAGTCTGTATTTCAGAGGTTGTTTCTTGAGTAACTCCCATATTGCAAACAGTCACGTGAGCAGCCTGAAATTTTATGTCCCACCTAAGGGTTTGATTCCTTTTGGAAACTGACCTGTTGGTCTTAGGGTTCCACTGGAACCAGATAGGTTCTAAGAGTTAAAGTGTAGAGTGGCTCTACGAATCTTGAATGAAATGAGTCCCTTTACCCCCTGCCAACCCTACTTACACTCTCAGGTTTGTTTTTTCATTTTTTTTCCCTATCGTGGTCTGCCTCAAAGTCTCAAGACCAAGTTAACTCAAGAAAACACCAGACCACCCAGGATCACTGTAACCTTCCCACTTGAACTTTCCTCCCCAACCTCCATCTTCTCCAACTTACCTGGTCTTCACATATATCCTTGGAGCTCGTCTGCAAGTGATCTTCCCTTTGGAGGTATGGAGGTGGACCTTAGGTCAATGGCTGTTTGCCGCATTAAATACTGTATAGGCTCAGCCCATGTAATCTGGTTCATTGGAGGCTATATATATGTCTTAGCAAGTACTGGAAAAGGGCCACGTACGTGGCTGTATTCTTTCATAGAGATCATAAATGCTGAAAATTCCACTAGGCCATTTAATTTTTTCATGTGCCTACCCAGTTCTGATTTTCATATTAATTGGATCCCTTTTGCAAAAGATTGAATTCTTTGTACCTTATATCCAGATATTCCATTAGGCAGATGTCTGGACTCA
The DNA here is from genome assembly GCF_022682495.2 of Desmodus rotundus. Classification (NCBI taxonomy): domain Eukaryota; kingdom Metazoa; phylum Chordata; class Mammalia; order Chiroptera; family Phyllostomidae; genus Desmodus; species Desmodus rotundus. The sequence continues at coordinate 75,594,525 of NC_071392.1, forward strand.
GCCTATTGTGTTCTTAGGCCAAAAATCATAACCTGCTTGTTTCTCAGCAAAGCCTGGCCCTCTGTAGAGCGTACTGTGTGCTGACCCTGACAGAACACGCCCTGCCTCGCTAGAGGGAAGAGAAACCTATTCCAAATGAAAAAGGAGCCACACCGGGCTTCGCAGTTAGGTTTGCCAGTGTTGCTGCCCACACATAGTGAGGTATTTGCCCCTGAGTTTCAGGTGACTTCTCTTCCTTTCTCTCTGGGGATCCTGTGTCAATCAACCATTAAGAAGGAGACCCAAGCCTCCTGAGAATTTGGGCTCTACCTTAGTGTTGGAATTTGGTCATTATTCCCTCTACCCTTGCAATCAGAGCGAATGTGTCTTCTTCCCTCAAGCTCCCACCTTAGATGCATCCTAGGTATGTGGAAGCATGGGAAAGAAGGCTAACTATCTCTGTATGTGGCCTTGGCCTGTGGGAATGCTTACCATTTTCCCTGTGATGAATTTGTGCTAGTATTCAAGGTCTTTTTTGCCTTCTTAATGTAAATATTGTTTTCTTTTTCTCAAAAAAGAAAAAAGTATCTGGTCTACCTTCCCTCTGCCCTCCTCCCTCTTCATCTTGTCCTCCCATATGAGCACAGCTCCCCATGGCCACGTGCTCCTGCAAAGCTTTTTTGCTGCTTGGCTTTTCTCCGAACAGATCTGAAATTGCTGCTCCTATGGTTTTCTCGAAATTAACTTTGTCACGGTTTTAAAAGAAATCAGAACGCATTGTTGCATTAAGCTCTTTTTAATAAAGGAAATCATGGAAAGAAAAGAGGCAACACCAGCAAATTATATGTGGACAAGTTCTAAACTATATATACACACATATATATAAAAATAATCACCTAGTCCTCATTGTCATCTTACTGAAAGGAAAGAAAACCTCTAAGGATCACCATTACTGAGAGGCTCTTGGAAATCTTAATGTCTAAGTGATTGTATTAGATCAGCAATAATGAACATGTAATCTCAAAAGATAAATAAAATATTCTTAAAGTGGATTCCTGTCTTGAGAGTATTCCCTGCTTCTGTGAACTACGAATTCAGAGATAAGAGCGGTTTCTGGGCAACAGGCTAAAGAGCCTGCTGGAGGGCAAGGGCGTGCCAAACTGACACAGCTACCAGCTGGCATGTTGAATGGCCTTAGCCTTGAGTCCCATGTTCCATGGTGGGTCATTCCACTAATTAATATCCCCCCCCACCTCCATTACATGTAAATATCCTGCTTGCTCAGAACCACCATCCTGGGGAGTTGAGAAGTGTAGGCTGAAGTCAGAGAAACTAAAACCTCATTCTAGGTTTTCCAAGCCCCCGGTGTGCTACCCTGAGCTGGAGAGTGCAGAAGTTTGCCGGCACCCCGTGATTTGGGACTTAAGGACCCCGATATTCAGGACCTGACAACATCCAACCACAGGGAAGAAAGTAATGTGGCAAAGGCTCGTCTCTGAGGCAGATTTTGCCTGACTAAATCAGTAACCAGAGGATGCGTCCAACTGCCTGTTCCTTCTCAACTACGAGTAGAGTAGCCACTTTTGAGCAGCTTTCTGGTAGCCAGCCTCTTCAGTTGGTAACTTAAACTAGTTCTACATTCTGAATGCAAGATATTTTCTCATTACACCCACACGTGCCTTTGACGGGGAGAGAAGAATGTTCTTTTTCTACTATTTTATTCAAGCTGCCTGATATTCCCCCAAACTAGGTATTTTAAGACTTCCTATATTTTATTTTTAAGTGTTCTCAGTGTCATGTTACCTATTTAATCACATATCTGACCTCCATGGATTAAAGTGAAAGTGCTTATATGGGAAAAGGGGTATGTTTCGTCCTTGTGATATACCTATTTATATATCCAACCCTCTGCCAGTAGCCTCAGGAAACCTGGATTTTGGGACAAGGAAGTGTGGTAGTGTAGATTTAAAAATAACTCGGCACAGGAGCCGTCTCTGGAAGATGGAAAAGCTTATGGACCAGCCCCTAATTAGCTCCGAGTTATGGGCACCACTGTGGTCAATGGTATTGATAGCTGTCACTTCCTTACTGACAAGTAAACTAAAAGAAGTTGAGTGTGTACCAATTCCATGGCCTCTAGTCTCAAAGTTGTCAGGTAATTTGGTTTCTTGTTCTTCCAGGAGTTGTTAGCAGATAGCTTCCTCCTCATGACAAGCTCTGAAAGTCTGGACCTAATAATGGTCAAAGAGATGTCTGATCTTTACTGTCTTCTTGTAAAAGGTTGTGGGAAAGGTAATGGGTTGAGGTCTCTTCTCATGTTAATTCTTTGCAGTCTCCATAATACCAGTCTTTCAAACCCCTTTTCTGAAAGTGAAGCCAGGTGGAGCTCTAGACTCAGCAAAAAGCTTTACATACGGGCCAGAGGGGACTTGAGAGGTGTCCTCAGGCCTACTTCCAACTGAAGATCACTCTGCTCCCTTTGCCCTAGGGATAGTCTGAAAAGGAACAAACCTCAAAACTGGCCACTCCTGTCTGCCTCCACAGTTGGGGATCCTCCTGATTGACTAGTCTCACAAAAGAGAACATGAAGTTCTGGGCTTGTCAGTCCTAGAGCTCTGACTGCTTACGAGGAGAGGTATTGGGAAGAGGGAAGGTAGAATAATTCTTTTATTAAGAAGCCCTAATGGGCTGTGCTGTGGCAGTGATGAGCTACGCGTAGGTTGTGCATTTCAAAGCCGAGTATGATTCCTTAATAGTTTAACAAATTATACCCTGAAAAGGATTCAGAAATCAAATAGTTTAGGCCTTGAGCCAAGGACTTTCTTGGAAATTCATATTAGTTCAATTCTGTTAACCATTGGGTCTCAACTCCAGAAGATTTTGCCCCTCTGGGGACATTTTGCAGTATCTGGAGACAATTGGTTGTCACCCTAGGGGGAGAGTATTATTGGCATCTAGTAGGAAAGGCCAGGGATTCTGCTAAACATCCTATAATACACAAGACAGACCCTCCCCCACAACAAGTAACTTTTCAGTCAAAAGTAAAGCACCCCTGTGTTATACATAAATGAGGCCTGGCTGGTGTGGCTCAGTGGATTGAGTGCCCTCCTGCGACCCTGGGGTTGCCAGTTCGATTCCCAATCTAGGGCACATACCTGTGTTGCAGGCCAGATGCTCAGTAGGGGGCGTGCGAGAGGCAACCACACATTGATGTTTCCCTCTCCCTAACCCTCTCTAAAAAATAAATAAATAAATTTAAAAACATACATAAATGAGGCATACAAAAATGAATACAACTTGGCCCTACTCTGGAGCTTCTATCCAGGTTGTGGGCAGGGTGGGAGGTGGGGATGAGAGGGTACAGTAAGGAGACGTTGGGGACCAGGGAGAGAAAGAACTCCGAAAGCTCCAAGGAGTGCTCACTCCCTCAACTCTGCCTTGATCTGTCACCTACTAACTAGCAGAGGAAAATGTGAGGGAAAGATGGGGTTAAGAAAGGGACAGAGTTGTCCCTAAGACATAAGAATAACTCCTTCAGGCCCCTTCCCTCTGTCCCTAAGACATAAGAATAACTCCTTCAGGCCCCTTCCTTTGGGATATTGTGGAAGGATTTGGATCTAGGCTGACTTGGCTTGACTGGGTTGTATGGGTTGAGGAGGGTCAAAAGGAAGACATTCTAGAGAAGGAGGCGATGACTAAATAGAACCTTTAAGGAAGGACAGAATAGCCACGAGAACAGAAAGTTTCCTCTAGAGAGAACTGTACCTTCAAAGACACTGAAACAAGATAGAATATGATACCTTGAGAACTGCAAGGAATAATTAATCTCTATGAGTCCTGATTTCCTCATCAGTAATATTGGCTTCGTGAAAACAACCTGTCAGAGAGAGGTGTCATAAACCTGGAAAGAGCCTGGTGCAATGCCTGGAAAAAAGTGTCACTTCAACAACTCCCCCCATTTGGTCCAGCCATTCCCCTCAGGCCGCTTATTACCGACCCAAACTGCCTACCCATTTACTAGTGCTTTTTAGATAAATTCCAGAGTGGGCAAGCCACACAGCCTCCTTTGCCCCAGGAGGGATCTTAGAAGAATGAAGCAAAAGACTGGGGGAGGGCAGGGCTTGCTCTCCATTTTTAACTCCCTGTATCACAACATAAGGAAGGTGCCCCACTTCAGCAAAGAAAGGCAGATGACCAGGAGCAGCCCGGAGAAACCCAGCAATTTCAGTGAAGTAAAAATGCCCCGCCCCTTCAACCTTATTCTCCCAGCTAAGTCCTCTCTCTGAGCGGCGTGAGTTCTCCTAAGACATCTCAGCTAACAGAGAGGACGAGTCCCTCGTTTCCTGCGGTGCGCCTGGCCACCCGGCGGTGCCATCCCTTCCCTGCGACGGCAGCGGGATTTGGGACGTGTGCAGGAACCGGGATTTGGGGGCAGAAGTCTGTGATAGAGGGAACGGAGACTGCAGTGGAGCAGTCTTCGGTGGAGACTAGAGCTCCCCGAAAGGTCGCTATTTGGGAGGGGGTAAGTGCAGAGGGCCCAGTATTCGGGAGGTAGACCTGGGAACAATCCAGGAGCCTTCCGCTATCAGCAACGCCGCAGGACTGGCACAAAAAAAAAAAGACAAGGGGGAAAAAATCCCATGAAGGAGCCCCCACCTCTTCTAAGTCCCGCTCCAAGATGTCGAACAGCCAATCGTGTCGCGGGGCGGGGCTGCAGTAAACAGTCGCAGCCAATAGCTGTGGAGGGGGTGGGGCCTGGCTGCCGGCGCGGGGTGGCGGGGTCGCCTTGGGCAAAGAGCTCTGAGCAGCTGGGGAGCCGCTGACCAGAGCCGCATGGAGAACCCCGTGGCGCCGGGGGCCGGGAGCCCGCCCGCCAATGGCAACAGCAACGGCAACGGCGGAGGCGGCAAAGGGAAGCCGGCGTCGCCTAAGGGCCGGGAAGCGTTCAAAAGCCAGCGGCGGGAGTCGGAGGTGAGCAGCCCGGAGAGCTTCTGTTGGAGCTGGGAGACACCCGGGGGCGGGAAGCTGTGGCTGGAGGCGATTTGCCCCGGTCCCTTACCCCCACCCCGAGGCCCCCCTGCTCCAGCGCGCCCCGAACCGCCCCGTACTGCGGGCTCTGCGGGGTCCGCCGCAGTCTGGACTCCGGACTCTGCCGCCCCTGATCCCTCTCCACCCGTCTCCTGCTGCTAGCAGGTCGGGGCTTTGTAGCTCTCTGGCCTCAGCTGCGGGAGAGGTAGCGCGACGTCGAGCGTACCGGATAGTTTTCAAATATTTATCTCACTAATCGCTGCAGCTCCTGGAAGTGGGAATTCGTATCTTCGATTTACAGAGCCGCAAACTGGCGCGGAGAGGCTGAGTGACTGGCGTGAGGGGCGGGAGACCGAGTTCCGCCGCAGTAAAGAGGAGCGGGCGTGGGGTGGGATGGGGGGGCGTGGGGCGGGCAGCCGCCCTGCCACCCTAAGGCTCCCCGAGCCTGTCCCTCTATGCCTTTGCCTTCCGTCCTTGCCTTTTCCCTGGGTGTGCTGGCAGGCTCTTTAGGGAGTCCTGGAAGGGTTAATAAGACAGGATTCAGGCGGGGCAGTACAGGAGTGAGTAGATGGAACTGCCCAGGATACAAACCCACACATAGGAGTGTGAATGTTTGGGTCGCTTCCTGTCCTAAAACAAAACAAAACAAAACAAAAATCCCCTAACCAGGGGGATGAAGGGATTGGATTATCGTCACCCCCACTCCCCTCCTCCAGCCAGTCTCTCTCCACTAGCCCAGAGTAGAATTGGATCTGAATGGGGGCCAGGGGAATAGATGTCAGGTGTGGAAGGATCTGTAGCGATCATCTGGGTTTAGCTCTTTCTTTCACAGAAGGAAAAGAGACAAAAGTAACTTGCCCAAGATCATACATCTGGCTTAGTGGCCAGGAGCACCAAGCTTTGGAGTCAGCCAGACCACGTTTTGCATCCAGGTCTCTGTGACTTTTGGCAAATTGCCAAACCTCTAAGGCGCTCCAGTTTCATTTGTAAAATGAGGTTACCGCTGTCTGCCTCAGAAGGTTGTGATAAAGTCAAAGTGAGGTGACCGAATGTAAAATGTTTAATTCAGTGCAGGCACAGTGCATGTAATGGGTCAGTTCAGAGTAGCTCTCAGTACTGTATATCGTCATCATTAAGGCACAGAGCTGGCACTGGAGGCCAGGTCTTCGGCATCCCAGTCCACGGCTTCCCATTTGAATAGTATCTCACAGTTTCCAAAGGGATTTCATGTATGCTTTCCTTCTTGATACAGACAGAGTAGGACTCCACCCCATTTTTTAAAAGAGAGAAGTGGAGGAGGTGAAAAGACTCATCCCAAATCACACCGCCTTTCAGGGTTCTATTCACCACGTCATCTTCCTCACTGCTTAAGTGCCATCCTGGACTTTTAGGGCACCCTTTGCTTCCTTCCCCCGTAGAGACATTGTTCTTACTCAAATGTGGTTTTTTGGGGGGTGGGGGAGGAGATGGGTAGTCATTCTGTATGCCCAGCACTATTTTCGGTGCTAGGAATACAGCCGTGAACAAGGTAACATCTTTGCCCTGTGGAGCTAACATTCTAGTGGGAGTGGAGAGAGACAATATCCTAATAAATAAAATAATTTCAGAATGATATGTTCTTGGAGGGAATTAAAATGCCTCCTAATGTTTGACGTCTTGTCCCTACCTGTCAAGTCTTCCTTCAGGAAAAGGCTCCGATAGTATTGGGTTGGCCAAAAAGTTCATTTATTTTTTTTCCGTACGATGGATCCAGTAGTGCTTAGTTGTCTTTGGAAACAATTTTGTTAGATTGCGTTGTGACACCTGTCATATCCGCATGCATTTTTTTAAAAAAGTATATCAAAATTGGTGAATTTGGGGGCAGCCATTTTAATATTGAAGATGAAAGAAAATATGCAACATTTTCGGTGTATTATGCTTTATTATTTCAAGAAAGGCAAACACGCAACTGAAATGCAAAAAAAGATTTGTGCAGCGTATGGAGAAGGTGCTGTGACTGATTGAACTGTCAGAAGTGGTTTGTGAAGTTTCTTGGTACTATTGATATTTCGGCCAAATAATTCTTTGCTGTGGGGCTGTCTTGTACATTGGCAGATGTTTACCAGCACCCCTGGCCTCTGCCCACTAGAAGCCAATACTGGGAGAGAGCCAACATCCTCAAAATACAAATCAGTAAAGTTATTGGTGAAGATGAAAAATGTGTCTTTTATATTACGCAAAAAGCTAAAGGAACTTTTTGGCCAACCTAGTACTTTATCTTTGCCAGTATGTTCAGTATCTGGAAACAGAGCTTTCCACCTGCACCGCAGTTTGCCTCCTGATTCTCTGCAGCTGCACGTTTCCTGCCTGGAAACCAACAACTGCAGTGAACCTCGCTGTCTGGCCTCGGTGCCTGCCAAAAGGCCGGCTGGGAAGATTAGCTTTCCTCTACCTTCCACTGCAGCAGGCGAGCTGCTTCTACCTGTCAGTGTACCCTCTGTCTCCACGACACCCAGGTGCGGACTCAGATCTGCTTTTCCTTCCCTCCCCCCTTTCGCTTTCCTGTGGAAGGTCGTCCTCAGGAGAGATGGTTTTCCTTTCTCTCTAGGGGTTCTGTAGAATTACTGAAAGAGAATTACTTGGCACAAGTCAAGAGAGCCTCCTACGTACGTCACTGTTCACAGGGGCACTGTGGACCCACCCTCTCTCCCAGTGGCTTTTAGTTATGAACTTCCCAACCTAAAAGCGAGGCTAGATAATAATAGTTTGCTTAATAAAAAGATTCTTAATCTACCAAAGGATTCACCTCAGGCCTCTTTCAGCCAGATCCCCTGGTTTAATTGGTTCCCAAAGTCCTTGACAAAGTTTGTGGCAAAATGAGGAAAAAAATTCAGGGCATTGAAATGAGTTTTTCGTAAAATATAGTTCAATGCATTAAAGGATGTAGGCAATTTAAAACAGGTGTTTTTCAAACTGTAAGGGTTAGCCTGCAAGTTGAAACCTATATATTTTTTAAAAATAGGGTAATAGAAAACATTACTGTGTGCGCGTCACATGTAGTTACGGTAAATATATTGTGCTAAACTTTTGTTCCAGTTTGTGTGTGTGTGTGTGTGTGTGTGTGTGTATGTTAGGACATAATGCAAAGTTTACTTAGAGCCAAAAATGTTTGAAGAACCCTGCTTTTAATGAGTCCTTCCATTTTGGGGGTATTAAACTGTTCTTTTATAAAATATATATTTTTAAAGATTTTTTAAAGTCTCTACACTATCCGAATAAAACAACAATCTTACGTCATTCCCCACCCTCTACCTTTTTTCCCCACTGGTCTCTGTAATAGAGAAGTTAGGAAAACTTTTTGCTATAGTGGATTTCAGCATGACTCTCCTTGTTGGCAGGGTAAATTGATGAAGTGGTTTTGGAAGACAACTTGTCGTGTACAAAGAGCCATACCAATATTTATAAAGTTGATGCACTGATTTGTTAATAAAAATTTATCCTTAGCAAAGATGCTACATAGGAGAAAAATTGTAAGTGTATTACAGCTTCATGCTAAAAGTAAAGAAAAATTAAAAACAATTTAAATGTTCACAGTACAGAACTGGTTAAGTAAACCAATATATATCTGTCCACTTAACTGTTTAAAGTGATAGTCATAGTAACAGGAGAAAAATCCTATATAATATAATATTAAATTGTAAGTAGAGTAAGTAAAAACCTAAATAGAATAACCACCTATGTAGTTCTACCAAGTGCTAGGTGATGTGCTAAGTGTTTTCCCACGTTAACTCATTGAGTCCTTACAACGCACTGTGAATTATCCTCATTCTGCACGTGAAAAAACCGAGCATGTCGTTTTACAATGATTCCCTGACACCAAGTCAATTTAGTTCTGACACTACCTGTAGTTAGCTCAGTCCTCACACATTAAAGGCTCAGGGGTACAATACTGCCCCCCACTTTAGACACCAGCCACAAATGGGGTCCCCAGGCTATCTGCACTTTGGCCTAGACGACAACTACAAATTCAGGGGTTACCATAACACCCTCCTTAGGTTTGATAACTCACTAGAAGGACTCACTGAACTCGGAAAAGTGCTAAACTTATGATTACAACTTTATGATATAAAGGATACAACTCAGGAGCGGCCAAATAAGGAGGGCCATAGGATAAGGCAGAGGAGCAGGGCTGTGCAGAACTTCTGTGCCCTGGTAGGGGCGTCACCATCCTAGCATCCTAGTGTGCCCAGAGCTCTTGTTTCATGGTTGTTATGTGGCGTTTCATTGCCTAGGTCTGGCTGATTGAACCACTAGCCTTGTGACTGAACTCAGTCTCCATTCTCCTCCCTCCCTGGAGGTAGGGCCAGCTCCTCTTTCAAACTCTCTTTGGGCTCAAGTGAGTCACCTCATTAGCTCAAACTCAAGTATGGTTGACAGAGCTCCTTATGAATAACAGACACTCCTATCACTCAGGAAATTCCAGAGGTTTTAGGAGCTCTGTGCCAGAAATGGGAGGAGGGTGGGGCAAAGGCCTAATATATTTTTTTATACCACGTTGAGAGGTTAAATAACTTGTTCCAAATCACACAATATATGGCAGTATGCCACAGAGCTGAGATTCAAAATTTTTTAAATTCATATATATTAATTATACTGGTAGGAAGTACCCCAAAATGCTTAAAGAGTTTAATAGACTATTTTAAAATAACGTATACCTACACATCATAGAAAATCTAGTCTTTAATACAACTGGAAGTAGAAATGCTGCCTTCTTTGATAATCCTATCAAAGAAGTTGTGGGACATTAGAGCTAAAGGACTTCTTTTTACAGGTGAGGAGCTATGAGCCACAGAATGAGGTTCACCGGAAATTGTACAGTGGGTTAATGACAGAGCTGAAGGAGAATACAGTTCACCTCTTGTTTTTGTCCATCTCATTTTTCTAGAGATCAGCTGCATGCTCTTCTGCTCTGTGTTTGTGTCGATCAGCTATGGGCACAGACTGTAGCTCTCATATCCGTTTACCGTCCTGGCCCTGGACCCAGAGGTTCTGACTCGGTATAGGAATCTTCAGCCCCACCCTGCACTGAGCCTCAATTTTGGCTTGTAGGAGGTTACCTTTTTGGTGAAAGGCACAAATGGGACTCTCCTAGCTGCCTCCCTGATCTAACCTTGGCCTTCAAGAGAGGAAGAGGGTGAAATGAAGGTGTAATCTTCTTTTGTCAACCCTTTCCCCAAATTACCACCAAGATTTCTCCGTTACAGGGCTCTGTGGACTGCCCCACTCTGGAATTCGAGTATGGAGATGCAGACGGGCACGCGGCAGAGTTGTCAGGTATGAGGCGGACAAGTCTGCAGGGAGTGGAAGATGGCCTGGAGGGAGACGGAAGGGGCTTGTCATCTCCCCTGGCAGTTTGTCTGTTCTCAGTAGGTAGCTAGAGAACAAAGGCTGTTCTCTGCCTTCCCTCTTCTCTCCACCCTCCAGTAGTAAACATCTCTGTGTTCGCTTTCACTTTTCTCTCTGTGAATTCTCCCTTGGCCATGCTATTCTCTATTCTTTCATTCTGTCACTCTCTTCTGCTCACCCTTCTTCATTCTCTTCTGGTGCACTCTGAATCCCATTCTCTCTCCACCTTCTCCTGTTTCTCCTCTCCATCTCTGCCCATATTCACCTGTATTTTTGCACGCCTCCTTCTTTCTGCCACCCTCTCCTTCTCTGTCCCATCCTATCTCCTTTTTTCCTCTACCTTCGTCTTGCTGCCTTCCCCCAACACCTACCCCTTAAATAAATCTCAGCAATGTCTGAAGAAGAACCACAGACAACTGGCCAGCTGAGCAAGGCTGGGCATGTGTCCTGTAGTCATCGTAGTGGAGCTGTGCTAGGCTGCTTCTCCCTGGATTCTTAGCTTAGGTTAAATGTGATATCCTCACATTAAGGAACTCCACGTTACATGTCCTGTGAATGCCAGTTATTAATAAACGAGCTTTGGGTGGAGATGGTGTGAGAGTTAGCTGTTCTGTCACATGGAAGTGACACTTTGAGACACGACTTTTTCGAAGAAAAGAGACAAATGTTTTTTAAAAAATTTCTTGTGAATAAGCACAGGGAATAAATGTTTGTGATGAGTGGCAGAAATAGAGAGCTAAGTTTAATAACCAACAAAGGCTTAGAATCCAGAATGTGCATGTGGGGGCGGGAGAGAAGGGAAGAGGGAGAGGAGACCATAACCCAGTAGAGAAGTGGTCAAAGAATATGAATAGGAATTCATAAAATAGAAAACCGTACGGTCAATCAATACATGTTCGACTACATTTGTAAATGAGGAAAAGCAAATGAACGTAATGCGATATCGTGTCACAGTAATCAAATCGCAAGACTTAAAAGCCTGGGGTCGGTGAGGGTGCAGAGAAGTGAGTGCTTTTATCCACTGCTTGGCACGAGGGAGCAGAGTATGAAGTTGGAAAGCGGTTTGGTCACCTGTGGCAAAGTCGGAGGCGCCCACACAGTGCGACCCAACGATCTGGATGTGCGTTTTAAAAAAATCACTTGGCTCAAGAGAGCACGTGCGGAGATGTTTACTGCGGCCATTGTGGGAAACGGAAACCGACTTAAGTAACGGAATGGATGAACTGTGGTATATCAGTATATAGCCGTTAAAATAATTGATCTATAGCAACATGTTTCAGTGTCAGTAAAGATTAAAAACATAATGCTGAGGGGGAGAAAGAACCAGCGACAAAATAATTCATACAAGCACCAAACTGCTCGAACACGTGAGTCTGAAAGACGTTCCGAGGAAGTCCGGTCGCACACGTGTTTGAGAGCAGTGGCAGTTCAGTGAAGGGATGTGTTCGCCAGGCTGTTGTTCTTGTAAAAAACTGTTGAAAGACGCATAATAAGAAAGGTTCCTAAGAAAAAATAGTTTATACACTATGATAGATATTGCTTGGATGAAAAAACAGCATTTAAAACAGAATGATATCATGTTGTTTTCAGCACATACCTATGTAGTAAAAGAATAGAAATAGGCACGTGGAGCATACATGCCAATTTCGCTGTAGCGGGCACAGGAGAGAGGGACCTAAGGTAGACCGGAGAGGAAGCAGGAACTTTAGGTGTCTGAGGCAAATATGACGGGTGTTCATGTTTGTTTAATCTGGGCAGAAGATAAACAGGTGTTTTGTGTACCATCTATATTTATCTGTATGTGGAAGTTCATGATCTGAAATTTAAACATGAAAACAAAGTACCTAAGAGAGTCCCCCTTCTCTGACTGGGTTTGTGAGAAATAATATATATATGTATATACACGTGTGTGTGTGTGTATACACACATATATATATACATAAATACACGTACACATATACATACACACACACACTACCCAATAACAACTGAAAATTTTATAAGATTCAGAGATGGGACTTGCTTCCGGTCGCTCCAGGATTCTGGAACTCAGGACTCAAAAAGACTCCCAGACAAGGTGTTCCTCAACCATTAGACACCTGGCTAACCATAAGTGAATTTCCCTTTGTGGATTATCTGTGACCTAGTTAACTTTCCAGCAGGGGTCTCAGGGGACAGGGTTTTGAGGAAATCCATCTTATCACTGATTTGATTTCTGGACTTCGGTCTTTTATCCTCTGTAGGGTGAGGGGACCGGTATAATTGTCTGGAGGGGGTGTGTGTAGAGTGGGAAAGGAAAGGCCGTTTTTATTTCTCAAAAGCGCTCTGCGTTTTGTACTGAGAGACTACTGTCAACGAAGTTAGACTTGCTGGATACAGGGAGCCCTTTGGTAACCAGAGCTGCTCTGCATGGTTTGATGCCGTCTCTGCCCGGGTGGCTATGGGCCTGAACTTCTATACCCTTCGAGGAAACTCAGCAGGGAGAGAAGGAACTGGCTCCAACCCCAAAGAGCCATCTAACACATATTCTCCAGCTCGCACACGGGCTCTTTGAATAGCACAAAGACCTTACCCTTCCATTTCAGGAGCTGTGCTCCCCCCTCTTCCCTAGAGACAGGGTAGCCCCAGTCTGGGCTGACTGGGGTTGCAGCCCTAAGAAACAGAAGTGATAACATTAAGCCCTCTCAGCTCCAGCCCTCCTCCTGGCCCTCACCAAATGTCGAAGCCTGCTTTCTCTGCTGTAGCAGCCAGCTGGCAGGAGGAGGACAGGTTTGATGGTTTAATCACCCAGGGACACAAGGGGCTATTTTTAACTGCTCCAAAAGGGAGGAAGCTGGCTCTGGATTGAACTGGACACAGGAATGTATTGGAAGCCGCTCTCTCTACTCCAGACCGCTTCTGTCTATTGAATGTTTGTGACTCTGTCCTATCTTTCCTGCCACAGAATTGTATAGCTACACTGAAAACCTGGAATTCACCACTAACAGGAGGTGCTTTGAAGAAGATTTCAAGACTCAAGGTGATCCCAGACCCTTATTCATAGAGACCTGCTTTTTTTCTCCACGATACCCCTGCCTGATCTAGAAAAAACTGAAAACAAAGTACGATCCTCCTTCATCCTCTCCATAACCGTATAACTTCTTTACCCCTTCTTGCATACGAGACCGAGTTTCCTGTATCTCCAGTGGAAAGGCCATGGAATGGAAGCAAGAGAGGCCTGAGCTAGGGCCCTTCCCCTGCTGTAAAGGGCCAAGAGGGATGGGGAGGTGGGGCTGCACTGGCTGCCTGGTGCAACCCTGTGTCTAGCCTAATCCTTGACCTTCATGTTCAACCCCGTCTCCACTCTCAATGGCACCTAATAATAATTTCACGTGCCCACACTATTCCCTTACTTGCTCAATGGCAATTCACTTTTCAATTCAACAGTTGTGTGGTGAGTACTTGTTTCTCGAGAGATGCGGGAGGCAGGGGTGAAGGTGAATTTGCGTGTCTTCAAAGAGATTTTGGTTAGATGGCAAAGGGGCGATGTGTCCATCACAAAACTAGCTCAGGCCAAGAGGAAATGGTAAGTGTCATAAGACAAGTAAGAAGTGTCTTCAGGGACAGAGCTTCTGGCTGGAGCATTAGTGGGAAAGAGGTAATTTTGTATCTGATCTGTGATGATGAATAGAAGTTGCCTGTGTAGGCAGACAGAGGGAACGCCTTGAAGAAAGGCAGAGAGATAGGACAATGCAGGCTGTGTGTGGAGGATAGAGGGGGGTGTGGAAGAAGATACGGCTGCAGAGTGGGTTCAGGCAAGAACCTTTTGAGTCTTTTACTTGTCCCATCCCTTATTTTTCTCAGCTAAATAAGGAAGGCTTTTGAAGAGGAAAGTTTTGTAGGGGGCTGAGATCAGAGGTGGATATGCTATCAGAAGCTTTTCCGGGAAGGGGAGGAAGCAGTTGGCACAGGAACCATATGCCCTTCTGTCCCCAGTGCAGGGCAAGGAGTGGCTGGAGTTGGAGGAAGATGCCCAGAAGGCCTATGTGATGGGACTCCTGGACCGGCTGGAGGTGGTCAGTAGGGAGCGGCGACTGAAGGTAGCCCGGGCTGTTCTCTACCTGGCCCAAGGTGAGTGGCCGCCTTCGCCAACTCCTTTGCCAACTTTAGAGGGGTGAGATTAGGGGGAGAAACGGTGCTGTCAGGAGTAGGATGAAGCAAGTTATGCTGGGAAAGCAAGGTCCCTGCCTTCCCTTTTTTAAAAAATTTTTATTTATTGATTTTTAGAGAGAGAAACCTCTATTTGTTGTTCCACTTATTTATGCATTCATTGGTTGATTTTTATATGTGCCCTGATTGGGGATTGAAGCCTCGATCTTGGGATATTGGGACAACACTCTAACTACCTCAGCTACCCGGCCAGGTCAAGGTCCCTGCCTTTCAAGAACAGATCTTTCACGTGCTAGGAATAACCTGGTGCTTGTGAAGAAGATGTGGAGATGGTAGTAGGTATTGTTCTGGATCCCTTGGAATTGACTTTTGTCTTACCAGGCATGTCAGGATTCCTTATGGGTTCCGTTTTCCTTTCCCTGGGCTATAATCGTATTTGGAGACTAGCGAGAGGGTCAGTGTGGCCAGAGCTGATGATGTCCTACCAGCTGCAGCTGAGTGTAGAGGCTTTTTTTATCATCTGTGGCCTGGCCCCAACCCTGAGGGAAGGCAGGGGCGGCCCACAGACGCACACGTGGACCCTCTGCATTGTTTCTTGTTGACATTTAGAAGGTTCAAGCCAAAATAGCAGCAGGAATGGATGCTGTAATTTGGAAATTATCAGAACTCAATGAGATTAATTGAGGACAACTTTCCAGAAGAGAACTGTTACCAGGTGTTGGAAAGAGAAATGAGATAGCCTAGCTCGAATAGCAAAAATAAACCCTGAGATTATAAGTAAGAGGACTTTTGGCAGAACGAACTAACTGGGACCTAAAAAACTATAAAAACCATAAATAGAGAGGAAAGAGAGTAGACACAGTATGAAGAGAAGACTACAGCAGACACGGCAGTACCCAATCATACCTATTGGGTCTGGTGCTATGACCAAGTTTCGGGTGCCAGTACCTTCATCTTTTTGCCCGAGGGCCTTCTCTGCCCCCATACAGGGCAGCCTGGAACGCTAGGGAATTGATGTGCTCCCCTAGTCCAGCAGCACTCATCATGATGGCTTAGTGGACGAATAGCCTGACCACCTCACCCCTCTTGGGTAGGATGGTTCTGAGTGGTGTGTTTTACACTGTTTCCCAGACTTTCCCCCGTCCTGGGACCGAGTTCTTGGCTGCCTTCTCTTCCCTATCTCACTTCCCTTCTCTGCTGATGATTTCTGGGATCAACTCCTAAATAAACTACTTGTACTTGAATTTTCATCTCTGGATCTACTTCTCGGGGAACTCAAACTTAAGACAGGCCATTGATGAGCACATCGGACCTAACCCTGCAGTCTGCCCTTCCTCTCCCCTGCCTTATTCCGGGAAGTTCTGCGGGGCCCTTGCCCTACACTTGTCAGCCTCACTGTTGGGCAGGGTGTTGGAATATGGTCCTAAGATCACAGGGCAGGATGGAAAGAACTGGGGTACACTGTCAACCCCTATGGCACTGTCTGGTCTTTTAGGCACGTTTGGGGAGTGTGATTCAGAAGTTGATGTGCTACACTGGTCCAGGTACAACTGCTTCCTGCTCTATCAGATGGGGACCTTCTCGGCCTTCTTGGAGCTACTCCACATGGAGATCGAGTGAGAAACCGTAGGGCGGGCTGACCTAGACAACCCCTGCCCTTGAAGGGTGCCTCATGTCCTGTGCTGGTTCCTTTATGGTAGAGACCTCTGTGCAGAGCTGGGGCTATTCACACACACTCAGTCCAAAGCTCACAATGACAGTTCCCCTCCGTTCAGCCATGCTTGCTGATATTCTGATCTCCTCCCTGAGGCTGGGCTCATTGACTGCTTCTGCCCCACTGACGGCTTCAATCCTGGGCTTCAGGGGCCTATTTTGGGTGGGTTGCCTTTTTACCCAAACGCCTTCTCAGCTCAGCCTAACTCTGGAATCGATGAAGAAAACTCTTCTGTCTGAGAATATGACCCAAGAGGTACAGGACCAATTCCTATCGTGTGCCCAATCCTTTCCCTCATGGGTTATGGCTCTAGAGGAGGCCTTATCTGCTCCCATCGCTGTATTGAAACCCTCGTTTTGTCTCATGTCTATCACCCAGGAGTTTCAGGTAGGGCGAAACCTGTTGATTATTCATCACGTGTTGTGTAGCATCTATTTTGTATCCAGCACAGCACTAGCCACAGTGGGGATTACAAGAGGAGTATCACAGGCCTTGCCCTTGCCCATCCTCACCACAACAAGGGTTTGCCGAGGTGGCAGAGGAATTCTATGGGCTCCTGCACCTTAAACCAATTTCCTTAGAGCTACGTAGCCAGGGAATGACAGGTACTCGTGTCTGTGTGTATGGTCAGTGGGAACACAGTGAATAAAGAGCCCTTGTGGGTTCTCATTCTCTCCCTCCTTCCCATGGAAGCAACAGCCAGGCCTGTAGCAGTGCTCTTCGGAAACCGGCCATCTCCATTGCTGACAGCACAGAGCTCCGGTGAGTGGGGCCGGCCATGGCGCGGGAACAGGGGCTGGTTAGCAATAGGTTACTCTTTGCCCGCATCCCAACGCACCCAGGCCACTGAAGTTGCTAATTCCACTGGGTTGGGCTCCCACAGAGACCATCCCTGAGGTCTCTGATTGTAGGCTAGCAGCTGCCTTGGGCACCTCTTGTGACCCTTCTGTGACCCCAGGGTGCTCCTGAGTGTCATGTACCTGATGGTGGAAAATATCCGCCTGGAGCGAGAAACAGACTCCTGCAGGTGGAGGACTGCGCGGGAGACCTTCCGCACTGAGTTAAGTACGTGGCATCTAAGGAAGGGTAGGAATGGGGTCCCCAGTGGTGGATGGGAGGAATAGCATCTGTCTACGGGAGGCAGGCAGCCTTTCTTTTTTCTTTATTTATGCTTTTAGGGCAGAGATATGGCACAGCAGGCACCAGGGCCCACTTCGATTGCCCCTGTGCCTGTGAGCTAGGACCAATGACATGTCTCCTCTGTGCCTTAATCTCTTTGATTGTAAATGGGGGCAGGCATCCCTCTCCCATTCTACCATGCGTCCCCCATGAAAAAATGAGTTGAGTCACCTTGCAAACTGAACTCTGTTCAAATGTAAGTTGGTGGCATAGAGAGGGATAAGATATGAAAACTGGTGGGATTTTTAAATATATTCATTGATGTGAGAAAGTGAGTTGTGACCCACGAAACTCATTGAGTCCTTCAGCCAGAAAGCAGCATCATTGCTGTGACTTTCACTTTGGAATTTAGTCCAAGCTTTGGGAGCTAAGCCATTTTACCTCCACAGCCTCACCTCAGGACCAGGTACTCAGATGCTTTAGGGATGGCAAGTGCATCTAGAATCAGGGCTAGGGAAGCAGGCTCTCAGTCACAGTGTACTCACTTTCTCCCTCGCCTCTCCTTACCCTCCAGGCTTCTCCATGCATAATGAGGAGCCTTTTGCCCTTCTGCTTTTCTCCATGGTTACCAAGTTCTGCAGCGGCCTGGCTCCCCACTTTCCCATAAAGAAGGTCCTGCTTCTGCTCTGGAAGGTGGTCATGGTGAGTGTCTCATTCTTCCCTCTCCCGTCTCATGAGATCAGCAGTGCCCTCTGCTGCCTCCATTTCTTCCATTCCGGTTCTGAAGGCAGGAGCTAGGCAGAAGACCAGGGCAGCTGTTAGCCAGCAGAGGGGCAACAGGCTGTACTAGAGAAGTCAGATCTTCTACATCAAGCAGGTTATCCATTTCTGTTGGACTGACAAGAGATGCCACTCTGAGTCAGGGTATCATTGCGTCTTCCCTGGATAGAATCTATGTTTTATGCCAAGAGCCCTGGCTAAGAATTGGGAGGTCTGGCCTCTGCTTGTACTGACTACCTTGGGCAACTCTCTGTGCCTCAATTTCTGTAGCTATAAAACGTGTGGATTGGTGCCTGCCCTCTGCCCTCCATCCAGATAAATAGAGCATTTGCTTAAAAAAAAAAAAAAAAAATGAAGTCCTTATAAGTGTGTGGTTGTAGTTTTATTACTAATTATTTAACCTGATCCTTCATCTCTGGCTCCCACCCCACAGGGCTGGTTGAACAATATACCGTCGAGGGCAGGCATCCTAGGGGGATCTACCTCTTAAAGTTACCCAACCTTGAGGCGCAGTTCCCCCGTGACTGCAGAGGAAATGGGGTGGCCAGGGGTTTAGTACCTGGGTGTATTCATTCAAGAGGGAGATAAATTTTCCTCTTTTTTCAGTGGAGGCCCCTAGGAGTTCCTTTCCTAGTTTCTGGTGTTACTCCCAGCCCTAGGTCAATAAATGATGCTTTATCCCAACCCCTAAGTTCCTCAGACTGGGATAGCGACCACATTCGCCCCTTCCTGTTTTATTACTTCCTGACTCCCTTCCTCCCTCCCTCTTCTCTGCCCCTTTCCTGTTTACGCCTCAGTTTACCCTCGGTGGGTTTGAGCATCTACAGGCTCTCAAAGTACAGAAGCGCGCAGAATTGGGCCTGCCGCCGCTGGCTGAGGACAGCATCCAGGTGGTGAAGAGCATGCGTGCTGCCTCCCCGCCTTCTTACACTCTCGACCTGGGGGAGTCTCAGCTGGCACCCCCACCCTCCAAGTTGCGAGGCCGTCGTGGTTCTCGAAGGGTATGGACTAAAGCACACAGTCGTGTTGCGACACTCGCTGTCGGAAAATCAAGATTCTAAACTGCTCCGGATGTGATAGGAAAGCGCAGTAAATGATGGAGCTCGTTGTGCCCATTGTTAGCCCGGTGCCCAACCTGAAACCCTGGAGTCTATACTTTGGCTTCTATCCCTCAGTCCTGACCGATTCCTGGGCAGTCATGATGTGACACTGTGACATCACATTATAGATTCATGTCTCACTCCGTGGTCATTGGCCTGGACCTCAGTGCCTGGAGGTCCTTAGCATCCTGAACAAGACTTAGGTTGGAGTATAATCTTGGGGACAGGGACCCAGGGCACCTGAACGGGTCTCCCAGAAAATCCATGAGCCTGGGGGTGAGGCACTTTCCCATTTTCTCAGCAGCAAGAAGGTTTACTCTGAGTCGACCACTTTCTTGTCTAGAACGAGACCCTTATACTTGGGAGGTGAAGGGCTAGGGTTCTGGGTATAGGCCGCGTCTCTGGAAAGGTCAGAGTGACGAGCTGCACAGAGCCCTGACCCTGCTCCCAGAGGCTCACCTGCCTCGTTTCCCTGGGCTCACCCACTACGGGGTCAGAGCCAGTCATACTCAGTTAGCTAGCCTACATCTTCTGTGAGGGTTTTTTTAAAGGCTTTATTTTTTTGTTTTATAAAGTAATGGTTACTCATTATAGAAAACTTGGAACAAATATAAAATGAGAAGAAGAGAGGAAAAAATCACCCACAATCTTAACAACCAGAGGCAGGGACTGTTAACTTTTTGGCCTATTTCTGTCCAATCTTTTTCTTTTTATGACAAGATTTAAAATTCCAAACTCTCTTCCCTCTGCCTAGCAGCAAGCTTCTGTCCTCTTCTTCCTCAGTCAGCCAGCTGGTGTATGCCCACAGAAGGCAAACTAATTAAATGTTCACCTAAGCAGAGCATGATTAGGAAGGAAAAGTGCTGGGTGGCGGGGGGAGGGGAGCCTCAGTTCTTTCTCAAAGCTAAGTTACTATGACTTTGGGATGATCTAAGTTCTCTTCCTGTCTGTTGGCATGGTTGTCTGAAAACGGCTTGTCCTGAGATTGGGCGGGTGGGGGGGAGTAGGGTCAAGGTGGGAAGGGGATATTCTCACAAAAGCTGGGTTCTTACTCCATGTTCCCGGAAGTCTAACAGCCTGTGGGAAAGGGTTGGCCTCAGACGAGGATGCCTGGGGTAAGACTCCGCGTACCTTCCCTCCACCCCCACCCCCAGCAACTCCTCACTAAGCAAGACAGCCTGGACATTTACAATGAAAGAGATCTGTTTAAGACTGAGGAACCGGCCGCAGAGGAGGAAGAGGAGTCTCCTGGCGATGGAGAACGAAACTTGGATGGAGAGTTAGACCTGCTAGAGCAGGACCCTCTCGTGCCGCCTCCGCCCTCGCAGGCACCCCTCTCCGCTGAGCGGGTGGCTTTTCCCAAGGGCCTACCCTGGGCCCCAAAGGTCAGGTAGGTTTGATCAAACCAGGGGCCCCAAGCTTTGAGGTTTCAGTCACTGAAGACCCAGGGTAGAGTGGTCTGTGTGTTCAATATGTATATAATACAGGGCTGGGAGTCAGGATTCCTAGATCTGGAGTTCTCTGGGTTGGCTGCTTTCTTCCCCCACTGCTCCAATCCCCCATTTGGAGAGGTTTCAGCCCAGAAAGCTTCCCTCTCTCAAGGTCTGCTTTTCTTCCCTTCTTTGGGGTTCGTCTTTCCGACCATGCTCTCAGACAGAAGGACATTGAGCACTTCTTGGAACTAAGCAGGAACAAGTTCATCGGATTCACTCTGGGGCAGTAAGTGACGGCTGGTCAGAATGGCTATAGGTGGCTCTTACGGGGCCAGAGGAGCGGGTGGCTTGGAATGAGGTATTTTGCCCAGTAGTCACAGTGCAACCTAGAGCTGCTAGGCCGTGGACAGCTCCCAGTACCTACTTCGGGTTCTTCCCATCGAAATTTTCCCTTCTGATTTCCTAGAGGAATTTGTATGCTTTTACTGTAAGGCCTTGAGTGACAAGTCATTTCCCTCTTACGCTTCAATTTCTTTGAAGAGTGTTGGACTGCATGGCTCCTAGGGGCCCTTCCTGCTCTAATGGGCCAGAATTCTGTGCAGAAGAGACATGGTCAGAATAGATCCAGTCTTCCCTACCTCCTCACCCTCCTGAATCCTTCCTGCTGGCCTCTACAAAACCGGAGAAGGCATTGTACTGGTGTTTCACTATCAGAAGTGTCATTGGGCTACGTGTCCTTTTAAGTAGGGACCTGCCATGCCCAAACAAAGTGAGTCTTCAGAAGACTGTACGTACAGAAGTCCTAATTTCAGGGACACGTGCGTGTGCCATCCCTTCTGTGTCAGAAAACAATGATGGGGGACCGGGGAGCTTGCAAAGACCTTAAGTACCAGATGTGGAGAGTGGCGTCATCTCCGTAACTCCAGGGGGTCTCCGTAGTTCTCTGTACTTTCGAAGCTTATAATCTGGTGTGTCTTGCATTTCACAGGGACACAGATACCTTGGTTGGATTACCCAGGCCCATCCACGAGAGTGTGAAGACCCTAAAGCAGGTGAGCACTCAGTCTTCAGGCTTAGGGAGCCATCAAGGCAAGTTTGATTAGTGGGGTCCCGGTAGTGGGTGGGGCTCTTCTACCAGACACATTCTCAATCTATTATTCTACATTTCCCTGAAGGCGTTTTAGCCAAAGAGAAAGACATCTTCCTACTCGCCAGTTTCCTACATTCAGATAGATGAAAAGGTTATTCTTTCTTCTTCTCATTCCTTTTTCCTCCTTGCACCTTTCTCTCTCTTCCCATTCCTCACTTCCTTTCCTCTCGCTTCTCTCTCCCTGTAGGACCACTAACTTCCAAAGGCCCAGGACTGAGCAGCAGGCTACTACTCCACATCTAAACTGTGTGTGAGCACAGAGATGAAGAGTAGTCACCTCTTGCACAGCCCTTGAACCCTTTGCTGCCCCATCATCATTACTCCATGTACACATACACTTGTAGCAGAACCTTCCTTGTAGCAGGGTGTGGTCCAGGGGCAAGGGCCTGTGCCTGGCTTCCCCTTGCATTTTGGTTGAAGGTAAACCCTTAGGTGTTTGCTGCTATTTTAACAAATTGGAAGCATGCAACAGACATACTATATATGAAGCACGTCGCCCAGTGTTAATGAGGCGGAGGTGAATAAGACTCCTGCCTTCAAAGAGTTCGTGGCCTGTTCGGGATGACAGGCCCGTAAACAGGACATTTCCTTGTCACTGAAGAAGTTAAGCAGGAGGCTGGTACACATGTGACCGAGGCCCTCAGCCCCTTGTCGATGTCCTCCCCAGCACAAATACATCTCCATCGCAGACGTTCAGATCAAGAATGAGGAGGAGCTGGAGAAGTGCCCCATGTCTTTGGTGAGTTAAGGGGGTCCTGCACAGGAAGAGGGCAAAGGGAAATCTGTCTGCAGTCCTGTCGCAGAGCATGTGTGCGTGTTTTGGGGCTCCACCTGTGTGCCAGGTGAGACAAGGTCTCTGACTTTACATGTTAAAGTTAGAAAAAAAAGATACTTAAGGAAACAAGACTGTCGGAGAGTGGGTGATATATTGAAGAAAATTTAAATAGAATTACATAATAGAGGCATGTCGCAGTCTAAGGTAGGTAGACCTGAAAAGGTTAAGCCAAGATATGAGGTACAAGAAGGAATGGCCATAGGAACATCAGGGGAAAGGGCATTCCAAGCAGAGGGAACAGCCTTAACAAGGGAGAGCAAGCTCAGAGTATTAGAGGTAGTGAATGAAGACTGTTCATGTGGTATGGCCACTGAGGGGCGCGGGCTGGTAGGAGAGGGAATCAGAAAGGTAGTCTGAACCACCATTATGCAGGACCGTAAGCAAACACAGGGAGCTTAAAGTTGATTCACGGTACAAGGGACGCCTTTGGAGGTTTTAAATAGGGGAGTGACTTCATCTGATTTATCTTTTTTTTTTAAAGATTTTATTTATTTATTTTTGGAGGGGATGGAGGGAGAAAAACATCAATGTTGGTTGCCTCTCGTGCGCCCCCTACTGGGGGGCCTGGCCTGCAACCCAGGCATGTGCCCTGACTAAGAATTGAACCAGGGACCTCATACTTCACAGGCCAGTAGTCAGTCCACTGAGCCACACCAGGCAGGGCTGACTCATATTTTTAAAAACCATTAGCTGCTGGGTAGAAACTGGACCAAGATATAGTGGGAGGTGTGGGGATTAGTTAGGAAACTTACAGTAGTCACGGTGAGAGATGATGGTGACTTATAATGGAGTAGCAATTGTGGACCTAAGGAAAATTTGGGTTGTATTTTGGAGGTGTAGCTGACAAGAGTTATAGCTCGATGGGATGTGGACAGAGACGCAAAAACGGGGATCAAAAATAAGTACCATTTGCCAAGATGGAAGTTCTGTTTTATCAAAAGTTCTATTTTGGTCATAGGAAGTTTGAGATATCCATCAGACACATGCAGAGCAGCCAAGCAATTAGATATATCGTTCCAGAGTTCTAGAATGAGGACTGGCTTCAAGAAATACATTTGGGAGCTGCTGACTTACGGACAGTTTAAAATAACCATAGAACTGGCTGAGATAACCCAGGGAGGGAGTAGAGGTAGAAAAGAGGAAGGACCCCAGGACACAGCCCTGGGGCCCACCAGTATGTTCAAGGTGCGATGAATCGGGAAAGGTGACAGCAAAAAGGGTAAGAAAAACACTCACGGAGGTGGGAGGGAATCCAGGACACTCTGATAGTGTAAAAGCTAAGAAAAGAAAGTCTTTCGAGAAGCGAGTGATCATCTGTGTCAGATGCTGCTGATAAACGGAGCATGGTAAGAACAAGGTGCCCACTGGACTTGGCAACATGAAGAAAGCCGATGGCCTTGAAAAGAGCGACCCCAAACGAAGTGGTGGGGCTGGAAGCCTAGTCGCCGGGTTGAAAAAGGAATGTAACGAAAGGAGGTAGACAGCTGACGTAGACGACACAGTTTTGTTGTGAGGAGGAGGACAGGAAAGGTGTGGTAGGACGTGGGGCCAAGGACAGGTGTTTCACAGTTAGGCGGTTCTAGAGTCCATTTATGTCGATCTGGGAGAGAGAGGGTACTAGAGAACGATTGCATTTGACGAAGGAGACGAGCGTGAGATTCTGAGCGCAGGGGAAGGTTGGCCTTTGATAGGAGCACAGGTGGTTGACCCTTCCTGTCAGGAAGGGAGGTGGAGAGTCCCCAGTAGCTTTGGCGATGCGAAGATGAGGGTATGCCTGTCTGGCTGCTTTTGTTTTCACCATGAAGTATGAGGCAGGGTTAGCAACTGTTGAGGGGCTGTGGGACGAGGGGATTGGTTTGAGAACAGGGAGAAGGTATGAAATTGGCCTTTTGGGGAGCAGGAAGCAAGCAGGCAGAATCGCCAGGCTTTACTGAATGCCCATTTCAGACTTCTGCTTATTTAAGCAGTAGCCGAGTTGTATGGGATGAAAGGGGCTTAGTGACTTCGTCCTACCGCAGGTTCTCATGGCAGTGACCCCTGTCCTGTAAGAGAGGGACCTTGGGTGAGGAAGGACTGCACTGGCCGAAGATGTAAGCGGCCTGAGTAGCCTCTTGAACACTGGAGGCCTCTGTCTCTCTACTCCGAGAAAAGGCTTAGATGGGGTCATCAAAAGGACGAAGAGAGTTGTACAGGAGGGAAGGGGTCAGAAAGGAGAAAGGGATGTTGTAGGAGCTAATGGAGAAGTAAAGAAAATAGTTACACCAGCCGATACCAGCCGATACTCCTTCCTGCCTCTCCAAGACCATAGGTTACCCAAATCCCTTATCAGCCCTCTCTGTTGAAGCCCCTCCCTCTCCTTCCTGGCTTCAGAGCATTTCGACACTCTCAGATGGCCTCAGATTGACGCCACAGAAGTGCCTCTGTGCCGGCTGTCTGGTCCCAGTGTCCGAGGCATACCTGCAGCCTGAGCTAAGTCCGTGTGTGTCTGAGCCATCCATCTCCGAGCTGAGACTTCCGACACCTGATCCAGAACATGACATGGAAAGAAGAATTCCGGATTGACTGCAGATAACGTGAAAACCAGATTGTTACAGATTGTTAGGGCTGAAAGAGCTCTCAGAGGTCCTACAGACCAGCCCACTGACCTATAGAAGAGGGAAAGTAACTTACCCAAGGTTACGTAATGAGGCATTAACACAGCTAGGATGGGAACCTAGATCTGGCTCCCAGCTTGGTGCTTTCTTCATGCCACCCTTTGCAACCGAGAAAACATAGCCTTTGGTCAACTGGAAAATGGCCTGGGCAAACTGTGTGTTTCCTGCCATAGGGGGAAGAGGTGGTACCAGAGACGCCGTGTGAAATCCTCTACCAGGGCATGCTGTATAGCCTCCCCCAGTACATGGTAAGGAGATGGTGAGGCCAGAGCTGCCCTCCTTTGCTCCAGGAACAGGCAGCTGGAGCCATTTCGAGCTGAGATGTCCATCCTTTCAGCTTGTTTCCTGAGCGCTCACCCTCGGGTGAGGCTTTCTCTGGCACATTGGAACTCTGAGCTTTCCTCAGAGCTCCTGCAAGAAGAAGGAGGACTTGGTGGTACTCCCAAGTCCTTCTTTTGGAGGGTGGAGATTAAGAGGGGTCTGTGCAGGGTGCACTGGGGGCCCTGGTCCCTCTGAGGTCTGCTCTGTTCTGTCATGTCTTAGACAGCCTCAGGGTGAGAATGGTGAGGATGCTGATGGTCAGGGTTAGAGGAAGGAAAAGGGTGGAGGAAGTGAGATCTTACTTATACCTCCCACTTTATTTCTAGGCACTGCCCCTCTCACTTTGCTTCTTCTGTCCTCCTCTTTGGAAAGAGCAGTCTTGCAGCAGAGCAGCCTATAAGCTCTCTTTGGGCTGCTGAGCCTCCCAGCAGGCCTCTCAGGGCTGGGCCTGTGATTGCCCCTCTGGAGGCCGGGGAGATTTGGTTGCTGAGGGAAAGACTTAGAGGAGGGTTTTAAAACACTTCTCACAGGACTGTTGAGATGTCGAAGAATAGCCTTGTTGAATGAGATGGACAGCGATGGATTCCTTCCTCATTTTTCTACTTTCCAGATTGCTCTGCTTAAGATTCTGCTGGCTGCAGCCCCCACCTCCAAGGCTAAGACAGACTCTATCAATATCCTGGCCGACGTCCTGCCCGAGGAGATGCCGTGAGTGCTTCAACTGGGGCAGTTGCCGAATACTAGCTATCCTGTCTGCGGGATCTCTAGTCTCCCACCACCTTGTTAACACAGGGGAGGTCTTCAAAGAGGTCTCCCTTCTCCCACCAGTAGCCCCTTTACACCACAGCGCTCTCGGCTGTGCTCTTTTTAGCTCAGCAATGACAGTCTGGAGGGCAATACCAGGGCCAGTGACTGGCTGCGCAGGTACGTGGGTGGACGCTGCCAAGGGGTGAGCTTGCCAAGGGGAGAGAGAGATCAGAGGAGCTTTTCTCCAGACAGGCTTGTAAGTGGGAGCTCTGGAGGTTTCCCCAGCACGGAAATTCAGGGTTCCCAAGTGCTGGCTCTCTTGTGTGGGTTGCATCTGGCCTAAGTGCCTGGGTCTGTGTAGAGCTCTCTCAAGCCACCCTCTGCACTGACCTGTCCCGTCCCCATTGTAGCATCACTGTTCTCCAGAGCATGAAGTTGGGCATCGATGTGAACAGGCACAAGGAGATCATCGTAAAGAGTATCTCTGCCCTGCTCCTGCTACTCCTCAAACACTTCAAACTGAACCACATCTACCAGGTGAGCAGCTGGGAGTGCTTCTCCACAGGCCTCAGGTGTTCTCCAGGCCCTGTGTCCCAAAGACGGGACACAAGGGCCCTAGTAGCCCAGCTGAGCCTTTTCTGTGTCTCACTCAGGGAATCCAAATACCTGTTGCACAAGCTTGGGGTGGGGGTAGGGTGTGGCATGTGGGGGACGGTCCTACAAAGGTGTAGACGTCTATGTCCTTTGAGCTTTATCTGAGGGTTGTGGGTCGAAATCTCTAGCTTCTTGGCAATACGCCCAACCAGCTTTGAAACAAAGGAAGACGGCCCTGGCCAGGCTGCTCAGCTGCTTGGAGCGTCGTCCTGTACGCCAAAAGGTTGTGGGTTCCATCCCCTGTCGGGGTGCGAACAGAGGCAACTGATGGATGTTTCTCTCTCACATCAGTGTTTATTTCTCTCTCTGCTTCCTCCCCTCCTCTTTCCAAAATCAATTTAAAAAACATCCTAAGGTGAGGATTAAAAAAAGAAAGAAACCATGGAAGACACGATTCAAGTATTGTATAAAAGTGGGGGAGTGGGGAGCATGTGGAGCATAGTTTTCTCTGTGCGAAGCACTTTCTAACATTTGAGATACAATCCTGAGTAAGGCACAGCTCTGGCCCGTACGGGCTTAGAGGTCTCGTAAAGGGTACAGACGCGTAAGTATCCAGTTACAGAGTGATAAGTACTGTGACTCAGGCAAGCATTGGCTGATAGGGAAATGCCTAATCTAGCCGAGGCAAAGTGACTTCTAACCTGAGTCCTAAAGAGACGTTAGCCACGATGTGGGGCTTGCCAAGGAAAGAGGACAGGAACATTGCAAGCAGAAAAGCAAATTTGTGAAATCCAGAAGGGAGAGAACAAGGTACTTTGGAAACTGATCAAAGGTTGCTGGAGTTCTGCCTGGGGTGGGTGCAAATGGGGAGGCCTGGTGGGGGACACATGAGGCGGGGAGGAACAGTGGGGCACGTCATAACACATGCGATCGCACAGAACTGTTGAGTGCCTGTGATGTGCCCGGCACTCTGTTTAGCTGTGTGAGATCTCATTTAATTCTCTCAGCCCTCTGAGGTAGGTCTTACTTTATCCATGGCTTACGATGAGGAGACCAACGTGAAGAGGGGTTAACCTGCTTCCCCATGGAGGCATTGCTGCCATGCTAAGGAGTTTGGACTTGGCTCTGTAGGCATTGCCAAGGTATGGGGAAGACGGGAGCAGTGAATGGGATGGCCGCTGGAGTGAGACCATGGGGAGGAGAGGAGGCTTCTCACTCCTGCACAGAGGCTCTGCTCTAATTCCCTCCCATGAAGTCAAAACCAAGGTTGCTGGTGGAAGAGCAGGCCCTCAGAGTGCAGGGAGGCCCCACAGGGTCTCTGTCCAAGGCAGGTTTGGCTATACAACTTCAGTGCACTCAGAGACATCTGTGGTTGTGTTAGGGCGCCCCGTGTGCTCACCGTCCTGCTAACGTTTGCTGAGCAGCAGCAGGACCAGGAGAAGTTGGGGTGGGTGGGAGATGGTGTCCCTAACAGAAAGAACGGAGGAATGTGGATGTGTTTCTGTCTGCTCCTCTCGGTGGGCAGTATGTGGGTCAACAACCAGACAAGTGGGTGGCTCGGTGGGCCCTGCCAGTGTGTGTCAGTGTCAGTGAATCCGGACCAGGCTACAGACACAATGCAAACTGAAAAGTTTCCCATCACTTAGTAGAGGATATGCATTGGCTCCTCCATCCAGGGCTTTGGCAAAAAATCTGCGTCAGCTGCCAGGGAGAAAATGTTTGAGCAGAAGAGAGAAATGGGCAGCACCAGCTGCCTCCCCACCCCTAACCACAACACCTAGGGGTAGAAGGCAGCTTAGCTTGCTGCCATGGCTACTTCTTGATCATCAGGAAGAACTAGGGGATGTAGACTGCACAGTTTTCTGCTTTTCCAACTCAGCTTCTGCACCATCCCAGCAGACTAGGTCCTGGATCTGGAGAAAATCGTGTCTGATGCTCCTCGGTGCATCATGGGCAAAACCAAAACCCAGGTGACAGAACCTCACGGCACTGCCTCCACCAGGTCTTCTGGACACAGACCCCATCCAGAGTCAAGAAAACAAAATGGGCCTCTGTGCTTTGGTGTTTCGCTCATCAAAGAGCTCTTGGATGTATTTTCAGTGCAGTTATCTGTTGACTGAAGGGCTCTTGTTGATTCTTGCATTAAAACACTGATGTTCTAAGTACAGGGAGCCATACAGACTAGCGCCAAAGGCCACATTCCAGTGGTTCATTTGGTTACAATGTGTCATCTCCATCCTGACTGTTTGAGTGATGCCAGCAGGTGCTGGGGTAAGTGGCACCTGTCCCTGCTCCATCAATCACAGCTGAGCCAGAGGTTTGGTATGGAAGACAACTCCCTCGGGGAGCCTTCCTTTCCTCTTCAGCTTAAAAGCAAATCTCACAGCCGTTCTATTTGTCTGGAATGGGACTTTCTGGCTTGTTTTTGTTTTGTGCTTTTGGTCAGGAGTTGGCAACATACACAGACTGCAGATTGGCCTCCTCCATGTAGGATGGGCTCGCTGGAGGTGCAAGGCCCCCTTCCAGGAAGGAAGAATGATAACACAAGTGGGCAGTGCATGTCTTTAGGAATGGATATTAGGTTTATACTTGCCTCTCTTTTTCATACTGACCCTTCTCTTCTCCCCCAAATAAGCATGCCTTTCCATTTTGATCTTTTATTCCAGTTTGAATATGTATCGCAACATTTGGTATTTGCCAACTGCATTCCATTGATCCTGAAGTTCTTCAATCAAAATATATTGTCCTACATCACAGCTAAAAACAGGTATGGACTCTGGACACTTTTATTTCAAAGGGCTGGTTTGGGATGATTGGAAAAATTACATTGTCTCTGAGCCTGTCTGTCCTGGTATCCCTTCTGTCTCTGAGCTGTTACTGTCAGTTTCCGTGAAGTGTTAGCTGATGGGCCTTGTCACAAAGATACTTTTTTTTTTTAAGTTTTAAAAACTGAAAAATGGCAAGCCTCAAAGTAATGAAACTACAATGATGAAATTTCAGCCCTGGGGCAGTAGGATCCAAAAGGTCTTTCTCGTGAAACAGCCTGCTCGTCTGGCCGGCCCTGACCTTAGTGTGAATCGTAAGCTGGATCACTTACACTACTGTAAACTGTAACGTGTTATGTAGAATTTTTAACTGAAGGTAAATAACAGGTCCTTACTTAGATAGATCAGTTTGTAGTTTTTAAAATTACATTAATTTTACATCCACTATTTCATTTAGTCTCCAAAACAGGGCTAAGAGGTATTACAAGTTTTATTTCTCATTTTACCAATGAGGAAACAAACTCAGGTTCATTGACTCGCTCGAGGTTAACATGCTAGTGAGACCCTTTAAGGAAGCAGCAAAGGCAGGGTCAAAACACACACTGCTGTCCGATCACAGTTGCCGTGAATACAAATGGCTTTCCACTCCCCCAGCCAAGTGGGGCTCGGGGACGGGGGTTTATGGAGCGTATCCTTGTGCCTTCGCTTGCTGCTGCCGTGAGGACTAGAAGCGTGTTAATCAGTAGAGTCTACCAGAAGTGCTTTGATAGAGGCAAAGTTCCTAAAGTAGAAGAGGGCTAATTACTTAGAGTGACTGGAAGGGGGCTAGGAAATGAGCCCCGCCAGCCTGTCAGGGCTGCCCGAAACCCTGCCATGGAGGGGCAGCTCACTTTCATTCAGCGTGAGACACAGAGCCTAAAGCCACGAGACCTGGGTTCCTGACCTGGAGCTGCCACGTGCTAGCTGTGTGATCTCAGGTGAGACACTTTGTTTCTCTGAGCCACAGTATTTTCACCTTTAAAATGAGAATAACATCCTCTGACTGTATCATAGAGCTTTTATAAGCATTAGTCAAGATGAATATATATGAGCATGATGTAAATACCTTTCCCATTTGAAGGAAGCTTTGGAGAATGTGTTTTTTTCCCCTAGCTACAGGAGACTTCTGCACCAGCCCCTTTCAAAATGACACTAAGGCATGCCAGAGCTGGGTTACCAGGGAAAATGAAAGTGTAGGCGGGGCTGGGTAAGGGCCACAGGGTCATGAAAACGCCTGTGTGTATTAGTCACCCCTCTCAGTCGTAAGTAACTCACACCAGCTGGACCTGGCTCGTGCTTCGTGGGTAATTTGTTAGAAGGAAATGGGAGGTATATCCTCCTGAGGAACCTAGGATAGGGATGCGGCTCTGGGCCCCAGGTTTGGTCTGTGGTATAGGAAGCCCAGAAGTCCTCCACCTCTGTCTAGGGACACCAAGCCTCTGCACCTCCACTCCAGTGTCCTCTCTCACTTGCAAATAGTCGTGTCTGCTTCCCAGGCCACTCAGTGAAATATGCCCACATGAGCTAAACATGTTCTGCCCCATGCCACTCAGAGACCGAATTGGCTTTCAGTCCTTGTTCCACATCCCAGGGTCAGAGGTCCACCCCGGTTCAATCAGTTGTGAATGGGGAAGTGGGTTTCTGGAACTAAGTACACTTGTGGGCCTGGGCCGGGACTGGGAGGCGGTAAACAATCCAATATGTGTCCATCATGGTCACTTGGAAGAGTGGTAGAGCCAGACTATAAACCATTTGCTAAGGTCGGCCTGGATAGATGGTCCTCCTGTGTAGCATCTGTAGTATATTTCACTGTTGCGTAATCCCCGAAACTGACCACTCCCAGCTCCTTATTGCACAGTTTCCTCATCAGTCTGACAATCTAGATAGTCTAGAAATTTGTAACTTTATATTATGCACCCCTGGGCTAGAATTCAGTTCCCTGAGATTAGAATGAATCCATCTCTGATTTCCCACCCCCATTTCTTGGTTGCCAGCACCTACTTTGCCATGGGGCTTTGTCAGTGGAAGGTGGGTAGATAAGTGGATAAGCCAGCCCAGAATGTTTATCCTAACGGAGCAGCATAGAGCTGGCAACCCTGGGAGTGTCTAGTAGAGTGAATTAAGATGATGATCATCTTGTAGGTAGATCCATTGCCCTCTCCTCTCCTCCCCTTGTTCCCCAGATTATCTTTGTGAGTTTCTTGCACAAAGGTAATCATTTCCTAGTGGAATCAATTGTTGCTTTTGCTTGGATAGAAGTTTTGACTGGAAATACAGAGACAGGTCCAAGAAACCCTATACTCCTCTTCATAGCCAACATCTGCTTTGCCAACATCTTTTATTTATTTCCAACTGCATTAGTTCAGATAGATGGGTGTTTAAAACTTCACGGAATGTCCGAACCGGAAAGAGCATTAGAGATTACCTAGTCTCAATTCTGCATTGTACCCATGAAGACGGGAGAAGAGGAAAGAAAACTGTCATTTTGAGTGACTATGTTCCTGCAATCGTGTGGGTGCCTCATTTCCCCTGCTTCTCTGGACTTACCAGGGCCCCCAGCTCCCTTGCAGCCCCCCACTGTCAGTTTGGGGGGCAGATGCTATTACCATTCTTGAGCTGCTGGATTGGCCCTGCTGCAGGATGCTGCCTGTCTCACACTTTCTTGAGGAGTGGCTTATGTGCTCATTCCCCAGAGCTCCTGGATTTCAGAAAGAGGCTCAGGAGAAGTCTGCGCTCCATCCTCACATCTACAGTTTGTTAAGTGGAATAAGTTCACACAGCATCTCTGGGAGCGCAGTTATATCCACACATACACATGAGCGTATACTTAATACGGAAACGCAAATGCACACACGTTTACGTATTCCTCTAACGAAGGAAGGAGAAAGGTGGCCATACAGAGGTTCCCTCTCAGCTCTCTTCTGCATCTGCCAGATGGGGGCCAGCCTGAAAGAACTCTGTTGGTTCCTCTCATGACTGAGAGGAGAGGAGACTGGGAGCTGGAGTTGCCTGGCACCAAATCCCTCGGTTTCGGCTAAGGTCACTAAGCAATCTGGGAAATAGACGGGGCCTGCTGGAGAGAAATAGCTCCTGCCCTTTAAGATACAGCTGTTTCCTGCCATTACCATTTACCTAAAGCCTGTCCTTATCTCTGCATCTTGCAGCATCTCGGTCCTGGATTACCCTTGCTGTACCATCCAGGATTTGCCAGAACTTACTACGGAGAGTCTGGTAAGCAGATGGGGATTTAGTAGCCTTTGGAACTGCCAGGTGGCAGAGGCTGGCACTTGGCTCTTCCATTTCTTCTCCAGCCCCATAATGCCCTGGTTCGGGAGTCTCAGGTCAATAAAAGCAATAGCACAGACGCTGTAGGGGTTAGAGCTGCTGACCCAGGTGAGAACAATTTGGAAGAGCTGAGCATAGCGTTTTGCAGAGAAGAGAAAAGGGTAGGTGAGAAACACTGAGGAGGGGAAACCGGGAGATGATGGCTCTGAAATTGCATGTGAACATGTGTGTAAAATGGCAGGAGAACCTCTTCTGGTCTATCCCAAACAATTTTCAGTCTTTTTGCAGTCCCACAGGCTATTCACTTTTCATGTTCATGTGGGTTCTAAAACCCAGGAGGGGCGCTTCAGAAAATTCCTTGCCTAGGGCTCTGTGAGGCAAATGTCAATATAGCCACAGGATGACCCAGAAAATCCCTCATCCTGGAAACGGCTCTGGGCAAATCAGATAAGTCCCTCAGAGTTGCGCATAATTCCATGAAACTGACTGATGAACAGCCTACGGAAGATCCAGTGTTTACCTCCACGTTATTGCCTCGGCTCCTCAGATACCCCTCGGTCTGAACCCTCTCCCTGTTGCACTGTAATCTGTGTCTGTGTCTCCATTTCACTGAAAACTCCTTGAGGTAAGAGATAATAACATCTTTTTCTTTTTAATCCTCACCCCAGGACATGCTTATTGATTCCAGAGAGAGGGGAAGGGAGGGAGAGAGGGAGAGAAACATCGATGTGAGAGAAAAATATCGATCACTTGCCTCTCGTATACACCCCAGATGGGGACCGAGCCCACAACCTAGGCATGTGTCCTGACTAGGAATCGAACCCGTGACCTTTCAGTTCACTGGATGACACTGCAACCAATTGAGCCACACCAGCCAGGGCTCATCTTCGTTTTTACATCAGCAAAGTCTAGCACCACATCTGGTATATGGAAGGAGCTCGGTAAATGCTGAGTGGTCAGATGATGGCACTCGTGCACGCCACAGGCCTTCGTCCCCAACTTTAATACCTGTAAAATGTTGCATCAAAAAGTCTGTGATGTGAAAAATAGAATGATCCCTGTGTGGTACAGGTTTTATAGAGCCATTGGGGGTTTGGCTGGAGGGGATGCGAGAACCATTTGGCCCAAACCCCTATTTCAAAGATGAGAAATGCCCACTGGATGGAATAACTTGTTAGGGTCCACGCTTCAGAGACCACAGACCCTGAATCACAGGACCCCTGTCCTGAGACACTTAAGTCTGGCCCCCTTTTTAGCGCCAGGGCAGAGATGTCCTGTCTCACGTAGATGTGCTCTCGGCAGCCAAGGGGAGCTTCTTACCCCTGCAGAGAGAGGTAATAAGTTGTCTAACCCTGTTTATGTTCATGATGTTATTCAATCTTTAAAACAACTACGAGGCCACTGTTTTATGGGCATAAAAGTTTAGTAACTGACAGAACTTTACAGTTGAATGTAGCAGGGCCTGGTGGAGAGCCATTCAGAGCCGGCATGAGAAACTGTGGTACACAGATAGCATTAAAATTCAAAACATAAAGTCAGCTTCTGTGACCAGAGTCTATATCCCTTCTGATTGACTTTTTGGGATAGAAGCATAAAATTATTGAAATAATTGTAATGCTTCTGAGAAGCCTTTATTATTATGCAAGAGTAGGTGAAAGCATTATCTGTTCTTAATAAAAAACAAATCAGTGTTAGGTATTCCCCTTCCTTTCTGTGAAGCAACAGTGGCATCTGGTGGTTTCGTTTGGTAACCACCGTTTGGTTTGTTTTGTATTGTGTTTGTGTGGGTGAGTGCTTTACTGAGTCCAAACAGGGGCTTGAGTAACGAGCAAGCTTACTCCACACAGGCGCCCAATATAGTGGCTTTAAACTGATGGCTTCTGTACTCAGAAAAGACTAGTATTTATATGAATAAGATTTATCACTTTTCCAGGCTCAGTGAATTAATTGTAAACACAAGTATACTGGCTTTTTTTAAGTGTATAGGATTTCTTTTAAATAACACTTAAAGGGGTTTTTTTTGCCTGATTACAAAATTGATATATACTATAGCAGAAAACTAAAGAAAAATGGAAAACTATGGGGAAGAAAATTAAAATACCCTAATTGTGCCCCAATTGGAATCGAACCAGCGACCTTTCAGTCAGTGGGACAATACCCAACCCACTGAGCCACACCAGTCAGAGTACCACTGTTAATATTTTGCTGCAATGACCATATATGATATATTTTGCTTGTGTATGTTAATATACATATTATTTCAGAAAGGACTTTGTTTTAATTTTACATAGTACAATTTAAATATTCACAATATAATTTTATTAAATATTTTTGAGAACATAATTTTTTTAAAGATTCTATTTATTTTTAGAGAGAGGGGAAGGGAGGGAGAAAGAGAGAGAAACGTTAATGTGTGGTCGCCTCTCACACACCCCCTAATCGAGACCAGGCCCACAACCCAGGCATGTGCCCTGACTAGGAATTGAACTGGTGACCCTTTGCTTCGCAGTCCCAGCGTTCAATCCACTGAGCCACATCAGCCAGGGCAAGAACATAATTTTCAATAGATACACATAATGTTCCCTACTTAACCACATTTTGCTGTGTATAATGTACACTTTTTGCCCAGATTTTTGAGGGAAAAATAAGGATGTGCATTATACATGGGTATAATGATTACATACCATGGGCGTAATAATTCCACGTACAATGAGTACAAAGATGTGGACATGCATTATACACAGCAAAAATACAGCAATATTTTTTTTAATGATTATTTTTACCCTGTCCAGTGTGCCTCTGTTGGAATGTCGTCCCATGAACCAAAAGATCGCAGGTTCCATCCCCAGTCAGGGCACATGTCTAGGCTGCGGGCTTGGTCCTGGTCAGGGCGTGTATGAGAGGCAAAGATCCATGAGGGAGACATCGATCAGTTGCCTCTCATGCACCCTGACCAGTGGCGCATCAATGTTTCTCTCCCTCTCTCTCTCCCTCCCTTCCTCTCTCTCTGCAATCAATAAGCATGTCCTTGGATAAGGATAAAAAAAATTGTTTTCTATTATTGTTGGGCTTTTATTTCAACTTTCTCTGTATAACTTTAAAGTGAACATCCTTGTACATGACTCTTTGATCTCATCTCTGATTATTTCCTTAAGATAGATTCCTAGAAGTGGAATCACTCATCCTTAAGAGATGCTCTGAAAGGGTAGATTTTGGTCCCTGAACTAAATCTTTAGATCCAAGGTATATACAAACAAATTTTTTTTTTTTGTGAGAGTGGAAAATGGGCAAATGTTTTTTTAAACTTTTGCTGGTTGAAAATGAGTAAAGGTCTTTGATAGTGTAAAGTACCAGGGACAAGGAAATGTGGCCAAGTGCTGATGTTTGCAAAATATATCTCCCCACAGAAGTTTCTATCTTACTTAATATGCTGAGTCCTGACAGAGAGAGAGAGAGGA
This sequence comes from Desmodus rotundus, assembly GCF_022682495.2. Taxonomy (NCBI): domain Eukaryota; kingdom Metazoa; phylum Chordata; class Mammalia; order Chiroptera; family Phyllostomidae; genus Desmodus; species Desmodus rotundus. Next base: position 75,631,060 of record NC_071392.1, read on the forward strand.
AGAAGGTGACTCTTCTAAAGTGAACACAAACAAAAAGAAAAGACATTCGAGTCTGGCGAATCTGAAATGGCAACCACGCAGCTGAAGGCCTGCTGGGCAAATGATTATCTGTTGGGTTGGAACACGGAGAAAGCTCGAGCAGGGCCCACTCCAGGCAGTATCCGGTGATGCAAGAAGTGGGGTTAGTGATAGATGTCAGGAGGCATTATCAGAAAGAAAGGAGAACGAGGCCCTGGGCAGGTGGCGCTCTCTTCAGGGGGCAGTTGGGGCATCCTTCCTGGAACTCTTAAGCCTGAGCTCTAAAGAAAAGATGGCCACGGTTAGTTTACTTTCAATCGAGACTTCACTTTTAAACCAGCGGGAGAAAGTTGCAGAACATCACAAAATTATTGACTAGGCAGAGCTAAAAGGGTCTGAAAGATTATGTAGTTCAACCCCCGATAGGAAACAGGTAAATGATCTGCCAGGGCAAAACCATAATGCAGCTGCCCGGGTGCCCACCCGGTGCTGCCTCGGTAAGGCCGTACCTCCACTCCAGGCTTACTCTCTGGGGGCTGAGGAGCGCAAGGCTGTTAGTGCCGCTGCCGTATTAGGCATCGTGATGCGGTGCACAGGCAGTGCATGTATGTCTCCCATAGATGTTTTTTGTTTCCTCTGCTTCTTTTTAAAAAACAAACACTTAAAAATCTGTCTCCTTTGTTAGCCACACAAGATGGAACATCGACAGAACCTCGTCTGTTTTGAGCAAGCCAGACTAGCTGATGGACTAGAGCAGAAGCTCCCGTGGAAGTTTCCCTTAGAAGGAAACAGATGGTTCTCCTGGGACTCATTCTAAACACAATATTGAACATTTACCACAGGAAGGAGAACATTTTTTCTAAATAATAGTTCTAAAAAGTTAAAACTTTTTAACCCCTTGGTCTTATTTCTATCTTGGGTGAGCCTCCTGCTCTCTAAAATCTTGGATGTTCAGTCCACATTACATGTATTCCTGTCTTGCTTCAGATTAGAGAAAGGAGGGAAAATCTTCCATCCACTAGACAGCGGTTCGCATCTATACATCTCCCACTCCTACATTCTGCTGGCACTTTGTAGACACGAGGAATTTCCAAGATGTTAGTCTGGCCACCGTGCATACCATTGATTTACATAGCTTCTGTCACCAGTATATGTTTACAGGCCCCCAAATCCATAAGGACTCTTTATTTTTGTCCCTGAATGATGTTTCTATGAGTAGATACCTGTTTCTAATCTGACATCAATCTGTTATATCTGGTTGGGTGCTCACAAGATATCAAGAAACATGCAAGAGAAACACCTGGTTAGAATTAACCATCTGCCATTTTTTTCTTCCATGCCAGAGAATTAAGCAATGTACTGCAATATGGTTTGATAAAGGAGGGTGGAGGTTGGTTTTAAAAACCCAGCCATAATGAATATCAGATCCACCCGACAGTTTGAAATCTACCAGAATAACTCCTAGCAGTTACAAACATAGCTTATATAAGTGCAAAGTCTATGGGGGTAGAATTCTATCATCTCTGCTCTGATCCTGAATTAGAAAGCTACACAAGAAAGCTTGCTTGAATGAAGTTCTTATGTTCTTGTATCAACTTTCTAACCAGTTCTTGTTCTAGGTACAGAGTCTTCCAGGATTGGCAGCTCTGTATTTTCAGATTAAAGATATTGTATGTTTCAGGCCTCACTGTGTGAAAAGCAGATGGTCAGGAGGTAGCATTTTGTACGGAAGGCCTCATCTAAACTGACCGACAGTGACATCCAGGCATCTGTGGAAATGAAAGCCTTGTAAGTGTTGACATAATGATGGGCATGCCTTGTTACAGGAAGCTGGAGACAACAACCAGTTCTGCTGGAGGAACCTCTTTTCCTGCATCAACCTTCTGAGGCTGCTCAATAAACTGACCAAATGGAAGCATTCCAGAACCATGGTGAGTGAGGGTTCAGATCATGCAGATGTCCATCTGGCTGAATTCTTTAAACCTTCAGTTAATGGTTACAGACTTCCTGCTTTGCAGGCTCTATAGATAGACACTGAGTGCTATGTAGTAATTAACCCCTCCTAATTCTGGACACTTATTCTACATGAGATGGTTATTCACATTTCCTTTCGGAGAGCTGAATATGGACTCTCCCTCAGCGCAGCTCTGGCAGGGAAGTTAGCATTGTTACTGGGATTATAGTCACAAATCCCAAATGATGCAGGTCTAAGATTATTCATTTCAGTTTGTTTGTAATTATGAAAGATTGGAAACAACCTAAAAGCTCATTAATATGGTACCAATTGGTTAAATAACTTATGGCACATCTTTAGAATATTATACAATTAAAATGAATGAGGCAGTTCTATACCAATATGAAATAATTTTCAAGGTATATTATTTTTTTTTAAATAAGCTTTTCTTTTTAAAATTTATTTACTGACTTTAGAGGGAGAGAGAAACACACACGTATCAATATGTTGTTACACTTATTTATGCATTCATTGATTCATTCTTGTATGTGCCCTGACCAGGGATCGAACCCACAACCTCAGGGTACTTGAACAATACTCTATCTGAGCTACCTGGCCAGGGCAAGATATACTGTTTTTAAAAAGCAAGGTATGGAACAGTATCACAGGATATGTAGTTGGCTATCATTTTTGTTAATAAAAGTAATAAATGCTTACTTGGAATTATCCTCAGAAGACAGATAAGAAACTGCTAACAGTGGCCCTGGCTGGTGTAGCTCAGTGGATTGAATGCCAGCCTGTGAACCAAACATTTGCCGGTTCAATTCCCAGTCAGGGCACCTTCCAGGGGCTGCAGGCCAGGTCCCCAGTAGGGGGCTCAAGAGGCAACCACACATTGATGTTTCTCTCCCTTTCTTTCTTCTTCTTTTCCCCACTCTAAAAATAAATAAATAAAAATTTTTTTAAAAGAAAAGAAGGAAACTGCAACAGTGGAAATGAGATGTGTGGTTGACAAACTTTTCTGCACTTTATATCACGCACTATGAACCTTGGAAACTTTTAATTATGAAATAGAAACAGAGTGGTTCCTCTCTGTCTTGAAGACTAAATCTAAGCAGAGCCTGGACCATAGGTTTTTCTAAAAGCTCCCCAGGGTAATCTGAGGCCAGCCAGGTTTAGCTTAATCTGTCCAGGAGTTGGAAATTCCAAGTAACTTTAGATTTTGATCTATCTTTCTTCACTTTCACTCCTCTTTAAATGGGCAGATGCTAGTGGTGTTTAAATCTGCTCCAATCTTAAAGCGGGCTCTAAAGGTCAAACAGGCCATGCTTCAACTTTATGTCCTGAAGCTGCTCAAAATACAGACCAAGTACCTGGGGCGCCAGTGGAGGAAAAGCAACATGAAAACCATGTCGGCCATTTACCAGAAAGTGCGCCACCGCATGAATGATGACTGGGCTTACGGGAACGGTGAGTACTCCCAGAGCTCTGGGCTCCCACCAAACGGACAGACATTTGTCTCTGCTCTGCTCGTATCGATTGGTACATATTTGGGATGAGAAAATATATGATTATAAATTAGGTGCTGACACAACAAACTTCAAGGCGCTGCCCCAATCCAGCACGTACCCCTGCCCTATGAAAATACATTTTAGTAAACAAGTAAATTGAGGGGTAATTACCCCCTTTCCAAAACATTCCTTCAAATGACAGATTTCTCCAAGAGATTTTTAAATTAAAATAACCTTATATTATTACAAAGCAATTAGAAAATACAAGTGAGCAACCATTTTTTGATAATAGCATTTTTACTCCCTATGTGTATAACCCAAAGATGGCCACTGTTAACATCCTATTGTATATACTCTTCCAGATTTTTTCTCTCTACATAAATACACATTTTATTAAAATGGAAGCCGACTGGCCCTGGCCCTGGCCAGGTGGTGCAGTTGGTTGTGTCGTCATTCCACATGCCGAAAGCTTGCAGGTTCAGTCCCCAGTTAGAGCACACGCCCAGGCTGCTGGCTTGGTGCCTGGTCGGGACGTGTTTGGGAGGCAACCCATTGACGTCTCTCTCTCTCTTTCTCCTTCTCTCTTCCTTCCTCTCTCTCTACTATAAGACTGAATGCACAATTAACTATTTGAATTCTTACAGTTTTAAAACGTGAAAATGTTTTATCCTGCAAATGGCACGTCTGTTGCCGCCGTCGTGAGCTGAAACCCTAACCGCACTTCCTTAGGATAAACCCCTGAGCGTGGGGATCAGAGATCTGAGAAGTACGGATCTCTGCCCTAAAACAAGAGTCTAGGTGGGATAAAAACAACGTAGATTATCTGTTTTCTGTTTTTACCTCCATGGAAGCCTTAATCTCATAATGTTAATATAAACTGGCACAGATTTATCATGTGCTGGGGGACGTCCTAGGAAGTCAGGAAAAATCTTTACTAATTGGTTCATTCTGATTCTCTTTGTTGTACCCCTTCCTGCCTCTTCACATGCCTTGATGGCTGGTGACTCTGCTCAAACGGGAAACTGCCATCCCCAAGGAGAGCTCAAGAAAGGGAACCGAGGTGCCATTTCGAAAGTATAATTAGCAGGTCCTCAAATAACATCATTTTGTTCAACGCCGTTTCGTTATAATGTTGATGAGACGTCTTTGGAACTTAACTCTCATATCAATCTGTGGTAAAATGTGTCACTTAAAGTCACAGAACCTTTTGATGATGTTAAGTGAGGACTTACTGTACATATAACTAGGAAGAAAGTGAAATAATGAAAAGGAAATACAATAAAAGAAGCCCGCCTCCCTCCGGGCCCTCATTTCCTTCCCAGTGGAAATCACTCTCACCAGTTTCTGGGCTGTCCTTCTAGGGACAGTCTGTATGTGTAAGCTTAGGTGTGTGGGCACGCGTGTGTTTTTTAAACCCGAGTGGCAGAATGTTATTTACTTTGTACATCACTTTTTACAGAAAAGGAAATTGTGAGCCATTCCATGGTTGGTATTGTTACAGAACAGACCTGGGAGGGGGGGAGTGAACCATGTAAAAGGACCCCCCCTTTTTCTCTGGGGGTTCCTCCCCCGTACTAGGTTTGCTCTTCCTGCCACCAGAGGGAAGACATCTCTCAATGCCAGAGATTGGTGAAAAGGAAAGGAATTATTATTTATTTGAAATAACACAGACTAAAGTTCTTTAGAATACCCACAGATGCATAGAGTCCTTCCCTCTCCCTGTGCCCAGTCCGGGATACCGTGTCTCAGGAAAGAAGTAGAAGTCCATGGTTCAGGCTCCCGGCACCATCAGCTGTGTGGCTGCTGCAATCTCGAGTTAATCCAGAGCCATGCGGCACCTTCTCATGGCCCACCAGCAAGAGTCCTTTCTCCCCTTTTCTTATGGGCAAAGTCTCTCCTGCTGCTTAAGCTGTGTGGCAAAAGGGAGCACCCCAAAGCCGTGTGGTCCTAACTCTCGCCCAAGCCGCATGGTCCTCTCCTGCCTGGGTTTAAATCCCAGTGCCAGTCTTCCTCTGCAGCCCCATTTCCGACTCCTCCTACAATCAGTTATACCTGCCAGCATTCCCATATTCTTCCAGCTTTACTGGGCTGCCGTAGTGAGTCCGGGCAGGCATGACCCCTGACATGGAGCCAGTCTTCTCCAAGCTCTCACGTAAGCCCTATAACCAGGGGGAGTTGCCTCCCAGTTACATCCTGGGTGGAAGTCGCTTCCATCCCCCTGGCTGAAAGCTTGGCCACAGCTATTTAACATATCCATGAAACCAGTTAAAGGTCATAGATATGTTAAATGACCATGCCAGAGGTTAGCTGCACAGCTGTTGCCATACAAAACAGCTCTCAATGGCCCTGCTCCATGTGTCCCTTCCCCAGCTCAGGCTTGTGGGGGTGAGGACATCTTATATATATTTTTTTCGTAATATTTCCTGGACACCTTGAGTTCTGGACCCCATTACAAATCCCTATTTGGGGCCTCCTCTTGGCTGTGCCCTGTTACAGTATCCTATAGATCAGGGGTGTCAAACTCATTTTCACCGGGGGCCACATCAGCCACTCGGTTGCCTTCAAAGGGCCGAAATAACTTTAGGACTGTATAAATGTAACTATTCTTTAATTGTTAAGGAGCTGAAATTACATTTGGCCCTTTGAAGACAACCGCGAGGCTGATGCGGCCCCCGGTGAAGATGAGTTTGACACCCCTGCTGGAGACCGTGCTCTGCGGTGAGGAGAGCAGTGTCTTGAATCGTGTACTACTTCTGTTTCTTTCTGTCTTCCCATCACAGACATCGATGCGAGGCCATGGGACTTCCAAGCCGAGGAATGCACCTTGAGAGCCAACATTGAGGCTTTTAATAGCCGCCGATATGACAGACCTCAGGACTCCGAATTTTCACCTGTGGATAACTGCTTGCAGAGTGTACTGGGGCAGAGGCTGGATCTGCCTGAGGATTTCCACTATTCATATGAGATCTGGCTGGAAAGAGAGGTGTTTTCACAGCCCATCTGTTGGGAAGAGCTGCTCCAGAATCACTAAGCTCTTTTCAACAAAGCATCTGAAGGATGGGGGTTGGCTCCAATAAATGGTGCTCTGCCTACCCTGCTCTTTCAGCCTCTGTTTCCAGCTCTAGAAGTGCTCGTCTAGGGGAGAGCTGGCCCAGTCCAGGGACACCCAGTGTAGTTCAGGGCATTCTGGGGGCTACTGTACCCGGAGATAGTACAAGGCTAGGATCCTGAGTCACAAAAAAATGATGAACTTACTCTGGGGTCATTTGGGTGCCAGGTGGCCTCGGAAATCTCTTGCTGTTCTTGGACAGGCTCTTTTGTGGGACTGCCCCCTGCTTTAGTTTTACCTGGAACCGGCCTGGGCTTGGCTGGCCCCAAGAGTGCAAATAAGTTTGTGACGGCATTTGGCCCGTGGCATTCTTCATGGTAACGGGAGGCGCATGTCACAGAAGAGGGAGGACCTTTTCTTCTTGCTCCCCCTGGATTCCTAGGACTGACCAGAGATTTGGCAGAACCAACTTTGAAATTAAGTCTGTATTTTAAATTTAAAGTTTTGACACCTCTTCCTAAAATCATCAGCTCTAAGATGATTTTGGAGCACCTGCACCTTTGTGAAAGATGATGATTTACTGTTACCTAAATACTGCATGTTAGAGAAAGGTATATGGTATAAAGTGTTCTTCCTCTAGCCCCTAAGCAGCGTGTGTGCAGTGTGAGAATTATTTCCTGTGTACTGTGTGTGTGGCACGGAGTGTCCTGCCACAACCAGTGTGAGATTGTCAGGCCTACCCTGAGGATGTTCCATGTTTTTTTCTGAAACTTAGTCTGAAATTACCGAATACACTGCAGAAAGTCATTATTTTCATCCAATTTGATTTTTAAATGACCAGTTAACTACAGACGGTTTTATTTATTGATACGGTGTGTCCATTTGTGTTCGTGATCCATTATTGAACAGTAAGACAGCTAACCATTTTTCTTCTCCTATGTTGATTGATTACATTTTTTTTCTGTTAGCGGTTTCAGAGTGGCATGTGGAGATTCAGCAATAGTTTCCACCTAAAAGTATTGCACATTTCTTTGAAAATATGAGTTGATGTACCACCTCTTAAACTTCTTTTATAGCAGAATCACATACTTCCCACCAGTAACAAGGTTTTTAGAAAAGTTTCTGATTCAATCAGAATTATTTTATTTCTCTTCTCTCCCCACAATTGTCATCTATATTTTGAAGCTTTTTTACTTTAAGTCCCCCCACCCCCCATGCAGACACTACTGAATCGTTTTTCTGACCACACCAAGCCACTTTAATTATGCCAGGAGGTGTATCCAAAATTGGTTTATTTATACTCTGTCCTTTGTCAGTATCGTTAGGAAGTCATGATTAAGGTACAAGCCATATCCAGAGGAACTGTATCAAAACTCTGATTAAAGCTTGGGTTGCACCTCTTTGTGCATTTGGGGTAGCAGGATTCCTGTTTTTATGGAAAGGTCATGTAAATATGTAATAGAAGAGATTTCTTAAAATAATTCATAAATTTTATCAACATAATTTACTGGTCATATCATATGCGAATGTTATTAATCTATTAATTTTAATGTGATTTAGGTAAAAAGATAATTTTCAAGGAAAGAGCAGTCATTAATCTATTTCTTTTAAAGCGATATAGTATTTAATTTGTGTCAAGAACAAATAAGTTGACCTTTTAAAAATATGCACGTGAATGCTTTCTGAGGCGTGGAAGTACGATAAACCTCAGCATTTCATACTTTCTTACAGGTCTTCTCTAAGGGAAGATTAATTCTCTCTGCAGATGGAGAAATTGCAGCACCGAGGATAAGGGATTAGTTTCAAGTGACATTATTTTTCCACTGACTCTCTGGAACTAGTATTCAGGTATTGACAGCCAGCCCCGTAGGTTAGGGTAACCAGCTTGAGTACCCGCACCTGAGAGCCCACGGATGTGGTTAGGGTCAGTTCAGATTGGTCACCTTCCAATGGCAATCACTGTTACTTCACAGAAGAATATTGTTTGAGTGATTCATTAAGTAGAGGATTTTTATTTGCATTTCAGGGAAGTTTGTGTTGATTGTTGATAACACTGTTTATTTACTGAAGCACTTTAATAAAAGGAAAATTGAACTGGAGTTAGAAACTTGGTCTTTAAATTCGTCGACACAAGAGCATTTTAGAGACATATCAGGTATAGAAAGGACGAATACAATTGAAGAGGATGGATATGTGAAATCTTGTATTAGTATTCCCTGGGAGCAGTAACTGAAAGATCTTATGACAAACCTTATTTCTTGTTCATGGGTCCGGGAACCAGCTGCAGCTCTGCTCAGCTCCGCTTGAGCTCCGCTAGACTGGCTGTGCTCCCCACATCTTCGGGCACTAGGCAGACAGAACAGCCCCTCCCTGTGGCATGCTGTTCTCATAGTAAAGGGCAGGAGCAAGAGACCACACCATACTAGCACATTTAAAACTCCTGTTTGAATGTGGCATAAGTCAAATTGCCCGTATTCCATTGGCCTAAAGCAATTCACATGGATGAGCCAGCCATTGGGCCAGAGAAGCACCCTTTACCTCCAGGAGACCAGCTGCAGCCAGCCGGCCATCAGCACTGAGTCACGGCAGCCTCCCAGGGAGCTCTTGAGATTGCTACTGGGACTTTCTTAGAGATTCTTGAGAATTTTGACAGATTTTCAGTGAGCCTTTGAAACCACCCATTTCAGTGCTTTCTACGGATATTTTCAGTTTTGGCTTTCTTGACTTCCCTCGTCCACAGCTCCCCCCAGCTCTCCCATCTGACAGTAATCACTGTTACATAAAGACAGTCCTATAGACAAGTGCTTTCATGGTTTCTGTTTCTCCCCCAAGGAGTTGGGGAGAGTTTTAATTCTTCTAGTCCTTCTTGAGATGACCCATATCTACAATAAAACTACCTGAGATTAAGAATGTAGCTGAGGTTCTGGAACAGAAATGACGCTGGTTCATACCAGAATCAAATTCATGACCTTGACCTCATCAGTGCTATAATTAATGAGCTAAGTAACCACCTTAACATCCAGGCTCTTGGAATTCTGGGAATTTAGGTGTTAAGTGTGTGTTCAGGGTGATTTTCAACCAAAAAAAAAAAAAAAAGCTAGTGGCTTTCCGCACTACCCAGAGAGGGGCCCACACGGTGTTGTTCTTGGTTCCCACATAACTTAAGGGAAACTTTCACAATATCCAGAGTCCTTTTTGGCCTGCAAATGAAGAAGGAGAATATCCTCAAATTCCTTGCAGCAGGAACCCACTTAGGTGGTACCAACCTTGACTTCCAAATAGAACAGGACGTCTACAAAAGGGAGAGTGATGGCATCTACATCATAAGCCTGAAGAGAACCTGGGAGAAGCTTCCGTTGGCAGCTCATGCCATTGTTGCCATTGAAAACCCTGCTGGTGTCAGAGTCATATCGTCCAGGACCACCGCCCAGTGAGCTGTGCCGACGTTGGCTGCTGCCACTGGAGCCACTCCCACTGCTGACCACTTCCCTCCTGGAACCTTCACTAAGCAGACCCAGGCAGCCTTCTGGGGGCCAAGGCTTATTTATGGTGGTTACTGACCCCAGGGCTGACCACCAGCCTCTCACTGTGGCCTCTTAGGTTAGCCTGCCTACCATTGCTCTGCGTAACACAGACTGCAAAATGTGGACACTAGCACTCCTTGCGACACCGTGGGGCTGCTCAGAGGGTCTGGTGTGGGGGGTGCAGGCCTGGGAAGTCGTGCAGCATGCATGGCACCATCTCCCGTGAACACCCGTGAGAGGTCGTGTCCGCCTTCTACTTCTCCAGAGATCCTGAAGAACTTGAAAAGGAAGAGCTAGCCGCTGCTGCAAAGGCTGTGTGACCAAGGAGGGATTTCAGGGCAGATGGACTGCTCCAGCTTCCGAGTTCACTGCTGCGCAGCCTGAGGTCACAGACTGGTCTGAAGGCGCAGGCGCCCTCCGTGTCTATTGGGCGGTTTCCTACTGAAGACTGGCACGCTCAGCCGGCCACTGATGACTGGTCTGCGGCTCCCAGTGCTCAGGCCACCCAATGGGTAGGAACAGTCACTGAGTGGTCTTGAGTTGTTCTTCCACAGACCCTTAAACAGAATGGAAAGAAGGGTGATGGAAAACAGTTTCTAAAAGGGGTGTCCTTTAAAAAGAGATTATGGTAGTAGTGAGAAGAAGAATTTACCTCCCTCACAATCTCAACACTGGGCTAGTAATGGGTTGGCAATTTAACAATATGAGGAAATGTGTGATCTCTACAATAGGGCAGGACAAAGGGAGAGGTCAAAGCTCTGTTTATACTGGCAACCACATGCAGACACTTTTAGAAATGTTGGCAGAAGTCCTAATTGGTAATTTTTGGAAAACACATGAGTTACCTTATTTTACTTATTTTTCCACTAGTGAATTTTCAGTAGTGGAAAATCACCTGGTATTCCTTCAGGATTCCTGGTCTGGAAAGTTTATAGAAGGTAAGTTCTGAGTACCTTATACCGTCAAACACCTTTTCCAGGTGAATGTATTTTCTAAATGTTTGGCTAGTCTAATATCCTTCAAATGTTACGCCTCACTCTTTGGAAGCAAATTTTTCTCTGGGAGTATATTCTTACCCTGAAAGGGATCTGAGATCATCTAGGCCAATCTCCGTCCAGCGCAAGAATTGCTTTAAAAGCATCCCCCAGGTGCTTACCCAGCCCCTAACATTTTCACTGACAAGAACCTTACAACTTCATAGTTTCTATAGTAACGAGTAAGTGTCAACTGCGGAATTAAGTACCTCAGTACAGTCAACTTATGGTATCATTTAGGCCAGAACAACCATGAACATTCAGAGAATCCACAAACCTAACCTTAGCTATTAGTTGCACCTTTTTTTCCCCTATGTTAATTTCCGAGGGCTGCTATAACAAGTTACAAGAAGCTGAGTGGCTTTGAACAAGAGAAACGGATTTTCTCACAGTTCTGGAGGCCAGAAGTCTGAAATCCAGGTGTGAGCAGAACTGCACTCCGTCCAAAGGCTCTAGGGCAGAACCCATTCCTCGCCTCTTCCAGCTTCTGAGGGTTGCAGGCGTTCCCTGGCTTGCACATACCCCAACTTCTGCCTCCATGGTCACATGGCCTCCCCCTCTTCTCTCTCAAAACTCCCTTTGCCTCTCTCTCGTAACCATGCATCTGACTGAATTTAGGGCCCGTAAGGATAAGCTCCTCTTCACTTTATTACATCCTTTACCATATAAGGTAATATTCACAGGTTCCAGGGAAAAGGAGAACGTGAACATGTATTTTGTGGGACCACACCATTCAGTGCACTGGTACATAGCAATATTGATTTATGTACTCTCCTTCTACCATTATTATTAGAGGTGTAAGGCAAGACCCAGAGGGAGTTATTGTTACGTGTAAAAATGTGTGCGGTGATTGATGTAGTCAAAGGAGATTCAAGTAAAAAAAGAGTTTCAGGCTTGGGTAGATTTTGTGACATGAGGAAGAAAGGTGTAAAATTGAAGAATACGAATATATGGATATTTGGGGTAAGAATTAAAATGTAAAACTTCAAATGAGTTTTCAGAGTACACAAGGAAGACTGTAACCTCCCACCCCAGATCCCTATCTCATCCTTCAGAAATCCACACTATCATATTTTTTCTATTTTTTCTCCTTTCAGCAAAGTCCATGATTATACCCATCTCCCACCAACTTTTTTCTCACACAACAGGAGCACAATATATTCTGTACTATACTTGCTTTTTTAAAACATCATTTATCCTTTGGAGATCTATTTTCCCATATCAGTACTCTTCTATGAATATACATTCAATATAATAAATAATTAAATCAAATAATTCTTCCCTAATACTGCTCGCAAATATTTTTCAACTAGGAAGAAAGGTTAGAAGACAGAGATGGGAAGAATAGGGTGTGTGTGTGTGTGTGTGTGTGTGTGATTGATGGGGTGAGGTTGAGGCAGATTCAGTCAGTTCTCATAGCAACAGGCCCAAGCAGTCTGAAATACACCTCCTGCCGGCAGGTCTGCCCTTCCAGACTCCCGGGCCCTGACAGCGTGATGAGATTGTGCCTGAGTGGGCGGTGGGGAGGGGTTCAGACTGTCCTCTCCTTTATACTTTCATTTTGTAGAAAATAACCAAAATCTTTCTAAGGAATAGCAAGAAGGCAGAAGTCATCCCACCTCTGCTCAAACACCTTTGATGACAGTGACTTCCTTACTAAATAAGACAGTGCCATCTGTCCCCTTGCCTTCAAATGGAAACATTACTTGAAACATGCTGTAACTTTTTGTTCACATGCTTAATGGAGCTGGCATGACAAAAATCCTCCTTGTGGATGCCTGTGAAAATATGTCTTCACCACAGGAAGTGAGATGTTTTACCCAGAAAAGCCACGATGTATCATATTGAGTGAGAGTGCTGGACCCAGCTTGGTGAATTATTATATCAAGGCCCTATTAGCTGTGTGATAACTGACAGGCTATTTCACTTCTCTATATCGTAGATTCCCCATCTGTAAAATGGGACAATACTACCCACCTTCTAGAATTGTAAGGATTAAATGAGTCAATATGTATATAGTGCTTAAAATAATGCTTGCACCCTGACCGGTGTGGCTCAGTTGGTTGGGCATCATCCCCCAAAGTGAAGGTCGCCGGTTCAATTCCCAGTCAGGGCACGTGCCTAGGTTGCGGGCTAGGTCCCCGGTAGGGGCGTGCGAGAAGTAACTGATCAATGTTTTCTCTCGCACATCGATGTTTCCCTCCCTCTCTGTTTCCCTTTCCCTCTCTCTATAAATAAATAGATAAAGTTTTAGAAAAAATAATAATGCCTGCTAGCCATCAGTGTTCAATGACCCTTTCCTACCTCATCCCCCACCCTTTCAGAGAATCCCCCAGCAAGAGTAATAAACAGCCTCTGAATTTTCTAGGTCAGAGATCAGCAAACTACAGCCCCCGGGCCAAATCCGGCCCACCAACACTTTTTATGGAGCCCACAAGCTAAGAATGATTTTTACGTTCTTAAATGCTTGAGGAAAAATCCACTGAAGAAAAATATTTTATGACACATGAAAACTTGATGACATTTAAATCCAAGTTTCCATAATAACTTTATTGAAATACAGCACGTTCATTCATTTACACGTTATCTACAAATGCTTTCGTTCCACAACAGCACAACTGTGTACTTGCAAAAGAGGATATGAGGCCCTCAAAGCCTAAAATATTTACTGAGTGTGCTGACCCCCCCTGCTCTAGGTAATTTCTTCTGAGCCTGCCCCCGCTGGTCCTATTGCACCCCAAGGTTCTCCCTGCTAGGACCCTAATGGCTGACCAGAGGAAATTACCTTCAAAGGACCTTTTTTTTTTCGGTAATTTCCTCCACAATATTAGGGCTATAATGAGCAAAGTGAATGCAGTACTGTACTCTTGAACTTAATGAAAAGAAAAAGAGACGGAAGGAAAGAGAGAGAGGGAGAAAGACACTACCAGAGTAGCAAGTAGAAAACAGAAATTTTTAAATGGAACTTCTAAGACAGTGATAGAATGTTCTGAATTTGGATATTCTAAAAATGTATGCTTCTATTCTGGTAATGTTATATATATTTTTAAAAGAACAGCACAGTTAATGTTACTATTAATAAAGAAGACAAGGATGTGTATCTATAAACAGATAAAATTAACTAGTGCTATGTGGATGTGAGTGTGAATAGTTATCTAAATTTAGCATCATCTTCCAGGAAGATTTGTTCAGTTCTTGTAGAATAAACAGATCTTCAGTCCTAAATGTTAAGTGATTCTTAAATGGACTGGTTTCCATTTTTTTTAATTTTTAAAAAAGATTGTATTTATTTTTAGAGAGGTGGGGAGGGAGGGAGAAAGAGAGGGAGAGAAATATCAATGAGCGAGAGAAACATCAATCTGTTGTTCCTCACACGCCTCCTGACCGAGGCCGAACCCACAACCCAGGTGTGTGCCTGACCAGGAATCAAACCGGCAACCTTTCGCTTTGCAGGATGATGCCCAACCCACTGAGCCACGCTGGTCAGGGTGTGGACTGGTATTTAAGAAAAATGCATATATTGTCAGTAATATTAGTGATTCTAACAGTAACCTATGCTCTGTGTTCTAACAAAGGCTGCTTCTCAGCCACACACCTCAGCAGCCCCACTCACCTCCCTGCAAGGTCAATGCGAAGGCTTTCCCCAGGGCAAAGGCAGAAGATCCATGTGGTCAATGGGAAAGGGTGCTACCCTTGAAGTTGTTCCAGTTGTCACCAGATCATTCACTTTGTGTCTCACCGGCCCACTCACAAAGCATGCTTTCTTGTGCTTTAAATTTTTTTTTCAGCGTTAGGGAGGTATAATTGACAAAATTGTAATGTACAGGGTCCAGCAGAAGGAACACCTGTTTGAGTGTGGTTGGCAGGGTAATAATAATATGGGTGTGATAATTTATAGTTTTATTTTGAATGTTTTACCTAAAATGTCATATGGTGACCTCGAGTGTGATATTGTTATGTTACAGAATTACATGCTTATGATTCTGTAATAAAAGATTTTGTAATAAAAGGTGTTATTTGTACCGGACCCTGTATTTAAAGTGTGTAACATGATGATGTAACATCCGCGTACGTGGTCAAAGGGCTCCAACAACCGAGGTTACACATCCATCACCTCGTTCATCTGTTTAGTGTTCGGTGAGAACATCTAAGTTCCATTCTTAGCAAATTGCAATCACACAATACAGTATTATCAACTGTAGTCGCCATGATATACTTAAGATCCTCACCTTATTCATCTCATAACAGAATTGGTACCTCTCCCCATTCCATTTCCTACCCACCCCCAATTTTACATCTTTTTAAGCAAGGCCTGGAAACAACTTGAACTTACAATGCGTTTTCACATGCATTCTAACTCATCACCTTTATAGCAACCCGAGGGGAGACAGTGAAGCTTACAGAATCGCTGAAAATTGTTTAACGAGTAAGTAATGAATCCAAGACTTGAACCCACACCTTCTGGCCTCATGTCCAAGGCACCTTCCTGAATAATTCTGGTGTTTAACTAATCACAGGCTGGACAGATGGACAGAGCTGGCTTTGGCTCTGCTTGTGTGAACTAGGGCAAGTTACTTACTCTCTGACCTCACGTGCACTTTGGAGAACTTAGCAGAAACTCCGCACGGGTCGTAGGGAGGCGATAATGCCGTCGTGCTCAGCACGGTGCCTGCCGTCTGTGCTCCTTCCATGCTAGCCGTTAGCTGTTATTTGCGTACGAAATGACGTCTAGTCTAAAATGGTGACGATGTCAACAGAGGAATCAACGTGTAAGAATTTCCCAAGGATGCACAAGCCTTGGTGATGGAGACAGGTGAGTCGGAGGCGACAAAGGGCGGAAAGCTGGAAAGGCAGTTTCGCCACCGCCAGGGGAAACTAAGAGAGGCTGACATGAGGGCAAGAGGCCCGAGGTGCAGGGAATAATGAGGCCTGAGGACTGGAGCGCAGATGGAGGCCATTACTCCCCGACACAGACTGTGTCATCCCAAGAGAGGTGGTAACTGACACATTAGATATGTCCTGTGAGGAGACACTGAGGAAAAATGGCAGAGGGCTGAGGACTGGACATTGCTTGGAGCGCAGGACAGACAGACGACAGGTGACTGAGCAAGCCCAGGGCATGATGCACGGCTCAGAAACAAGTGCGGGGACTCCGCAGAACGGGGGAGAGGGGCAACGTTAACTTAGCTTCAAAGGTCAATGAGAATGAAGAAATTGCTGGGCTCGGCAGAATGAAGGTGATAATACTTCCCACTGACTCGTGAAAAGTATTCCTTTAACGTCTATCACTACTGCGCTGGCGTACAAAGACGAACCTGGAAGAGGTTGCCCCCAGTGGATAAGAGAAGACAAGTCAACGTACTTCTATGCCAGAGGGCTCGGCTGACTTGAATGGGCACGAAGTGCTGCTGGTGATTAATGAGCTGGCAGAGATGGTGCAGTTTGCATCGGGCCTTGAAGGGTGGATAGGCCTAGTGACAGGTGAGAGGGAGAAGGCATTCGCGGTGAAGTGGGCCTTATAAGCAAAGGCTGAGAGGTGTGAGAATGCAGCAAATCCCGGAGACTGAGTGTGGCAGAAATAAGGCATGTAGGGCTGTGAGAGTGAATAAAGCTGGAAAAGCAGACTGAGGCAAGATTTTTCAAAGGCCATCAATACCACGCCAAGGAGTTAATGTTCTAGGAAATAGTCGTTAAGAGTTTTTGAGAATGGGTGAGAGAAAGAATACCAGGATGGGGTGCAGAAGCCTGGCACAGCAGGGCCAGTACAGGCCTGAACGGGGGTGGGGACCTGAGGAACAGGAGGGCTAGGGCTTGACAAGGAGCAGAGGAGCACTGGCAGGTTTGAGCCTGAGGGATGAGGCACAGGTGGCGTCACCCACAGACCATAAAGTCAGCAGGTGGCTCAAGCAGGCGTGGGGGAGAGCGAGCTCTGGAGGGAGGAGTGAGGGAGGCATCAGCCTAGAGATGGGCCCGAGATGGCTGCTGACGCCATCGTCCTCAATGATATTCGGATAAGAGGAGTGTTTGATTTTAAATACGGCAGGGTTTAGGTTCCTAAGAGCTAAACTTCATTGAGGTACAATCACTGTGTAACAAAATGCACACATTTGAAGTGTATGATGAATTTTGACAAATACATACACCTGTGCAGGTTCAGCGATCACACCGGGTGCTACTCTCAGAAGGTCCCTGTGCTTGGGGGTTAATGCTCTTGAGTTCACAGTCTTGAAATTCTCGATTTACTTTTGAGTTTCTGTTTTGTAAATGAAGTCCAATGGGACAGTGGACTGTGATGGGGGGAGGGGTTGGAGTATGAACTCCTGAGTCTCATCTGTCACCCCCAGCCACCTAACCCTGACACCCACCCTCTCCATCCCCACCCGCTCCTCGGGGCCAGGCTGGCACCCAGGTCCCCGGGCAGTGCATGGCTGCACGCCAGCACATTCAGAGAATGACATGAGTATCTCACCCATCAACACCCAGGTACTAAGTACAACCCAGCAGAGGTGGTGCTTCCTCTGTGGGGTGGCAGTGGGGTGGCAACCCATGGGAAGGGAAGATACCCAGAAAGGGAAGTGTCCTCGTCCCCTGGGGAAATACAACATTAAGGAGCAAAACAAAACAAACAAAACAGCATAATAGGTTCATAGAGACCACAGAAAAAAGGAAAAGTTTTATAATTTAGTACCTTTAGTGGCATTTTTATTTCCTGCTTCCCCACATTTTCATTTTGCGCCGAGCCAGGAAGATTGCGTAGCCAGCCCTGCACCACAGTCAGGATCCAGGCATTTCCGTCACTCCCCAGTGCCCCGAACCCTGGGCAGTCAGCCCCCTCACTCCCCCACAACCCCCTCGCCCCCCCCCCCTCCGTACTCCGTGTGACTCCTGACCGCTGGCGTACTTTGAGACAGCCGAATTTTAAAATCTGGAGCAGGGCTCAGGACCTCCTGTCTGGCATTCAAGAAAAGGTCTGAGACAGATTTGGGAGTGACCCCAACAGGGGGTAACTGAGAGTCGTGATGACCCAGAGGAGTGCAGGGAGTGGGCCCCCATCCAGGGATTAAGGGAGGGGCCCCAGAGGAGAAAGCAAAGGCAGAGGGCAGGAGAATTTGCCATATGAAGGGCATAGGGAATCAGGAAAAACCTACCAGACAGATTAAAAGTAGCTAGAACTGAGCTTTGCTCTGATGATGAATACCTAGGGAAAGGATTATGAGAACCTAGTACACGCATCAATCAAAAGAAGGCAAATAAAACACCTTACCCTTGGTTGCAGAGCCTTTCAGGACCCCACCCCTGCTTCCTGGCCCCAGTTTCCCTACCTGCCCTTCGCCTGCAATGTCCTGTCCCTGATCTTCGCATAGTTCACTGCTCCTGATCATCCAAATCTCAGGTTAAACATCGCCTCCTCAGGTCTTCCCTAATCGGCAATCTAGGAGCATTCAGTCATCGCCTCAATTTAATCCACCCAATGTAATACACTGTTACATCTATTGTTTTTAATGTCTGCCATGTCCTCCAATTCTATACACCCCCCTCAAAATACCCTTAAGAACAAGAACTTTGCCTCATGCAGGGAAAAATTGGCCTAGAACCCAGTGTCTGGCAGATGGAGGATTATTAATAACTGTTTAATAAAAAGGAAAAAGTCATTTAAAAAGGAAAGAGAGCCCTGGCCAGTGTGCCTACCTCTGTTGGTTGGAGCATTGTTGATACACAGAAAGGTCTCGGATTGATTCTAGGTCAGGGCACATGCCTAGGTGGTGGGTTCGGTCCCAGGTCAGGAAGCATAGGAGAGGCAACCAATGGATGCTTCTCTCACTCTCTCTCTCTCTCCCCGTCTCTCTCTCTTTCTCCCTCCCTTCCCCTTTCTCTAAAATAAATAAGCATGTTTTCGGGTAAGGATTTTTTTTAAAAAAGAAAAGAAAAAGAAATGAAGGTCCTGTTTCCAAACTGTAGCCTTCCCTGAAGAGAGGATACCGGGAAGAACTTGCAAGAACTGCACCGACTCGACTCCTTCTTTTCTAACCCCGTGCGCAGTTGACGAACTTTCAAGCCCTTAACTCTTTCCGGGCCTGTATCCGGCTCTTTGACAAGCATTTTCCCACGTTATTCTCACTTCAGTTCTCAAGAGCTTCATCTCACTTTCTAAGAGGTCGTGGAGTCTTCGGTGACTTCTCCAAGGCCGGCCAGTGCGTGACCGCACTCAGACTCCCACCCGAGTGGGCCCACTCCAACGCCAGTTCCTCACTTTCCCAAGCACCGCCTGCGGCCCGCCCCCCCAGCGGGGTTCCGCGCCGGGGCAGGCCCCCCGAGCTCCAATCCAGACGCCCCACGCCGAGCCGGGTTCCGGGCACTCGCAGCCCTTCTCACCACCGCGCGTGATAAAATGGTCCCGCCAGCGCCGCAGGGAGGGAAAGAGACAGCGGTCGCTACGACGAGGGCGGGCGCGGGCTGCAGGACGCGTGCCGAGCCGGCTGGGCTCTGCCGGGCGGTTGAGAATCAGGCCCCGGTGTCCTGGCAACAGGTAAACACTGCGCGGCCCCGCCCCCCGGCGCCCCGCCCCGCCCCGCCCCGCGTTTGTGCGCTAGGTTCGCCGGCGTTTGCGTGTTCCCAGTCCCTGCGCTGTTGTACTCACCGGGAGTCGGTACCTCGGTCACCCGGCGTGGCGGCAGCTCGGTGGCTGCCTGCCCCCTAACCCCGCCGGGCTCCCCGGAGCGTCTTGGCTTTCTAAGAAGCGAGGCCTGGTCCCCGCCCTGCGGCGGTTCTCAGTTGAGTGCGGAGGGGGAAGCCCCTCGCGCTGCAGGAATGGGCGCAGGGGCTCCGTCCCCATGTGATTCGTGGAACTGGGGTCGCTTTCTTCATTTAAGGACTCATCCATGCCAAGTTCACCTGCTCCACTGAGAAAGGAGTTACCATGGTAATCACGTCTGTTTTAAGTATAAGACATTACGAGGCCCTCGTTAAGTTAGTTTCTTACCGTTCAGCCTTGTACAGTCAAGCTTTACCGCGATTGTTATCCATGCCACGAGTTTGGCACCTTCATCTCCTCGAATCATAATTCAAGGAGAATTATGGACATCACTGGGTGGTGTTCAACCCAGTGATCTGAACACTTGGGTAAAGATGGTGGGGGCGAGGCTTCCCCCGGTGGTCGACGCTCTGAAGGGGACTGCAGGAGAATCAGGCTGAACCCTCTTTCTGTGAGTTGGTGGGTTTTAGTTCCTTGGTTCTGTTGAGCCACTTAATTTCACATCCAGAAGATGGTTTGTATGTGAAATAAAGAGAGGCGGCCAGTAAGTGCCAGCAGGGACTGGCCTGGCACCTAGCTTAGCTGCTGCTGCTGCAGCTGTGGTCCTGTGCGGGTGTCTTACCTGCAGATTAAGAAGTAAAAAATGAACCCAGGTGACCCGGACCCTTGGCTGATTTTAGGGAATTCCAGTTTAAGAAATGGCTTTGGAGGAGACCTTTTACACAAGGAATTTTTGCATTTAAAAAAATTTTTTATTGATTAATTTTAGAGGGGGAGAGAGAAACATTGGTTTATTGTTCCACTTATCGATGCATTTATTGGTTGCTGCTTGTATGTGCTCTGATCAAAGGTTGAACGCACAACCTTGGTGTATCCAGAGGATGCTCTTAACCAACTGAGCTACTAGGGGGTTCTTGCATTTTATGCTCAGGACCGCTTACGTCGTCTTTGCATCTTCCTCCAAGTCCTTGGCTCACAGAGCTCCATGTTAAGCCTTTAAAACTTCAAGCCTCCATTTCCAACTTCCAGCCAAATTTCTGCACCAGGGAGCCTTTTCAAATTGTCTTCAAAATCCAGCTCTTTTAACCACTACCTTCTCTGGCCTCATTGGCACGCTACAATAGCATGTTCATCCCCTGGCCTCGAACTCACAAACATTCCTGTTCCTCAGCCCTCATCCAGTCTCTTGCGCCCTGCTTCCCACCCTAACCGCCACAGGTGGTCAGGCCCTCTTTGCCACCTGCCTGGATTCTGGCAGTAGCCCACATCCAGGCGCTCTCCAGGGCTTCTCCATGTCCTTGTCCTCCTTCCATGCCAGTTTGATCATCCCAGGTCCCAGAATGGATGAGATCTTGCAGTCCTCATCCCAGGTCCTCAGGGTCTTCCAGCGTGTCTGCTCTGCTAGTTCTGCTCTGTGTGAGCCTGGCTCTCAGAGCCCTTGGTAAAGAGGCTCAACCTCTTGAGCTTTATCTACAGTATTATCCTCTCTGCCTAAAAAAAAAATCCTACACTCGAACCCTCCTATGCCGGCCCTATCTCTAGCTATTGATCTACTTTTCTTCCATCTCAGACGTACCTCTTGCTTCCCAATTGCTCCCTAAGCACCCGTAGCCCTCTGCACCCCACTTTATAGTGCTTTGCCTCTTTGGCCTTGGAAAGCCTTACTTCTCACCCTCATTAGTCTGTAGTGTGGAAATGTGTTTGGTAAATCCGTGTTCCTTCCAGTTCATTGCGTGTAAAAGCACTAAATAAATACGTCTTGAATTAAATTGACTCATTCCCAGGTTTTTTCACAAGGTTGATGTTGCCATTTTCTTTCAGGCCAGGGAACTGAAGCAGAATGGTGCAATAAAGCCATTTAAACTAATGGCTTCCCACTGCTCCCTGGATAGAGGTCGAACACCTTAGCTTCCAAGGCCTGCAGGCCAGAGCTGCACCCTGCCAATGTTTCCAGCCTCGGCTTCTCTCACTGCCCACCCCCCACCCCCAACTCCCATGGGTGCCGATGGGCCAGCCACACTGATCCTTTCTTTTGTCTTGTCCCTTCAACTTGGCCTGTTCTCTCCCGCCTCACAGTCTTTGCACAGACTGTTTACTCTGCCAGGGAATTCCCTCCCCCTTAGGTCATGGGCCACTCTTCAGGAACTCCTCCTTCATATCCCAGATTAGGTCAGTCCCTCTCCATCCTACGTCACCATAATGCCATGTACCCCTGGGTTCTTCTTTCGGAGCGCAGTTGGTGAGTAAATGTGCTGTGATTTCTCCCTCACTAGACTGTAAGGCTCATGAAGACAGGAGCCCAGAAGTGCAGGGCCTGGTGCACAGTAGGTGTTTGTTAAATATTTGTTGAGTGAATGAAAGAGGCACCTTAAGAATCCAGAGAAGCAGAAATCTACATTTGTTTTCTAAATCTTGGGTCTGCATTGCATCTGAGTTACAATTTATTCACCCAGCAGATATTTATTCATCTCTACAATGTGCCAGACATTGGTCTAGGCCTGGGGAGTTCAGTGGTGAACTTACAGACAAAACACTGGTTAGGAGAACATATCGTTAATAGACAAACAAAAATACTAAGTGAAGTGTGCTTGGGGTGAGGAGATGGGAAGTGAAACTGGACACACACACACTCACATAGAGTTCAGGCCTTGGGAATGGAATTCCAGAGTGAAGAGAGAGGGGCTGTAAGAACCACACACCTCTGATTTCTCTCCTGGACACGCACCACCCCAGAAGTGTGAAATTCTTGCCGAAGGACTGAACTACTAACTAGTTTGAAAATGGAAAACCAAAAACCAGCAGATTCTTCCTGAGAAACCAAACAGTTTACCTGACTCAGTGGATTGAGTGCTGGCCTACGAAGCAAAGGGTTGCTGATTTGATTCCCAGTCAGGGCACGTGCCTGGGTTGCGGGCCAGGGCCCCAGTTGGGGGCCTATGAGAGGCAACCACACATTGACATGTCTCCTTCTCTTTCTCCCTCACTTCCCCTCTCTCTAAAAATAAATACAATCTTAAAAAAAAAAAAGAAAGAGACCAAACAGTTTATTATACCAGAGGCGTTAATGGCAGGAGGCAAATGGATCAAGTTTGAAAAACCAACTTACATGGATCCCACTGGTAAAAGAAGAACTTCGGAAACTGAAGCCTATAAGGAGGAAAGGACAGTCACTGATGGTGTAGCGATCAGCCCAGTGATGCAAAGAGCTCTTTGTTCTGAATGTATCGTTCTGGGGAAACAGTGCCAAGCACCATGGAGGCTACTGCCTAGAATTCCCCGCAGGTCTCGTAAGTGATAACGAAAGCCCAGAAGCAGCTGCTCTGCGAGAGCTGGAGTAAGAAACGGGCCGTAAAGGTGATGCTGCCGAATGTTCTCCAGCTGTCTGTGTGGATCCAGGTTTGTCAGACTGTGCACACACCTTGTGACAGTAACTGCTAATGGAGATGCTGAAGATGTAGAAGCTAAGCCACAGCCAGGAGATGGAGAATTTGTGGAAGGAATTTCCTTACCAAAGAATGACCTGATGAAGAGACTTGAAGCTCTGGTAGCTGAAGAGCATCTGCCAGTGGGTGCTAGAGTCTGTTCCTGTGCTCTGGTGCCGGAACATGCGAGCACAAAGCCACCTGAAGCGCCCTCTCTGAGATTTTAAGGCCAGAGGAGTATAGCCACGTTCTTATGAAGAGGCCACAAGGCCTGCTTCACTAAGACTTTGTATTCAGCTAAATTTAACAGAGATTTGAAAGTACCTTTTTCATAAAATAAAAACAAAAAAAATGCCCCCCCCCAAAAAGTGAAACTGCTGGCAGGGTCGTTTGCAGACCACCTGTACCCCCACACCCCCTCTGTCTGGGACAATCCCAGTTTATGTTTGTTGAAGCGTCCTGGTTTGAGCAATAATAAAATGGCCACCCTAGTTATAGCTAGAATGTAGTCACAGTGTCTGGGGGGTGTTTCTAAAGAGGTGACGTGTGAGCAGAGGCCAGCAGAAAGACAAGAAACAAATCATGCCCACCCTGAAGGTCTTCAGGAAGAGGCGGGGACGGGAAGGCAGGCCCGTGTGGTTGCGGCTATGCCGTCTTCATTACGGGGTTTGGAGAGTTTCAGGTGGGGAGCTGTGAGTTCTGACACCGGGAATAGCCAAGAGCCATGGCGTTGTATTGAATCAACCCAACCAGCTCAGAGGCTGAAATTTTTCACTCACTTTTAATAATTTCTTAACACACATATTGAGGTATAATTGATGTATAATAAATTGCATATATTTAAAATGTACAATTTGATAAGTTTGGTGTCCGTGTGTCGCCATTAAATTGTCACCGCAGTCAAGATAACATGTTGGCCCTGGCTGGGTCCCTTAGTTGGAGCGTTGTCCTGTACACCAAAGGCTGGGGCACGTACAGGAGGCAACTGATCCATATTTCTCTCTGTCTTAAAAAAAAAAATCAGTAAACATATCCTCGGGTGAAGGTGAAGATTAAAAAAAAGAGAGAGCCCTGGCTGGTGTGGCTCAGTGGATTGAGTGCCGGCCTGCAAACCAAAGGGTCGCTGGTTTGATTCCCAGTCAAGGCACATGCCTGGGCTGTGGGTCAGGTCCAAAGTGGGGGGAGCATGAGAGGTAACCACACATTGATGTTTCTCTCCCTCTCTTTCTCCCTCCCCCTCTCTAAAAAATAAATAAATAAAATCTTTTTTCAAAAAAAATGAGAGGTAACATGTTGATCACCCCCAAAGTTTCCTCTTGTCCTTTGTAATCAGTCCTTTTCTCCTCTTACCCCCCTCCCCAAGCAACTTCTGATATGCTTGCTCCCTGTCTCTGTAGGTTAGTTTATAATTTCTAGGATAATATCTATTTTTTTACTTATTTATTTTTAGAGAGAGGGGAAGGGGGAGAGAAAGAAGGAGAGAAAGATCATTGTGTGTTTGCCTCTCGCATTCCCCCTACTGGGGACCCGGCCTGCAACCCAGGTATATGCCGTGACTGGGAATCGAACCAGTGACCCTTTGGTTCTCAGGCCAGCACTCAATCCACTAAGCCACACCAGCCAGGGCTACATCTATTATATTTGGATTAAACAGTATTTTTTTGGTCTGGCTTCTCTCATTTGTATAATTACTTTGAAATTCATCCATGTTGTTGATGCGATCACCAGCCTGCAGTGTCCGTGGCATCGTGGCTGAGACGAGACAAATTCACATAGACTACCAAGTCCTGTGGAAGAAAAGGGACGGCAGGGCCACTCTCAATAGAAGAGTGCACCAACCCCTGTCTTGACAGGCTTTTATTGCTTTTCTGGGCTCATTTCGTTGAGGATGGTCCTCACTTAGTATGCACAGGTTCACTTTAGGTGGTTACCTTTTACGGAAAACAAAGGAGAGGATGTTGCTAATTACATCAAAAAAGAAGGGTATTTGCAAATGTAAAGGGAAAGGTGGTTGAACTGGTTACACTCATCCTTGGAAGGTTTAGCATAGATTTTAGGAAGTTACTTTAAAGATAGGCAGTAAGTTTGCTGCCTCAATTCAGGGTGAGGGAGTTTTAGCAAAAAGCAAGTCTCAAAGTGGCCTAGGTAAAATGCAGGCCTGATTCCCCATGGGAGAACCTATCCCTGGGCCTGGGTCCTGTGTGCTGGACCTTGCTTTCCACTGGCCTCTCTAAGTGGGAGCTGGGCCTACGCCATGCAGAATGGTCTCCTATATTTACCCCCTTGTTTTTAGTTAGGACCGCTACAGATCCCACAAAGCTTGCTACTTGCTGGTCTCTCACATGACACTGGGAAAATAATTTGCAAGTGCGTCAAAGTACACAGAGCATTATTATAATCAGTGAGCAACCAGCGGCTCCAAAGACCCACATTCTCAGATTAAGCCCATCAATCATTGTCAGGCAGTAATGATCAAACAATAGATAACATTCAAAGAACTATAAGGGCTATTTAGAGTCAGGGTCAGATAGCTAAAGGGCCATAAAACTTTGGGGAACAAACTCTTTTAGTGCTTGGACCCTTATCATTTAAATGGAGGGTGTTAGCAAAGCAGATTTCACAGGACTCTACATTCTCTCTCAGGCCTGATCTCCCCAGGGAACCTGCCCTTTCCAGCACAGGGCCGCACCCACCTCTGGCATTGTTTCAGGCTTAAGTCAGGCAGGGGAAGTAAGGCAGCCAAGAGATTAGGAGAATTCTTGCAGACAGAATGAGGACTCAGGCTATATCAAAGCCGAAGGGCAAGGGTCCATCACCCCCTTTTTCTATAGCCCCCCAAGTCCTTCCCTGAGGGCCCCCTCGTGATCGTGTCTGTCTTAGGTCATCCCTCCCTTGAGGAATCTTACCCATCATTGGCTAACCAATCATGCACTGGGGGCCAAGCAGGGTAAAGTAAAGTGGGCAGAGGCAGTGCCTCTGCCAGGGAGATAAGCTTCATCTCCTTAATGGCTTATGGTCCCAAGGTCTCTCACTCAGCCTTAGCCATGGGGGGTTACAGCTTCTGAAACCAGGCAGGGCGGTTCCCAACATGTTGTAGCATGTTTCAATAGTTAGTGCTTTTTATTGCCGAGTAATATTCCGTTGTATGGTGATACCACAGTTTGTTTATTCATTCACTCACTGACGGACTTCTGGGTTGTTTCCAGTTTTTAACTATTACAAATAAAGCTGCTGTGAACACTCATGTACAAGTCTTTGAATGCACATATGGTTTCATTTCGCTTGGGGAGTACCTAGGAGTGGAGTGGCTGGGCACATGGTAGGTATGTGTGTAACCTTTTAAAGAAACCGCCAGACTGTTTTTCCAAAGTGGCTCTGTCACTGCAGATTTCCACCAGCAGTGCAGAGAAGCTGCAGCCCCTGCACATCCTCGCCAGCGCCTGCCGAGGTCAGTCTTCGTAACCTGAGCCGTTCCAGTCCGTGTGTGCTGGGCTCTCAGAGCGGTTTTACTTTCATTTCCCTAATGATTTGATGTGTGTGTGTCCTTTCATGTGCTTACTGCCCATTTCAATATCTTCTTTGGGCAAGTGTCCAAATCTTTTGACCACGTTTTCTTTTGGGTGGTTTTGTCACTCTGCTCCGAGAGCCCTGTATGCTGGGTGTAAGGCCTTGGTCGGATATGCGACTTGCAGATATTTTGTCCCAGTCTGTGGCGTGTCTTCTCTGTGCCTAACGATATCTTGTGAAGAGCACAAGTTTTTAATTTTGATGATTGTCGTATCAGTTTGTTCTTTCACGGCTTGTGTTTTTGGTGTCATATCCAAGAAACCTTGGCCTAACCCAAGGTCACAAAGGTTTTCTTCTATGTTTTCTTCTAGAGGTGTTTAGTTTCTGGTTTTATATTTTGCTCTATGAGCCATTTTGAGGTAACTTTTGTATATGGTGCAAGTATGGTTCGTTTTTTTGCAAATGGATATTTGGTATTCCATCTTCATTTGTTAAGAAGGTTACCCTGGCTTTGCCGAACTGCTTTGGCATTTTCATTGGAAATCGGTGGTTCGTCTGCGTGTGGGTCGGCTTCCAGCCTGTGTTGTGTCCCGCTGGTCTGTCTTGTCACCGTGCTGCCTGGATACTGTAGCTTTATAAGAGTTCTTTTTAAAAAAATAATAATTCTTGAAATAAAGTAGTATTAGCCTTTCAACTTTGTTCTTCTTTTTAAAGTCCTTTGAATTTCCATATGAATTTTAGAATCTTCTACAAAAAGGTGAGAACTTTGAATAAAAATGTCAACCTTCTATGTCATGTCCTTTGAATTTCCATATGAATTTTAGAATCAGCCAGTTTCTACACAAAGATGAAGACTTTGAATAAAAATGTCAAACCTTTGTGTGAATTTTAGTTCTCAAACCTTTTTAGAGATCAAAACACATTTTTTGCAGTTATGGTTGACATGTGAAAAAAATGTGTGAAGTCACTTTAAAAAGCCATGGCCCCAAATCTTTTTTTTTTGCACTTTATTTTATTTTATTAAAGTATATTTTATTGATTATGCTATTACAGTTGAACCATTTTTTTCTCCCTGCCAGCCTTCCCACCCCTTAGCTCATGTCCATGGGTCGTACATATAAGTTCTTTGGCTTCTCCATTTCCTGTACTATTCTTAACTTCCCCCTGTCTATTTTCTACCTATCATTTATGCTTCTTATTCCCTGTACCTTTTCCCCCATTCTCCTCCCTCCCCCTCCCCACTGATAACCTTCCATGTGATCTCCATTTCTGTGATTCTGGTCCTGTTCTAGTTGTTTGCTAATTTTTGTTTGTTTGTTTGTTTGTTAGGTTCAGCTGTTGATAGTTGTTTGTTGTCATTTTACTGTTCATATATTTGATCATCTTCTTTTTCTTAGATAAGTCCCTTCAACATTTCATATAATTAGGGCTTGGTGATAATGAACTCCTTGAACTTGACCTTTTTGGGAAGCACTTTATCTGTCCTTCCATTCTAAATGATAGCTTTGCTGGATAGAGTAATCTTGGATGTAGGTCCTTGCCTTTCATTACTTCAAATACTTCTTTCCAGCCCCTTCTTGCTTGTAAGGTTTCTTTTGAGAAATCAGCTGACAGTCTTATGGGAACTTTTTTGTAGGTAACTGTCTCCTTTTCTCTTGCTGCTTTTGAGATTCTCTCCTTATCTTTAATCTTGGGCAACTTAACGATGATGTGCTTTGGTTTGTGCTTCCT
This sequence comes from Desmodus rotundus, assembly GCF_022682495.2. Classification (NCBI taxonomy): domain Eukaryota; kingdom Metazoa; phylum Chordata; class Mammalia; order Chiroptera; family Phyllostomidae; genus Desmodus; species Desmodus rotundus. The sequence continues at coordinate 75,659,562 of NC_071392.1, forward strand.
TGGATCCAGCTTCTTTGGGACTCTCTAGAATAGAATAGTAAAATGAACCCCCATGTATTTATTTTCCAGATTTAGAAACTATCAGGATTTTGCCACATTTGCTTCATCTGTCCTTTATTTTGGGGTGGGGGATGTGGAAGCTGCAGTATTTTAAAACATATCTCAGGCCTCATTTTAATTCCTTCCAACAGATTTTAGTGTGCCTCTCTGAAATGTGTAAACATTTTTTCCCAATGCCATTATCAGACCTAATAGAATTAATAATCCCTTGGTATTATCAGATTCCCCTAATTGCCTAAAAAGTGCCTTTTTACAAGTTGTCTGTTCCAGTCAGAATGCAGACAAGGCCTAGACATTGCATTAGGTCGGGTCCCTTTTCACCGAGGGATGCTTAATATACATTTGTTCAGTTTCCTGTCGTGTGTTTTCTTCTCCCACTCCATGCAAAAGGTTTTTTTGTTACAGTTTTTTCCTCTTAGGCATTTATTTTTTCCTAAGTTCAGTAGGAAATGTTGAAAATTATGTCAAGGATATGAAAACTAATTTTTGCCCCGTATGTGTACATTTGTCTTTGGAAGCCAGGTAAAGGGAAGAGAAAGAAAGGCAAGGACAAGCCTCCTGGGAAGAAGCCGAAGAAGCCGGAAGTGGACATCCTCAGCCCAGCCGCCATGCTGAACCTGCACTACATCGCCCACAACGTCGCCGACTGCCTGCACTTGCGGGGCTTCCGCTGGCCGGGCGCTCCCAAGTCAAAGAAAGGAAAAAGCAAGACTTAAGTGGTGGTGTTTCACGATCTGTCTCCATTACCGAGAACAGACCTTGGGGAAGGGAAATCAGGATAGTACAACTATTGCAAGCCCAGTGGACTGTACCCAAGGCAACTTGAGACACAAGGTTTTCTGTGGTAGTTAATGATAAAGAAATGCATTTTACTTCCTCAGCTCGATCCAGGTATGGTTAGCCAGCCTGGTTTCTCAGAAGTTAAGGGGAGAAAATCTGAGTAATTCCTACACAGCATGGTGGAATCAGTAGAACTTTAAAAAACTGTTATAATCTTGGGTCAGAATTAAACCTTGCTCTCAAAAGGCAGTTCTAGCTCGCATGAATGTTCTTTGGCCGAAGGGGGTTTCTGTAGAGAAGACATGGCAAAAAGCACAGGCTTTGCTTATGAACATCCTTCTCTTGGGCACTGTTTCCTTTCCCTGTCTTTTTCAGAAAAAAATAATAAATATTTTGTTTTTATAATTTTCTTCTCAGCAGTCTGATTCTTAGATGATTCTAATTAGCCGCAGCTGTCGGTGGAGACCGAGCGTGTCACTACTGCTCTGACTCTGTTAGGGCATATAAACAAGTGCTTCAGCCCTGGCTGGTGTAGCTCAGTGGATGGAGCCTGGGCCTGTTAACCAAAGGGTCGTGGTTCGATTCCCAGTTTAGGGCACATGCCTGAGTTGCGGGCCAGGACCCTGGTGGGTGGTGTAGGAGAGGCAAGCACACATGGATGCTTCTCTCCCTCTCTTTCTCCCTCCCTTTCCCTCTCTAAAAATAAATAACTAAAATATTTTTTAAAAAGCAAATGATTCAAAGGAGCCACAAGCAGCATTCAGCGGTTGGGGTGCAGGGGGGAGAGCAAATCAGCCTCACCCCTTTCTTCTTTCTGTTTCACCTGGCTCTTCTCCCTCTTTTTCTGAACACTTCCATCTTCCCACCTCCTGCAGGCTTTCTTTTCCACTTGGCTGGCCCCCAGTTCTGAAATTGGTGCCAGAAATCTGCTGTGGGCATTCTGTTGATATTACAGGATCTCCCCAGCCTGGGCGGAGACACTCAAGAGATAAAGCTGCAGTTCTTTCTCCTCTGCCACAAAGATCTAAAGCCCCTACATGGGAAGCTAGGAAGGAAAGGCATTTTCCAGAGTAAGCACCGTCTCTGAGTCACGTCGCATTCCACCCCTGCCTCCTGGGCTGTCTTCCTGGTGTACCTTGCCACTCCCCCCACGCTGACACCCGCACTGCTGTCTCCATTCACAGCTCTGGTTCCTCGAGGCAGCACCAGTCCAGGAGGGATCTAGTTTGTCTGAATTACTTAAAATTATGCCCCAGGTTGTTTGGTGAGGATCTCAAAGATTCGCGTAGCTGGCTAAAGGAGGCTGCAACCCAGGACTCAGGATTTCACGAGTATCGAAGAAGAAAGGAAATCACATGAATTTTGTACTAGAGAAGGGGGGTGCTCATAACCCACACGGGTTATGGGGCTGGCATTTGTGTAGCTGCACCGATTGTGCAGATTCAGGGTGAGCCCTTGGCTAGTTGTCAGAGGAGCCCTCTCTCTGGTGAGGGTTGGTGCTCTCCCTACCCTGAAGGGGGCGCCCTTTCTGCTCTCGGTCCTCAGGCTTTGGAACCCAGGAGCACCTTCCCACTCTGCTAAAGACCGCTGGGCTGGATCTAGTGGTTTCTGTTTGTGAACACTCTAATTAACTCAGTCCTTCTCAAAGTGTGAAGTGTATCACAGTCACCTGTGGGACTTGTCAAAGTGCACTTCGCCAGGCCCCGCCCAGCAGGAAGTTTCAAGAATTTGCATTTTCACTAAGTTTCTAGGTTTAGCTGCTTCGCTGGACCACAGACTTGGAGGAGCACTGCCCTCGTTCATTCATGTGACCCAGTCTGATGCTAACAGGCTTCCCGAGTCTTTGAACTTGTAGGATGTCTAATGCCCTCTCTGCCTCGCTTGGGTTCCAGAGCTCCTGTCCCAGCAGTTACATTTATTGGAATGTTGGGGAGGTGGCCCCAGCAGGGCTTCCTCCTGATCTCCCTGGCAGCATGGATAACATCTTTCAGGAGACACGGAGACACGCCAGTCAGCAGACGTGCACAGCTAAGGAGATTACCTGGAAGCGGGAATGCTTTCTTTGGAGATGCTTCAACAATGAGCAGAAAGGGATGTAAGTGGTGAATGAGAGAACGTACTAATTGGATTGGATGAGGCACTTGGTACTCAGGATTTACACCCAGTTTTTCACGGAGTGGCTAGAGGCTTCTTAGTATCCTTCATGGGAACCCTGGGGTTCTGAGAGGAGCCGGTAGATGTTTTGAAGCAAGTAGCGATAATTTTTTTTTTTAACAGCATACATCATGGTATTGATTTCTTAGCTGCTTCATCACAAACTGGCAGTGGGGACTCATGCTCTTGATTTGTTACCCAGAGCCCATCAGTATTTCATTTTGAAATAGTTGCCAGTAGGCTCTCAAGTTGCCACACCATTATGGAGTTGGTATCCAAAGGGTTATGTGTAAAGAATGCTCCATTTAAAGAAGATTGGGGTGTATATGTTTCTTAGGCTTTTCATTGCCCACATAATTCTTTTTTTAATATATTTTATTGATTATGCTATTACAGTTGTCCCAATTTTCCCCCTTTATCCTCCTCTCCCCGGTACCCACATTCCCTCCAGCAATGCCCCCTGACCTTAGTTCATGTCCATGGGTCATACATATAAGTTATTTGGCTTCTCCATTTCCTATACTGTCCTTAACCTCCCCCTGTCTTATTTTGTACCTACCAATTATGCTTCTTGATCCATAACCTTTTCTCCCATCCTTCCCCTTTCCCCTCCCCACTGGTGACCCTCCATGTGATCTCCATTTCTGTCATTCTGTTCCTGTTCTGGTTGTTTGCTTAGTTTGTTTTTTTAAATTCAGTTGTTCATAGTTGTGAATTTGTTGTCATTTTAATGTTCATAGTTTTGATCTTCTTTTTCTTAAATAAGTCCCTTTAACATTTCATATAATAATGCCTAGTGATGGTGGACTCCTTTAGCTTTACTTTGTCTGGGAAGCACTTTATCTGCCCTTCCATTCTAAATGATAGCTTTGCTGGACAGAGTAATCCAGGTTGTAGAACCCTGCTTTTCATCACTTTGAATACTTCTTGCCCATCCCTTCTAGCCTGCAAGGTTTCTTTAGAGAAATCAGCTGACAGTCTTACGTGAGCTCCTTTGGAGGTAACTCTCTGCTTTTCTCTTGCTGCTTTTAAGATTCTCTCTTTATCTTTAAACTTTTAATTACTAATGTAATTATCTTTACATTTTAATTACAATGTGTCTTGGTGTGATCCTGTTTGGGTCTAACTTGTTTGGGACTCTCTGTGTTCCTGGACTTATATGTCTATTTCCTTTACTAAATTAGGGAAGTTTTCTTTCATTATTTTTTCAATTAAGTTTTCAATTTCCTGCTCTTCCTCTCCTCCTTCTGGCACCCCTATTCAGATGTTAGTATGTTTGGAGATGTTTCAAGGCACCTTATACTATCCTTGTTTTTTGAATTTTTTTTCTTGCTGTTCTGGTTGAATGCTTATTTCTTCCTTATGTTCCAAATCGTTGATTTGAATCCCACCTTCATCCCCTCCACTGTTGGTTCCCTGTATATTTTTCTTTATTTCACTTATGTAACCTACCTTCATTCTTCCTGGGTCTTTTTATTTTGTTGCCATACTCAAATGAGTTCTTTGAGCATCCTGATCACCAGTGTTTTGAACTCTGCATTTGATAGGTTGGTTATCTCCATTTCATTTAGTTATTTTTTTTAAAGGTTTTGTTCTCTTCTTTCATTTGGGCCATATTTGTCTCTGTGTATTAGGTAGAGCTGCTTTGACTCCCTGTCGTAGTAGCATGCCCTATTGTAGAAAAGGGACCTGTAAATTGTGTGGGGCACAGCCTTAGGTAATTTCCAAGGTGGAGCAACCTGCTTCACTGTTTTGTGACTCTGTGTGTGGGGGCGGGGGGGCTCAGAGAGGGGACAGTGCTGCTGTTTGGCTTCTGGAGGTTTGCCTGGCACTTGCCCTGTGTGACTGGTGCCCTTCCAGCTGTTGCCCTGGTGCTGAATCCCAAAGAGTGTGTTTCTGCGTACATTTTAAGTCCAGGTGGGCCCTTTAAGCTGAGTCTCCCAAAAATCCGGCAGTTTCTTCTGCTGCCCCAACCCCTGCTGAATTTTACAGCCAGAAGTTATAGGGATTTATCTTCCTGGTGCTGGAACCCTGGGCTGTGCGGTCTGGCCTGGGGCTGGGATTGCTTCCTCCCAGTTTTCATCCACCACACGTGAGTGTGGGACCACCCGTTCCGCTGCTGCCGCCTCTCTGTGTCACACTGTGTCTCTGCACCTATCTGTCCATTTGAGTGTCTCTGCTTGTCCTAACCATCTGGTTGAGTGTGGCTTCTTTAAATCCTTGGCTGTCGGACTTCCACACAGCTTGATTTTCTGACATTTCTGGATGTTATTTGTTTTGAGGTCTAGTCATAATTATTTCTGTGGTTGTGGCAAGGAGGCAAAGTGTGTTCACCTATGCCTGCATCTTGACCGGAAGTCTAAATGGCTGTAATTTTTTAGAGAAATTAAATTTTTGGTGAAACTCTACATTTAAAACTTTTGTCAACAAATCTACCTTCTTTTAACATATGTATTTAGCATTTAGTCTGCTTTGCACTGGAAAGATAAGACAGGGCTCCTAGGGGGGAGGCACTTCTGGCCCAGGGAAGGAGGCTGATACACAGAAGCTATCTTGACCAGGAGCGATTCAGATTCTATTTCAACTTTATACAATTTATGAAGGTGATTCAAAGGAGGGTGGGGCCAGGAGATCTTAGTAGTACCCCCTGAAGGACATCTGATGATAAAATAACCCTTGAATGTTGCTGTTATTATTTCCCCTCAACCCAAGTCGGCAAGGATCTGATGATTCTTCCCGTGGCTGAGGATTCACTGGAAGCTTGTGTGGGAGCCACGCAGGGAAAGTCCACATAGGCCCCACACTGTGTGCGGGAGGCAGAGGCGGAAGTGCAGACTTGCTGTGAGGCTCCAGGGCTCCCTGGGAGGATGGAAGCCCCACAGAGTGGATGAGTGGGAGGGAAAGGAAAGGTGACTACAATAGGCGACGTGTCCACTGAGGAGGAAGAAAGATTTGGCAATAGCAATGTGGATAGGGGACATTTTTTAGAATGGAAGTGCTCCTTGAAAAATTGATGACATATAATCAAAAAGAGAAATAATAACAAGTGTTGACGAGGATGTGGAGAAAATGCAACCCCTATAGGTACTGGTGGAAGTGTAAAATGATGCAGCTGCTGTAGAAAAATTTGGCCGTGCCTCAAAACCTTCTAAGCAGAGTTACCGTCTACCCAGCAATTCCACTCCTAGATATACCTAGGATATACATTGCATTAGATGAGGGAAGCCACATCTTAGGTAATTCCATTTATATTAAATGTCCCAATTAGGCAAGTCCATAGACGCAGAAAGTAAATTAATGGTGGCCAGGGGCGGGGGCCGGGGGAAGTAGGAAGTAGCTGCTGGCGGGTAGGGGTTCCTCTGTGACGTGGTGAAAGCGTTCTGGAATCAGACAATGGCGATTGTTGCCCAACCTTGCGAATACACTAAAACCCCTGAACTGTACCCTTTAACGGCGAATTTTATGGCGTGTATATTATATGTAAATGTAATACACTGATGACAGCTAGCAAAGGTCCCCAATGACTGGGAGAAAAAAGAGGTGAGGATGAGTACCAGGTGCCAGAGCAGGTGCCTGGAAAGAGATGAGGCAGAGGGAACAGGTCCTGGTCAGACACTTCCAGCCAGATGCCTGGGGCAGGTAAACGTAGGAGCTACAGCCAAAGTGGGGATGTAAGACCCACAGTGTCCAAATTTCCTGCAGGGGAAGGGGCTGCAGAGTCTGGACGGCCTCATCTTTACTCAAGTTCCAGCCACCATCACCATTTTTACCGCACGCTGGACCTCACCCTCAGCAGGTGGCCTGATCTCCCCGTTAAGGGGAGGTGTCCCCACCCCATGTTTCTGACTCGGAGTCTGGCCCCTCCTCTGCAAGGACACAGGAAGAGTTCAAAACAGAACCAATTTCTTACTGGTGCCTCCTCTCCACAGAAGGCTCGTCCTCCATCCTTTCCCGCAGCGCGCAAGGCTGCCAAGGGTCATTTTACGTAGTGACCATGCCTGGCCCTGCCCCTTCGCTCCTCCGGCCCTGGGAGCTGACTGCCCAGAAAGGAACCCAGGAGAGGGCCTCCCCGTCACCGGCGCTCTGCGAGCTCAGACAGACGGACGCAACGCTGCCCCGAGGCCTCCACTGCCCCACAGAAAGTGAGGCCGTAGTCAAGAAAACAAAGAGAAACGAGTTAGTGGAACTCTAAGAGCTGAGAGCTGAATATTTTTACTTTATTTTACACTTGAAAATTCACTTAGAAACATTTCTGAACTCACACAACAGTAGAAAGGAAATACAACAAACCCCAGCTTCAACACCTTCTCACATTTAGCCTTACACGTCTATCCCCACCCCCGATTTATTTCTTTAGCATTTTATTTTTTTAAGATTTTATTTATTTATTTTTAGAGAGGAGAAGGGGGGGAGAAAGAGAAGAAGAGGAATATTGACGTGAGAGAGAAGCATTCATTGGTTGCCTCTCACACAAAACGTGGACCTGCCCCCGGAAGGCATTGACTAGGACCGAATTAGATGGGGGGTGGGGTGCAGAGCATGTGCAAAGGCAGGAGGGAGCACGGCCGGTCAACAGGAATGAACAGGGGGTGGGGGGACATGAGATGAGGACCTCCAGGGGCCGCCCTAACCCCTGGGCCCAGGGTCCAAGATGGCGCCGAGAGCTCACAGCAGCAGTGGTGATTCTGCACACCTGTGCCCGCGGTAGTGAGACAACCGATTCCGCCAGCTGCTGATGCTTTATCCTCCTGTGCTCACTCTCTGCTCCTAAGTTCTGGGTTTGTGCTTTTCCACAGCTTCAGCTTGTTGCAATCCCTGTGACTCCAGCCCTGTGCTTCCTTTGAGTGTCAGCCTCCCACGTGCCTCATTCTCTGGGTCTTTACAGGAGACAGACTCAGATAGACCCGCCTTGTCTTACCACGGACCAGCTCTGTGGTAGCAGCCACTGGATGAGCTGGTCCCACCTACTGCGCCCGAGGGGTGGTACAGGATGATTCTTCACCGGGGAGCAGGGTGGTAGTGTGGTTGCCAAAATACTTCCTTGCTTCCCCTCTAGCTGGAATTCCTCCCTTTATAAGCAAGATCCTGGAAAGAATTTGCTTATGCTTTTTTTCATTATTTCCCCACCTTTCTGTCACATAAATTTTTCCTCTCTTACTTTTATTTTTACACCTACTTTGTAGTTAAAATGTCAAGCCTACAGACCTGGCAGGTGTGGCACAGTGGGTTGAGTGCTGGCCTGTGAACCAAGGGGTCACCGGTTCAATTGCCAGTTCCAGCACATGCCTAGGTTACAGGTCAGGTCCCCAGTAGGGGGCGCTCGAGAGGCAACCATGCACCGATGTTTCCCTCTCTTTCTCTCTTCTCTGTCTAAAATGAATGAATGAATGAATGAATAAATAAATAAATAAAAATTTAAAAAATAAAATAAAATTTCAAACCGACAGAGAGGTTGAAAGAAAGTATAATGAATGCCCAGACCCTTTACCTAGACCAGGGTTCTTAATCTCAGCACTATTACAACGTTGGGGTGGCATAATTCATGGTTGGGGGAGCCCATCCCATGCATTGTGTGATGTTCAGCAGCATTCCTGACCTCTGCCCACTGGGTGCTGGTAGCACCCCCTCAACTGAGACAACCAAAAATGTCTCCAGACATCACCAAACGTCCCCCAAGAGGCAGTAATCACCTCCCGTTGAGAACCATCAGCCCAGAGTCAGGAACTAATGTTTTGTCACATTTACACATACACGTACTCTCTGTGTATAAATATATTTATAGGTGATACATGTGAATATTAAACATATATAACAGATACATATATGTATATATGCATATAAACAGGCATGTATGCACATATGTATTTCTTATATGCATAATGAAGATAGTGAACAAATGTAGCAAAAATACATAGGTACTACTAAGAAGAAAAGCTAATAAAAACCCACCACCGATGCCACCAGTTGTACCACACATCACGTTCAAGTGCGAAATACAAAGGTCTCTTCGAATGAATGGAACTTGGCGACTGCTGACCTGATGCCTGTCTGCACCAGGCCCTTCTCAAGACTGCTGTGCCGGCCTCTTTGCCACTGTCTCTCCTTGGTCTCCTCCCGTCTCTACTGCATCTGTTTTTGGTTTGTTTTTATTTATTGATTTAAGAGAAACGACGATTTGTTGCTTCACTTATTGATGCATTCATTGGTTGGTTTCTGTATGCGTCCTGACTGGGGATCAAACCCACAACCTTGCTGTATCAAGATGATGCTCTAACCAACCGAGCTGCCCGGCCAGGGCTGCTGCATCTGTTTTTGCTTCTCCTCTTCCTGTCAATAGTGTTGTCCCATGCAGTCCCACCTTGGCTATGCCCGTACCACTTCCCTCCTCCATCCCACCCCCACCCTCAGCCAACTGCACCAGGGTTGGGCACCTGGCACGCAATAGGCTGTAGCATGCGCTAGGTGCGTCAGACCTTCTCCCCGGAAGACGTAAGGTGGCCATGGAAAATTCAGGGAGATGTCCTTCAGGCCTGGGGAATGTGGGACTAGGGCTCTTAAGGGAGATGTTGGCCAGGGGCGTAGGCCTAGACGTATTTGATGCAAGCTCACGGTTGGACCGAGAGCTGGTCAGGATAGTGTGCAGACAAGAAAGGAGCACCGAGTTAGGGACCTCGACACCAACCCTTTCATATGGGCAGAAGGAAGGAGAGGAACTGTCCCAGATGGAAGAGGAGGAGAGGGTGAGGAAACCTGGGAGAAAAGTGGAGTCTGTGGGGCTGCATGCAGCAGAGATGTCAGGAAGGATGAGGGGATGGGAACAGGGACTGTGATCTGCTGGACAAGGGGTCCTCCTTGTCTCCGTCTCCTCTATTAAAGAAGAGATGACAGTAAAGGTAGAAGGGAGGAACTTCAGCTGGTGCAGGAGCCAAACCTCCTGTCAGAATCTGGCCTGCGCCCCAGCTGGCAGGTTGTGCCCAACGCCTCTGTATCTCCCCCTGGTGGTGGGAGGGTGCAACATGCGTCCCTGAACTGCAGTGAGGGCCCAGGACACCGGGTCACTGCTGTGGCCAGGCCCTCCCAGAGGCTGGGCTGGCAGAGCCGTTCACTGCTGGGTTTGGGGACTGCATCGTGCTTGGTGGTGAGGGTCAGAGCCAGCTGAGATTGGTTTTCTCCTCACTTGCCATTCCTTACCACATACAAATACAGATGGGGCCACATTGCTCTTCTGCCTTGAAACGTTCCCTGGGTGACTCGTTGTTCTTGGGATAAGACCAAGCTTCCCACCGTGGTTCAGAGGCACTGCGTGGTCAGGTCCCTGCCCACCTCCCTGCCTGCCGACACCGGAAGCAGCATTTGGCCACAGTTGGTCTCCTGGTGGTTTCACTCAGCTCTCCCCTTTCTGTCTTCGTGGCTATAGAACAGTGTGTCCACGCTGCCTCATGACAGCCTTTCAACCTTTGGAGGCCATTTATTATTATTATTATTATTACTATTACTATTATTATTATATAGTTGACATATAATATTATATCAGTTTTAGGTATACAACATAATGATTTGATATTTTGCAAAATGCTCACCACAACAAATCGAGTTAACATCTGTCCCCACACATAATCACCAATTTTGTTTCTTTAGTGACGAGGGTTCTGGAAGCAGTTCTTTGCGCAGAGGAACACCTGTTCTTCCCCAGGCCAAACACCGCAGTCCCTTCAACTACTTTTTACTTGACATGAACCCTCTGGGTCAGCCCCTCCTGGACGCCACCAGTTCACCATTGCACCGGTGGGTAAGATGGCACACCCACATTTTACAGCCCAGCAAGGTCTTTGCCTCCTGAGATCTGGACGTTAGAGCATCCTTCCAGGCCTAACTGACGTGAGACTTTTGGAATAGATCCGTTTTGCATTTAAATAGCTCAAGGCGTAGCGCAGCCACTGTGGAACAGAGTTTGGCGGTTTCTCAGAAAGTTAAACATAGAATTACTACACGATCCAGCCATTCCGCTTCTAGGTATACACCCAAAGGAAGCGAAAGCAGGAAGCCAGACGGACCCTTGTACACCAATGCACAGCCACAAGGTGGAAACAACCCAAGTGTCCGTCAGCAGGTGCATGGATAAACCAATTATCTACACACACAATGGAATACTACTCAGCCCGGAAAAGGAAGGAAATTCTAACACAGGCTACACCATGGATGAACCTTCAAAACCTCATGTTAGGGGAGATAAGCCACACACAAAAGACCAAAGATTGTGTGATTCATTTATATAAGTTACCTAGCACAGGTGATTCATGGGGACGGCATGAGGAATGGTGGTTATCGGGGGCCGAGGAGATGGTGAGCTGGGAAGTCACTGCCTAATGGATACAGAGATTTTTATTTGGGGTGATGAAAAAGTCCTAACAGATAGTGGTGATGGGTGTACCACCTTATGGATGCACCTAATGCCACGAAATTGTACATTTAAAATGGTTAAAATGGTGAATTTCATGTTATTTATATTTTTATTTTTTTTAGAGAGAGGGGGAGAGAGAGTGAGGGAGGGAAGGGAGAGGGAAGGAAGGAGGAGGATGGAAGGAGAGGGGAAGAGAGGGAGAGGAGAACAGGGAGAAAGAAGCAAGGGGAAAGGAATGAGGGGGTGTGGTGGGTAATGTTATTCATATTTTATTGCAATGAAAAAAATACAAAATCAGTCAGTCAAGACTTTTGCCTCTTTGTTCTAGACCTCCAGTGGAGGTGGGGGCAGGCCAGCATGCACAGGCACACCTCCCACGAGGCCTCCTCTCTCCAGGTGGACAATGAGACGGGAGGGGGGCGAGATGAAGGAAGGGGACGTTCTCATGAAACAGGATCCCCATCACTACTCCTCCCTCCCCGTTCCCTTGTGATGTGGAGAAAACAGTCGTCCCTCCCTCCTTCTGCACAACTGGTCCCCCAAGCTTCGCTGAGCCACACCAGGCTCTGCCACCAGACAGACCAACACCCCCCGTCCCCTGCTGCCACCTCCACCCACTTCCCACAGGAAACACTTCACCGAGTGTCTGGTTTGCCTTCCCTGGTTCGGAGTCTGCGATTCCTACCCGCTGTTTTGCACCTTGGATCTGCTACTGTGTGAACAGTCTTCCCAGTTATAACCACCTTGTGTTTTCCCTCCCGGACTAGACTGGAAAACGCAGTAATGGTACATGAGGCAGAGAAGCTGTGAATAAAGGGTCAGCTCCTGGCACTCAGCGCAAGGAGAGCATGCATGTCTGGGACTGTGCAGACTAAGGTCCCCCACCTCGTGAACTTCAGGACGCTGCCCCTGCTACTGTCTCCCAGACTTCCTCTTCTTGGGCCTCCTGGTCCCGGCTTCTGGGCACCAATCACCGTAATACTGGCCATAGTCTTATTTGCCACCAGGAGTGCTGTAACAACAGTGCCCATGCATTCAGGTCCACCTGCTGGCTGTGCGAACATGTGGACCTGCTTGCCCAGCGCCACTTGGTCCCTGCTCTGTCCCTCCATGTCCTTGGCCTCTTGGGCAGTCTGCTGCCAGCTACGAGCAATGTGTGGGCTTCTGCTTTTCTGTGACGTTGCTGAGCTCCATCCACGCTGAGGAAGGCAACCTACCCCGCTAAGGCGACGGCGGCAAACTCGGTGCTGCGGTATGGCCAGGCTGTGTGCGCACGCACGGCGGTATTGGGAGGATTAAATGAGATAATGCGTGCCCGGTGTTTGGCCCAGCACCTAGTGTGTGGTGAGTGCACGGAAGATGCTGGTTCTATCAGCAGGACTAAGGAAAGCACGTGTCATTAGCGCAGCCTGCTGTTCAGACTGCGGGGTTGGTTTCCTCCTACCCTCCAGTTTGTTCCCACACACAAACCCTCTGAGGTTAACCATTTAGAATTCTCAGCTGAAACTTAATTCTGCACAGCCAAATGGAAAGCTTAAAGTCAAGTCAATTAACAAACAGGACCATGCAGAAAATTCTGGAGAAGTATGCGTTATTTTCTTGAACTTGAAGAGTTTACATTTTCCAAACATGCAGAGAATAAATGCAAAGACCTCGGGCCTGAAATACAGGGACGCCCAGTCAGTTGGCGCCGCTCCGTCACTAGTAGGTCACCACGCTGGGCTGGGGGAGTAGAGCGAAGCGTAGCTCAGGAATGATCACGTTGGTGTGGCAGGAGCAACAAATTTGTCTTTAAGGCTGAAGGTAGGACTATGTACTTAATATAAATCTACTCGTTCAAGAGTGACAATTAATAAACCAGTGGATCTTTTCTTCTTCTACTTCTTCTCTCATAATCCTTGCCCAAGGATATATTTGGTGATTTTAGAGAGAGAGGAAGAGGGAGCGAGAGAGAGAGAAGCATCAGTCGGTTGCCTCCTGTACGCACCCCAACGGGCACGAACCCACAACCTAGTTATGTTCTCTGACCGGGGGTAAAACCAACAACCTTTTGGTGTACAGGACAACGCCCCAACCAACTGAGCCACCTGGCCAGGGCTGAATCTTTTCTTTTTTAAATACACCTTTCCTTCAAAATACAATTCGGAGAACAAACGCAATGAAAGTCCAGTGGATTCCTGGGCTCCACCGACCCAAGACTTCACATTCCTTCGTTAAATTTCCTGAGCTTTGCCGGGGCTGTCCCTGGGGATGTGGGCTTTGCCTTTCACAAGACACAAAGATTAGCATCACAAGATTGTCGGTGTTTAAAACCACTCCTGTTCTCATGGTAACTGACGGTCCATCAGCACCAAAATACAGAAAGGCACCAGGGCAGCGTGAAGATGTTACTACGACAACTGGAATTTAGAGTACACGTTGTTCAAGGTGTGTGGGAGGGTCGAATTTCACTTCACTTTCTTCCGGAAAGCCTGGGGAGGATGAGTCAGGCATTTCAGAAAACTGGGGTCCCCAGGGGGTCTGAGCTATGGGCTCCCTCCCTCACAGTGCTGGCTGGGAGATGGGTGACGGGAGCTTGCTGGCTGCAGAGTTCTGTGGAATCACATGAGTGAAATGACGCTCTCTCACAGAAATGCTACAAAGGTATCTTTGTGCTGGGAGTGGGCAGGATGGAATGAGTGTGAGACAAGATGCCCTGTAGATTTCTGGCCTTCGTGGAACATGGAGATAAAAGATGACCAGGAAAAATGAGCATGCTTTAAAAAGTGTTTATTCTTAAATAAACGAGTAAATAGTCCATTCTCTGCCGTCTGGAATGTACAGGCACTGCTAGGAACTTGAAAAGGAGACGACATTTCCATGTTCCTCTGAGGATGTGAGTTTATTTCTCACCCCGGGCTTAACAGAGCTCAGAATAGCGTCTTTGTGGTGTGTTTACCGGACACTTCCAACTTCAGTGCTGGGGCTACAGCAGGTCTTCGGACCTGCAGATGGGGGCCAGCCCTCTGTGTGCACCACCAGAAGGAGCTTCCCACGCCCTGGGGCCACAGGAGGGCCCTTCAGAGGTTAAGTGCTGGAGGCCTGCCCAGCCCAGCCAGGCTCCCCACAGAATGGCGTTGGTTCCTGTCTGCCTGGTAAGATTCTGCACGGCCCCCTAGTCTCCCTGCTGTTCCCTAAAATCTCCTTAAGAAAGTCACTTCTCTTGGCCCTGCTATCTCTCCAGGACTTATCTAGTGTTGTCACGCAGGCAGTAGCCACAGGTGGGTCTGGGTGGAGCCAGGAAATCCATGTACTTGAACCTGCTCTGGAGGCATCTCTGCGGCAGGAGTGAGGCAGCTTGCAGAGTAGCCCAAGTAAAGAGGCTTCTGTGAACGGGTTCGTTTCCCCGTATGTAGCCATGTATAATGAGCACCCACGTTTTGGGCCCAAACTTTCAGGAAAAAAGTCTTTCGTTTTAATTTGTTAATTCAATGATTTATTTATATTTAGATACTTGTTTTTTTTTTATTATAAAGGAGTTTTAGCATTTAGTTTTGACCATATTAAGGTACAAGAGATTTCATGTAACAAATAATTACAAAACACAAGAACAGACACAAGGTTTCAGGGACTACCCATGTATAATGCACATCCTTATTTTCCCTTCAAAAATTTGGGCAAAACGTGTGCATTATACACGGCAGAATGTGGTAATTCTCCCAACTATCTCTCAGGCTCAGAGGGGTGAAGTGACTCACTCATGGTCACACAGCAGTAACAGACCTGTGTGACTCCAGAGCCCAAGCCCTAGTCCACCCCGGACTGCGTCCTGGGGAGCAGTGGGGAGGGAGCTTTCACTGGGTTGACGACAGAATGGGTTGTTGAGGGAACCTGGGCACATCCTGCGTTCACATCCCCGTTTTGGCTCTCCCATCCCCGCCCCCGGGTGGGGTTCATGGAGAGGTTACAGCCCCTGAAAAGACTCACTGTCGCTTTGACACATTCTGACATTCTGCTTTCTATTTCCCATATTTTATGATGTCTGGCAGCTTGGGGCCTTGCAGACCCAGGGAGGGACTGCCCCTCCCCAGGTTAGCTAATTCCTGGAGATAGCGAACAGCCTGCGTGTGAGCATACCTGGGATACGCACCCAGTGCCCGCGCCGTTCCCCTCCTCTACCCAGGTTACTGTAGTCTGGGACTCTGTCCCCCTTCCCCAAGACACCCCAGGGCCAGGTACCAGACAACTAGGGACCACCCCGATTGCCAGAGCCCACTGACGTGACCCGAATGAGCCAGTCCTAAGCCTGCCTCAGACGGCCTTCCCAGAAAAGCCCTGATCCATGCTCTGGCCCCTTCTTACCCCTGCTCCCGACAACCCAGTGCCTCCCTGAGAGATCCTGCGTGGTGCGAGGTGCCCTCTCCTCCTGGGATCTGTGAGTAACAAACTTCTCTCAATGGCGGCCTGATCCGTTGGCCTCACCATAGCGGAATAAAAAGAAAATCCTGGGTTCATTTTAAAACACAGGAAAGAGGGGAGAGGAGGGGGCAGGACTGGCTCTGCCCCACTTAGAGAAAGACGTTCTCCTGGTCACCTCGCAGCCTCCACCCTGCGGCCTCCCTCTCCCATCAGGGCATCTAGTTGCTGCCTTTTTCGAGTGCTCGCCAAAAGCCCAAAGGCCAGGTTGGGTGCCGGCAGAGGCCTGGCCCATGACCTTGACCTCACTTCCCTCTATTTCCTTTTCTTCTCACATCAGCGCCTGCTTGAATCTACCAAAGCTCAGGGGAGAACACATTTGCCTCCAGAACTCCTCCAGCCACAGGGTGTGAGAACTCCTTCATGTGAAGTTGAATCTCCTGAGTGTGTTTGGCAGGCTCAGCGGGATGACTGGGCTAGGGACAAGGCCCAGGGACAAGACGGGACTCTCCTGCTCCTCCATTTCCCACCCCCTTCTAAGCTCTTCAGGCTGCCCTGGGATGAGCAGGCAGCCTTTCAGCCCACGGGCACCCAGGCATCAGCAGGTCCCTGTCCTTTCCCTTTCTTTACCCTGTACAGTTAAGTTGTGCAGCTCGAACGTCAGCTCAGTTTTCAGCATGTTATGCCTTCTTTTCTCAGCTGACCATTTGCAGTTTGGAACTTTAGTAAGAGTAACAGTACGATGACCCAGGGTGATGGCAATGCTGACCACACTGCCAGAGCCTGTGACACGGGCTGCTGTTTCAGTCACGGAGTCAGGGCACAGATGAACTTGGCCGGAGCAGGAGAGGCAGCAGTGAGGAGAGAAAGGCTGGAATGGAAGAGAAGGCTGGAGGAAAGGCTGGGGGCCTGGCTGTGAGGGCTGGGAGAGCCAGGCTGAGTCTGCGATTTGTGTACTGGTAGGATCTGAGGGTCTGAGGAGGCTCAGTGAGATGGGTTTGAGGAGCTGCATAATGGAGGCCTTGGAGGCCATGGAAGCCCAGTGCATGGAGCAGAATAAGAGGGAATGAGAGGAGTAGCTTCCAGAACCAAGTGGAGATGGGCCCCTGAACTGGGGCCAGGGGGTTACAAAGGAGAGGGACCCTGCAGCCATCACAGAGGGGAGAATATAAGGGGGGTGCGTTTGCAGACTTTCTGAAACTGGATTTTAAGGGCATCACTCACTGGGCTGGGGGATGCAGGCTGCAGGCTGTCTGGGCTCACGTGGCTTTGCAGCACCTTCCCGGTAACCCTGACAACAACCCTGCATGGTGGGTGGTGACCCCATTCCAATGGCTGGAGGTCACAGACTTTGGAATTGCTGCGAATAGTCACACCCTTGACTATGTAATTGGGGAATGCCCAAAGGCCCCCTGCTTTATCCGGATGTAGCGATGTCTGGGGCGCAAACAGGAAGGAGGTACCAGTCTGGCTGCTGATTTTGAGCCCAGGTCACTAGGAGGTTGGAGGCTTGATGGCGAGGGCTCTGAGGACCGTCCAAGTGATGGTATTTACGTGAACCGGGTTGGAAAGGAGCCTCTGGCACAAGGGCCTCTCTGCCCCTCTTCTGCGCAAGACTGACAGGCCAAAGACTCCCATCCATCACACTCTCCGTGGGGGAAACGGGGGAGTTGGCAAAGCTCTCCACAGATAAAGTTAGAGTGACTTTCTGGGATGGAAATTAAAAGTCAAAATGTGATGGAAGACATGGACCAACTAGAGAGGGGACATAAGAGACATTTGTAGCCAGAGTGACAGAAAGGTTGGGGACACCCTCAGAGCAGTTGAGGTGGCTGGACCAGAACTTCAGGGAGGTGTAGGGTGAGCCCTGCCCCAGAAGAGGAGAAACTTAAGTTTCTTCCCTTCTCTGGCTGGGGATCTGTGCTCCTATGACACCTGCCAGCGGTGCAGGGGTGAGAGCTTCCTGGCAGCGTCCTGCCCGCCCACCCCAGCCCAACCTGAGCTCCCAGGCCCACAGTGCAGGAGGACTTTGGTCTTTGACCAGACAAATTCCTCCCCAGACTGTGGATTCGCTTCCAACCTCTCTCGGTCTTATGCTCGCCCATCTATTTTATTTCTCCCCTTCTCCCATTTATTCATAATTGTTCATTTTCATTTAGGCTTTTCCTTTGAAAAGCATTTTTACATCTATTTTCACTTGATCCTACAAAAACCCCTTGAGTTCAGCGGATCAGGATTAGCTGTTTCTGTTTCCAAGGTAATAAGGGAACTGAGCCCAGAGGGGTGGGAACTTGCCCAAGGTCACACAAGGCAGGAGCCATATGTGAACACAAGTCTTCTGACGCCTTTTCAGGGCCCTGGACTCCAACATCCGTGAGTGAAATTAATGGCATCTTACCTACTTTAGAGTATCTTCATTCACGCTTGTGCCTTTGCCATGTTTGGAATGCCTGCCCACCCACCCAAACCCCGAGTCTGCCACAGCTCACTCCCCCAGCCTCCCAACCTGCTGCAATTCTACACAGCCTCCAAAGCTGAGCTTAAATATCACCTCGTCAGCGAGGGCTTCCTTCCTTACTCAGGGAAAAGCAACCGTGACTTAATTCACAGTCCAGGGCAGGTGCATCTGCCTCGTGTGTGCCCAGCACAGACACGCAGAGGAGCGCTTGCAGCTTCTGCAGCGGGAGACAGGCTCTGCTGGCCGCTGAGAGCCATAACACGAGAAATCGATCATTGCCTCTTGCACGCCCCTCACTGGGGACCGAACCCACAACCCAGGCATGTGCCCTGACAGGGAATCAATCGGCTACTTTTCCCTTTGCAGGAGCACACTCAACCCACTGAGCCACACCAGTTAGGGCAGAATGAGGAGAATTGTTTACAGGGCTGCCAAGGTGGGCTCAGGTGGGCATCTGTCGCTCCTCTCAGCTGCCTGGCTCCTGAACACCCTTCTCTGGGTCAGGGTCATGTTTCCCTCACACATCGCTGACTCTCTCCCTTTTTCCCCCCTCCCTTCCCCTCTCTCTAAAAGTAAATAAATAAATCTTTTTTTTTAATTAAGAAAAAAAAGTGTGTGCATCTCCCTGGGAGACAGAAGCCACCCAAAGACAACAGCCAGTGCGTCTTCCACTTCTGTTCCAGGACTTCCAGGTGGCGCCCGGAGTAGAGGATCCCGACTTGGGTCCCCCAACCCCGGGCTCACAGCCCTCGCCCACCCCAAGGCCTCCTTGTGTGACAAGTATTTTGTAACATCCCCTTTACCCCCCTGAAAATTAAATTCAAGGTATACATACGTAATTTTAAAGGTGTATAATATTCTTACCTATATAATAAAGGGGAAGTAAAGTATATTTTAAATAGGTAAAAGCTTAGGCACAACTCTAGATGTCGTAGTAAAGGAGTCAGATGCCTGCAGCCCATGAATCTAGTCACTCTGCCACCGGGTAGCTGGCTTCCACCTCTGTCCCCAACTCCACCAATGTGTCAGAACAGTAAACTACTGCCGCAGGGCTACTAAAGGGTGCTGCTGGCGTTGCCCTCCCTGATGGAGGCCTGGGTGCCTTGGCACCCTGCCACTCGGGCCGCCACCAACAGTGCTGGCATCACTTGGGAGCTTGTTAGAAATAGATACTCAGACCCTGCCCACACCTTTAAATTCAAATCTGCATTTAATATGATCCTCAGGTTATAGGTATATAAATTAAAGGCTGGGAAGCACCCGGCACTCCTGGGAGGTGTGGTCAGGGAGACGGACAGCCAGTTGCATGGGTCGCCTTCAACATTCCCTTCCTGAGGTTCTCCGTGCTGGGACTACCCTAGACCACCAAGGTCTTAGTTCAGAACCCAACCAAGAAAACAGAAACCAGTTAAAGTACTTTTAAAAAAAAGATTTTATTTATTTCCAGAGAGAGGGGGAAGGGAGGGGAGAAGGGAGGATGAGAAATACCGATTGGTTGCCTTTTGCACACCCAAGACTAGGGACCTGGCCTGCAACCCAGGCATGTGCCCTGCCCGGCAATTGAACCAGCAGCCTTTTAGTTCACAGGCTGGTACTCAATCCGCGGAGCCACACCAGCCAGGGCCAGTGAAAGCACTTTTAATAGAGAGAATGTAACGCGGGGGAATTAAACACATGTGGCAGAAGATTTGGGGAGCCACACAAGGGATGTGAAGCCAAACAAGCAGGAAATTAGCAACAATGGGAAGCCACTCCTGACCTATGATAACAGGGGCAGAGAGAGGAGACGAGGAACTGGAGCCCATGATTACCCAGAGGAAGCTGACGCCATGGAGGAATCTTATTTGCTGCGAGAGACACCTCTTGAGGCAGAGAAGGAGGAGATGAAATACCTTGACTTGTCCCTGCCTCCGTCTTCCAGTCTCCCGACAGTGTCTCCTATTGGCTCCACCCAGCCAGAATTCAGCTCACACGGGAGGCTTGGAAACGCAGCCTCAGCCTCTGGTAGCAGCCCTTTCCTACTGCAGAGCCGAGCAGAACAAAAGAGGCAGCCAGTGACAACAGACCTGGAATCCACACAGCAGCCAAGAGTGCTTTTCAAAAGAAGAATAATCACTTGTCAAAAGAGATGTGCTTTCCTCCAGAGTCCTTGAGCTTGCCGGTGTGATTGGCACCATTGGGTTCCGTGATGCACCCCAGGCAGTCTCAGAAACTCCAAGAAGTGCTTTGGACCCACTGGGTCATGAGGGTGAAGTGACAGTTGCTTTCCCTGCAGCCACCAGCACTGTGACTACACCCTCTGTGTGGTGTCCGGGCAGCGTCCTAGCCAGTCTCTGGAGACCACACAAGGCCCTTCTGCGGACGTGGTCCTGCCTTCCCTCCACCCCCCTGCTGTGCTGCCAGGGCCCTGCAGCAACCCTCGGACCCAGTCCCTCCATTGTAGAAAGCAGAACCTATTCATGTCACAGCGATCCCCCAACTTCCAGGGCAGCCTGTCACTGACCTCCAGGATCCGACGCCTTCCCTTGGGGGTGCCTGGTGTTCTCCCTTTCACCTCCCCACCCCCATTCTGGCCCTTTGGAAGTCTCACTCTCTTTGCCAGAAGACTCTCCTCTCTCCTTTTTGCTCTTGCAATTTAATCAGAAAAGCCAAAGGAAGAAAAACCACCTTCTTTCCTTACCTGTCCCCTTGCAATTAGGAAAATTTCCTTAGGTGGCCAAGAATGTTGGGCCCTCACGCCACCCAGTGTGGGCACCAACCTGGAGCAGAAGCCCTTTGCCTGCCTCAGCCGCTTGGGTTTTACAAGCTGCCAGGCACCTTTGGCAGACCTGCTTCATATTTTTTTCTAATTATACAAATAATAAGGCACATTTAGAAAGCATAGAAAGGTAAATGCAGGGAAAAAACCCACCTATAACCCTGCCACCCAGAGGCAGTCCCTATTAACATTTTGATATATTTCCTCCCTGGATTTTAAATGCATTTTTCTGTGGCTGAGATCATACTGTATACATAATTTCATGCTCTCAAGTTTTCTCACTTTTTACAATACTTTCCCATATCATTAAAAATTGGTTGAAAACATTAAAATTTTTCCACATAAGTTTTTTTTAGTTATAAAAGTAATATGCACCCACTGTAAAGAATTTTTAAAATTCAGACATATACAAAGGAAAAGGAAAAATTTCCCTTCACTCCTTCCCCCCAATGCCTCAGAGGTAAACTGCTTTTCAAAGTTTAGGTTTTATCCTCATAGACCTTTCTCTATGGTCAGACAAAAGAGCTTTTTAACACATGGACGTACAAACAGCTTTTTCATGTCACAATGTATCTTGGACATTCCTTGTTGGCACATAGGGATCCACTGCACTTTAAGAAAGTTGCCAGGCCCTCGCTGGTGTGGCTCAGTGGATTGAGTGCTGGCCTGAGAACCAAAGGGTCGCTGGTTCGATTCCCAGTCAGGGCACATACCTGGGTTGCTGACCAGGTCCCCAGCAGGGGGCACAACCACACACTGATGTTTCTCTCCCTCTCTTTCTCCCTCCCTTCCCCTCTCTCTAAAACTCAATAAATGAAATCTTTAAAAAAAAGTTGCCAAATAGTTTATCTATAGACATACCATAATTTTATTTTGCCATTTTCCTGTTAATGGACATATTTAGGATGTTTCCAATCACTTCCGCATCTGTCTCCATGCCCCTGCACGAGCTCCTCTCTTGGGTGGTGTCCTAGAGGTGAAATTGTGTGACAAATGCTCTGTGTATCTTAATGTTGCGAAAGGTGCTGCAGAGCTGCCTTCCTTTCAGAAGGTTCTAGAGAGCATAGCCCCACCAATAGTGTGCATGGCCCTGAAAACTTACCCTGGTTCTGTGACTGTGTGTTGTCTGGTTGATGCTTGGTCACAGGACCCAGTAGTCTTGGGTTCAAATCCCGGGCCTGTCACTCTCTGGCTGTGTGGTCTTTGGTTAGAGTCTCAATGAGTGTATGCCCTAGTTTGGCTGTTTTGAGCATTTTTTAAAAATAATGCGTATAACACACACGGCGTAGCACCTGGCGCAGAGGAAAGTGTGCAGTGAGGGGTAACAGGCTATTGCTGTGACTTACTTATCATTCCCCTACTACTGGGCATTTATTTAAATGGCTGAAATTCTTTTAACAGACTTTCTTTGCAGGGCCTTATCAGTGTCTCCCTTTAAAGTTTAAATATTGATTTAATATTTAAACAACTGAACAGTAAATAATACCCATGACTCCGGCATCTCAATACAACACTTCTTATAACTAAAACACCCCTTGCACTGAACCCCCCCCCCCACACACACACAGTTTCCACGGGAATGTGTGCCACCACACGTGCGTATCAGTTGTTCTAGGCACGATTACGCAAGAATTTGGGGGCAAAGATGGAGAAGGTTGTGACGAAGTTCCATCTCAGGGCAAGTCCAGCCCACACAGAATCCGAGAGTGCAGCATTCAGCTGAGCGAGGCCATATTGCCTCTACACATTTCCGGGAAGAGACCCTGCAGCCTGGGATCTAACAGTGACTTCGTCCCCTTCAGAGTTTCCTGAAGGTTTTCCAGATGGGCAGCCTCCTGGGCTCCACCTCAGAAGAGTGAGAAAATACCAGCACCCGGAATTACCCGAGTGGGGGGCTCACAGGTGGTTTCCTGCATTTGCAGAGGTCTTTTATGGGGATGCAGTATTCCACCCAGGGGGGCCAGGCTGGAAACCGAAAGTCAGCTTTGGCGTTAGGCTGGCCCATAACGAGATCTAAATGGTTTGCCAAAGTCACACGTGTGAAAAGTAACGAAGTTTACAAGCTACTCTGACTTCTGGACATGCCTCGCCTCAGGCAGATGGATTATAGGAAACCCGCACACAGATGCTCAGCAGCTGAGCCAGGGCTTCTGGGGTCTACGGGAGGACAGACAGGAAGCCTTGTGTAGTGAAAATATGTAGCAAGCGCCAGGCCAGGGCTGTACTTTGACAGAAAGGTCAAATAAGCAAAGGGCCCACCTCTCCTTGACTTTCTTTTCAGACTGAGGTCACCCGGCCCACTGCCCCGTGGCAGGCCAGGCCTCCCTAAGCTGCCCACAAATTCTGCAGCCAACAGGGCAGGTTGCTGCGAACTTCTCCCCAGATGTGTCTTTCTTAGTGGGACAGCAGAGGCTTCCCCGGCGTAATCGCTGCTCTGCATCTAACACCACACAGCATGTGTGCAGCTCTGCACCCCAGAGTCCAGCGTGGCTCCTGGCACGGCGAGATGCTCAACCATGCCTTTCCTGAATCTTACAGATGCTCAAAACGGACTTTTTGAACCGTACTGACGCTCAGGAAATGCCCCCTTTGGAACTATTTCTTGTCATCGCAGGCGCAAGAAATGTACGGCACGCTCGAGCAAACTGGAGGGGATTTGGGGGCCGCTCCACGGGGCTCGATGGAGAAAGTAATTATGTTTTCTTTATACTAAAGAATTATAAAAATAAAATAGAAAGTGATTAGAGAACATATTAAATACTGAATTTGCATGAAATTACCCAAATAAAATATTTTCAAATTTTAATGAGTAACTTGAGCTTACTTCCATGAACATAACTTTAAAAGTTTTTTAGATTTCATTTAATTTAATATAGCCACACATTATGAGTCCATACATCACCGACATAAAAATTATTAATGAGATATTTTACATTTTTGTTTTCTTACTAAGTCTGGCCTGTATTTTCGCTTTCAGTGTATCCCAAGTTGGGCCAGGCCCGATTCAAGTGCGCTGTGGCCACGTGGGGCCAGCGGGCCAGCGGCTGCCCGACCTCACAGCGCCGCCCTGCAGGGAGGTCAGCAAGGTCAGCACCAGCAGGACTCTCTCCAACATTCCTTTTAATGTGCTTGCAATGGAGATAAATAGTGGCCAACGAAGATTTTAAAGTAATAATCTCTTCAAGTTCTTGGTAATCATCAGCGAGAAATTTTGCCCAAGTAGGAGATTAAAAAAAATGTAAAAGCATTTTTACCATTCTTCAAACTTTTATAGCAGTTGAAATTATCTTTAAAGAGTTTTAACACCTCCTATGGAAATGTCTTGTGGTAAGGCAAAGGGTTTCAAACCCATCAAACTTTTCTGTACGGGCTACTTCCAGACAATGCTGAAGGTCTGGGTAGCAGATGAGCACCCGTGTCAGAGCCGTCCCCACGCCACAGCTTGGACGCCACTCGAAGGGCACGGGGGCGGCAGAAGGACAGAGCCCAGCCTGGGTGAGGACAGCTTTGGGACCCAGCCTGGAGCTGCCTCTGCAGCGGCAGCAGTTGCCTCCCCGCCCTCCACCCTCCATGGCCTCAGCCAGGTGCAAGGCTCCAGGGACGCCATCACAGCTCAGGGGCCCCTTCTCCAACTCAGGTGCACAGCCAGTTTGTAGCAGACGCTGATGTAGCTGTCATCAGGGTGGAACATTTTCTGATGGGGCTTCCAGGGACAGATGTCACTCATTTTTCTCACTCCCTCTCATACCACCCTTCCCCACCCCACCCTACGAGGACACTCTCTGAGGAGCCCAGCTGCCACAGCGCAGGGCTGGAAGTGACCACCCAGAGGGCTTGCCACGCCAGGCCCTCTATTGTCCCCATGCACTGAGGCTGCCAGTGACACAGAGCACCCCAGTGCCTGCCACTTTGTGTCCCGGGGGTCTTGGTTAGTCACCTAACCTACATGCACTTTAGTTGGTTCTCTCTCCCCCTCTCCCCGGCTTTGTTGAGATAGTATTCACACACCATAAAATCCATCCATTTCAAGTATACAGTTTAGTGGGTCTCAGTATATTTTCGAAGCAGTACAAAGACTTCTGTTTCTTGTCTGTCAAACAGGATCATCATGCATAACCTCAGCAGACTGCGGTGAGAAAGAAACGGGGCGATGAATGCAGAGTGCTGGGTACATCGCCTGGCACGTGAACTCTCAGTAAGTGGTGATTGTTGTTTTGACGACATTGGTGACGAGGATGAGGGGTGGAGAGGGAGCCGCCGGGGACTCATGCCACCAGGGACCCTGAGCAGGGGGCGCGGCCTGGGAATTTGCCGCGCAGCTCTGTGGAATCCGGGCAAGCCCAGCCCTTCCTGGTCTTCCCACACTGGACATGAAGCCACAGCCTTCCGCTAGGTGTGCGCAGCCACATCGCTGTCAGAACGTGACGAGACGTGACAGGTGCTCAACAGCTGCACCCGCTGCAGCGCAGTGTAAAGCAGGAAGTGGCCAGGAATGCCATTTCTTACAAAACCCAAAGGCACGGGAAATTCGAGTCGGCCAAATTCAATTCAGTCCAGTCCAAAAAACAGTCACTTCCTTGACTTAAATGTGATCAACTGCTACCTGGTCTCTTTTGGCTAGGGCTTTATTTCCGCCCCCCAGAAAAGTTTTACTCTTAAGGCTATTATAATAAAAATGTCTATTGTTAATGACTTAGTATAATCCCCTCTCCAGAGGTCATCGGTATGAAAAATTTGGACTAGATAGTTTTAGCCTATACATACATTTTTAATATGTATATGTATTAAAAACAAAAATGGAGTAATGAGATAATGCTGTTTTGCAACTTGTTTTTTTTTCACTTAAGAATGTATTTGGACCCCAAGTCAGTAAACAAACTGACTGTTTTTGGTAACAACTGCATGGTATTCTTTGGTATAGATATACCATTATTTATTTGTTTATCAAATCCTCAATAGCTGGGCATTTAGATTGTCTCATAGTTTTAAAACAATTACTATTACTCAGCGGCTATTGCACGCCATCCACAACCCCCCTCTAGGAGGAAGAGGCTCATCCCCAGCTGTGGGAGGCTTGCCTGCTGGCCACACACAGCTCGGTCCCTGTCTGGACTTGTCCTTGGCCGAGTGGGCTGTCTGGCGCCCAGGGACTGACCAGGCAACGTGTGTGTGGAGAGGGGAGTACAGAGGCCTGGCCCCCTTGCCTCCGTGGTATAGCTCCAAAGGACCATTCTGGTGCCAGAACTTTCTAAGGCTCTTATAGCAACTGCATCAAAGCTTAAGCTCTCCCTTGGTCAGCCCTGCATCCCTTACTCCTTACCGAGGTTCTCCTCAAGAGCCTGTCCAGTAAACCTCTTGCACATAAGTCTGTCTCGGAGTCTGTTTTCTTCGGAAGCTGACCTCTGGTGATAGTGAATGTAAAAGCCTTTTTAAAAAATCTTTGTCTGAACGGTTGTTAATTAGAATTCCTCTTAGGAAAGGAAGTGTCATTTGAGGGGGAAACCTTGCTGGGTCTCGTGGGGACCGAGTGTGACCTGTGGGAGCAGGGTTAGCTGTGGGTGAGGGGGCTGTGTTGGTTCTGCTTGGAGCACAGGGAGGGGAAGCTGGCTTTGCTCCTGAACGGCGAGGAGGCCAGTGGAGAAGAGAGAAGAGTGGCAGGGGTAAGGGAAAGGCAAAGAGGCAGTGGGAGGCACGGACTGGTGAAAAGGGGCAAAGACACGTTAAGAGAGGGTCTGATATTGTGCGGCTTTGATGCCAAACTCTCTTGCCTCCCCCCGAAACCATCGGTAAACTCAGCTACACCAGTAGGAGCTCTGGGTGAGTGGTCTGTTTTGTGGAAGTCAAAGAAGGAGCCAAGTTTCCCCTCGAAGACACTTTGGGCCACTGAGAGCGCATAGAAGGACACAGTTGACCAGGACAGAGAGGAGGCTGTGTGCAGGAAGTGTGGCAGAGACACCCGGCACAGCCTCTGCTACAAGCAAGTGTGACTTCAGCGAGGGTGTCAGTGCAGGACTGCAGGTCCCGCCCCCCCGGGAATGGAAAACTGCTACTCCTGCCTCCTCCCTCCCTTTCGGAACCCGGGGCACGAAGATGCAGGTGCTCACGGTGGCAGGGCGAGCTGTTACAGTGAAGGCGGGGAAAAGAATGCCCCGTCTGGGCTGCCCTTACCGCCTGTCCCTGGGGAGAACAACTTCCACTCAGTTCACTCGAGTGACCCCCTCACCCAGTCCACACACCACGCTCACGACTGGCATTTTCCCGCGGCCTCAGGTTTCATGTGATGGTCACACTTGTGAGAAGTTTGTGTGACACTTTTTACCTCCCAATCTTCGCAGGCAGGATAACAGAGCAGGCAAGAGCGTGGATCCTGAAATGAGAGGCGCTGGGTGTCAGATCTGCTCTGGCTAAGCTGACAAGGCATCGGAGCCTCAGTCTCTGCACCTGTGAAATGGACCGCCCTTACAGGGCTGTTGAAGAAACTCAAGGAGGTGATGTATGCAGAGCATGCGTGGAGATGGCAAGCACTCGGTAAATACTGGTTATTATCATTATTTATCCTTTTTTAAAAAAAGATTTTATTTATTTATTTTTAGACAGAGGGAAAGGGAGGAAGAGAGAGGAAACATCAATGTGTGGTTGCCTCTCATGCAGCCCCTATTGGGGACCTGGTCCACAACCCAGGCATGTGCTCTGACTGGGAATCAAACCAATGATCCTTTGGTTCACAGGCTGGAGCTCAATCCACTGAGCCACACAAGCCAGAGCTACTTATCCTTTTTTGTCTGCATAAATGCCAGGGCTTGCACATTCCCTGTTGTTGGACGGTTTCTAGTTTCTGTCCATCATAAACAGTACTCTCCCACTAGGTGGGAACTGGCATATTGGATGATTCAATGCTTCATACACCTCGCCCTCTTTGATAATGACTGATAATAACCTCACTGCATGATTCTGAGAATTAAATGAGTTAATACATATACAGCGCTTACAGCGTACCTGCCGCGTGGTGTGCTTTATGAAAGTGTTTGATGGCATCATTACTGCCATTATTCTGCAAACCTTCATTTGTCCTCCTGGCCCGCCCTCTCCCTCCTCCACCCTCCCCACCGGATTGTAATGACATGCTGATGGTCTCTTTGCCCTTTGTCAAGTTCTTGTCATTTCTCCCAACTCCTGCAGGGGAAGACTCAGATTTGCATCCTCTAAAAATTCAGCTAATTCAGAACCTGAAATCAAGTGCAAGGAACCTCCCGCAGAGAATCTAAGACACCTCAGAGCTGCATGTTACCCCGCTGCAGACGTTCGCAGCTCCTCCCTGACATGACCTCCCAGAGCTGCCGAGCGCTGAGCAAAGTTAATTAATACACCTCGGGCATTTGCTCACTGCTCCGGGGCGGCGTGCCAAGCTGGCGGTGGGCAAAACCGTGAGCCTCTAAAGCAAGACCATAAACCCCTCCTAGAGCCGGCTCCTTCCATTTCATTTAGCATTTACCTTGTCACCCGAGACCACCCAATGGGGCAAGAAGCCATCGGCTTTGACAGCAGACAAACCTGAGTTCACACTGGCTCAGACACCTACTAGCTGCGTAGTTTGAACACGCTATTTAAATACTTGATCCTCTGCTTCCTCTTCTGAAAAATGGGGTCTGTACCTTCCACACAAGGTTCTTTTTCATTTAAATTGTGGTAAAATACACATAGCATAAAATTTACCACCTTAACCATTTTTATGCGAACAGTTCGAGTAGCATTCAACACACAGGGGTGTTTTTGAGGGTTAAAGGAAATAATGTACGTAACGCTTCTAGCACATAAACTGGAGCATAGTGAATATGCAAGGAATGTAAGGTCTCAAAAAAAAACCAGGAATGGAAGTTCTCTTCTCTCCTGACTTCTCCCACTAATCATGGTCCACGGCATTGTGAGGCTGAGAAAAAAATGCCTCCGTCGGTTTGGTTTTAAGTTCAAAACCTTCTCATCCCTTATCGCAGCCTCCAGCCTGCCCCAGCGTGGCTGCTGCTTATCACTGGGCAGAGTTGGTTCTCTGTGGAAACGCTGCCTGGTGTGAAGAGTCAGCGCAGCCGGCCAGACTCACAGTGTTTCCTGAGACCAGCTTCACACACCTGGTGACCTGACGGCCGTCATGGGGAGTGGGGTGCAGCCTTCCCCAGGCCTTTCCAAACAGCTGGACTAGGCCAATGGGTGCAGGAAGGAAGTCATCCCCTGTCATTGCAGGTAAAACTAGGACATGGGAGGTCACTCATTGGGTGTTTTGGTGGTTTTCGTTTCCTGCTTTGGTTTTCGGTTTTGTCAAAGCAATACGGCATGTGCTTGTTAAAAGACATTATACTAAAAGGCTTATACCAATAAGCAATGGCCTCCTTCCCCACTCCCTTGCCACCTAGGGAGGTCCTCTCTGGAGGTCAGCTCTGTTTTTAAAAACTTTTTATTTTGATTTTAGAGAGAGGGGAAGGGAAGGAGAAAGACAGGGAGAGAAACATCGATGTGAGAGAGAAACACCGACTGACGGCCTTCTGTGTGCACCGACTGGGGACCGAACCTGCAGCCCAGGCATGTGCCCTGGCCGAGCATCGAACTGGTGACCTTTTGGTTAGCAGGATGACGCCCAACCAACTGAGCCACGCCAGCCGGAGCTGCCAACTCTTCTAGCTGTTTCTTCTGGTATTTATCTCCACATTTCCAAATAATAGCCTTATTCTCATATTTCTTGGTTTACCAATTTTACATATCATCTATGAACTTGCTGTTATGCCAGGTGAGGATCAACAGTTTGCACAACCTCCATCCTGTTGTCATAACTTGGAGTTAAATCAATATGCAGTGTGCACTCTATTTTGATTATGAATCATTCAAGTCTTGGCCACGTTCTACAAAGTCCTGTGGCATCTGGCCCCTGGCTCCCTCTTCCCCTGCTCCTTCCTTCTTCATCGTTCCCCTCCAGACCAGGGGTCTCCCTGGTTCTTCAAACATGCAACCACATTAAGTGTCGTCCTACCATGGGGCCTTTGCACTTGCTCTTCCCATTGTCAGAATACATTCCTCCCCAACCTGTTTCTTTATTTCATTCTTGAAGCTGCTCAAATATCACCCGATCAGAGGAATCTTTCCAGACTATCCTGTTGAAAATAACACCCCTCGTTCATTTTCCAAGCTTTCCTTTTCTTCACAGACTTATCACACACAACCCCTGAGACTACATTATTTACTTTATATTTTTAATTTTTCCAAAAGATTTTATTTATATATTTTAGAGAGAGGAGAAGGGAGGGAGAAAGAGACGGTGAGAAACATTGATGTGCAAGAGAAACGTCGATTGATTGCTTCTCGCATACAAGGGGGCCTGGCCTGCGACCCCATATGCCCTGACCAGGAATCTAACTGGTAACCTTTCGGTTCGTGGGACGATACCCAACCCGCTGGACCACACCAGTCAGGGCAGACCATATACTTCCTGATTAAATGCTGACTATATTTTTTGAGAGAAGGGACTTTGGTTACCACTGTGTTTCCTGGGCCTAGGAACATGCCTGGAATGCAGAGGGCTGTCAGTAAACCTCCGGAGTGAATGGATGCCTATTGATTTACTGCGCTTTAATTCATTGTGTGTGTGATTCCCTCTCCTCTCCCCCAAGGTAATATTTAACTTGGTTTCTCATTTACCTTTTTTTTCTATAGAGCACACCCTCCAACAGCCTTCAATCCAATTTTTTCAGACAAATGAATCAGATAATTTGCTTTGTTTAAAATTTCCCTCTGTCTTAGTTGGATTGGGCTGCATATAATAGAATACCGCAGACTGAGCGGTTTATAAACAACAGAATTTTGTTTCTTATAGTTCTGCAGGCTGGAAGTCCAAGGTCAAGGTGCCAGTAGATTTGGTGTCTGGGAAAGGGTGGGGGAGCCCTCTGGGCTCTCCATTATCAGGGCCCTAATCCCATCCACGAGGACTCAACCTATTATCAGTCCTATGACCTAATCAGCTCCCAAAACCCCTGCCTCCTAATACCGTTGGAGGTTAGTTTTCAACATATGAATTTTGTGAGGGACACAGACATTTAGTTTACGGTGCCTTCTGAATGCAGAAGTAATGCAGAAATAGAGAAAAAACATCAATACTATCAGATAAAGGGGACTGGGCAATAGTTAGATCTGCGGCCATACACGTACTGCTGGGCCCCTCCCCCACACCAGACCTACAGCTTATAGCCTCGGGCTGCCCCTCCACAGGGGCAGAGCATGCTCTGGGGCTGACCACGTGGAGGCCGGGATTGTACCATCCAGAAGATCAGCCTCTCAAAAGGGACGCCAGGCTCCCACGCTGAGGTCCTCCAGCATCACCCATCCATAAGTGTCCCCTCCTCCCCTGGAGATGAGGGAGGGAGTGGAGTGGAAAGGAGGGCCAAAGTTACTCTTTGCAAGTCTTTAGGAAGGATGAAAGGTCCTATTTAGTGGCCCAGATCAGAGAGAGGGAAGAACAGAGGATGCTTCCTCTGCCTCTATTTGTTCCTTTTCATCTCCCTCCCCACCCCGCAGCCTGCATCGACCTCCTAGAATTCCATCCACTAATGCAGTCTGGAAGGGTGACTCTGTAGCCCTGCTGCCCTGTGATTTTTCCCTTATCACCACCCTGTGTGTTTCTCTTTGCTCTCCTGTGTTGGATCCCTGTTTCCTAGGCTGCGTTTTACTGGAACACAGCCTTCAGTCGGTTGCAAAGCCCAGGTGCTGGGTGCAGAAATCTTCAATATCTGGCGGACTGCAGTTGTCTTCATCCACCCTGATTAATATTTTGGCTGAGTATATAACCAGGTTGGAACTCTTCTTTCCTTATCATTTTGAAGGCTCTGCTTCATTGTGCTTTAGCTTGTAATGCTCCTCTTACAGGTTCGATGTCATTCTAATTCCTGATCTTTCTGTGTGATCTGCTTTTTCTCTCTGAAAAATTTTAGGAGCTACATTAGTTTTCTATTGCTGTTGTAAAAAAAAAAAATCCCCACAAACTAAGTGACTTAAATCAACACAAACTTATTTCCTTACAGTCCTGTAGATCAGACTTCCGACAGGGACCCGCTGGGCGAAGGACTAAGTGTGATGCATTCCTTCGTGGAGGCTCTAGAGCAGAACCCGTTCCCCTGCCGTTTCCTGCTCTGAGAAGCTGTCCACTCTCCTTGGTTCATGGCTCTCTTCCTTCACCTTCAAAGCCAGCAGCCTTGGGCCACGTTCTCATGCTTTATCTCTCTGGTTCTCCATTTTCGGCCTCTCTCTTCCACTTTCAAGGACCCTACAGTTTCTCATGCCCGTGTTTGTTCATGGTCTCTGCAGTCGTTGTTCTTGGGGAAGCTGAGGAAGTTCAACAACATATTGCCAAGTGAAGACAAGAATAGCGGCCCTTCCTTCTGTGTAGAAGCAGAGCGTTCAGGCACCTCTCCTTAGAATTCAGATGGTGACATATCTAGCTGAGGGCGAGTGCAAAGGATGATATGCCTCGGGTGCCCAAAGAGCAGGGTCAGCCCTCTTGTCTGCCCTTTTGTGCTGCTTTCCCCCTAAGCAAGGCCTGCTGCATACCTTCACCATTGCTCCTGAGCTCCTCGCTAACTTCTGGGCCCCCTTTCGCTCACAGTCTCCTGCTCACAGAGGAAACAGGGCCTGAGGACTTGCTTCTCTCCCCCTCGTGGAGCTCCCTACGAGCCCACATCCTCTTCCTCTCTACCTTCTCTTAAACGTGGAGGTGCTCCACCCCCTCCCAGCCCCATCCTACTCTTGTGCCTTCTCACATTTGGGTCCTTGCTCCATCAATTCCCCCCTCTTTTTCCTCCATAGCTTCAACCTCTCTTTCTAGTGGGTCCTTCCTGAAGCCTATAAATATGTTCAGATTTCCCTCATTCTAGCTTGATCTGAGCGCTCTCTCAGGTACACAGCCTCTCCATTATTCCTTGTTAGCCTTATTCTTAAAGGAATAGCCTGCTTTAGTTACGTCTCCTTTCCCACTTACCCTGCATGCTGCTACCCCTTTAATTCTGGCTTCCTTGCACGATCTCGTGTCAGCTTTCTCCTCGGTTGCTAGCTGCATGTCTCCAACTGGACGCATGCACAACTGGAATCTCAGTCTCAGTACGTCACGATCGAAACACATCAGTCTTCTTTTCAAACGGACCTTCTCTTCCTGTGTTCTTTATTTTTGTTAATGGAACGACAGTCACCAGCTCCATTTCAGCATCACCTTTGGACTTCGGATTGTTTTTGTTTAGCAATTTTAAGCTATTGCTTTCATTAAGTAATACATCCGAATGGTTCAAGATTCAAGGGTTTAATGATGAGCACGGAAGAGGGTCTCTCACCACTCATCCCCAGCCCCGCATTTCTCCTCTCAATGGGCCACTAAGTTTTGTGCCATAAGTTTTGCCATATGCCATAAGTTTTGTGTGTATTTCTTTAGGGATATACATATGATGTCTGTCTGGAAAAAGTCCAGCCATTGTTAATATAAGGAGAATGGTTTGCACAACAACAATGTAACCTGGCAGCCAAGGAGAGTGGACTGGAATGCGCATGTGTGAACAATGACTGACGGCTTCACTGTACTGGTCAGTGGGGGCGGTCGATGCTGTTCAGTGAGCATGTGTATTGTGTGGCCATCGCATTTAAAATGACTGAGTGAGTAGAGCAACGAATCTGCATCAGATTCTTCATTAAGCTTGAACATTCCTCCGCAGAAACTATTCAGATGATTCAGAGGCCATAGCTATGGGCAGCTGGTGACTGGCAGCTTCATCACGACAACACGCCCACTCACGCATCACGTCTCATGCAGAGTTTTTTGGCAAAGCGTCAAATCATCCAGGTGACTCAGCCCCCCTATTGCCCAGATTTGGTGCCCTGCAACTTCTGGCTTTTCCCCAAACTAATATCACCTTTGAAAAGGAAGAGATTTCAGATCATCGATGAGATTCCAGAAAATACAACAAGGCAGTTGATGGTAATTAGGAGAACTGTGTGAAGTCCCAAGCTGCCTATTTCCAAGGGGACCGGGGTGTCATTGTCCTATGTACAATGTTTCTTATATCTTCTTCAATAAATGTCTGTATTTTTCATACTTTACATGGCTAGATACCTTCTGGACAGACCTTATATATTTTGCATATATAAGCAAATATGTTTATTTACATATTTTTCCTTTTGAAGGTACAAATGACAACATACCATATCCACAGTTCTACCCCTTGGTTTTTGTGTACATGTCTTGTGCATCATTTCATCAAACTCTTCTTCATCTTTTGTTATAGCTGCATAGAGTTTAGCAGTATTTCCAGTTTCTCTCATCCCTTGTCTCTAACATCCAATCAGCTGCCAAATTATATTAATTGTATGTTATTTGTCCTACAGCCTCTCCATTCCAAGTGCCCATTTGTTTAGACTGTCACCTTTCGTAATGGAGTAACACAAGAGTCTCTCTCTGTCTGCCCCAACCTGAGCCCTTCCTTTGTTTCCTACTATTCTGTCCAATTAATCTTCTTCAGTACCACCCTGACTGCATCACTTCCCAGTTTCACAGTCACCACCGTTTTCTCCTGGCCTGCAGAACCCAGCTCCATGTGCCCTCCTTCTCTCTTCCTGTCCTCTCTTCCTTCCTGCGCTCAAGTCATACTCAAGGGTCTGATGGTCCTGGGGCAGTCCTTGTGAGGTCTCACGTGTGTTTTCTATGATATTAATTTACCTTGAGGTATATGACCTTCCTCTCTGTACAAACCCTCCCTGGCCTTAGGTTCAGCTCCAGAGCCTAACTTTTCAATGAAGTCCTCCCGACCCTCACTCGAAGCCAGGGCCAGTGGGGAGGTGAACATAGCAAGACACTGAAGGTGCAGAATTTCAGGAGGCACTTGCGCTCAGAGTTGTGCAAATATTTTCCACCATAGTTTGCACTCATGCCTGCCTGCTTTGCCTCAGCCTTCCCCACCTTCCTTCCACGCTGCTGGCTGTGCCTGGTCATCTTCCCGAAACACAAAACACACGGCTTCTCTCTTGCCACCTGCCATTCAATCTGTCTGAAACAAAAGACACCCTCTTTCCTCCTAAGCTGACTGTTCCTGTAGACAACAGTCAGTGACACAGTCAACGAGGCCACCATCTTTCATCATTGAGTTCTTAACACCTTGGAATTACCTCTGACCTTTGCCCTCCTACTCCCTAAATAGTTCATCAGTTACCAAGCACTGTTGAATTTTCTTTTATTTCCTTCACTGTTTTTTTTTTTTTTTTTTTTTTTTAGCTATCTCCAGCTTTATTCTGGTCTATTAGGGAGTTCAGCATCTTTCAAGGACTGATATTAAGTTGGTATTAAGAAGCTGTTTGGTTGGGGATCTGAAAATGCCTGAATGCCTTGGCCAGACGTTTCCCCTTCCCATGAGTTCCCCAAGGGAAATGTATGTACAGGGAACAAGGACACAGCCAAAAAAGAAAACTGTGTTATTCGCTGGGTATTTGGCGTCAAATCACAACGTAGAAGTCAGGAAAGATAGGCTGGCCTCTGGTTGTCTCTGTGGGTTCTCCCTCAGCAGTGCCCAGATATGAGTCTCAGCATCTCCCTCCCTAGCGGGACAAAAAGCAACTCTTAGCAGAGAAATTGGAGAGAAAGACAAATCCGCAGCCTCTTTGCCCAAAGGTTGGGGCTGCCCCCAAGTCTTCACGGGTGGGATATAGGCTCGGGGTCTGGCAGCCTCTTGAAAGGAAAAGAGAGGATGCTGGCTGGGCCCATCCGAGTGGGGCCAGCACTGCCCTATTACCACTCAGAAGATTGTGAAGATGGGAGGCCTGACCCCCTAGAAAGTGCAACTTACTCTATATTTTCCAATTTTAGCAAGCATTTTTTTCCTTGGTGGGGGTGGGGGTGGGGCGAGACGAAATTTCTCGCTCACCATCCTGGCTCCACCCCAAAGAGAGTGAAGAACGGGGAATCCTTGGGTGTAGTCTAGGGGCCAGCGGCTCATTTGGGTTCCTGGTGAATTTACACTATTTTGGTCTTGTTCGTGCTTTACTCAAAATTGTCAAAAGTTATCTTTTGTCTTCTGAGTTAAGAACCAATTTCTAGAGAGGCCGTTAGGATACTCTACAGCCTGGCTTCACCTACATTTTTTTAAAAGATTTTATTTATTTTTAGAGAGAAGGGAAGGGAGGGAGACAGACGGGGAGAGAAACATCAATGCGCAGGAGAAACATCAATAGGTTGCCTCTTGCGTGCCCCCAGCTGGGGACCTGGCCTACAACCCACGCTGGTGCCCTGACTGGGAATTGAACCAGTGACCTTTTGGCCAGAGCTCAATCCACTGAGTCACACCAGCCAGGGACATTTATTTATTTTTAAATCCTTAGAATGATCTTGGGATTATGACAGACAGGGCAAGAACAAGAAAAGAATGCCAAAGGTAATCACCCAATAAAGAGATCATTTGGATCCAATCAAGAGGGGAAGGAACCTGGGTGGTTACCAGAACTTCCGCCACCACACAGTCTAATCTGCAGGTCCAGAAAGAACTAGGTAAGGGATCAGGGGAATCTAATCTGTGGGGCAGGCCTGCGGGGAATCCTGTTGATAAACCACTTAAAAGGACTGGGCGGGTTCACAGCGGGGACAGAGGACTCTCTCTGATACAAGCTGGCTAAAAGTCTCTGGCTACCAGACAACTTCAGCCTGCTGAGGCAAAGGTGTGCCCACAGTCTCTGCCTGAGGCAGCGACCTCAACAGTAAATGTCATTGAATCTTAAGAAGATTCAGAATTAAATATGAGAATGACGCAATCAATCAAATCCACAATATTCATGTATTTGTGTTAACTTTGTTGATATTCTGTGCAAATAGGTATTTTCAATGTTTGTAAACTTTAGAGAATTTATTATGTTAGAGAATTAGCCTTGTGATTCCAATGTAAAGTATAGAGTAATTAATTTTAGACTTGTAGTAGAGAATTTCACTAGTTTGCAAATAGCATTGAGAGAATCTGACATTCACTATATTTATGTGTTTACTATATTAGATTTTTAAGAGTTTTTAGATTAATAGCGATTTGCTAGATAGATGACTAAGAGCAAGTAACTTAAACTTTTGTGCCTCTGTTTTCTCACCTGTGAAATGAGTGTAGCAGCCCCTTTTTCATGAGGTCGTTGTGGAGGAATTACAGAGTTCACGCAAGAGTTTGCAATAGTGCCTGGCTTTTAGTGAATGTTCAGTAAGTCATGCAGTTATTATTTATGTAAAGAGGTTGTGTTTGTTAGTTCAGGTGTTTAAATACAGTACTTAAAAGGTAAAGTGAAAATATTATTATATACATGCTTTTTAAAATGTGTATGGAAACTTATTAACAGTGTTGCAAATGAGGGAGTTATTTAAAGGGAGCTCAGTGTATTCCAACTGAGTTGGAGGAGCATTAATCAGACTCCTGAAACAGGGCCCAGGTTTCCCACTGTATCCCCACCACCCAGGCATTTGGTATGTCGTAGTGAATCGAATTTGTGTTGAACTGAGAAGTCATGTAAAAGAAGATCCTAAGACATTACAACCAACACACATTGTTAACTGAGAGTGGGGGGCGACAGGAGGGGAGCAGCTTAGAGGGAAGGTGCCAGTGTTGGGCTTCCGCCCGTTGGAATTGCAGTTGCCCATGCGACATGAGCCCCTGATCACAATGTGCAGTGTCATACGTAGGGCAGACACTTGGGAAACAGTTGGGAGCAGGAGATATATATTACAAGGGATCATGAGCAAAGCTTGGGTTCAGGGAGAGGAGGGCCCTTTGAAAATGACTGATGCCCTGGCTGGTGTGGCTCAGTGGATTGAGTGCTCGCCTGTGAACCGAAAGGTCACTGGTTCAATTCCCAGTCAGAGCACATGCCTGTGTTGTGGGCCAGGTCACCAGTCAGGGGTGTATGAGAGGCCACTCTCTCTCTCTTTCTCCCTCTCTTCCCCTCTCCCTAAAAATAACGAAATAAAATCTTAAAAAAAAAAAAAAAAAGAAATGACTGTTAACATTTCCTTGATTTATAGATGGATGAGATCAGTGAATTAAGCTTAAAGAAAAATGGGGTTTAAAAGTTGTTACCTTGCCCTGGCTGATGGCTTGGTTGGTTGGAGTGTTGCCCTGTACACCATAAGGTTGCGGGTTTGATTTCTTGTCATGGCACATACCTGAGTTGTGGGTTCAATCCCCAGTAGGGCATGTACAGGAAGCAACCAATCAATGTTTCTCTCTCACACTGATGTTTCTTTCTATCTCTCTCTCCCTTTCTCTAACCATGGACACAGACCACGGTGTGGGGACTGACTATGGAAGTGGGGAGCAGGCTGGGCAGAGGGGGTCGAAGGGGGAAAAATAGGGTCAACTGTAACAGCATGAATAACAAAAAAATGGTTAGATGAGAAGAAAAATATACATGAATGAAATCTTAAAAAAACAACAAAATCAATAAAAACATATCCTCAAGTGAAGATTAAAAACAAGTTGTTACCTTAATAAATCAAGTGCCAATGTTTGATTTACTGAGGTAAAAATAAATTGTCTTTTCCATCCCTCTCCCCTCAAAGCATCCTCTGTCATTAAAAAAACTCATCTTGACATTTCCAACCCGTTACACACCGCTCCCTTATCCAAATCCCTTGTCTTGGCATTCCCCTCAATGTTCTCCATAATTTTGGGGAGGAGTCCCCAAGGATACACACATGTAGTCAGGGATAGTTTATTCGTTGTCATCATCATCATCATCATCATCATCATCAAAGAAGCCAACATCTATGAGGTCTGTGTTTTGTACCAAGCAATTTACATGATTAATGGGGAGAGCTAATAATACTCGGCATTTACTGTGTGCTTCCTGGTTGCCAGGCACTGTTCTGAGCCCTTTATGAGTATTATTTCTTTTAACGTCAGTGTCATGGGTGAAGAAACACAGGCTTAAGGGGTTAAGTGACTTGCCAAAGTCTCACAGGCAGGAAGTGTTTCGATGGGACATGGGACGATGGGACGAAGCTCCCCAGAGGAGGCCTGTGGCATCCGAAAGCATGGGGGTGCAGCTGCTGGGGCCGGTGCTGTCTGGAAATGCAGACCTTCTCGGGGACAGCGCATGATGTTCCCAAAGAGGCAAAACTCCCTTCAATCACTCACATGGTGCCAGGTTCCCATGAATCATTATGGGGTTGGGGCTGCACGCATTCCAAAGTAGAGATGGGGAGGCTGCTGCTCTTGGGTCCTGAAGAGTCCCTTGTGAAGTTGCCTCAGCGCATCTCTCTTTATCTCTGTCTCCCGTCAGGCACACAGGCCACACTAGAAGGTAAAGGCCTCCTGCAAGTCAGCTCCTGTTAGTTGTTGCTTAGAGGGTCTGTCTCACTAGTGGGCGAACCACCTGGGACAGGCCTGAACACTGGCTGCTCCAACTGAGATCGCTGTGCTGCTTTACTTACCTTACACGCCTGGGGGACACCCACCTCGACCTGTTGCTCAGTCTCCCCCGACGCTCCACCCACTTAAAGCGCCCATAAGAATCTTGACCACATTTCAAGGCCAAGTCAAGGTACATGTCTGTGAAATTTCTTACACTACATACATTATTTATTTGTTTATTTATTTACTTATTTAATCTTCACCCAAGGATATATCTTTATTCATTTGAGAGAGAGAGAGAGAAACATTGATTGGTTGCCTCCTGTACTCCCCCCAACCAGGGATTGAACCCGAAACCTAGGTATATGCCCTGAGGGGGAATGGAACCCACAACCTTTTGGTGTGTAGGACAACCTCCAACCAGCAGAGCCACCCGGCCAGGGCATGTTTCCTACATGACTTTAATTCTGATTACTTGAAACGTTTACAGTTGATATCGCGACTCATTTGGTTCTTAGCATACGCTGATTTTTTGTAGATAATCAGTCAATCAAATGACCGTGGGCTTATCGAAAGCAAAGCCAAGTTGGGAATCTCCAGCATCGCCCAGGCTGCTGAGCCCCCAGCCACTTCTCAAGGGTCTGTGCTTCTTTTTTCCTTGCCTTGGGCCCCAAGGTTAAATCATCTTAAGTCATCCCCTTTTTTCTTAATTCAGGTACTGCCTACTTCTTACCTTATGGAGTTTTCTTCCTGCATTATATTGTCTACAGTTTCTGACTCCCTTGTACTGAGGATGATCACTACAATTTTGTCAGAATCCAGTTCTTTAATCTATTAGGGTAGATTTTTCTTTTTTTCTGAGACTAATTCTAGAATCTTAGGTCATCCAGATTGAAGAGCCTTTTGGGCAAAGCAACTGGGGTTCTCAGGCTCATTTGTCTTAAGAAAGTAATTTGCATTTTTGAGGAGGGTAGGCCCAGCGGTCTTTCATTACATGTTTACTGAAGATCTGTGAGTCAGACATTGCAGGAGATGCTGGGACACAGTCATGAACAAGGCAAGTCTCTGCCCTCCTGCAGCTTCCAGATTGTGGAGCATGTATGGTCTGAGAACTGTGCAGAAAAAGTAAGGCAGTGCTTTCAAACTTTTTGCAACTACAATGCAGTAAGAAATGCATGTTATATCACAGTCCAGTGTAAACACATACACCTATGTACATATATAGTTTTTAGATTTTTAAATTTTTTATTTTTAGAGAGGGGAAGGGAGGAAGAGAAGGAGAGAAACATCAGTGTGTGGTTGCCTCTCGAGCGCCCTATTCTGGGGACCTGACCCCGCAACCCAGGCATGTGCCCTGACTGGGAATTGAACCAGTGACCCTTTGGTTTGCAGGTCGGTGCTCAACCCACTAAGCCACACCAGCCAGGGCGGTGTATACATTTTTATAGCTGAAATAAATGTTTCACAAAACAAGAGTCTTTCAAAGTTTGTTGTTCTCCGGTATTTTCTATTTCTTTTATGAAATGCTGGTCATGACTAAGTTAATTTTGTGCTTCGTCAGTAGATACTGACCTGCAATCTGAAGAACGCCGATAACGATTAAGAGCACAATTCGGAGTTCAGGCTGATGGCTTTCAAACTTGGCTCCGTGTCTTACCGTCTGGGTTTGGACAAGCAACCTCTACATGCCTTGTTTCTCCATGTGCAAAATGAGATAATAATAGCATTGTAGTACCTACCTCATGGGCTTCCCTTGAGAATTAAATGAGAAAGGAGATAATGTGTGAAAAGGACTTAAAATAGGGCATGACACATCACTGGAGCTCAATAAACATAAGTGGTGCAGGGTTTAAGGGGACTAAATGGGAATGGAAAAAATAAACAAAGATTATATATTAAAAAAAAATCGTAAGTGGTTAAGTACTGGGTGTGACGATGGAAGGGCCAAGCACTCATTCTGGGAAGAAAGGCGGAATGCTTCCTGGAGGAAATGGTATTAATGTTGAGAACTTAAGAAGCAGTAGGAATTATTCAGATGAAGATTTAAGCAAGAGAATAGAAAGAGTAGAGAGAGAAGAAAGTTTTATGCAGAAAGCAGCCCTTGCACAACTTATGAGGTGGGAGAACTTCCTGTCTTGTCTGATCTGAGAGCTTCTGAGTGCCACAGCAGTCAGTGGGAGAAGTCAGTGACAGGTGATGTCAGACATGGCAGCAGCGGGTGAGGTCACGAGGGGCCTTGAAGTCACCTCTAAGAATTTTCAACTTTAACTTATGGGTGATGGGATTTTGCTCAGCTTGTTAAGCAAGGAAATGACATGATTTACTTTTTAAAAAAACAATCAAGCTAGCCAATTCCTGTGGCAGGGAGACCATGAAGAGTTTTCTGGGGTTTTTTGTGTGTTTTTGCAGTATCTTGATGAGACATGAGAGTCGCCTGAACCAAGTTAAGAAATGACAAGAAAGGATAGTTTTAAAGACCTAATTGAATATGGGGACCTGAAGGAGAGAGGAGGGAGTAAAGGCTAATTCCTAGGTTTCTGACATTTCAACACCTGGGTGGTCGGTGGGGACACTCAAGTCACTTTCTTAGAAATTGCTGAATAAAAAAGACATTCCGTCTTTGGAGAGGTTGGATTTTGAGGTAAATGGAATTTTGGTGAAAATTATAAAGTTTCCTAATTTGGTTGAGCTGCTGACACTCTTTGGGATATTTAGTAACTGCCTAGGCACTGATTCTTAAGCTACGGTGTGCATGAGAATCATCACCAGAAGGTGAGTCTGGGAATGGAATAGAGGGGGGGCTAATAACGAAGGTTCCTGGGCTAAGAAGCCAAGATTCTGGAGACGCCAACTGGGGCCCAGGATTTAAATGCACAGCCCGAGTAATTTTATTCAGGTAGTTTCCCGATCACACTTTTAAAAACAAAGGCCAACAAAAACTACTCCTCAGATGTTTCTAAAATTAGATTATTTATTTATTTATTTATTTTTTGCTATCCACCGTTCCGTACTTCTCGGGCACCTGCTTGCGGGGGGCGGGGGGGTCCCTCCATTCTACATGTAAGCTCCTTAAGAGCGAGGGCTTCACCTTCCACCAGCGCACCCTGAAAAATAGCTGGCACGGCAAGTGTCTTCTAGAAATGTTCGCCGAACGAATGAATGAGCGAATAAATTAATACATTGCCTTGCACAAAAAAGTCTTTTGCTTTTAAACACCTGGGAAGAGTTTGAAATAAGGTAGTAAGGGGTCATCCCAAAGAAAGGTTGAGGAC
This sequence comes from Desmodus rotundus, assembly GCF_022682495.2. NCBI lineage: Eukaryota > Metazoa > Chordata > Mammalia > Chiroptera > Phyllostomidae > Desmodus > Desmodus rotundus. Next base: position 75,702,223 of record NC_071392.1, read on the forward strand.
GCGCCTGGCAAGGCGGCGCTGACGAAAATGCGGGGGCACTCCTTTCCGATGGTCTGTGTACGTTCAGGGGTCCTAACTCCCGGGGCTGGAGGGCGAGAAATGTTACTATTTTTCCAGATTAGCGACCATCTTGGGATGCCCGCGCCCCTTCCACGGGGCGCCCGCGTTTGGCTAATCCCGTTGCTTGCGCGGCTTCGGCCCCATCCAAACCTTTGAAGCGCCAAGGGAACGCGAGGCGGCCGCGGGGGGCTGCAGTAACCCTCCGCTCGGAACCCTCCGGGATCCCCGCCGAGGCAGCGCCGACCTCCCCATCATGGCGGCCGCCGGGCGGGGAAGCCGAACTCGTGCGTCGCGTGCGTGCCCCCCCTCCCTCCCCTCCCCCTCGGCGGCGGCAGAGGCGGCAGCGCTCGCCATTGCCGCTGGTGGCAGGAGGCTGCGAGGAGCCGGCGCGGTCGCAGTCTCCACGGCGCAGGCCCACGGTAGCGCAGCCGCTCTGAGGTGAGTGCCCTACCGCGCAATCTCCAGCTATTTCAGCCCCGGCGCAGCCGCAACACGCCGCCCGCCCGCCGGCCGGCCGGCCCGCCCCGCAGCCGGCACCCTGCCGCCCCCGGCTCCGGGCCTGGGCCCCCGCCGGATCCGGCCCGCCTCGGGCGGGGGGCCCCGGCCCGGCCCAGTCAAACCGCCACTCCGAGGATGCGCAGGCCGCACTAGGCCCCAGGCGTCCTGGCGGGCTCGGGAGGGAGGCGCTGCCCTCTCGAGAGCCCTAGGGTTCCGGCCTCCCTTGCCGCCTAAGGCTCTCGGGGCCGCGGCCTCCTCACCATGGTGGAACCCGGGACCCGGGGCCCGGGCCCCGGCCTTCCCGCAGGCTCGGGAGCCGGAGGCGCCGGAGAGCGCGCCGGCCCGGGAGCAGGAGGTGGGCGGGCTGCGCGGGACCGGAGCCGCGGCTCCCCGCTCGCCCCCTCGGCCCTTCCTGGGTCTGGGCCGCGGGCGGCGCGGCGGGCTGGGCCGAGTCCGGCGCGGGAGCCGCTGTCTCCTGCGGGAGAGGAGGCTGGCTCTTTGGGCGACCTCCGATGCTTCCCTCCCGCCGGGGTGGCGTAGGCTTGTTACCCAGGTAGACTGGGGGACGCCGGAATATGGCGCGCTGCCCACCTTCTAGCAAGTTAGGAGGCGGCCGGGGCGGCAGCGGCGGCAGTTCGAGGAGGAGGGCGCAAAGTCCTTTTGTACGCAGAAATAAGGAGCGACATTGTGTTTTCTTCCATGGCTGAGATGCTGCCGCTGGAGGAGCCTGGGTTCTTCTTGTGCCTGGGATGGTGGTCCCCTGGGTGTGGGAGAGGGGGAGTGGCGCGACCCTCGGGAGGAACCGAACCTTTGCCACTGGAAAGACGGGGGCTCTGGATGGTCTTGGGCATGGTTATTATACCACATCCCCAGACTTTCGGGGACTCAAGGGTTTGTCCCTGCATGTTACCCACTTCACTGTGCAGTGATGTCCATCGTTTCTCTCACCTGTTGTGCGCCGTTGCAGGTCCCAAAGTTCCTACGGTGCATCTATCTGACTGTGCTTATCAGAACTTGAAGTTTAAAAAAATCTTAATATTTTTAGGGCTTCCAGTGGTGTTCCAGCCAGTTGGAGGAGCTGTTGCTTGGTCTCCATCCCTTTAAAGCAGTAGAGTCGAATGTATTAATTGCTTACTTTAGAGCTGGTGTCAATGGTGCTGAAGTCTTTTCTGTGGTCAGGGCAAAATGCATATTTTCTTAGTGCGTAGAGACAATGTAGAGAAACTCTTAGAGCGAAAGGTAGCTGTGAGTGAACTTGTCATCACCTTTGTCCCAGGACATTATCTGCGGTCACGGTGATCCTTTTCCCATTCCATCTCTGCCCAACTTTTAAAAAAATTTCTTTTCCTTTGGCTGTGAACAGTAAATTATTGGGTGGTTTCTCGTTCAAGGGAAAAGGGAGGGAGGATCTCGGAGATGCTGGTTTTGTGTGTGTGTATGTTATTCAGTAGTGACCTGACTCCCTAGAATTGTGTTTGAAAGTTCTTGACATGTTATCCCATAAGGTAGTGAAAATATAGCTGGTTCTGTCTGGCCATCTGTGTGTAATTTCCTTGTTTTACTGAGCGCAAAAGCAAACATAAAATATCACGTAATGTAGTGTACTTATTCTTAACTTGGGTCCTAAATTGTGTGCAGAATTTTTGTGTCAAGGGACTTTTTCTTTTTCTTTTTTTTTTTTTGCATCTGACAGCATCCTTATTTAGAGTCTTTTGATTACATCGCACCTGCCTTCCCCCACCCCCATCTCAAACTCAGTTCATGTGAGGGAAAACGACTGTTTGCTAGTAGTCAGTGGTCATATTCTCACTTAGGGAGAAAATATGTCTCTTATCCCCTAAGCCAGGAGTGTTCATGGAATAGTTTTCTTATCAGATTTTATGGAAATTTAACTGCTGGATTTAGGGAAGTAACTATAGGAGTAGATAGGTGCCTTGTTCAGATATAGAAGGGATTAAAGGAGAAAGAATTTCAGGTTTCCCTCCCAATTCATGTATATTCCAAATGGAACCCAAAATTGGAGAGTTTTTACAATTTAATCACATTTAGGCATCCATCTCTAATTTTACTAGGGAGCTGAAAACCAACTTCTCATGATTTAAATACCTGAATTTGCATTGCCTGTAGGTTCCTCCAGACTCTTGGGTTGTCTTCAAAAAGTATTTTATGTGAAAGTCACAAGTGGGTGACCGTTTTAAGGGAAATTGCAGCTCCTTGGGGTCTGGGCCTAATTTTTTTATACCTCTTTTCTAATATGTAATAAGGCATTCAGTAAATGTTTTGGGGGGAATAATAATGATGAACAGTAATTATAGAAATTTAAAATATTTTTCACAAGTATTTGAAAAGGCTGGATGATATTTTGGTTTCTGGAAGGACTGTGAACTGTCAGCCTTTAGAAGCGCTCGCCCTCCAGTATTGCATAGGTTCGACATCTCTTGTGTCTTTAGGTAAGCCCGCTGTTCCTGCAGCTCAGTTACATTGTGAACAGTTGGAGGGTAGAGGGGGAGCCCTGTGAGCTGTTGTGAGCGGCAGAAGTGTCTACTCTCTTGTGAAGCATTTCCATGAACTTACTCTGTCTGGGGCTGGGAATGTGGTATTTGACTTTGTTTGTGTGTGACAGTGTGGTGCTTGTATATTAATACATATATAAACAATATTTGGGAAAATCAGCTTTACAAATATCAATCTTTGGTTTTATAAAAAACATTTCAGAAAAATGTCTGTACTAAAAGACATTTTCTCTGTTTTTTCATGTTTTCCTTGAAAGCTAAAGCTAGTGGTTTTAGCCTGAGCTTACCTAGACTAAGTCCAGTCTGTTTTTTGTGGCTTTGTGTACATGATAATTTTGGGGCATTATGTATCATAGTTCCTTCCTTATTAGCAAGGGGGTGGATTATCCTCTTTCTTGGTTCTTTAGTTAGTATTTTTATCCATCAGATTTCTACTAAGTTGAACAGGGTGGAAGAGAAATAGTGAGAGGAGGTGAAACAAATCAATTTTCAGGTGTTTCCAGAAGATTACAATCACATGTAACTATTAGAAACTTAATCCTGGAACAACAAGAAAGTTTGGTCTGGTTATTTTGATGTAATACGGACAAAACTTGGAAAATGAATTTTGCGACTGCTCAAGGAAAATAAGTGGCTTATGTATGCCCTGGAATGTATAGGAGTATTTCTTCTGAAGTGCAGTTCAGAATTAGGCTAATTTAGTTTTGATCCTACTCAATGCGGTTTAGTTACCAAAGCTGCAAAGAAGCTTTATTTTTTTCCTTTTCATCATGTTGTCTGCACACCTACCTACAATGTCCTAAAATGTGAGATGAACATGAAGTGAAGAAAAGTCAGAACTGCAACTTTGTAGAGATATTTAGTGTATTTTTAAAAGATAAAACAACAACAACAAAAAAAAAACTAGGGCTGTTTAGACAGAATTACAATATTTGTGATCCCTTGAGGCAAATCTGTGTATCAATAGCAGTCACTTAAAAGATAAGCTGACCCCAAGGAGTCTACTCCAGACCCGGATCTCCTAACCGTCCTTATGAAACTGCTGCTGGGCCAGCAGATATTTCTTAAGGAAGCCACGTGTGGGGTGGGGGCTGTGTGTGTACGTTGGGGGAGAGTTTGTGGGGGGAAAGAGAGGAAAAGAATAAATGATACTGGCAAAATAATCTAGTTTTATAGATTGGGGTGATCACTGGAATTTAGGAGGTGTACTGTTTAAAAGAAGCTCAAAGGGTTACTTTTGTATGGGTCATTGGTTTGGTGATTTAGACTACCATATACTCTTTATAGTGTGTTTGGTATATAAGCATAGTATTTAGATTAATTCGTGCATGCTGATTTCTATGGTTACAAATGTGAAAAGTTTGGCTGACAGCTTAAGTGGACATTTTCTTAACACTTAAGTAGTGTCTGTTGGATAAACTATGCCAAGCCTTTTTCAGAATCATGAAGAATGAGCTTTGTATACATAAACTTGAAGACTACTTTTAAAAAAAGAGCTTGTAATTTACTGTTAGTAAAGTCTTTGCTTTTTAGAACTTGGAGAGTCTGCTTTGTTGCTGCTACTGAATGCTAATATGGCTATGCTGGCAGCTAAACCTACAAAGAACAAGAGGAAGTTAGGAAATGTCCTCATGAAACATTGCTTAAAACTAAGCAATGGACTAGAAGTGGGGAGCTATAGGGACTAGGGGACTTAATTCTTGTTTTATGTTCAGAGAGCATGAGGCAGATCCTCCATTGAGAAATAACCTTAAGTGTGTCTTTACGTTAGAGTTTTGCTCTTCATTGATTTACCAGACATTAATTAAAGACACACAATATTCCAGGCATGTGCTAGGTGCTGGGGTAACAAATAAACCATGGGCCTTGTCTAGTAGGGGAGACAGATAAAGGCTCAATTTACACAACTGGTTGAGAGCTAAAACAGAGTAAAGAAAGAGTGGTGTGGGATTATAGAGGGAGGGAGGAATTCCCTCTGGGGAGGGGGGTGGGTGATGCAGAGAGAATAAGCGAAGTTAAGGAAGGTTTTTCGTGTAGGGGATGTTGAAGTAGGTCTTTTAAGGGTGAGTAGCAGTTCTACTGCTGGAGAAGAGGCTAGACGAAGGGCGTTGGTAGTCTGAGAAACAGCAAGTAGATTTTGCAGTACATGGGGAGTGGAAAGTGAAGCTGATGAAGTTGCAACCTGATTGGGAAGAGCATGGGGCAATTTAAGATTGCAGTTGGCAAATGGATGATGATGTCTTTAATTAAGATAGGGAATGTATGGGACAGAACAGAATTTGAGGAGGAAGGTAATAGGGTATGACTCTAGATGTGGGAATCAGATCTGTCTAATAGCTACCTCCTGACAGATTTGGGGCTGGAGCTCAGGGGAAGTGGGGGCCAATGAAGAGATTTGTATTCTTAAGCATAATGTCATAGAAACTGCAAAAGAGTATAATATCAAGAGTGAGGAAAAGACTTAAGGGCAACCTTGTGGAGCATCTGCATCTGAGGGTCAAGTGGATAAAGAAGGGCCTTTTGAAGGAAGTTGAGAAAGAATGGGTAAAAGTAAGTGGTGTGGGTTGAAGCTGAGGATAGGGATTAAGGGGATTTAGTAACGTGAATTTCAGCAATCTACAGAGAGCTCATTGGGATGAAAACTGGGTGTGGCAATTAAGAGTTAAAAAATGTTCTGAGTGTTTGTGTGTGTGTATATGTAAAGGGTGGGCAAAAGTAGGTTTATGGTTGTCTTCGTGGAAAAATATATAATACGAGAATAAACTGTTCCATGTACTCACAACTGTAAACCTACTTTTGCCCACCCTGTGTGTATGTATGTAGGGTTGTATTGGTTTGCCAGAAACCATGATAGTGAAACACAATAGATTTCTTGACATTATTCAATGTAGGGGTAGGGCCTGTAAAATCCAATTTAATAGAGGATCCATGCTTAGAAATAGGTCCAGTCCTTCCCTTCTTTCATGAGAATTATGAGCATAAAAACACTGGGAGAGGACTTAAGTTCTAACAATTAGAGTTCATATATTTGAGTATATAGTATAGTATGTTTGAGTTTGTAGTCTCTTAAAGTGCAGATTCCTTGTGAAAGGTATTGAGGTTTTATAATATTTAGTTAAGTGTAGGGATTTTTAACCTGGGTGTTACAGTTCTGGGATTCACGGGTATATTTTGGCCCTGTGATCCTGATCTCTTGAAATTGTGTGAAGAATTTGTGTGTGTGCCTATGTGATTTTTGTGGGGAGTGGGTCCATAACCTGAGATTTTCATAGGGTCCTTGACACACACAGATGTCAAGGGCCTTTTCAGTAAATGTTAGTGATTGAGTCGTGTTGTTTGTGTTAGTTGACTGCGGTAGATCAAAGGAAAGAAATTTTGAGTGGGTGTCTCAGGTGGGGAGGTGGGGAACTTTGGGAAGATATTAGGCGCCTCTAGGAGATAGGAGTTGGAGCACCAGAAGGAAGGTTCTGGGAGGAAGGCCAAAGCAAAGCTTAACCAATTTTGGAATTTTGTGGTCTCCTAGACTTTTTTTTTTGGTGTGTGCCCTGACTGGGGATCCAACCCGCAACCTTGGTGCTTTAACCAACTGAGCTACCCAATGAAGGCTTTTTTTTTTTTTTTTTAAAATTCCAGGATTCACACTAGTATATGACTATTTGTGCACTATATAAAATAGGCAGGGGGGGGTGTCAAATCACTATTGTTTTAAAAAGAAAGTGAGTTTTGAAAGAAAGCTAATAGATGGCACTCGGTTCATTTTTAAGGTGGGAGTGGCTTATACTTTGGAAATGTTCTAAAATGTAATGTCTTAATCTAATGATCTAGGGCAAAACATTTATTCTCTCCTTGCCTCATTTTTCTGACCATGTAATGAAAATACTGTTAGCCTGTGTTACAGGGCCTTTCCAAAATAATGACAGTAATGGGATGCTTGATAATATTTTATATGACACCCCGTAAAAGTATTGGTATACAAGAATGATTTGAATTAATATATTGGGTAACCTTAAACATAGAAGATTTGTGTTATGTAACTTGTAATTAGGTTGTGTTTGTAGATTATCTTTACCTTCACCAAATCAACAAAAAGGATCCCTAAATACTGGGTTGAACAAAAAGCCTGTATGGTTTTTTTCCATAAAATAAAAGACGCATTTTTCATTTTTACCAATAACTTTGTTGGTTTGAATATTTTGAGTATGTTAGTTATTTCCCGCATGGTAGAACATTGATTGTTCTCAATTAATGTCTCAATCTGGTCGCTATCAACTTCAACTGGTCTTCCCGACTGTAGCATCAACTGGCAAGAAATCTCCAGCATGACACTTTGCAAACCACTTTTGACAGTTCGATCAGTCACGGCACCTTCTCCATCCACTGCACAAATCTTTTTCTTTTTTTTGCATTTCAGTTGCATTTTTACCTTTCTTGAAATAATAAAGCATAATATGCTAAAAATGTGTGGTTTCTTCCATTTTCAGTATTAAAATGGCTACACAAAAATTCACCAATTTTGATGGTTTTTTTGAAATGCATGCTGATATGACAGCTGTCACAGTACAATTTAACAAAATTGTTTTGACGTTAAAGACAACTAGGCGCTGCTGGAGCCATCTTACAGAAAAAACCAAACAAGCTTTTTGGTCAACCCCATAGAACTAGAGTATTCTCTTTTCCTTTGTTCACTGTTTTGGTCCTTTGTCTTTCATTAAATGATTATGAAATAAAATTCTTAATAACATATTCTGTGTAAAAATAACCTACAAATTGAGAACTAACCACGGGTTGCTAAATAAAAACATCACCATAGAACTAGTTTCCTGACCTGAAACTGGCTTCGAGTACTAAGTCTAAGGAAAAACAATTCTATCACCAATTATGTGACTGAGTTGAAAATTTTTTTGTCTTTAAATTTTGGTATCTATAAAGTTTTTCCCACATTGAAAATGTATTATTGTAGTGAAAAGTTTTAGAAAGAAAACAAAAACTCAAATTAATGGCTATCTTTGGTTTATAAGCAAAAATATTATATGATTTTCATTCCTTGTACCTTTCATTACTTTTCAAATTATCTTTAATGAAAATGCATTAACTTTTATAATAGGAAAAAATAAACATAAATTTGGATAATATAATTATGACCCTAAGGATTCACTGTCAAGTTTTGGGCAAGTCAGTCACTTATCCTCAGTGGGCCTATTTCCTCACTTGAAAAGTGAAGAGGACAGAAATGGTGTGAAAAAGTTTCTGTAAATAAAAATTCCTTCTAAAATTAATTCTGAGTCTGTTGTTATGACATGTTAAACAATAAATAGGGTATTTTCTTAGAGTAAAAAGGCATGTATGTATGTTCATTGTAGGAAAGCAAAGAGAAGAAAAAAGTATTTTAATATATACAAATTTGAATATATTCCTAAGTATACTTGTGTATGCGCACATGTACACGTGCAGAATATGTACACACTGTACATAATAGTATGTAATAACACTGTGCACACTGTTTATCGGGCTGGGTCCAATTTGCCTGTATCCTGGGTACCTACCATGTAGCCACTATGATTAATGTATTGCAAGCTTGAGTTAGATTTATTTGTAGCACAGCCTAAGATGGGTTCATTAAACTCAGAACTGGTTAAAATCCCCAAGTCTTTTTCATTGGTATAATTACTGAATCTATATATGGTGCAGTTGTTTACATCCAAGTGCACGTTGTCACATTGACATTGTGTGTTACCGTTGTGACATCAAGTCATAGCATGTAGTACATAGAGGAGCTAAATCTGAATTCAGTGCTGCATGGTTTAAAGGAATCTTTAAACTTACCTACTTTGGTGCTATTCAGAGAATATTTCTTAAAACAAATGGTGTGGTGACTATGAAAGGGAAAGGGTCACAATTGAAGTAGCAGCGACATCAATTATGTTGGGTGGAAGGATGGCCTTAGTAGATAGTCCTTCTGTAATCACATAATCACGTAATCACGTATTCCCTCAGGCAATCAATGGCTGATTACTTCCAGGTTGATGGACAGCTTGCTTTTGATTCTTTTGTCAGGTATATGAGATGTTGTGTCCATTGCTTAATTAACTAATAGGCATTTAATGGTATCCATGCCTACTGTTAATTTGCATTTGAGGTCAAAGAAATGGGTGATGTAGATGTGGTATTTTAAAAATATTTACTTTTGAGTAATTATTACATGTATATAGTTCAGAGATCAAACAGTATACAAATGAGAATACAAAAAGAGTATACAAAAAGAATACAAGAAGTGAGTTCTTTCCATAGTTTTCCTCTCCAGAAATCACCACCATTATCAGTTTCTTGTGTATCCTTCAACGTAGGATAAGCAAAATGTGTGTTTTTTGAAACACAGTGATTGCTTGTACGCACATAGTCCCTTTTTTTTTTTAAATGACAACTTTGGTATCCAGATCTTCGGCACTAGTGTAGGATTTCTAGAGTTTTTTACCCTATTGTTGAGAGGCAAGGAACCAAATTTCTTAGCTTTCCATTACTAATTTGATTGGGATGCATTTTGAAGAGTTGTCTATTATATAGTCCTTTGTGAAAGACCTATCTGTATAGACTTACTAAGTTTATACCAGGGAAATAAAACCAATTTTAATTCTGGCTATTTATTTAGAAAATGAGAAAAGAAAAAAAACATCAATTCGAATTGGTTTTGTGCCCCTTTCATGCTTCCTAAATGAATTACTTTTTTTTTTTTTTTATTCACAGCATGGCTAAATAAATTATTTCAAGAGCCCGGCAGGTATCATAGCGTAGGAAGAGCTGGAATGTACAAGAGTAGAAGGATTATGGCATCATCACATTCTGCTTTGGGTTATTGTTTGTTTGTTTGTTTTCTTTCTCATTACACTGTGAACCAATGGTTCTTAACCTTTTGTCTCAGGACCTTTTCATACTCAAGAGCTTTTGTTATGTGGGTTATATAACTTTTGGCATTCACTGCATTAGAAATTGGCCCTGGCTGGTGTGGCTCAGTGGGTTGAGCACTGGCCTGTAAACTGAAAGGTTGCCGGTTCAATTCCCAGTGGGGGCACATGCCTGGGTTGTGGGCCAGGTCCCTGGTGGGGGGGTGCGTGAGAGGCAACCACACATTGATGTTTCTCTCCTCTTTCTTCTTCCCTTCCCTCTCTCTAAAAATTAATAAATAAAATCTTTTAAAAAAAAGAAATTGAAAAATTTTGAGGATGTTTATTAATTTAAAAATAATAGTACATCCACTACATGTTAAAATAGGTGAAACTTTTTTAAATAAAAAATAACTACTTGCCAAAACAACTGTTAAATGAGAAGAGTAGTATTGTTTTGCAGTTTTTGCAAATCTCTTGAAAATCTGGCTTGAGAGAAGACAACTGGATTCTTGAATTTGCACTTAATCTGCTACAGTAGGTTGCTTTAGTTCAAGTACATATAAGAAGACCTGGTCTCATACCACGTATGTAGTTGGGAAAAGGAAGAGCTTTTTAAGAGCCTTTTCAGATAATTGTAGATACTCTTTTTTGATATTACACAAAATTCGGAGGTATTATTTTTTTAAAGGTGAGTCGTAGTGTGGTTTCTGAAGCCATGATTGTACTTTGTTACATTGAAACCTATTAGTTTATCATGCAGTTTGAATGGATCCTTTAATCCATGTATGATTTTGTAACATATGTTGATCATTTGGAAAATAATAGTTTACTAAGTCATGCAGATCCTCCAAATGTTGACACAAAAATCACATTATTTGACACTACCACTGATCTCATTAGAAAAGGCTTTTAAGTAATGGAGTGCTATCAAGCTCACAGTGGCACATATGTTTTCCAGATCTCTAATTTTCACTTGAAACATCACATTTTACCATTGTCAACTGGTACTTTCAACTATTTTCCTTGAAATGACATGCTCACTTTCTAAATTTTTGAGAAAATGTCAGTTACCAAGATCTGAACAACCATATAGTTTTTCTGTAAAAATGGTGTTTTTTGTGAAAAAGTGGTTAATTCATTTTGCAGCTCAGAGTGTGGTACCTGTGCTTTTCTGGCAACTCTCACACTTTCACATGTAGAAGTGCTTTTTGCATACTTTCCATTTGGTTACACAGAATAATAAAAAAGTGTGAACTTAAGGGTAAAGATGTAATGAAATTAATTTTTACTTTTACATCAATACATTCTTAAATGTTGACTTTTTAAAAAAACTGGGCACACAAAAGTGAAGAATATCGTTACTACTCCAGTGCGGTGCCGTTGCCTTCAGTTATGCTAAGGTGCCGGTAGTTTCATCCTGTATTGCTTTTGCATCACTAGTGCAAATATAAGCACAATGGGAAAAGGCAAATAATGTCTCAGTTACTATGAAAATAGTTTTGACCTCATGGACTCCCGGAAAAAGTCTCAGGGTGGGGGGGACCCTAAGGGTTCTGTGGTTCACCTTGAGAACTACTCTAAGCTATTGGAGGGTTAAACTCATTGTCCAGATGCACCATTCCCTGCCCCCTTCAGTTTCTGGTCCAGGATTTTACACAGAAAAGTTGCTCAAAGAATATTTAATAAATGTGATATGATGACATTTAACCAGGACAGAACTTGGTAAGTAAAGTAATAGGCAGTCCCACATCCATCCAGGCAGTCTTGGTTATGCAGCTTGTCCACGGACAGTAGTGGACACCGGGTGAACAAATGAAGCATGGGTAATATACTTGGTAAATGCAAACGATGAAATAAAGAACTAACAAGATGGTATTGAAATAGGAATTAACTGGTTTCAGAAATGCATGGGAAAAGGATACACATGTGTAAGTGTCTACTGGGCCAACAACTCAAGCCTTGTTAGGCTGCTTCTATTAATGAGTCCTCTACTTTTTAGGTCCTTAAATTTGTGGTGGTCAAAGAGGAAACTCACTAAGGTGGATCTGATCTGAAAAGCAGATATCTCACAGTGTTTCAGTAGGCCCCCAGTGAAAATGAGTTTGACACCCCTGATCTATGTCTTTCTCCACCCCTGCCTCCAGCCCTCATCCCTATTTTTTTAAAAGGTTATTACTCCTATCTCAAGTAAAGATGGTCAGATATTTAATGCAACACAAACTATTTTGTGTGTATATTTACAAGCTAATAGCATACCATGTGATTACAGCTATTGTGACATTCTGGAAAAGGCAAAGCTATGGAGATGAGAAAATGTGGTTGCCAGGTTTGGAGGGGAGATGAATGGGCAGAGCAGAGTGTTTTTAGGGCAGTGAAAATACTCTGATGATTAATGGTGGATAAGTCGTCATGGATGTGTCCAAACCCATAGAAATATACAACATTACGAGTAAACCCCAAGGTAAACCATGGACTTTGGGTGATTATGATGTGTCAGTGTAGGTTCATGCATGGTGAAAGAAAAAGTACTGCAGTAATGAGTGGTGTAGATAGTGGGGGAGGCTGTGCATGGATGATGATGTCAAGAAGATAGATGGGAAATCTCTGTACCTCTTTTGTTGTAAACCTAAACTGTTCTAAAAAAACCCAATAAAGTCTTAAAAAAATTAAAAAGTCTACAAGTATTTCTGTATAGTTTAAAGCAGGATATTATGTATATTTTATCTTTTCTCGGCAACTTGATGTCACTGCAAAGCACCGATTACTGATCTGTAATGGAACCTCTTTGGGCCTAAGTGCCTTTGAACTTATGTACTTTTTAGTTAGACCTTCGTTAGCATACCATACCCCTGGAAGGAGGGAGCAAGAAGAACATGGTGCGTGGTTTGAGCCAAGTTCTGTTATAGGCTGCTGGCAAACATGACCCAACGAACCGTTGTTGAAAGTGAAGAAGGAAAAGTCTTAGGCATTTCTCTCACTGGAGGCAGCGTCGGGGAAGCGCTACCAGCAACATTGTCTCGTTATTAGATGGAGCTGTCCCTGCCCCCATCTCTTCAGTCTCTTCTCACGGCCATGCATCCTGTACATTCAAATGTACTCAGCATTATATGACTATTAACTATAAATATATACCATATTTTAAGGAGTACATAGGTAAACTATAAAATACATATTATGCAGGGTTAGGCAAAATAGGTTTATAGTTATTTGGAAATAATAATAATACAGGAATAAATTGTTTTGTGTACTCACAACTGTGAACCTACTTTTGTCCCCCCTGTGTAAACTATAAAATTATATAACTGTAAAATTACCCAGCGTTATCTAACTATAGGCTATGATTATTTCAACTGGAGCTGCTCCTGACCGTGCCTAAAAATCCCCGGCCCCCACCTTTACCACGATTCTTAATGGGAACATTGATTTTTGACATGTATTTTAAAGAGTTTTAGATTTATAGAAAAACAATGGAAAGTACAGTGAGTTCCCCTATACACCCTTTTGCCACCCTCTCCCTCTCCCGTTATCATCTTGCCTTAGTGTGGTAAATTTGTTACAATTGAGGAGCCAATATAACTTAAGGCCTTAGTTTACTTAGGGCTCACCATCTATGTTGCACAGTCTGTGGGCTTTGAAAAATGTATTATGATGTATTCCCCATTACAGTGTCATACAGAATGGTTTTAATGCCCCCAGATCTCTGTGTTCCTTCCCTTCTCCCAAATCCTGGCAACCACCGATCTCTCTCCTGTTTCCATAGTTCTGCCTTTTGTAGGATGTCACATAGCTGGAATCATAAAGTAGTCAGATTAGCTTCTTAAAACGCATTTAGCAATGTGTATTTAAGGGCCTTCCATGTCTTCTCGTGGCATTTCTTACTAGTGCTGAATAATAATCCACTCATCCACTGAAGGACATGTTGGTCGCTTCCCGGTTTGGGCAATCAGGAATAAAGCTGCTGCAGACATCTGAGTGAGGTTTTGCATGCGTAAGTCTTCAGCTCCTTTGGGTAAATATCAAGGAGTGTTCATTGTTGGGCCATATAGGGAGGGTATATTTAGTTTTGTAAGAAACTGCCAGACTTTTCCAAAGTGGTTGACATGCATTTTTAGGTTGCTTGTCCTTTTTCAAAAACACGTTACTCAGGTATGTCAAGGAATGCTCCTGTGCAGAAACTTAGAGGGTTTTGTTTTTTTGGGTTTTTTGCTCCTTTACTTTCTTCATTTTAGTCTGAGTTAAGATGCATGCAAGACTCACTTCTCCAGTGTCCCTAAGAGGTTGTGCTTCGCATGAAGATACCTAATGAGGGCAGAAGTCACTACTTCGTATAACAACCCACTTCTTCACACCTCTGTGAGGAAAACCATGTTGACCACTGCCCTGCCTTGTTACCTGTTGCTTCTTAGTAGGGCCATGTAATGTTTACACTTTCTGTTACTCATCATAGTCTTTCAATGCAGGGGTGGGCAAAAGCAGGTTTACAGTTTGTATGAAAAAAGACATGCAGATTATGGTTATTAGAATACCTTTATTAACTCGTTTCACGTACTCACAACTGTAAACCTGCACTTGTCCGCCCCTGTATTTAATGAAAGTTAATTTTTCTAAACTCTTTCTTTTTTTCTTTAGGTTTAAACATCTCTTTTTTCCCACTGTTCCTTATAATACTGGTCCTCTCACAGTCCTAGGGAAACATAATGGGATTTCTGTACATCTTTAAAAACTAAAGTGCCCGGCACTAAATACAGGTGTAATCAGGCTGACCCAGAAATCCCCTTTCATTGTCCACATTTTACGTGTCGCTTGTCGTCTGATGCTTGTTTCCATACTAAGTTCAGTGTGAACCAGCACCCATGAAACTTTTCTGTTTCTGATGATGACACAGGTCTTCATCGTCCCAACTTTTCTGAAACGGTGGGTTTTTTTAGCCCAAAGTTCAGAACGGTGTGTTTATGCCTATTAAAATTTATCCTTTGAGATTTTGCTCATTATTTTAGGCCTTTGGAGTCTTACGGAATTTGATGTTACCCTCCGAGGGCAGACTTCATTATCTCTGGCATCTCTAGTTATCTACCTCTTGACTAATACATCTTTTCTGTCTTTTTAGTTTCCAAAATTGCCCCTCTTTTGCCTTTTTTCTATTTGTTTCTCTCAGTGGCAGATGCCAGCTTGTGTTACTTTGATGGGTATGTACAGCTGGCCATGACCTCGGACAACAGGAAAACATGGATTTGCAAAGCCACCAGAGAGTTGTGGTTTGCTTAAATCGTGTTGAGTATTGAGACCCTTTGTTTCTTTTGCTTTTTTGGACATTTATTATATATTTATTAATTTTGATTATGCAGTCTTATTTTGGTATTTTGGAGCCAATGCACCTGTGTTTTTAGCTTTCTCTAAGCCTTTCTGTATGAGTTGGAAAAGACACAGCCCAGAGACTATTTCTATAATGCCTAGTAGACAAAATGATCCCGGGGCCGCTCTGTAAGGCAGAAGACTTAACAGGAGGTTAATCTTCTTGGGTCACATTTCCTAACTGCACAGTGGAAGAGTTTCATTAACCAGGGGGTTTCCACTCACGCCCTGGAGTCCTAAGGAGTCTCGGAGCATCTTCAAGGGGTAAAGGAGATGAATGGCTGTAGCCCCTTTGGTAACAGAAGTTCCACTTTATCGTATGTTTTGAGGATTCTGTTTAAGGAAAGGGTTCCCAGAGGGCATCGTGCAGCTTTGATGGTATATGTATGTGTCGGAGCTGGGAGGCCATCCTCAGATTTTTCATTTGGTAAAGGAGAAGAGAAGCTTATTATGGTATTTGATTTTTCTTTCCCAGACCTGGAAATAACCGCCCCCACCCCCCCGGCCATTATACAAATAATTACATTACTTTGTTTTATTGTTTTACATTATCATTGTAAAGGGAGAAAAAATTATAAAACAGAAGTAAAGTATTTATAATTCCATTTTGCAATGAAGGATAGCATTTTTAACAGTTTTAGTACATTTTTCTAGATTATTCTGTTTGCCTATAATATCTATATTTTTATTTTAATTAGATCACATTCATTCTAGCAGATTTTGTATCCTTTTTCATTTTCAAAATATTGTGGATATTTTTCTGTGTCACTAATCACATTAGTCTACTTCATCCTTTAATACTTACGTAGTATTCCTCTGTATTAATTAATGACCTGTGACTACACTCAGTCAGAGTGAGTATTCCCTGGTGCACAGCACATGGAATCTGTCCTAAAGTATAACTCAGGTTTTATTTATATATTGCTTCTGGCATACTCATTTTTTTCAGTAGTTTACTTTTAATTTACTGTTTCTGGAGGGTGTGATATTGCTTTTACCAGTTGCTTCCCTTTCCTCTGGTTTGATTACAGATCACGACCTCAGAAGTATTATCCCAATCAAGCTACAATTGCAGATAACCCTTTTCTTTTAGGCAATAGCTGTAGTTTAGTGTCCCCTTTAATAGTTAGAAATCTGTTCTTAAGAACAAAATCTTGGCAGCCAGAATTATACTTGATACTCTTATTCCAGCATATTACTGCTGGCGAGAAAGGCAGTTGACTTGTTTTGACCCAAATGAGCTTAGTTCTAAGAGACTAGGAAGGTGGGCGACAGCAGCTTTTGGTGGTTTGCCAGCCAGCTGCAGGGTGTCTGTTGTGGCCAGGACCAAGTGGCCACTGATAAATGTATATGCTAAGTTACATTAAATAGTCCTTTTCCCCTAATGTTATTTAAAATTTTATCAAAGATCACATTGAAAAACTGGTAGTGAGAAAAATATTTTTTGTTCTTACAGGTTGATCATTATCTTTTTTGTACAGTGCTCTGTACCTTTTCAAATACTTATTCTAAATGGATGCAACATTTGATATTCATGGAAAAATTACAGTGATTTTTTTTGAACAAGAAATATAGTGTAAATGTCATTTAGGCAGGTTTTGTTTCTTTAGAATCTTAGGATAGGGTGGGGGGGGTAGTATTGGGAAAATGCAGACAACTGTACTTGAACAACAGTAAAAAGAGAAAAAAAAGCAACTTAGGATAGCATATACCGCCCCCCCCCCTTTAAGTTTAGGGATATCTTGTACAGGTTCAAAAAATTCTAATACGGAAATGTTATTCCTAGTTTTAAATGAAGTCATTTTAATTTTATATTCAGCCACTTTCTAAATTTCATTTATTTCAATCTTGAAACGTAATGCTTTTTCATTTTTTTTCTTATTATTTCTCCTGATCTAGAATTCCAAGGTGATTTTTCCTTCTTACTGGGTCTGTAACTTTGATTATGTGTTATCTTTAATTTTGTATGTAATCCAAGATACAGTTTATTTTAATGATTGCTTACAAAGTAGTTAATGGGGATTTTAATTTTTGAGTGGGCCCTATTCAAAATCTAGATGTTTGACACTTTTGAAGTATTTGTGGGTAGTAACAATTATACCATTTAGAAAGATTTGTTTTGTTACTATTTATATTACAAAATCTCTGGGTACTATTTTTCTTAGTCTTAAATGTAGTTCATGCATTCTCTCCAATTAATTTAGGAAGTTCTCATTTCTCATGTATTCAACAAATGAATTTGAGTGATTATTGTGAGCCTCCAACAGTTCTGGTGCCAGGAGTAAAGCAGTAAGTAGAGCAGACCGATGCTGGCCCTCATGGGCTTTGCAGTGGGTTGAGAAAACAGGTGAACAAACGTTAATAAATACGACGTCAGGTGATAGTAAGTGCTGTGGGGGGAATAATGTCAGCTTGAGATTATCCCCAGAGTATTCAGAAGATTAATCCCCCAAAATACTATGGCTGCAAATGGAAACCTGGGTTGGGTGTATAATGGACTTTTGACTATTGGTTATTGATTGATGTGTAATTTGAATGGATTTCCACATTGTCTGCTCCCTTTCATACTCCTTTCAGTTTCACAATGGTGTTAATTTTAGTGTGGTTCTACTAATTGTTTAAAATAATACCTTTCATAGTGTTTTACAGTTAAAAAAAACATTTTCACATTTCATTTTTTTAAGTGACCATAGCATAAAATAGTTAAAGTTGAACCGTATGAAGTTGCTGGTAATTGGCTACTTCGGACCTATACAAGCAATTTCATATTGTTCAGTTTAATACTTACTGTGTTCTACCTACTTTTAAAATTAAAATGTGAACATATTTATAAACTGTAAAGTACTGTGCACATTGTCAAGATTTAAATTTTGTTTCTGAAACCCCGTTTGCCTGATTACATCCTGTGTCAGTAGGGGTAATAATTATACTTCATAAGTTGGGAGAATTACATGAAATTTTATATAAAAGTGTTTAGAACAGCACCCAGCACATAATAAGGGCTCACTAAACGCTTGCTTCTACTAGCATTATCATCCTTGGTTTTGCAGATTATGAAATAGAAGCTCGTAGAAGTTTTATGAGTCTTTCCCCCCAAGGTTATGCAACTAGAAAACCAGGCATTTCTGATCCCAAGTTTGGCTTGTTTTCTGCTTATACTACAGCTATGTCTTAAGAAAAGAAGGGAAAAAAGATTATTCATATAGTAATTTACAGAGCACATTCTTGTGTTTTTTTAAGATTTAAAAAATATTTATATATTTTTAGAGAGAAGGGAAGGGAGGGAGAAAGAGGGAGAGAAACATTGATGAGTGAGAGAAAAATTGATCAGAAAAATCTATCGGTTACCTCTTGCACACCCCCAACTGGGTACCGGGCTTGTAACCCAGGCTGCCCTGGTGGGGAATTGAACCGGTGACCCACTGAGCCCCACCAGTCAGAGCAGAGAACATTCTTAAACTGCTCCAACATAGTTACTTTAACTTACGTAGTCAACCTTGTTTTCGTAGACTGTTTTGACATTAGTAAAGAAAAATGTCTTAACAAATGTGTAAAGTAAGATATGATAGGTAACTGTGACAGTGTATATTGTTGCCTTAGAGAAGGTACTGCTGGTACTTTTATAACTGATTTGTTGAGAAATTAATGTACCTAAGTAATAAATATTGATCTGAGTATTTCTAAGAATGTAGGCACAGTTTTTAATTATATTCTTCAAAAAAGGAACAAAAGTAAATGTTAAAAAGCTGTTAAAAGTAGCTTTAAAAAAGCATTTAAAGCAATTAAAAAATAACACACTGAAGCCATCAGTTCACAACCTCCTACTCAACATTCCTACATGGGTTTCTAATAGACATCTCAATTGTTCCTCTGACGTTCATTCCCATTTCAGTAAGTGACTGTTATGTTCTTCCAGTTGCTCAAACCAAAACCTTGGAGTGGTTCCTGACTCCCCTTTCATTGTGCCCTGCATCCAAATCATCAGGAAATCCGGGCAGCTCTGTCTTCAACACATGCAAACTCTACAATAACTCTCACTACCTCCACTTCTGCTGCTCTGGTCCAAGCCCTGCTCATCTTTCAGTAGCCTTACAACTGGTTTTCCTGCTTCCGCCCTTTTTCTCCCTTCAGTCTGCTTTCACGTATCAGGCCAAGTGATACGACTTTGGGTGGTGGGCACACAATGCAATATACAGATTATGTGTCATGTAAGTTTACACTTGAAACCTATGTAGTCTTATTAACCAATGCCACCCCAGTAAATTTAATTTAAAAAATTAGCCCTGGCTGCTGTGGCTCAATGGAATGAGCACTGGCCTGTGAACCAAAGGGTCACTGGTTTGATTCCCAGTCAGGGTACATGCCTGGGTTGCAGGCCAGGTCCCCAGTGGGGGGGGTGTGAGAGGCAACCAACATTTCTCTCCCTCTTTCTATCCTTCCTTTCCCCTCTCTCTATAAAGAAAATAAATAAAATCTTTAAAAATAAAAAAAAAAATAAAACAGGCAGGCCTAGGAGTCTCATCTTAAAGCTGCATACATATAGAAATTATTCTGTTTTATTTGGATTGTTTACTTGAGGTGGCTTTTGAAGTTGTTGTGAGTTGGTTCCTGAGCCAAAGATTTGCACAGAGGAGGTTTATTGTGGAGCAGTCTCAGGAACCGCACTTGTAAGGAGTACGATGAACTGCGGGCGAGAAGGTGAACTGCAGAGCAATTGCAGCAGAAGCCTCAGCCCATCCCACAGTTTTTGGAAGCTGGAATGGCCCCACAGGTTTGACGTGAATTGAAGTAAGGAGCAGGGCCTTCGTGCCCCTTTCTCTACAACTAACCCTTCCACCTTCATCAACTACTCAGGAAATGTGCTGGCCCCAGGAATGGGTTGTAACCTGGAGCAGCCAGGAGAATTGCCTGGGGAAGGAATCAGCTGTGAACCCTCAGGAGCTAACACTTCTAGCCCCCGGGGAAATAAGGGTCTTAGTGCTGTAGGCAGATCTGGAGAATGCACCGCAGCATCCACTACAGGGGTGGGCAACGGAGACTGTGGGGGTGCAAAGGCGGACCCCTTTCCTTAATTCCAAATAATCCTTTGTTATGCCAGTGCCTAAGGATCCCAGAGTCCAAGGACAAATTTGTGGAGAAATAAGATTTTTAAAGTTTGTGTTTTTATGCTGATGGAAATCTTTTAACAATTCCTACCCTGTTATAAATCTAAAACTTCTCCTTTGTAGTGATAATTTAAATTGAAGGACATTTTCATATAATAAGCTGTAGTTTCTTAAATCAGTATTTCTCAAACTGAGATTTTTGGAAAGATCCACAGGGAGAAGGCATCCTGAGGACATTTTTCACATAGAGTTTGTGCATTACTCATTTACAAGAAACAATGGGCCCTGGAGGGTAGGTCACTTGGTTGGAGCATTGTCCTTCACACACACACACACACACTCACACACACAGGTGGGTTTGATTCCTGGTCAGGGTACACATCTAGGTTGTGTGTTTGATCCTTGGTTGGCCTGTATAGGAGGCAGCCAATCGATGTTTCTTTTTCCTTTTTCCTCTATAAAATCAATCAAATATATTCTTGGGCAAGGATTATTAAAAAAACACACACTGGGAGTAGTGGGACTATTTGGGATCAAGAATCAGAGAGAGTGGGGTTCAGATCCCTAATGTGCTCCTTCTTACTGTGTAGCATTAGGGAAATAAGTTTTTTGAATCCTTATGTTGATATTTGTTAAATGTACCCACTCACAAAGTTGTGAAGATTAAATAAAACAATGCAGCAAGGATTCAGCATGGGCCCTGGCATGTTTGAAAACACTGAACAAGCGGTACATGCTGTCATTTGTGTCACTAAATCTTATAGTCACTTGATACAACTTGGCACACATCTTTTTTGTATTACATGGAAAAAATGTTAAGTTAATTCAAAATCTACCATCATGGCTATTTCGTCCTATGACTGGCCAAATGTGGTGGTAACTTAAACCAAATACACACATTTAAAAAAATGCAAATGAGAAAATTAGGTCATATCTCTCCCCTGCTCAAAATTCTTCAAAGACGTCCCATCTCATACAGAGTAAAATCCAAGGATCTTAATGTAGCCTTCAAGGCCCCTCAAGCCTGACCCTGAGTAATCTCTCTGACCTTCTCTGCCTCTCCTCCGTAGGGTGCTTCAGGTACTGGGGGCATTTTGCCATTCCTTGGCCACTCCAGGCAGGCTCCTGCCTTGACATCTTTGCATTTGCTGTTCTTGGTGCCTGGATACTCTTCCCCCCGCCCCACCTGCCCCCAAGTATTTTGTGCTCTCTCCCTCTCCCTCACTCCTGTTGATCTGAGCTCAGACAGCTTGTCAGAAAGGCATTCATTCCTTGACTAATCTCTCCCCTGCCCCCAACCTCCCTTCTTCCTAAAATACTGTGTATATATTTGGTTATTGTTTATCTCCCTCTGGTAGAATGTATAAAATCAAGAAGGTGGGGACTTTTTTTTTCTTGTTCACAGCTGCCTGCTCTGTATCAATGCTTGACACACAGTAGGTGATTATGATACACGTGTTGAATACATGAATGTATTGAATGTTTTGGAAAGGCATTGTCTCAGCTCTTTTTTTCACTGCATTTGCTATTGTTGATTTCTCCCTTCATTTGACTGCCATGGCGCTACTATCTCCTGACTCTCATTTTTTATTGTATGTCCTCTCTTTTTCACATGTGTTTTTTCCCCTTCCTATATATGCCCCTTTGAGTATTCCCCAAGTTTCCTTGCTTCTTTTATCATCCTACTTTATATATTATTCCTGGTCAATTTTATTATTCATGCCTTTGATTTCATTACTGCCCCCTTGTCGATGAAGCTCAAATTTACACCTGCACCACAGCTCCAGATCTAGGGTCTATTCAGACAGCTAGCATGACTGTTGTCACACACTGCCTCTCTCTGCAAATCTGCTCTTTTATTGTTCCTTGCTTTGCTTAATGGGCCGCTCACTAACCCAAGCCAGAAACGTGGGAGTCATCTTGTAGTTCCCTTTCCCTCACTGTTCACATCCAATGTTAACTAAGTGCTTTCCATTTTTTCCACCTAAATATTTCAAATACGCTTTTTCCATCCTCACTGTCTTAGTTGAGGCCACCATTGGTGCTCCCTCATGGACCATTGAATTAGTTACCTGACTGGGTTGACTCAGTCCTTCCCAAGCCATTTGTCACATAGCTGGAATGTGTGCAGAATGCTACTCATGACCTTTGGCAATGCTTCCATCCTGTAGCCCAGGACCTTGTGGGTGGCCAGGAGTTGTTACAGAGGGCTTTTGTGACCTAATGGTTGTAGGCTGGGAAGGTAATACTGTTGCTTACTAAAAGTATTGCTTACTAGTTTTCTTTTTTTTAAAATATATTTATTGATTATGCTATTACAGTTGTCCCATTCCCCCTCCACTCCACTCCATCCTGCCCACCCCCCTCACTCCCACATTCCCCCCACTATAGTTCATGTCCATGGGTCATACTTATAAGTTCTTTGGCTTCTACATTTCCTACACTATTTTTACCCTCCCCCTGTCTATTTTCCACCTATCATCTATGCTACTTATTCTTTGTACCTTTCCCCCCCTCTCCCCCTCCCACTCCCCTATTGACAACCCTCCATGTGATCTCCTTCTCTATGGTTCTGTTCCTGTTCTAGTTGTTTGCCTAGTTTGCTCTCGTTTTTGTTTTATGTGTGGTCGTTAATAACTGTGAGTTTGCTGTCATTTTTACTGTTCCTATTTTTGATCTTCTTTTTCTTAGGTAACTCCCTTTAACATTTCATATAATAAGGGCTTGGTGATGATGAACTTCTTTAACTTGACCTCATCTGAGAAGCACTTTATCTTCCCTTCCATTCGAAATGATAGCTTTGCTGGATACAGTAATCTTGGATGTAGGTCCTTGCGTTTAATCTTGGGTAATGTAATGATGATGTGCCTTGGTGTGTTCCTCCTTGGGTCCAGCTTCTTTGGGGCTCTCTGAGCTTCCTGGACTTCCTGGAAGTCTATTTCCTTTGCCAGACTGGGGAAGTTCTTCATTATTTGTTTAAATAAGTTTTCAATTTTTTGTTCTTCCTCTTCTCCTTCTGGCACCCCTATAATTCGGATGTTGGAACGTTTCGAGATGTCCTGGAGGTTCCTAAGCCTCTCCTCATTTTTCCGAGTTCTCGTTTCTTCATTCTTTTCTGGTTGGATGTTTCTTTCTTCCTTCTGGTCCACACCATTGATTTGAGTCCCAGTTTCCTTCTCATCACTATTGGTTCCCTGTACATTTTCCTTTGTTTCTCTTAGCATAGGCTTCATTTTTTCATCTGTTTTTCGAACAGATTCAACCAATTCTGTGAGCATCTTGATAACCAGTGCTTTGAACTGTGCATCCGATAGGTTGGCTATCTCTTCGTCGCTTAGTTGTATTTTTTCTGGAGCTGTGAAGTGTTCTGTCATTTCAGCCTTTTTTTTTTTTTGTCTTGGAGCATCTGTTACTTTAAGGGGCGGAGCCTTAGGTGTTCACCGGGGCGGGGTAATGCTGGTCGCTGGGCTGTGACGCTGTACGTGGGGGAGGGGCCGAGTGGGAGCAAGGGCGCCTACCTTACTCTCCTCCAGCTTTCAATCTTTCACTCTGATACCCACAATCAAACTGGACCACTCTGGTGCTGGTTCCCGAGTAAGTGGGCCAGTGCACACTCTGGGCCCCTGTGGGTCTCTCCAACGACCTCTCCCATGAGGCTGGGAGTCTCTCCTGCTGCCGGCCCAACCCCCACGGGCGTTTTCAATCAGAGGTTTGAGGCTTTATTTCCCCTGTGCTGGAACCCTGGGTTGCGTGGTCTGCTTCGCTCCCCGCCTTTCGTCCGGTTTATCTGTGGGCGAATGTGGTGCCCTGGGGTGCTACCCGCTGCTCTGCCTGCCCCGTTCTCCGCCACTCTGAGTCCGGCCCTCTGGGTTTATCTGTGCAAATGTGGGGCCGCAGGGTCTGCTAGTGCTCGGACTGCCTGCGCCATTTGTCCCACACTCCGCCAGTCTCAGTCCTGTCACAGCCACTCGAGTCCTCTCCACCCCGGTGCCCGTCTCCGCCCCTCCTACCGGTCTGGATGAATGTTTATTTTCTATTTCCTTGGTGTTGGACCCCCTTGCCGTTCGATTCTCTGTCAGTTCTGGTTGTGCGAGGAGGCGCAGTGTGTCTACCTACGCCGCCATCTTGGTTCCCAAGGCCCTTAAACTTCAATTTTAAAATAATTTTATAAAATAGTATAATGATTACAGATGTGAAAGTTGTGTGCACAATTCTCCATTGTCTTCAAAAGCAGCTCCTGGTCCTTTTTTTAAAAGAAAATTTTGTACCCTGGCTGTGTAGCTCAGTGGGTTGAGTGCCGGCCTGTAAACCAAAGGGTGGCTGCTTTGATTTCCATTTGGGGCACATGCCTGGGTTGCGGGCCTGGTCCCCAGTGCGGGGGGCACACAAGAGGCAAACACACATTGATATTTCTCTCCCCTCTTTCTCCCTCCCTTCCCCTCTCTCTAAAAATAAATCAATAAAATCCTTTTAAAAAAGCAATTTTGTTCCCTTCTGTTTAATGTGGGAGTGGGTAATTAGCTAAACTACTTAATATGGGTGAAGAAAAACGTGAAATCAGTTGACTCCCCTGGTGCTCACAGAAGAGTAGCTTCGGGAACTCCATGAATTGCATTAGTTCCTATAGCTGCGAAGCATGCTGTCAGGACCCTTAGTGTGTAGGGACCAGTCCTTGAAGTAGTTGTACCCTCTAAGGCTGTGATGGTGGGGGAGCAGGAGACGTGTAAGAGGGACTGGGATGGGGGACTGCAGATGCAATTCAAAAAGTTTGAAAAATCAGTTAAATTCAACGTGCATATTATTTTATAACCCTAGTTACTGGACCCTCAGTAAAACCCAACTTTTGGCTTAAAGACACTCACATGAACCCTGGCTGGTGCGGCTTACTTGGTTGGGTGGCGTCCCTCAAAGCTAAAGGTCTCTGGTTTGATTCCCAGTCAGGGCACATGCCTAGGTTGGTCCCAGTTGGGGTGTGTATAAGAGGCAACTGATCGATGTTTCTCACATCACTGTTTCTCTCCTTCTCTCCCTCCCATACCCTCCCACCATCCCCTAAGAAAAAAAGATAAGCACATGATAGTATAGGATAGCTGTTAAGGAATCTAAACCAATAATGGTTAGAGACTGTGCTTTAGGAGAAAGAATGGGTGCATCTCTGATGAAGAAGATGGAGTGGGCAGAAAATGTGGGTTCAAGTTTTGGTTTTGCCACCAAATAGAGATGTGACTTTGGTTAACTCGTTTAGCCTTTCTGGGTCTCAACCTAATCTGTAAAATGAGAAAATCAGACTAGCTGGTCTCCAAGGTCTCAAGTATTTTCGATTTGCCTCTTGTTAAAGTAAAGCTCTGTGGGCAGTTGGGTCTGACTAGTAATCAGGATAAGAGGGTATATTAATAGTTAGGGAAGCCAGAGTGAATAGTAACAGATTTTTCAGGCAGCGTACATCTGGGTATTACTTGTGCTTCCCAACAAATAGCAGAAGAAAGAGAGCTTTTGATGAAAAAAAAATTTGTCTCCTGCCTCATATCTTTCCTTCCCATCTCCAGTTTTATAGTGCAGAGACAGATGACTTTTAAAAACTATTTTACTATTTCTATCTTCAGCTTCTCGTGGAGTTACTGCCATAAGGCTTAATAATATATGTAAACTTCTTTATTTATCAACTTTAGATAATATCTGGATTTTTTGATATGAAAAACAATTAATATTTTCTACCCTGTCCTCTGCATCTCCCTTTATTTGATGTTTATATTATTTTTAATACTCTTACTATGTTTTCTTTATAATTTTAAATGATGAACTCATAATTCTGGAACATGTTTATAAGTGTTTATTTGAGCTAAACTGAGGACAGTTTTGGGAAGCTAGATCTCAAATGCTCCTAAACTTAGTTTTTGATCCATCAACTTTCAATAGGGTCTCAGCTTGCAGTTTTGTCAAATGGGTTACCAGTGCTATGCTTTCCTTTTTCTGTATTCCACTCAAGGGCTATTCTTTTACATCGTCCAGATTAAGGTTTTCATTCAGTTCTCTATCCACTGCCAAGTATTATGCGCTTATCTTTCTGTTGAGATTGCTGTTTTTTACTGAAATTACCCTTCTAAGCCTGCCTGGTGGGCAAGTCCAGAATCATAACTGTATGATTATTCAGTTTTATGCCCTCGTTATGCTAAGGAAGTAGTTGGGTAGCTATTAAAGACTTAGCTTAGTAAACCATTAGTTTACTCATTTAGGCAACAGGTGTTTATGGAATATCAGTATTGTTACTGTAGTGTTGTTTATAATAGTGAAAAATTGAAAACAACCTAAATGACTGAATGTTAACATGAACATTTAAATTCTTTATTACATTAAAATATTTATAAAATAGTATGTCCATTGTAGCTTCACGTTTTTGTTTTTTTTTTAAAGAACAATATAAGAAACTGGGGGGTGGGGAGAGAGAGGAAGGCTAGAAGCATATTGTGTACACCAGATTGTTAACTTCATAATGTGGCCATCTTGGGTGGCGATTTCTGTTTCTTTTTTGGTTTTTCTTACCTGTATTTTCTCAATTACCCAAAAAGAACATGTGTCACTTAGATAATAAACAAAAAATGTAATTATTTATTTTTAGAGAGAGGGGAAGGGAGGGAGAAACACTGATGTGCAAGAGGTTGGCTTTCGCGTGCCCCCAAGTGGGGGCCTGGCTCGAAACCCAGACATGTGCCCTGACTGGGAATCAAACCGGCTACCCTTTGGTTCTCAGGCTGGCACTGAATCCACTGAGCCACACCAGCCAGGGCTATAATAACAAACATTTTTAACTAAAGATAAAAGATTTGAGTTGATAGTCAGAGGTTTTCTTGGAATGCTAAGGCTAAAATATCTCGGAGTACATGATAAGAACTTAGTAAATATGTGTGGAATTAGAGAATGATTGAATCACAGAGGTGCATAGATTCATAGTATTGGCACTTACACCTTCATAATTTTATCCAGAGATAACTTCAGTTATCTCAAAAGAAAAATCTTGCATTGAACTGTCTGCCAGAACCTCAGAAGCGGCTCTAACTGAATGTTGGTTGTGTAATGACAGAGCCAGCAGGACTGGGCCGTCATAGCAGCAGCCAGGCAACAATGCTATATTTCACAGTAGGCAGATCTGAATAAAGTGTCCTTTGTGCTGGTCCGAGATTGAGGGGTGGGGCTTGCGGCAATTTATGTTATTTCTCCTTAATGGAAGTTGAAGCAGCCTCTAGTTCTGCTATCACATGACAGCTACTTATTTGATTTTTGGTAATTTGGGGAGCAGCTGTGGACAAACGATTTTTCTGCAAAAAGAGCCAGCTGCATTCTGACCCATTTGCAAATAAATGCTTGGGCGTACTAAACTTCTATCCATCATGTTTTAATCTAGGAATAGCTTCAAGCACCTTCCCTGCTTTTTATTGATATTTGTAGCTGTTAATAAGCATCTGAATTTTTGAGAATGCATTTTCTAATCCTTTTTATCGTTGTCATTAACATTCATTAGGCACCTTCTCCATTCATGGTACTGCGCCAAACACCAGGTTGTAAGCTGTCAGGTGCTGTACAATGTGGGTACTTTCCTCTTTAGCAGGTGGGACGGCATTAGCTTCATTGTTAGCAGGTGGGACGGCATTAGCTTCATTGTTAGCAGGTTAGATCGCAGTGTGAAGAGTTTGGTGTGGAGGCAGCCGGAAGCTGGGTTCCTTTGGTCCCCAGACTTCTGAGGCTGCTGTCCAGACGTTCACTGATGCCCCCTTACTATGCTGTGTGCTTTTATAAGCTGTTGCCTCTGCCTGCGGTGCCCTTCTTTTACTCTGGCTCCTGGCTGAAGACTCTTGTCTCCTTCCTGGTATCTACTCAATGTCCTTGCAGTCTTTCATTCTCAGTGCTCCTTAGACCGTGGTGATTATCACTAGAATATGTTTTTTTCCCCCAATGGTAAATGCCTTCTTACTTAACTTTATTAGTTTGCACTTATTTTTTTAAGGCTCATATAACCCAGGGAATTAAGAAACACAGTCAGAATTGGGAAGGTCGGGTCTTCGATAATGAGTAAAAGAAAGCTTTACTTTTGATTGTGAACACCTGTAGGGCAGGGGCGAGAACTGAACAGTCCTATCTGTGCAGAGCTGAATCTTCACAGGGGACAGATTGGTCTGAATTATGGCATGAACCTACTCTACTAGAGATTTCTTTAACAATGATATGTAATGGCCTGTGATTAGAAGCCAGTCGTTTCAAAACTTAAAAATAAAACGTAGAACTGCACTATTCAGTGTGGGAGCCACAGGCCACAGCCATACGTGGCTATTCAAATTAAAACGAAGTAAAACTAAATATAATTTTTGATTCCTTTAGTCACAGTTGTCGCATTTCATGTGGTCAGTAGCCACATGTGGTTATTGGCTGTTGTTTTGGACAGTGTAAATTTAGAGCATTTCCGTCATCACAGAAATTTCTATTTGTCAGTGCCTATCTAGAACCTAAAGAAGAGTTGATGTATTTTAAAGCATTTGGTGAAGTAAATTCATCTATTTTCTATGGAAGGATGTTTGTTCCAGTTGAAGAATTTTAAGCAACCGGAAATTCCCTGTGCTTTTTTATTTTTCTTTGGTTGTGGCACCCTCTGGTGTTTTCTCTGTGGTATAGCTGTGTAATCATGAACTAAACTATGATTTGAGTCCATAAACATTAAAATATTTTGGAAATTTTTGCGGGTCTATGCATTTCTCTAGGGAGGAGATCTGTAGCTTTCACACGTTCTCAAAAGGGTCCATAATTTGAAAAAGGTGAAGAACTACTCTTTGATAGAAATCTGTATGTGGTCAAAACTGGTTTGTGATCTGTAAGCATTTTTACTCCCGGTGTAAAAATAAATCATGTAACTTTCCTTTGGGCATTTCTGTGCTTTACCTCTCCTTTTATGTGGAATAGTAGTAACAACAACAACATCAGGTTACACTTAATCTGACACTCATTATGCACCATGTTTTCTTTGGCCCTCACAATAATTCTTAGCTTCGATTATTATTCCCATTTGAGAGATGATAAAACTAAAGCATAGAAATTAAGTGAAACTTGTCTAAGATGCCAGCGAGTGGCAGGGCAAAGATATGAACCCAGTACTCTGGCTCCCTGCTGTAAAAGTGAGAGTAAGCCTGTAAGCAGGAATGAGTGGAATGGAGCGGAGACTGCACATACCCTTGTACACTTTGGGTCCAATTACAGAATAAGAAGAAATAACTCTAAATTGCTGCAAGCCACACTGGAAGTTAGAGTTAGTGCCCACTACTGATTTTCAGTGGATGGGCAGAGATCTCATAGTCTGCCGAGAACGTAGAGTGATAGATGAAGGTTAAAGTTGCCATTGTTACCACATACTCTTTGCTTTGTCCAAACCTCATCTGTTCATTGAATAATATGATAAATATTTTTCTGACTGTTTCTTATTGTTATTTCTGTAAAAAGACTTTGTATTACTGTGATGTCGATTTTGAGGATTGCTGAAATGTTACTTATTAAGTACTTAAAGAATAGGTAGGATAGACTCACAGAGATAAAAGTTTGTCTTTATAGCTCCTCCTTTCCTTTCCGTCTGTACCCCCTTCTCGCTTCCAAGTGTTCTATTTCTCTCATGAGGCATTTTATTCTCTCTAACTTAGCCTCGTTTTAAAGATTCATCAAACTCAGGATTTTGAATTCCACTTCTGTCAGTGCGTGGAAACAACCCTAGTGATGGTCTTATAACAATGTCCTTAGAATCACTTTATTGACAGTATAAAATGTCAGTAGTTTTTACTGTACTGACTTATACAAGTCAGTATAAAATTTTGCAGTTTACCAGCACTCTATGAGTAATTTCTGATGAGGGTACATTTTTTCCTTCCTTTTGTATCAGTCAGGGCCTAGGAGGTATTTCGGAGAATTTAATTCTGGGAATTGGTTAAACAGTGTTGAAGACTGGAAAGAGCACAAAGTAGACACTGAGGTGATCTGGATATTACTAACTTCAGGAAGTAGCTACCACCCGTAGGGCTGGGGGAACAGAAGACAAGAACCTAGGAGCTCAGAGGGGGCCCCCACCCAGTGGGGATCTGACTACTGGGTAGGGTGCCATGCTGCTGGTGCCCAGCTACCAGGGGAGAGGGGCACAGCTGGAGTCTGGGAGATGAAGCTATCCTCTGTTGCTGAAACAACACTGATAGGAATGAAAACAGCAGGGAGAACCCTTCTCCCCTCCTGTTCCCATCTCACATTGCTGCCTGCCCTTGGTAAAATGTAACTGGGAGCGGCCGGCAAGTTGGTCAATAAGGTTAGCTGACCACGGCCAGAGCTGGGTGGAGATCAGTTCAGATCAAGTATAGAAAGAGACAAGGGCTGAGTAACCAGCTCAACCTTACAGGGGAATAACAAACTATTATTGCCTGAAATTAGCTTTAGTAATTAAAATGTGCAAATAATTACCCCCAACCATTTATTAAAGAGCAAATTATGATAGCTTATATATAGAGAGACTCTATGGACCCAAGCCCCGCCCTCAGTAAGCTTGCAATATTGTTTTCCCGAAACAATCCACTCATCCTTAAATTAAGTTGTGTGGTAAAGCGCGCTTTTCTCACATTATGTAAAAGCATTAATAACTGGATTCTTGGGCTGCTGTTAATATTAATGAGTATTTTCCAATTTTATCAACATATTAGAATGAAAAATATGTGACTGCAGCCATACAAAATTTTGTTACTTTCATATGATCCAAATTAGTAGGTTAGATTTACTCAAGGCAAAACTTTTTTTTAACCAATTCTTTTTTTTAGGGAGTGGTGTGAAGGGAGTGGTATGATGATATATATGCTCATTATCTTTTCTTTAAAAAAGATTTTATTTATTTTTAGAGAGGGGGAAGGGACGGAGAAATGGAGGAAGAGAAACATCAATGTGTGGTTGCTTCTCGTGCACCCCCTACTGGGGACCTGGCCTGCAACCCAGGCATGTGCCCCAACTGGGAATCAAACCAGCCACCCTTTGTTTTGCAGGCTGGTACTCAATCCACTGAGCCACACCAGCCAGGGCTATTTTTTAAAAATTGCAGCTTACATTCAATATTATTTTGTATTAGTTTCAGGTATACAGCACATTCATATGATAAAAGATTAAATAGAAGGACTTAGAATAAAAATCATTGGCCTTTTGCCACATTCTTCCACTACCCCATCCCAATTTTTACAAAACAGTTATTGTTAGCAAACAATAATTCTCACATTGAGTAATATGTCTATACCACTTTTTCTTGGTTTATCAAACTTGGGTTTTTTTTAAGATTTTATTTATTTATTTTTAGAGAGAGGGTAAGTGAAGGAGAAAGAGAGGGAGAGAAGCATCCATGTGAGAGAGAAACATGGACTGGTTACATCTTGAACCTGCCCGACCAGATTGAACATACAACTCAGGCATTTGCCCTACCCAGGCACGTGTAGGGTGGCCGAACCAGCAACCCTTTGCTTTGCTGGAGGGTGCCCAACCAGCTGAGCCACACCAGTCAGGGCTCCCCTCTATTTTTGATAGTTACATTGTGATAACTAAGTTCTTCCATGTACTTTTGATGGCATCTTCTGACTCCCTCACTGTGTAAAGATGGGTATTAGCACTGCTAGCCTTTTGTCCACCTTCTCTGCTACCTCTTCATTTCTCTCAGCAGTATCTTTGCTTTTACATTGTCGTGGTTCATATAACCTTTACATTCTGTTTTGTATTCTACATGATTTTCTGTATTTTTATTTGTAGTTGGAGTCTGAAAATGGAGACGAATAAAGTACATACATGCCTATGGCTTTTTTTTTTTTTTTTAATTTTTATTTTTTGCTTTGCGGAGCCCAGTGGTGTGGGTGGAAGATTATTTTTTTCTCTGCAAGGCCAATATTACCCTTGGGCTATTTGAAAGAAACTATTCCTAGAATGGTCAAATGGGTTCTTATTTGAAGCACCGTTTATTACTCAGAATTAAGCCACATTTCACCTTGCTTCTGTTTTCACTTTGACTTTTTTGTGCGATTTTTAATTTTTCTTTTTCCTGCTTTGGTGAGATTTTGATCCATTACCCTATGTCCCCTAAGAACCAAAACCTATCGTTGGCCTTTTTTGGAAAAGTCTGTACTGATGAGTAAAATTTCTGCTCTAGTTATAGTTTCGATTCTGGCCATGTCTAGGAATGTATGTGGAGCCTCTTGGTTTTTCTCTTCTTGTTTGGACCTTAGTCATGGTCTTGCTCTGAGACTCCCCCTTAGGCAGTTCTTGAAGCTTTTCTTTTGATATGATAATGTTATTGATTAGACTAATGCTTTCTTTTACTTTAGTTTTACTTTGATTAGATTTCCTGGCCTGCCCTTTCCTACTTTGATTTTTAAAATACATTGTACACTTAATCTCATCTATTATGTGTGGATTAGACTAAATTTAAATCTCTTGGACATTTCATCCAAATTCCAGTAGCTCCCCTGGTATTATGGACTACATCTACCAGGGTGCTGAGACAAGAAAACCGGAGTTTTCTGTGCTCTCTTCTATTATCTTTCAGTCCCACCCTTTCTGGCCTAGAATGGCAAAAGCAGAGACTCCTGTACCACGACGCAGCTCTCTTTATGTAATAAAGAAGAAAGTGTAGATAAAGCCCATGTTACATTATTGTTTGGGGAAATGATTTTTTTTTAAATGGAGTGTTGACTGATCTGCTGGACATCACTGGTTCCAGGTGATAGACAGATAGGCCTTTTTAATCTCCTGTGGTGTTTAGAGTTACAGACTATCATGTTGCTAGTGTTTTGTCTTGCTTTTCACGTCTGTTCCGAGGGGTCACTGTCAGGTCTATGCTCTCCATTTTATGCACTGTCACGAAATGTTGCTAGAGACGTTGGTTATCTGGAGTTGCCTGGTTTTATGTCTAGGAGAACAGTAGCTCAGTTATTGGAATCAATATAATAAAGAAGGGCTTTTTGCCAAGACACTGAAACAATCTAAGTGTCCTTTGACTGATGATGGGTAAGGATGTGGTATGTAATACCTGCAATGGAATACTACTCAGATTTAAAAAGTTGAAATACTGCCATTTGTGACAACATTGATGGATTTTTAACTATTTATTTTAGAGAAGGGGAAGGGAGGGAGAAAGAGAGGGAGAGAAACAGTAATAGGAGAGAGAAACATTGATCTGTTGCTTCTCGTGCACTCCATTAGGGGATCAAACCCGCAACCCAGGCATGTGCCCTGACAGGGGATCCATCTGGCAGCCTTTCACTTTGCAGGATGATGCCCAACTAACTGAGCCACACCGGCCAAGGCAACATTGGCGGACCTTGAGATTATGCCAAGTGAAATAAGTCAGACAGACAAAAAACAAGAACTATATGATCTCACTCATATTTGGGACATGAAACAAAAAGCAACAAACGAACAAACGAAGAACTCATAGACACAAACAACAGTATGGTGGTTGCCAGAGCGGAAGGGGGTCAAATACATGGTGATGGAAGGAAACTAGACTTTGGGTGGTAAGCGCACAACTGAAACTTACATAGTGTAATTAACCAATGTTACCATGATACATTTAAAAAAAAAAGATGGACCTTTTATGCCCTGGCTGGTGTGGCTTGGTGGATTGAGTGCCACCCTGCAAACCAAAAGGTCCCTGGTTCAATCCACAGTCAGAGCACAGTCCGGGGTTGCGAGTTGGTCCCTAGTAGGGGGTGTGTGAGAGGCAACAGGTCTATTTTTCTTTCACACATCCATGTTTCTCTCCCTTTCTTTCTCCCTCCCTTCCCCTCTCTGTAAAGATAAATAAAATTTTTAAAAAATGAAATAAAATAGCCTTTTAGATGCTTGACTCAAAATCTTTTGCCCTTGATTTAAAAAAACCAAAACAAAACTGGAGATGGATGTCTAATTTAAAGGTGAAGAAATTGAGGCCCAACCCTTATGAGATTAGTTAGGTAATGAGTCAAGAAGAATAGAATCATGAAGACACAGTAATTCTGGCATTATTGCCATAATATTGAGCATTTATGTGCTGGGCACTGTGTGTTTATCTGGATGATCTCATTTAATCCTCATATTTTTAGTAAAGGAACTATCTTTTTCTTTTCATTTAAAAAAAGTATTGAAACTGGGATACTTGGAGGTTATATAACTTGTCTGGGGGCTCTGGATATCTGGTAATAGCCTGTTTTGCTTTATTTATTTATAAAGGTATTTTTTATTTTTCAATTACAGTTGACATACAATATTCTATTAGTTTCAGGTGTACATCCCAGTGATTAAACGTTATATGTGTTGCTAAATGATCATCCTGATATATCCTGGGGTCTTTTTAATTCATTCTATCTAACATGTTTTCATCCATTAGCAGCAGTTCCTATCCGTTTTGCTATCCAGAGAATCCGACTGCTCCTGTATGAAAGCTAAAAAGCATCTCTAAAAATGGCTTGGGGGGGGTGGGACATGATGATTTTCAGTAGTATGTGTACGTTAGTCATATCTGGCTTTAGGCGACCTATTTTATTTATTATTTTTTAAAAACATCGAAAGCACCATTGACAATTATCCCACTCTAGTTCATAGAAGGCTGAGGTACCTTTGCTTTTGCTTTTTTACAGAGTGTGCTTAATAAAAAGGTTTAGATTGGCTGAAGGATGGGATGGGGAGAGAGGGAGGAAGATGAGGCACACTGGGCAGCAGTAACGAGCCTGTGAAGCAGACAGCCCTATTGATTTACGCAGTGAGTTGCATTCTGGAGAAAAGAATTGAAATCCATTATGCCAAGTGCATAGCGTACAAATCCCTTTGAAAAGCAGTTAGATGCCATCTAATCCCAAATCATTTAAAAACAATTTTGGAAGTACCCAGAATTCTAAAATGCCCGAAGCAGTGTGTCTTTTAGTCTAGAAGAATAGTGAAATGGATGAAAAATAGTTTTTAACATTGTGGATCTCATACTGTGTTTAATTGTGTGACTTAGTGTTAAATTGCATTTTAGATATGTACAAATCTGAGAATAGGATATATTCCCTTGAATATCTGAAACACACCAAACACAGGATATGTAAGAAACCTCTTTAAATTTTTTTTTAATTTTTTGACATAATTTCAGAGTTTTAGAGAAGTTGCAAAAGTAAAGAACTATCATTACCCAGATTTCCCAAATGTTGATACTTAACCATGTTTTCTTTATTCTTTCCTCTTTCTATTAAATATTTTTTATTGTACGATGTACCTCTTCAAAAGCTTCGTTTAAAGAAACAAGGGTGTGAGTTTGTCTGTGAAGGTATTATGTCACAGGGAACTACAAGGCTGGGAGATGCCCTCGGGCAGAAAAGAAAGTATAAAAGAGGGTTTCAAATGATAGCTGATTATTATATTACTAATCTCTTTGGATTTATGGCATCCTTTTTGTAAATTAAATTGAATTTTATTTTGAAGTAGAATCACTTGAGTTAGAAGAATGAGTTTTGACATGTAGAGTGGTGTGAGAGTGAAAAGAGATAATTAAAAGTTAGAGCTTCCCCCCTCCAAAAAAACTGGAAACGGCACAAGAATATAAAACAGAAACCAAGGATCTTAGAAAAGTAAAGAGTTGGGCAGCCAGTGGAAGTAGTTGACCTAAAGCAGAAAGATATGTGAGGACAAGGCTTAAGAAAGCAATTACTCAGAGGAACAAAGGATTTTAGAAGTCCTCCAAGAAGGAAAAGGAAAACTTAATAATAGAATAGAAAATAATAGAATAGAATAAGATAAGAGAATTTTTGCATGAATAGATAATTATGTTTTTACTTGTAGCCACAAAGTTCATATTTCTATATCTATATGGCTGCCTTTTTGTGGCAGTAAGCGCTACATATGCATGCATTCTCTTTCATAGAGCAGAAGTTTCTAATTTTAATGACGTTCAGCTTGTATATATATTCACATTTTATGTACCCATTCAATACATAGTTGGGTTGCTTCCACCTTTTGGCTATTGCAGACATGGGTATGTATAAATAGCTGTTTGAGACTCTGCTTTCAGTTCTGGTGTAGACCCAGAAGGGGAATTGCTGGGTCAGATGGTGATTCTTTTTTTTTTTTTTTTTTTTTGGTGAGGAACCAATATGCAGAGTTTTAATATGGGCATGTTTACTGCACTGATGTTCAAAGTAGCAAAAATTTGGAAGCAGCATCCTTGCTGTGTATCAGTAGGTGATTGCTTGCATAGTTATGGCACATCCAGACAATGCGATATTCTGCAGCGATTAAGAAAGCTCTAGTATATCTGTGTGTTTTCACATGTCAGATGTCCAGATTTTATACTGTAGTATAAAAAAGCAAACTATAGAATAATATGTGTAATATGAATGTTTTTATTTTAAATCATAGGTATGTATGTATGCTTCAAAAAGTTTTTTTAAAGATAATGCACTTATCTGTAGTTGTTAGGGGAAGAGGGAACAGATAATTGCAGTAGAAGAGCGAACCTTTATCTTCCTACTTTGTAATTACTACATCATTTTAGGACTTATAAGAAGCACAGTTTTATAAGTGGAAAAACCAATTTGAATGATTGTAGTTTTTGGAGAAAAAAGTTTCACTCCCATTGTTAAGTGTTTCATTTACTTACTAAGTGTTTTTATGTTTTTTATGGCTACACTGTCAAATGCCAAGTCACTGGGATCTTTATATGTTTTTATTCTTATATTTAAATGTCTTTTATTGTTATATGTAATATCAAGGGCATTTATTGTTTTGTGACCTAAGCTATAAAATTAGCAGTGATTTTCTATCAAAATGCTTTTATATAAGGCAGATGTTCTACCATTTTTGGGTCATACTTGAACGGAGCTTCCCATTTCCTGTGACTTGGTGTGGTGAGGTATGTAGTGAAATCAAAGGTTTTCCTCTCTTGAGGAAAATATCTTTTGATTTAACTGTTACGTTACATTACACACTGAATCCTCTTCTTGGCCTTGTTTCTGACAGTAGATCTTCATGGAGGAACACGGAGTGACCCAAACTGAACACATGGCTACGATAGAAGCCCACGCAGTGGCCCAACAAGTACAGCAGGTCCATGTGGCCACCTACACTGAACACAGTATGCTGAGTGCTGACGAAGAGTCGCCCTCTTCTCAAGAAGACACCTCTTATGATGATTCAGACATACTCAACTCCACAGCGGCTGATGAGGTAACGGCCCATCTGGCCGCGGCAGGTAATGTTGTTTCGATTGGCAGCTCTGTTTCTTGCTTAACTCTGCTACCCTGCATATCTAGAAGAGCCTAGGATGTAAGCACTCTCACTTTTATCTTCATATCACACCTTCAAGATTTTGTTTTAAGCCTTGGATTTTTCAACTTGTGCCTATGTCATACTGAGACTTAAGTTCTAGAGCCATTTACTGTAAGTGATGTGACTTGGTTTCGTTTTTTCGCCCATTCTAATGGTCTTTGACTTTGAACTGAGGCATTTAGTGCATTTACATTAAATATAATCACCGATATATTCAGGTTTAAACTTACCATGTTTACTGTATGCTTTCTCTTTATCTCATTTGTTCTGTATTTGCTTTTCCTTCATGTTTCCTTTTGGATTGTTTGCAAGTTTTTATTTTTTTCATTTTTTTCTTGTTAGTCTGGAAGTTATATATAATTTTACTATTAGTGGTACTCTTAAAAATTACAAAATACATTCTTTACTTATGTCAAAGTATTATGACAGTGGCCAAAGTAATTAGGTACTTTTGGTCACTTTAGGGATAATGCAACTTTCTTAGAACACTTGAATTCCTTCCTTCCTTCCTCCCTCCCTCCCTCCCTCTCTTCCTCCCTCCCACCCACCTCCCTCCCTGCTTTCCTTTTCTCCAAACTTTTCTCACCAGACTTTTATTGAATTTATTGGGGTGACATTGGTGAATAAAATTATATGGGTTTCAGGTGTACAGTTCTGTCATACATCATCTGTATATTGTACTGTGTGTTCACCACCTAAAGTCAAGTCTCCTTAGGTCACCATTTATTCCCCCTTTACCCGCTTCTACCTCCCCCCACCCCCGTTTCCTCTGGTGATCACCATATTGTTGTCCGTGTCTGTGAGCTTTTCTTTTTTCTTTTTTCTTTCTTTTTTTTTTTTTGCTTACTCCCCTCACGCTTTTCTCCCAGCACCCCAACCCCCTTCCCGGTAACAGTTATCAGTCTGTTTTCTCTATATGTAAGTCTCTCTATTTTGTTTATTTATTTTGTTCATTAGATTCCACATGCAAGTGAAATCATATGGTATTTACTTGAAATGTTTCTGTTGAGAAATCAGCTGGCAGTCTTATGGGAGCTTCCTTGTAGGTAACTGTGTTTCTTTTGCTGTTTTTAAGATTCTCTTTGTCTTTAACCTTTGGCATTTTAATTATAATGTGTCTTGGTGGGGGTCTCTTTGGGTTCATCATATTTGGGATTCTACACTTCCTGGATTTGTGTGTCTTTTTCTTTCACCAGGTTAGGGAAGTTTTCTGTCATTATTTCTTCAAATAAGTTCTCAATCCCTTGTCTCTTCCTTCTCTTTCTTATATTCCTATGATGTGGATGTTGTTACGCTTTGTTTTGTCCCAAAGGTCCCTTAAACTATCTTCATTTTTTTATTCTTTTTTTTTTTTTCCTTCAATACTCTCATTAGGTGTTTTCTGCTACCTTGTCTTCCAAATCACTGATTCTATCCTCTGCTTTATCCAGCCTACTAGTTTATTCCTTCTAGTATATTTTTCATTTCAGATATTGTAGTCTTCATTTCTGACTGGTTCTTTTTTATAGTTTTTATGTCCTTTTTCATGTGTTGAGGTTCTCACTAAGTTCCTTGAGCATCCCTATAACCATTTTTTTTTAACTCTGTATCTGATAAGTTGCTCACCTCCATTTCATTTATCTCTTTTTCTGGAGATTTATTCTGTTCTTTTATTTGGGCATGTTTCTTTGTCTCCCCATTTTGGCTGCCTTTTTGTGTTTGTTTCTATGTATTAGGTAGAGCTGCCCTAACTCCCAGTCTTTGTAGGGTGGCCTTATATAGTAGGTGTCCTATGGGGTGCAGTGGTATAATCTCCTTCATCACCTGAGCTGGGTACACCAGGAATGTCCCTTCTGTGGACCCTCCTGTTGTAATTGAGTCTTGATTGCTTTTGGCCCATTTGTGCATGGGGTCGACTGTCAGACTGGCTGACTATGAGGACCAACCCTGACCACAGTGTACAAGCTGTGAATTCACATCAGCAAGGTCTGGTGCCTGCTGAGGTCTCCCTTTGGATATGCTGCTTGTAAAGCTAATTGGATTCTGCTCTGACGTTGTGGCTGGCCACTCTGTGTGTCAGTTCTGGCCTCTTGGGAGGGACTCTGGTGCAGACCAATGTCAAACACTGCCTGTGACTTGCCCTGAATAACCTGTTTGGAAGTACAAAGTGATCCACCATTTATTTGTGTCTGCTTCTGCTGGGCCTGGGTGAGCATGGGAAGGACCAGGCTACACACCAAGACTGACTTTTACCAGCACCAAGCCCAGGGGCAGGTCATCAAAAGTCCCGAGGCACCTCGAGATCCACCTCTGCCTGTCGACTGCCTGTTAGGCTCAGTCACTGAAAGAGCCTCAGGTCGTACTCTAGTTGCATGAAGTAGGTTCTTAATGAGGCACCAGGTAGGGGTGAGTGGTGTTCACCAGATTGATACAGGTTCAAACCTAGTGCCATGGCTGGGTCTGAGACCACTCAGCAAATGACCCAGAGCATACCAAGTCTAGCTGTCACCTGCCATGTTACCACAGACCTTTGTGGTGGGGCAGGGACTCAGGATGTCGTCAAAGTGAGTCCAGTAGAGTTTATGAGGCCCAAAGAGACCAAGAATGTTTTTTGCATGCTTGGAGGGCTCTGGGGCAATCAGATGTGTGAGGGGAAAATGGCCTTGGTCCTAGAGCCACACAATTCAGTCTGTCCATGATTTTGCCAGGAGCCCAAGCTCAAAAGGGTGCGGCCCCCAGGAGCTGAGAGGGTGATACTGGTGGATCTCCTGTGAGTGGGAGGTGCCAGTCAGGCTTGGAGGAAAGTGGGAGGAGAGGCCCCTGTCCCAGAGCCACACAACTCAGTCTCTCCCAGATTCTGCCCAGACCTTGGCAGGGCAGGTCCACCAGGAGTCAGGAGCGTGGGACCATCTGGATCCCAGAGTGTGGGGTAGAGGATCTCCAGTGATGGGAGGCACCAGGCAGGTTCACTGGAAGGTGGGGCAAATAGCCCTCACCCGGAAACTACACCACTAAGTCACTGACTCCCAGATGAGGCTACCCAGACCTCTGCACCCCCACCCAGGCAGCTGGCCCAGCAGGGCCTGAGTTCTTTAGGGAGGGGCAACAGGGAGTCAAGAGGGTGGGGCTATTGCATTTCCCTAGGTGGAGGGGAGTGCTCCACCCAAGAAAGATGTTATCTGCACTGTGGGAGAGTGACTCAGCACAGGGGTCCGGGAGGCTGTCCCCTCAGCACATTCCCCAAAGTCACAAACCCCAGTCTCTCCTTACATTCCAGTCTTCTCTGTCCTCCCTCTGCCAGAGCCAAGGGTGAGTGCCTGTGAATGAGATTTTGTGGGTTGGCCCTTTAGGAGGGCACCCTTGTCTCCAGCAGACTCATGTCTCTCCCTGGTAGATAGAATTCCTGCTGATTTTTTTGTGGGTGCCTCTTCTTGGCTTTGGTGCTCTGAGCTGGGGAGTCTGGCATGGGGTTGAGACCCCTCCATGCTCCTAGGGGGGAACCTTTACAGCTGAAATACCCATCTGGGATCTCAGTTACCACCTGTGGGAGTGGGGCCAACTCTTTTCTCGTCTCTGCCCTTCCTGCCAGTCTGATGTGGCTTATTTTGTAAATTCTTGATCACAAGACTTCTATTCAGCTGTTTTCAGTTGGTTATTCAGTTTGATTGCTCTCTCTATTTTTTTTCTTTTTACTAATTATTCTGTATTTTAATGGTAATACCAGTTTGTTCCTGGGAGAAGGTGAGTATAACATCTACCTCGTCCACTGCCATCTTGAATCTCTCTTAGAACACTTGATTTCCTTTCTCCTGCTCCTGACCTATAAGCTGTTGTTGTCCTGTGTATTAATTCTTTGTATATTTTAAGCTCTACAAGACATTATTTTTGTTTTATGCATAGTTAAAAGTTCATTTCTTTAAAAAAAAGATTTTATTTATGTATTTTTAGAGAGAGGGGAATGGAGGGAGAGAAACACCAGTGTGGGAGAGATACATTGATCTGTTGCCTCTCGCAAGCCTCCAGCCAGAGCCCTGGCCCGCAACCCAGGCCCGTGCCCCGACTGGGAATCAAACCACGACCCTTCAGTTCACAGGCCAGCACTGAGTCCACTGAGCCACACCAGCCAGAGCTCTTCTTTTTTTTCTGTTGCTTAAAGATACCATTTAGTATTTCCTTCATTGTGGATCTGGTAGTAGCAGTCTCTCAGTTTTTGTTTGTCTGAGAATGTTGTTATTTAACCTTTAGTCTTGGAGGATTTTCTCACTGGGTGTGGAATTCCAGGTTGGCAGTTATTTTCTTTCCCCATATTAGAGATACTGTCCTACTGTGTTCCGGTTCCCATCCTGGCTTTTGTGTCACTCTAACAGCTGTTCTTTGAAGATTAACTCTCACATACAGGCCCCTCCCCCAGCTGCTTTTAAGATTTTCCGTCTTTAGTTTTTGTGATATATCTGGCTCAGGATTTCTTCTCATTTATTCTGTTTAGGGTTCTTTGAACATCATGAATCTGGATTGATATCTTTTGTCAATTCTGGAAAATCTCGCCACTAGATTTTGCTTCGTTTCGCCTCTCCTCCATTGCATGTGTTTTCCCTCTATGACTGCAGTGAAATATGTTGTCTTCCTCTCTGAGTCCTTTATGCCTCTTATCCTCTATTCTTATTACCACCCTTTTGTCTCTCTGTATTTCCATCCAAGTATTTTCTTCCAGTTTATTCATTTTTCTCTTTAGCTGTGTCTGAGGTGCTTTTGAATCTGTCCATTGAGTTACTAATTTTAGTAATAGTTAAAAGGTTTTTTTTGTTTTGCTCTCTAGTTTTGAGTTTTTAGCGTGTTCTTTTTTCCTCCCAAGTTTGCACTATTAGTTTTTTATTGGAAAAAAGTGTTTTAATAGGAAAAATGGTTTTTTTCTTTTTTTACTTTAATTTTATTTTTTCTATAATTTTTTATTTTCAATTACAGTGGACATACATTATTATATTAGTTTCAGGTGTACACGCCACTGATTAGACATTGCATAACTTAATATGTGATCATCCCAATAAATTTCACACCCATGTGACACCATACGTAGTTATTAGACTAGTATTGACTATATTCCCTATGCTGTACTTTACATCCCTGCTACTATTCTGTAACAATCAATTTGTACTTCTTAATCCCTTCACATTTTTTTTGCTCATTTCCCAACCCCCATCCCGTCTGGAAACTGTCAAAATGTTCTCTGTGTCTGTGATTCTGTTTCTGTTTTGCTTGTTTGTTTATTTTGTTTTTTAGATTCAGTTGTTGATGGATATGTATTTATTGCCATTTTATTGTTTATTTTTTGGATCTTTTTCTTAAAGAAGACCCTTTAACATTTCATATAATGCTGGTTTGGTAGTGATGGTGAACTCCTTTAGTTTTTTCTTGTCTGAGAAGCTCTTTATGTGCTATTTGATTCTGATGATAGCTTTACAAGGTAGAGTCATTTTGGTTGTAGGGCCTTGCTTTTCATCACTTTGAGGTTTTTTTGCCAATCCCTTCTGGCCTGCAAAGTTTCTGTTGAAAAATCAGCTGCCAATCTTATGGGAGCTACCTTGTATAACTAACTGCTTTTCTCTTGCTGCTTTTAAGATTCTCTCTCTATCTTTAACCTTTGGTATTTTAATTATGATGTGTCTTGGTGTGGACATCTTGTTTGGTACTCTCTGCACTTCCTGGATTTGTATGTCTATTTCCTTTACCTAGTTAGGGTTGTCATTTTTTCACATAGATTTTCAATTTCTTGCTCTCTTATCTCCTTCCAGCATCCCTATGATGCAAATGTTCATATGCTTGAAGTTGTCCCAGAGGCTCTTTATGCTGTCTTCATATTTTTTTGGATTCTTTTTTTCTTGTGCTTCTGATTGAGTGGTTGGTGGGTTTTTTTGTTTGTTTGTTTTTGTTTTTTTTGCTTCTTTATATTTCAAATTGCTGATGTAGTTCTCAGCTTCATCCACTTTCCTGTTGATTCCCTGTAAATTATTCTTTATTTTTATTAGTGTACCCTTCATTTCTAATTGATTCTTTTCTGTGCTGCTGAGGTCCTCACTAATTCATGAATATCTCCATCAGTGTTTTGAACTCTGCATGTAGTAGATTGCTTGTCTTCATTTTGTTTAGTTCTTTCTCTGGAGTTTTGATCTGTTCTTTTATTTGGGGCCATGTTGCTTTGTCTCGTTTTGGCAGCCTCCCTGTGTTTGTTTCTATGTGTTAGGTAGAGCTGCTTTGACTCTGTGTCTTGGTAGTATGGCCTAGTATAGTAGATGTGCTGTAG
This sequence comes from Desmodus rotundus, assembly GCF_022682495.2. Classification (NCBI taxonomy): domain Eukaryota; kingdom Metazoa; phylum Chordata; class Mammalia; order Chiroptera; family Phyllostomidae; genus Desmodus; species Desmodus rotundus. Next base: position 75,746,228 of record NC_071392.1, read on the forward strand.
GGTCCAGTGGCACAGCCTCCCCTATCACCCAAGCTGTATAATCAAGGTGCATCCCCCATGTGGGTAATACACCCTCCTCTTGTAGTTGAGCCTTGATTGCTGTCAGTGGGAGGGATTTACCCTCAGGCCCATCAAATGCAAGGACTGGCTATGACCACTGTCCGCTGACCTTTGACCACTGTGGAGGATCAGCTGTGAAGGGGCCCACCCCACAGAGGAGGCCTTACTTCACTGGGGCTCTGGTGCTCGCTGAGCCTGCCCCTTTGGTGTGTCACTTGTGGAGGTGGTTGGGTGGTGGTGCTTCGATTTGGTGTGAAGCTGTCCATGGGTGTGCAGGTTCGGGGGCCTCCCATGAGGTGCATGCCAAGGTTAGCCAATGCTTGCATTCTGCCCAGGGCCACCTGGCATGAGCTACAAAGCAGTCTGCAGATGGTTGGTACTTGTGCTAGGCTTAGAGGTGCCCTGGTTGGAGCAAGCTGTGAACCAAGCCCGGTTGCTGTTAGTGCTGGGCCTGGGACCACTTAGCGAGAGACTTGGGGCTTGCTGAGGCCAGATGCTGCTTGTTTTAGAGAATCTAGGAAAATCTGAAGCATGAGCCAAGACAAACCATTCACATGGAAAAGCCACTGGAAACAGTTTGGGTGGGCCCAAAACCCTGGGTGGGACAGGGCCTCAGGGAATCACCGGGGTGGGGCAAACAGTGATAGCGAGGTTGATGGAGTCTCGTATGTATTTTCTCCATGTATTGGTTATATCTGAATGAATGCTATGTTTGGAGGATGATTTTTAGAAGTAATTTGGGTAATAGCTATGTGTGGTGTCAGATGGGTACAACATTTATTGGGATGATCACTTATTTATATATCTTATCACTGGGCTGTACACCTGAAACTAATATAATATTGTTATGTCAACTAATTGAAAAATGAAGTAAAAAAAAAGTAATTTGGGGTCTAGAATAGCATCGTCCCCTAGAGAGGATTTTTATTTGCTTCTACCAGACACCTGAGGGCACTGGCAATTGCGGATCATCTTAACCCAATTTAAGGTTTTAACATTTTTCTGGGCCACTAAATGACTTAAAAGTTTGGCTGTACTTTTTCGTTATTTACATTGTTTATTTTAGCATTATGTGGAAGACTCCATGTAAGCCATGCCTGGGAGAATCTAATCCTGTGTTGATCTTAGAAGATATTTAGGAAAAACTGTATAGGAAATAAATGATCAGGAATGGTCAGATAGTATATGCTATATTTAAGGGGAGGAAGACAGACGTAATGAAGAATAACCTTTTTACTATGAGCTATTATCTATTGTATTTTTCCTGTAATGATGAATTTAAAAATAAGGCTTAGTAGCAAAACACATGAAATATTTGTAAAATATATTTTGAAATTTTTATACTTCCCAGAAGAGGGCATCCTAACATAATGAATCCAGATCGGCTTCTTTGCCAGGAAGGAAGATGCTTTGCAGACATCATTTTGCTATGTTACTGTACTGTGTTGTCATAGTGTTAAGATTAGGAAAGGAATTTAACCCTTTCATGTGGCAGATATGGAAACTGAGGCCCAGCTGGTAGAAATGATTTACCATTTAAATCATTTAACAGTTATTGAGGAATTACTGTATATTCTATACTACCATAAATAATACTATGAATAAGACAGAAAAGAGCTTACTCCTAAAGGTGTTAATAGAGCAGTGGTGAGGAAGAGGGCATGTATAATAAAGTAAAGTAATTTCAGAAAGCACTGAGTGCTCTGAAGAAAATAATGAACTGAGGGGTAAACGAACAGGGAAGGGTAGCTGCTTTTTCTAACCCTGTTTCCTTCCCTGACTCCACTGAGATAACCTCTATTCTGAATTTGGTCGTTATCATTCTCTTGCATTTCTTTTTACATTTTTGCTGTATATCAGTAAATGATATTTAGCATTGCTTTGCATGTTTTAAGTTTTATATAAATGGTATCACTGTGACCATATCATTCTGTAACATTATGTTTATTTCATTTGCTATTCTTTTTCTGAGATTCATTTATGTTGATAATGTGACTATGTTTTCATTTGAACTATAATTTGGCATTCCATTCGTTATCTGACTATCTCATATATCAGTAGAATACTTACATTGCTTATAATATTTTGCAATTATAATTGCTGCAAATAAAAATCATTTTACATGTTTTCTTGTGCAATTATGAGAGTTCCTCTTGGCACTGGCATTCAGACTCCTGACAGTATCCCACAGTAATACATTTTACATTGGGGTCTAGAATACACAAATGCCCACTTAATAAAATAATAATTTCTCATGAAGTAGTACTTACCCCTACTGCAAGTAACATACTCTCTGATATGTCTAGTTTCTTTCATGTTATTCTATTTTATTAATAACAAAACAAACAACACAACAACATAAACCACCGAAGGGTGGAAACCTACAGTTTGAAAACCACCGCCTGAGGTTATAGCCAGGAAGGAGAGGGAACTGGAGGGCAAAGAGCAGCACATTTTCAGTTTTACTGCTATTCCCAATGTCTTTTCAAATCGTTGCATTAGTCTGCATTCCCACACAGTATGCTAGAGTGCCTGTTGTTTCTCGTCCTCGCCACATTGGTATTGTCAATAGGCTTTTGTTTTTGCCAGTCCGATGGGTATGAAATAGTATCTTACTGTTGGTTTAATTTCCTTGGCTCTGAGCTAGAGGTTCCAGCCAGTGCAGGAAGACAAGATGGAGCACCACATCTTTACTGCTATTCACTTTCCTTCTTTTTGCATATTTCTTGTTTATACCTTTGTCTGTTTTCCGGCTGGATCATTTTTTTTCTTATTGACTTGTATGAATTATTGATATATTTTAAAATTATTTTCTGGATAATATACTTTACAGTTATCTCCTCCCAGTTTTTTCCCCACTCCCTCCCTCCATTTTTTATTTTTTTGTCTGTAAAAGTTTTGATTTATATTACTGTGAAAGTTATCAGTCTCTTACCTTATAGTTTGTCCTTTTGGAGTCTTGTTGAAGGAATTCTTAACCCTGAGTTTATAAATACTCTCAATAGTTTATTTTAGAAATTGTAAAGTTATTTTTGTTTTTGTTGTTTTATTGATGCTGATGTTTTACATTTAGGTCTTTAGTCCACCTGGAATTTATTTGTGTGCACGGTAGGGTGTAGGGATCTGGTTTCATTATTTTTTCAGGTAGGCAGTCAGTTATCTGAGCACCTTATTTTTAATAGTCTGTCCTTTTCCCACTGGTATCTTTTGACACGAGAGTTTTTGTGAACTCTTAATTCAGTTGTATTGGTTTATTTGTCTTAATGACTATAGCTTCTTAGTAACTATTGATATTTAGTAGGATGAGTTATTCCCCTGCACTCCACCTCCTTCTTCAAATCTTCCAAATTGTTCTGGCTATTCTTAGTCTTTGGCAGTTCCATTTAAAGTTTAGGAGCATTTTACCAAATTCCACAAAAACCCATATTGGGATTTTTATTTGGATTACATTGAATTTACTAATTAATTAATTAGTTTAATTAAGCAGCTTTATTTATAGTAGCCCGAAACTGGAAATAGCCTAAGTATACATCAGTAGGATAGTGGATAAACTGTGGTTTATCCATGTTCTGGAGCACTAGTCAGCGATAAAAGGGAACAGGCTGCGGGTGTGTGTACCAACATGGATGAGTCTCTAAAGCATTCTAAGTGAACGAGACTTTACACAAAGAAGTATATACTCTACAATTCCATGTATTTGAAACTCTAGAATAGGCAAAACTCATTAGGGTTTAAAAGATCAGAATTATGGGTACCTTTGGGAGGTAGGATGGGAACTGACTGGGAAGGGGCATGAGAGAACTTTCTGTAGTGATGGAATTGTATGTCTTGATTAGGGGGTTAGGTTTCATAGGCATATACATTTTTCAAAATATACTGACTCTACACTTACGATTTGTAAATTTGATTAACTTTTACTTCAAGAAAATTTGTAAACAAATAATTGAACTCTAGCTAGTGATATTCCTACTGAAGTATTTAGGGGGAAATCATGCTAGAGTTTACTTTGAAATGCATTTTTTAAAAACCCCAATATTGGTTGATGAATGAATAAAAGATAGATACATATATTGGATAGAGTTGTAGATACATGAATGTTCACTGTAAAATTCTTTCAACTTTGCTACATATTTGAAAGTTTTATTAATAAAATGGACTCCTACAACTCAGTAGCATTAAAACGAGTGACTTAATTAGAAACTGGACAAAAGACTTAAGTAGTCATCTCCCTAACAAAGACAGGAAATGAAAGTTCCAAAGCCGTGGTTTCTGAGGAAGTGAGGGCCCTGGGACTGAGCCTTCAGAGATAGCACATCAGGTTACGTGGAAAATTGACGTGGTAGAAAAATGTATGCAGTCTATTTTCAGGTTGCTGGTAGGCATTAAATTTGGATAATATCTCATAACTGGTTGAGTATATTAAATTTGTAAGCATAGGATTTTACATTTTGGAGTGAAGAAATTATCCAGCATGTGGTATTAGGTGGGTTTTTTAAGCCGAATTTCAGCCTCAATAGCTTTTTATTTAAAATGAAAAGACACGTTATGTCCAGTGTGTGCCCCTTCTGAAAATTATGGTCATTTCTCCCATTGAATTGATGACTTTTCAAATGTGGCTAAATGGCAATGAGAAAATATATGTATGACTTTCTGCATTCTTGGCCTATCCTAGTTACCTTGGAACACCCATGAAAATCATCAAAATTATTTTAGGGGTTATTTTACTGGGGAGTTTAAGAACTAACGGATTATTCCTAGTTCGGGCAATATGGAAAGGTATGCAACTGTGAATTGTTCATTGTAGCTTATCAGTCCCTAAGGGAAAGTTAGACTGTAGACAGAAGTACAAATCCAGTGCAGTTTTTGGTTTTTGTGTGCTGTTGGAGAAATGAAGTTTTATATAGCAAGCACATGGCCCCCCTTATTTCATGGTGCCTTTATTAGGGTCTGTATTAGCCCTTAATTTTGTTGAAATATTTATCCCTCTTCGTCTTGAAAAATAAGCTCTAAAATATAGTTTATTATGTCTTCCATTATTAAAAAGTTTGTTCCTTTTTCACTATAAGCAGTTCACACAAGGCAAAAATAGTAAACACTTGGCTTCAGTGTGTTGTGTAAATTTAGTATATATATCAAGCTAATTTTTACAAGTTTTCATCCTAAACCTCAATTCATGTAATTAATAATTTGCCTGTTTTATTTATGACCCAGTTGTGATTCTTTTATTAATAAAACTAATGGAAAGGGATCCTTTATTAAGTTGATGACTTAATCATCAACTAGGAATAGTTGCCCAAACTAGGAATAATCCGTTAGTTCTTAAACTCCCCAGTAAAATAACCCCTAAAATAATTTTGATGATTTTCTTGGCTGTTCCAAGGTAACTAGGATAGGTCAAGAATGCAGAACACCAAGAAAGACCTACATTTAATTTTCCTGCAGTAGTTATTAGAGTATTAAAAGATATGTAATATTGTATTGGTAAATCTATCCTTTAAAAGGAATATGTTTTAGGATGTCATCACTTTGGTGTGAATCATGTACATGTTGATGATATGCCCTGTTTTTTACACATGTAGTGTGTCAGGAGAGCTACAAACTGCCTTTTTGCCCACACATACAATGTAGTCTGTTTGCTATTGTTTTTAAAGAGTGACATTAAAAAAATAGTTTATGTGGAGAACTATCAGTGGATGTTAATTGTCTCCCCATCTGTATTTGTGGGTATTGGTTCAATTGCTTTGCTAGTTGCAAGTGCATCTTACCAGAATAAAAGTGTGTTTGTAGACTGTGTGGGAACTAGAAATTAGGAATATCATCAGGGACATGCAGATCAAAACCATAATAAGATACCACTACATACTTTTTAGGATGACGATTATAAAAAATACAGACAACCACTGGTAAGGATGTGGAGAAACTGGAACCCTTGTATGCTGTTGATGAGAATGTAAAATGGTACAGCCTCTATGGAAAACAGCATGAAGCTTCCTCAAAAAATAAAAAATAGACCTATCATATTGGGTTGGCCCAAAAGTTCGGGGGGGTTTCCTGTAAGAAAGCTCTAGTAGTTCTTAGTTGTCTTTAACTTCATTCAAAACAATTTCATTAGATTGTATTGTGACAGCTGTCCTATCAGCGTGCATTTAAAAAAAATCAAAATTGGTGAATTTTTATGTAGCCATTTTAATATTGAAGATGGAAGAAAATATGCAACATTTTCAGCATATTATGCTTTATTTTTTTGAGAAAGGTAAAAGTGCAACTGAAATACTAAAAAAAAAATTATGTAGTTTATGGAGAAGGTGCTGTGACTGATCAAACTCGTCAAAAGTGGTTTGCCAAGTTTCGTGCTGGAGATTTCTCACTGGACGATGCTCCACGGTCAGGTAGACCAGTTGAAATTGATAGTGATCAAATTGAGATATTGAGAACAATCAACTTGATACCATGCAGGAGATAGCCGACATACTCAAAATACTCAAATCAATAAAGGTATTGGTGAAAATGAAAACCGTGTCTTATTTTATGGCAAAAACCATACAGACTTTTTGGCCAACCAATATGATCCAGCAATTCTACCTCTGGACATTTGTTCAAAAGAATTGAAATCAGGATCTTGTAGAGTTATTTGCACTCTCATGTTTATTGAAGCCTTATTCACAATAGCTAAGATGTGGAGATAACCTTAACGTCCATTGACAGACGAAAGGTTAAACAAAATATGATACACACACACATGCACACACACACAGTGGAATATTATTCGTCTTTGAAAAAGGAGATTCTGCTATATGCAACAGTGTAGGTGAACCGTGAGGGCATCATGCTGAGTGAAGTAAGCCAGTTATAGATGGACAGATACTGCATGATTCCACTTATATCAGCCATCTAAACCAGTCAAATTCATAGAAGCAGAGAGTAGAATGGTGGTTGCCAGGGACTGGGGAGTGGAAATGGGGAGTGGCTATTCAGCAAGTATGAAGTTTCAGTGATGAAGGTGAGTAAGTTCCAGGGACCTGCTGTCAACACTGTGCCTGTGTTTAACAGTGCTGTGTGATTCAAGGACAGAGTTTTCTAATTAAGATGATACTTACCCAGGTACTCCTCCTATAGGTGGTGTTGGATTTCCAAGTGTGAGTGATTATCTCTGGCTTCCTTGACTTGTCCCATGTCTTAGGGTAATGGAAAGAGGGGCAAGGGATGGAAATGAAATTTGAAATCTGTAATTTTTTGTTTTGGCCAGCTTCCTGTCAATGCTGCAATTCCATCCTGCACCTCTGAGAATATTTCCTTAACAGTAGGGGCATGATGGCGAAACAAAACAAAAAATATTATATAAAATTCTAGCTGGTATATGGTGGGGAGATACGTCATTCACTTTTTTAAAAGATTCACTTTTAAGTCTTATTGGTAAATTAAAATACAATTCACATTGAACAGTAGTGAAATATATTGATAATATCAGGAACCTTTTATATTTATTGGTAACATTAGGAAATAAATGCTGCCTTTTTGGTACCTTTAATTGTGTTCTGTCTTGTACAGTGAACAGGCTGTGCCTAATCTGAGCACATACATTATTATTTCAGGTCCTGTGGGAATGGCTGCTGCTGCTGCTGTGGCAACGGGAAAGAAACGGAAGCGGCCTCATGTATTTGAGTCTAATCCGTCTATCCGGAAGAGGCAGCAAACACGTTTGCTTCGGTGAGGGCATTTTATCCATATTGTTGATGTTTCTCAAACCTTTCATGGCGTGGACGACACGGAACATGCATTATTAGGTTTACCAAGGATAACAAGTTAGATCCCTTGATGACAGAATTAGACTTTAAAGTACTCTTGCAAAATTAAATAAATACACTAGAAATATGAGTAACAGATGTATAATATCACATTAATTAATTCATAGAAAATCTATATACTTAGTATGTGCCAGGCATTGTTCTAGCCCTTGGGAACATGAATAGTGAACAAAACAAATTCCATTAAAGAGCTTATATTATAGTGAAGGGAAAAAGCAAATAAACAGATATGTAATATGTCAGATGATGATGAGGGCTATGGAAGAAAATTAAGTGGAGTAAGGAAAATAGAAAGGTTAGGGGATAGCAGGAATGTAGTGGTTTCTCTTTTTTATAGGGATGGTCTAGGGAATCCTCTTTGATAAGACAGCTTTTGAACAGAGACTTGAAGTGAGTGAAAAGGCAGCCATGGTGATACCTAGGGGAAGAGCTTTTTCCCTAGGGAAATAGGGACCAGCAAGACGAAAGGTTCTGAAGTGGGAAGGAATATGGTAGTCATATCTGAGGAGTAGCCAAGAGAGACTGAGAGGGGATATGGGCAGTAGTAGTGGGGAGCCACATCATGAGGTCTTCTGGTCTAAAGCCCCTATATTGGGGCTTTGACTTTGACTCTGAATGAGGTGGGAAGTCAATGAAGGCTTTTGACCAAAGAAAATATGATCTGACTTAAGTTTTCAAAGGATCACTCAGACTACTGTGTGGACAGCAGAAGGAGTATTAGGGGTGGAAGGAGGGAGACCAATTAGGAGGTTGGTGTAGTGTTCCTGGCAAGAAATGGTAGCATGATAGTGTCTTAAAGCCAAAGTAGCAGCAGCAGAGGTGGTAAGAGGTGGTCAGGTTCTGGTTGTATTTCAGAAGTCAGCTCCAGCATGATTCATTGATGGATTGGATGTGGGATGTGAGAGGAAGGCAGGACTGAAGGTTGACCTCAAGGTTTTTGTTCTGATTATTAGAAGGATTGAGATGACACTGGAAGAGGAGCAGGCATGGGAGTGAGGGCAGAATCAGGAATTTGGTTTTGGTTGAGTTTATGATACCTCTTAACCACTAAGTAGAGATACAGAATAAGCAGTTGGATATATGAGTCTGGAATTCAAAGGTGAGGTCTTAGCTGAAGATATAAGCTATATAGGTAGTATTTAAAACCATGAGACTGAAAGAGATCACTTGAGGAGTGAGTGTGGACTTAGAGCTGGAGCACTCTACCCTTAGAGGTTGGAGAGATGAAAGGAACTAGCAAAGGAGTCTAAGGAGCAACCTGGAAGAACACCAGGAGAGTGGTATCCTGGAAACCAAGTGCCTAAAGTGTTTCTAGAAAGAGAATGTGTGATCAGCTCTGTCAAATGCTGCTGACAGGTTGAATAAGATGCAAATTGACCTTTAGGTTTAGCAACATCGAGGTTATGTTTGAACTTGACAGGGACATTTCAGAGTGGTAAGGGTGAAAGGATTGGAGTGTCTTCAAGAGAGAATGGAAAGTGAGGAATTGGAGACCGTGGATGTAGTATATACTATTCCTTCAAGGAATGCTGCCGAATTTCTTGGTTGGTATGTTGTCTTACGCTCATTTTTATTTCTTCTGCAGAGTTTATAGGTGACAAAGATTAGTATATTAAGTGTGCTGCATGGAGAACTTATTATTTTGATAGGTTGCATAACGTATTCATATATGATAAGAAATTTATAAAATGTTCCAGAAGTTTTTTCTTAGTGTTTAAATATTATATCCAAAATTTCTAGTGTTTATTGGAATGTTAATTCCAAATGGAGTGCCAGCCCCTGTAAGTGATACATGGAAAAAGCTAGAAAATACAGTCTAGATTAAGAACATAAGAAGATTATAAGAAACTACAGGGAAAACTTGAAAAGTACTGAGTAGTAGCTTTCAGCAACTTAGAAGCTATGTATCACTAAATGGCCAGTTCTTCCCATTAATGGTAGTGCAGGCAGGAGGAATCAGAATGCATTATTTATAGAAGTACGGGTATATTTGCTATAAGGGACATAGACACAAGAGTACATGCTTTTGGAGAAAGATAGAAAACTTTACTTTAGATGTGCTAGCTTCACTTCATTTGATTTGGCATGACTCACCCGTCTCTTGAAAGAGTAGACAAACGTGTCTACTCAGAGTAAAGGGTCTCAAATCAAAGTAAATTTTGTGCCTGTGTCGGTCACTGTAATTTTTCTCTTTTTTAACTGATTTTATTCTCTTTTCATTCTCTGATTCAGGAAACTTCGAGCCACATTAGATGAATATACTACTCGAGTGGGACAGCAAGCTATTGTCCTCTGTATCTCACCCTCCAAACCCAACCCTGTCTTTAAAGTGTTCGGTGCAGCACCTTTGGAGAATGTGGTAAGAGAGCTGAGCTGTGTCATCAGGTTCCCTTTGCTTTCTGTGGGTTGTCAGTCACACATTCTCGTGATCTCTGTGGAGCGTGGCAGTTACTACCGTCCTCCTCTCATCCAGGATGGGAGTGGGCAGTGGGGTTTCCAACTACTTTATGCAGATCAAAATAAAAATGATTATTTCCATTTCTACTTCCTATAACAAGGTATTTTACCTCACCAGATGCAATGAAGAAAAATGGTGCTGTGTTTGTTAAGAAGCCAATGCAGAATTTTGTAAGAAAATTGCTGATTTATGTCAGAAACAAAAATGGTAGATAATTCCAAGATGTAAACTTAATGAGGCAAAGCTGGGTGCATTTTATTCATTGCTGATATTTGAGTTGCATATTTAAAATCTCTTACATTTAAAGATTTGACTTAACACTTTTTCAGTTTTGAATATAGTTAAATATTTGGGTCATATACCTATCCATAGATAACTTTATAAAAATATTATTTACTTATATTATGTGAACTATTCTTTCTCTGGCCAAAATAACTTTGAATCATTAGTAGAATAATGGTCTGTCCAGATTTAATTGAATTTTGTTTTTATAAGAAAAAAGTTTATTCCCATAAAATGACATTTATTAGATTTCTCCCATATTGAATGTAGATATTTCAAGGATTCAGATTTAGTAATCATCTGAGATTTTGTTACTTGTAATGCTTTTTTTATTCACACATATGGTGTTGTGGGTCTTTCTCAAAGTTTTTGAGTTTTGTTTTGAGGTTTCCCCCAAATTATGGGATGCGTATTAGGACCTTTCCTTAGAGGAATATGGTAGAAAGCTTCTAGTTCAAAATGGTGCCTGACCAGCTGATTTTAGTATCAGACTGTTAATAGACATGAAATCTGGGCATATCTTACCTTCTTCAGTATTAACAATTTTAAATATTATACTACTGATGTGATCTATGAAAAAGACTCACCTAGGAAACTCAGAAAAATACCTCTAAAAACTACTCACTGAAAAATACAAAAGAAAGTTTTAGGAGACTGTTGGGGTTATCCGTAGAATACAAAAAGATATATAGATTTTATGAAACAAGAACAAACAGTCATGTGATAGAGGCCGAGGCAAAAAGAAGTAGTTTTCTGTTGACTGACATTTGATAAGTATGGCTAATGAATAAACACCAATAGACTAGCAGAATATGTCTTTCAGAGCACTAAGGGGGGAGAAAGAAAAACCAAGGCTATATACAAAAGATAGAAAATATGGGAAGGAATTAAAAACAAAATAATATACAAACTATAGGACAAAGTAATATAAGTGAGATTAATTAAGTCTGTTATAAACCATAAATATAAGTGAGTTAAACTCCCTTGTTAAAGATAATGATTTTCTTTCAGATTGGAATAACCATCCAACTCAAAACCCAACTCTGTTTAATTTATGTGGCATATTTATAGTGAGTCACAAATGTTCGAAGTAGCTGCAAATGATATCATTATGAAAGTGAAAAGATCCACAGAATGGGAAGAAATTTGCAAGTCATATATCTGGTAAAGAACTTGTGTCCAGAATATATAAAGAACTCTCATAACTCAACAATAAAAAGACAACCCAATTTTAAAATAGCAAAATCTGAGTAGATATTTCTCCAAAGAAGGTAAAAAAATGGTCAGGAAGCACATGAGTACTAATAATGAATAACCATTCATCATTAGGAAAATGAAAATAAAAACCACAACGAGATACCACTTCACATTTATTGGGATGACTATGGTCAAAAGGATGGACAATAGTAAGTGTTTGTAAGGGTGTGGAGAAGTTGGAGCCCCTGTACATTGCTGTTGAGAATGTAGAGTGATGTAGGTACTTTGGAAAACAGTTTGGCAATTTCTCAAAATGTTAAAAGTACCACATGACCCAGCAATTCTACTCTTAGGTTTACCCAAAAGAACTGAAAATAAAGCTTATGCACATAATGTTCATAGCAGCAAAGCTTATACACAAAAACTTAAACACAATATTCACAGAATTTTCATAATAGCAGCATTTACATAACAGCCACAAAGTGGAAACAATGCAGATGTTCATTAACTGAACGATGGATAAATAAAATGTGCTTTTGTCCATGTAATGGAATATTAATCAGCAATAAAAAGTAATCAAGTCTTGATAAATACTACAGTATGTATGAGCCTTGAAGACATTGTGCTAAGTGAAAGAACCTAGTCATAAAAACACCACATATGGTATGATTCCATTTATATGCAGTGTCCAGAATAGGCAAAAAATCTCTAGAGATGGAAAGTAGCTTAGTGGTTGCCAGCTTGGAGAAGGGAAAGGGAGGAATTAAGACTCACAGCCAATGAGTATGGAGTTTCTTTTAGAGAGCATGAAAATGTTCTGAAATTAGATTAGGATGATGATTGCACATTCTATAGATAAACTAAAAAAGATTGAATTGTACACTTTAAATGGGGTGAAATAAATGGTGTGGTAGGCTGAATACAGGGTAGGGCAAAAGTAGGTTTGCAGTTGTAAGTATGCAAAACATAGTTTATTCTTGTATTATTAGTTATTATTGTATTATTTTCCATACAAACTGCTGTAAACCTACTTTTGCCCCACCCTATAATGGCCCCTATAGATACCCGGGTCCAATTCCTAGAATCTTTGAGTGTTGCCTTATATGACAAAGACAACTTTGCAGGCACAATTAAATTAAGGATCTTGCAATGGGGAGATTGCCCTGAATTATCAAGATAGTCCCTAAACCTATCATAGTGTCTTCCTTATTGATTGATTGATTGATTGATATTTTTTATTGAATTTGTTGAGCTGCTGTTGGTTAATAAACTTACATAGGTTTCAGGTATATAATTCTACAATACATCATCTGTAGATTCTTTTTTGTGATTACCACCCCAAGTCAAGTCTCCTTCCATTGTATCACAAATCTTTTTATTGTTTTGTTTTGTTTAAAGATTTTTTTCATTTTTAGAGAGAGGGGAAGGGAAGAAGAAAGAGGGAGAGAAACATTGATTGGTTGCCTCACACACACGCCCTTACCAGGGACTGAACCTGCACATATGCCCTCACTGGGGACCGAACCCACAACTCAGGCATGTGCCCTGACCAGATATCGAACTGGTGACCTTTCAACTTGGGGGACAACACCCAACCAACTTCACCACACAGGACAGGGATATCACAATATCTTTACAAGAGGGAGGCAAAGGGAGATTGATATAGTCGTAGGCGATGTGTTGGTGAAAACGAGGTTGGATGCAAGGAAGGAGTCAGGAACCAAGGAATATAGGCTAGACAGCAGCCAGACAAGACAAGGAAGTGGATTCTTTCCTAGAGCTTCTAGAAGGACCAGCCCTGCCGACAACCTTGTCTTTAGCCCAGTGAAACTAAGAGAATGGACTTCTGTTGTTTTAAGCTACTGAGATTGTGGTGCTTTGTGGCAGCCCTAGGAAACTAATATGTGTGGTATGTGAATTCTTTTTTTTTTGTACTGCATTTTTATTATCCACAGAAGAGCATCCTGATCTAATCACAACCTTCTCCCCTCTTTCTTGTTTTTAAAGTATTTTTTATTATGCTATTGTAGTTTTCCCAATTTTCCCCCCTTTATCTCCCTTCTGCCCTGCCCCCTCAACCCTCCAGCATTCCTCCCCCCGCCTTAGTTCATGTCCATGGGTTGTACATATAAGTTCTTTGAATCCTCTGTTTCCCATACCATTTTTTATCTCTCCCCATCTATTTTATGCCTACTAATTATGCTTCTTCTTCCCTGTACCTTTTTCCCCTATCTCTCCCTTCCCCCTCCCCACTGAAATCCCTCCATGTGATAATCCATTTCTCTGATTCTATTTCTGTTCTGGTTATTTGCTTAGTTTTTGTTTTTGTTGTTTTTCTTTCCTTTTAGGTTCATTTGTTGATAGTTGTGAGTTTGTTGTCGTTTTAATGTTCATATATTTGATCATCTTCTTTTTCTTAGATAAGTCCCTTTAACATTTCATATAATAAGGGCTTGGTGATGATGAACACCTTTACCTTGACATTATCTGGGAAGCACTTTATCTGTCCTTCCATTTTAAATGAAAGCTTTGCTAGATAGAGTAATCTTGGTTGTAGGTCCTTGCCTTTCATGTTTTCAAATACTTTTTTCCAGCCCATTCTTGCCTGCAAGTTTTCTTTTGAGAAATCAGCTGATATCCTAATGGGCACCCCTTTACAGGTAACTCTCTCCTTTTCCCTTGCTTCTTTTAGGATTTTCTCTTTATCTTTAACCTTGGGTAACTTAATGACGGTGTGCCTTGGTGTGTTCCTCTTTGGGTTCAACTTCTTTGAGACTGTCTGGGCTTCCTGGACTTCCTGGAAGTCTTATTTCCTTCGCCAAATTGGGGAATTTTTCCATCATTATTTGTTCAAATAAGTTTTCAATTTCCTGCTGTTGTTCTTCTCCTTCTGGCACCCCTATGATTCAGATATTGGAACATTTCAGGTTGTCCCAGAGGTTTGTAAGACTCTCTTCACTTTTGTAGAATTCTTGTTTCTTCATTCTGTTCCAGTTGGATGTTTATTTTTTCCTTTTGTTCCAAATTGTTGCTTTGAGTCCTGGTTTCCTTCCTCCCTGAATATTTTGCTTCATTTCACTTTGAGTATCCTTCATTTGTTTTTTCATTTTTTGACCAAGCTTAATCAGATCTGTGAGCATTTTGATTACCAGGGCTTTAAATTCTCCATCAGATTGGTCGGTGATCTCTTCACTTAGCTTTCTTTCTGAGGTTTTGCTCTGTTCTTTTATTTGGGCCACATTTCTTTGTCTTGGCTCAGCTGATAGGTTGTAAGGGGGCGGGGCCTTATGTATTCACCCAGGCAGGGCTGCCCTCTTTGCTGTGCTGCTGTGCTGCCTGTGGGGGAGGGGCCAGAGAGGGAATGTTGTTCACCTGCTCATCTCTAGAGCACTTTTCAACAAACTCTAGTGTGAGACTGGGTTTTTCTCCCACCCTGGCAACCCCCGCCATAGTTCACAGCTGACTCTGAGTCTCAGTTTCCCCTTAAGTCAGCCCCTCCCATGCAGCCCCCCTCACTGCAGCCAGCCCCGCCCCCACGGTCTGCTGCATCAGCGTGGTTTTTCTGAGTGTCTGCCGCCTTAATGGTCTGGTTATTCTGGTCAATTTTTTCTTTAATTCCTTTGCTGTCGGAGTTCCATGCAGTTTGATTTTCTGGCACTTTTGATTGTTTATTGATTTTAGATTGGTTGTTATCCTCCTTTTGGTTGTGTGAGGAAGCAAAGGGTTTCTACCTACACCTCCATCTTGGCCAGAACTCAGAAGTGTGAATTCTATCTTAATAAAGCTGTTAAAAGTAAAAAGGTATATCAGACAAATACCTACAAAAATGAATCATGGATTGCAGTGTTAATATCAGACAAAGCCTAATTCTCAAGACAAATGGGTATTTAACTGAGAACCAGAGGTCATTTAGTATTGATAAGCAGTATAAATTTATAATGAACTTTTTATGCCTCAAGCAACATTAAGGCAAAGGACGTACATCAAAAAGTTAGAAATCTAAAAAAAAAAAAAAAACTAAACTAAAAAGAAACCACAATGGTAGTAGTAGATTTTAATATCTTTGTCAGCCCAAGGAAGAACAGTATAAATAAGAATATAGAGCTCTGAATAATAGAACTAAAAAGGTTAATGTAAAAGATAACTGCCCTGGCTGGTGCGGCTTAGTGGATTGAGTGCCAGCCTGAGAACCGAGGGGTTTCTGGTTCGATTCCTATCTCGGCACATGCCACATATGAATGAAATCATGTGGTACTTGTCTTTCTATGACTATCTTATTTCATGTAGCATAACACTCTCCAGGTCCATCTATGCTGTCACAAAGGGTAAGATTTCCTTCTTTTTTCTTTCTTTTTTTTTTTAATGGCCAAGTAGTATTCCGTCGTGTAAACATACCACAGCTTTTTTATCCATTCATATACTTATGGACACTTGGGCTGCTTCCAAATCTTGGCTATTGTAAATAGTGCTGCAATGAACATAAAGGTGCATATATTCTTTCAAATTAGTGTTTTTGGTTTCTTTGGATGTATTCCCAGAAGTGGAATTGCTGGGTGTCATTTTTAATTTTTTGAGGAAACTCCATACTGCTTTCCACAGTGGCTGCACCAGTCTGCACTCCCACCAACAGTACATAAGGGTTCCATTTTCTCTACACCCACGCCAGCACTTACTGTTTGTTGATTTATTGATGATGGCCATTCTGACAGGTGTGAGGTGATATCCCACTGTGGTTTTAATTCGCATTTCTCTGGTGGTTGAGCATCTTTTCATATGTCTATTGGCCATCTGTATGTGCCCTTTGGAGAATGTCTATTCAAGTCTTCTTCCCATTTTTTAATTGGATTGGGGTTTATTTGTGTTGCTTTTTGGTGTTGAGTTACATAAGTTCTTCATAAACTTTGGATATTAACACCTACTTGGATATATTAGCAAAGAACAAAAAGGAAGCAGAATAATGGTGTCTGGGTGGCTTCATGAAGCCATGATTATTCTTTTCCTTTTTGCTCCTCTAGCTGGAGGCTGCTAACAACTCTGGAAAAATTAAAATTCAGTAGGACTTCAGAATGTGGATTTAGATTGAAGATTGCTTATTGTTTTTTAAGAGTTTGTTGAAGGGAGATTTAAAAAAATTACTAGGCTTTTAATAGAGTGCAGAGGATTGTTGTAACTAATGCTTGTTTAATACGGTAGACTTATATATAAACCTTCACAGTATACATATTCTCAGTAATTCTGCCAGTAACCCTGAGATGTAGGTATATTATTATTATTATTATTTTCACTTTGCAAATGAGAATACTCACTCAGAAAGGTTAAGTGATTTGCCCAAGATTCCTCAACATCTGAATGATAGCCAGGACTCAGTCTTGGTAGGGGTTTGTGTTCCAGGTGATAGAGAATTGTATCTCATAGGTTTGTATCTCATAGGTATTAATATGGGATTTCAAATTTAATCTCATTTCCTTTTTTTGTTAAGATTTTATTTATTTCTTTTTAGAGAGTGGGGAGGGAGAGAATCACCAGCTGGTTGCTTCTCATACGCCCCCCAACTGGAGACCTGGCCAGTACTAACCTAGACGTGTGCCAGACTGGGGATCAAACTGGTGGCCTTTCCGTTCGCAGGACAGTGCTCGATCCCCTGAGCCACATCAACCAGTGCCAAATTTAACCTCATTTTCTTAGTCATTGCCTTCTCTTCTAAAGGGGAGGAAATAGAGCTAGCTTTTAGTTCTCCACAGTCCTGTGAAAGGTCAGGATGGTTATTTAAAAACAAGCACTCACTGGAGCTACTACTAGCTTCTTTCTGGGGAGGGAAAGAGGCAGTTTAAAGGGCATATTCTGGTGCTGGTGAACAGCAAAGGTCACCTCCCCTTTTTCTCCTCTTGGTCAGACCTGCCGAACTAAGAGAAGAGGTTAATCAGACAGAGCACCTTGAGGGGTGAGTGAGTGAGTAAGTGATGGGGCTAAAGATCATAGGAATTAAAGTGAAAAATTTCATTTATATGTGCATATATTTATATGTAGTTTCTTAAGAAGAAAGAAAAGTTATTTTCATATATATTGAAGATACAAATAAAACAAAACATATGTAAAAATACTTCCAAAAGATTGTGACCAAAAGAAAACATGAAAGAGAAAAATCTCCTCCTGGATATTTTAGTAGTACGTCAAGTTCAGCAAAACTAAATTTAAATCTTCTCCCCACCAAGAAATAATTAATGTCTGTTTCCAGTATCTGTCCCCGTCATTCAGTTAGACAAGTCAGAAACTTAGAACCAGTTTTGACACATCCCTCCTCTCTCCTTCATTCCCCACCTTATTCATTATTTTGTTCTCCATTCACTTCCTAACTCTCTTAAACTGGCCCACTTTTCTCTATGTCCATTGCCATAACCCTGGCCACCAACGGTGGTGTCTGTCGGTTGTTAGCTAGTGGGACAAACTGCCTCATCTCCCCACCAAACTTTTTTGTATGCTCTTTCCTTTGATAGGCTCTCTCTCTTACCTCCTTCTTCACCTTGTTAACTTTGACACCTGAAGTTGTTTTGTTGTAAATTACTCTGAGGGCCGCTCTACCAGCATTTTCTTTTTTAAATTTCAAGACATTTTAAGGAATTACATAGCACTGATAGTTTAACTAAATGCCTGGATATGAATCCCTGGAATTTACTGACCCACAAAAATGGATAAAGTTGTTTGGAACTAGCTAATCACTAATATATAGTAATAATCTAATGATTTCCTGCCTTCAAATGCCAGGTGTTTCCAGCACAATGAAATTTATTTTTATACTATTATCATTAACTCTTTTGGGGGGCCTACATGCTAATATAATGATACATTAAAATTCAAAGACCAGAACCCAAGCTTGTAAGATTCAGTTTTTCTGTGGGTTGGTAGTATAAAAACTCTACATGAGATAGAGACACTTGGAAAGCAGAAAATAGAAGTCTTTTAAAGTTGCCACGTAAACACCAGCTGCTTATGTTACAATAAATAATTTGGTAAAAGATTTTGAGACTTTTAAAATTAGAAACTATGATAAAATTGAATTTCTAGAATGATAATGATTCTACATGTTTGTACTATTTTTCTTTTACCCATTTTGTTGTTGACCTACATGTAAGGTTTTATAACTGCAAAGGTTGTACTTCATGGCCAGCAATAATTTTTATTTTTCCACATGCTTGAGGTGGAGTATGGGAATCTTTGTTTTCTAATCCTAATAGTGAAATACTTACAAGGAAGCGTGTCTGCCCGATTGAGAGTCCAGTCCACTTAGCAGAAAACCCAGGACTCAAACGTTGTTGTAACTTCTGGACAAACCTCATTTTTCTCTTCCCATTTTTTCCTAAATTTATGGCTGGAGACCTGAATGCAAGTTTATTTTCTATTCCATGTTGTCACATTTTCATAATTTCATGGCTTCCTTGTTATCCCCAAAGGTTTTCTCATCCCCTTGTGCATTCTTGTAAGTGAATGAACCTATTTATTTATTGGTGGTTGGAGGATCCAGCGTCTCCCCACCGTTTCTGCTCATGGTAGGAGAGTGTGTGCATGTACCAATGTGCTGCTTAGTTCTCCGTCTTCAGAGAGACCTTGCACTAGCAGTGGAGAGTGGACTCAGAACAGTATCTGGTTCAGACCTGGTCCTGTCAGAGCCACAGAGTCATCATGGGTTTGAACTTCACCTCTGTCACCCCGGAGTACCAGAAAGGAGGGGGACCTGACCTGTGGGGCTCTCTCTGGTCGTGGGCCTTACTAACAGTGGCACCTTTGACCCCCAGCTCCAATAATCACCTTTTGGTTGTTTTTTTTTTTCTTTGATGCCTTTCAGTCCAGCCTCTTGTGCACTTGAATCTCTAATCTGTTTGGTAGTCTGGCTTTGCAGGAAACTAACAGAAGTTTTAGAGACAAGTTTATGGTGATCTTGAAAATGATTTTGGCGTTTAATTGCCATAGCATGGTTTTATCAAATGGCTTTGGAAAGGCCGTGTAATGAATCCCATTCCTGAGAAGCAGTATTTCTGTAAGGCTTTTTCATTGGCTCCTTTCTACTGTTGTTACCTATAATTTCATCATCTTTTTATTTAATTCTGTGCAGCATGACGTCTTTGGAACCAGTGGGTATTTTTATCTGCTAGTCGTAGAAGAGTTTGTTCGTAGGGCTTTGTAGTTGCTGAGGGAGGCCAGCCCCACCCACTTGCTGGTTGCTTAGCACCAGCCCTCCCTGGTTGTTGGGCATCTTGTTTACTTCGCCCTTAATTCCTTGCAGGTGCGCAAGTACAAGAGCATGATCCTGGAAGACCTGGAGTCTGCCCTGGCAGAACACGCCCCCGTGCCACAGGAGGTTAACTCAGAGCTGCCGCCTCTCACCATCGACGGAATTCCAGTCTCGGTGGACAAAATGACCCAGGTAAGGGGCGGGAAGTGAGGAGGAGACACAAAGACAAGTGGCACAGGTGTGGGTGGGCCTTGGATGACTTTTCTTAGTTTTGTCCTCAGTGATACCACCAAAATGAGTTAATAGTAAAACAGGAGAAGCCTTGGAAAAGAAAATGTCATGCCAGAAGAATGCTTCCCACCAGGGACGTGGGTTGGTTTCTTCCTTTTGTTGGCAGTTTTTACTTTCACTTGGGCCCTTGGGTCAGCTCAAGAAACTCTTAGCTTGGAGTTGGTTTGCAAAGGAAACTGTTAGGACTTCGATGAATCACAGTCAAGTGGGGCAAGTAAACTTTTAGTTTCTTTTGGGCTGAGCTGCTCCTCTGTCCATGTAAATTCTGAATCCCACCTCACTACTGCCAAGGAAGTCTCCCCTCTCCAGGGACAGAGGATGGAAAGCTCAGAAGGACACCGTACTGGGTCATTGCTCCCCTCCTCCTTTTACAAGGGAAGTCACAATGTACTTACCCTGATAAATCAGTATACATCAGGAATTTTGCTGAGACTGTTTCTTTAAAAAATGTTTTAGCTTGAAAAGTGATAACATAATCACAAGCAAATGCCTTTTTATACCATATTTTCTCACCTTACTTCTTTATTAATATACTTGATCTTGCTAAATCCAGTTGTAAGCTTCCTTTCCTTTTCCTGTCTTCCAGCAGCATTTCACACAGTTGATTAGACTTCGTTTATATGTTTGTGACCTGCACTCTCCAGAATATCTTCCTAATTCAGTGGGTCGTCCCTCTCAGCTCTCCTGCTGGCTTCTCTTCCTCTTCTCACCTGATCGATATTGGCATGTCCCAGGGTTCTATCTTCAGTTTCTCTCCAAGTGGTCTCATCCTGTGTTGTGGACTTCATATCCCATCTACATGCTGTTTATACTCCAGCTTATACCACTGTTATGTCCTCATTGCGAACATGCCCAAATCGGAGCCTTTGAATCCCCCCATTGCACTGTCCACTCCTAACGGTGTCAGTTAATGGTACCGTTGTCCATCTGGTTGCTCAAGTCCCATCATAGGAGTAAAGCCTTCGTTTCCCTGTTTTGCCTTCACTCCCCCACCAGCCACATATCATTCATTAGCAAGATACGTTAGTTCACCTCTGAAATGTTCCCTGAATGTGAACATTCTTCTCAGTTCCCATCACACCCTAGCCTAAGCCTGTAGCATCTCTCACATAGACAGTTGCAGTTCTCTTGATCTCCTTACTGCCACTCTTGCTGTGCTGCAGCCCATGCTTGACAGAGCTGCCAGAGGGTCCTTTTTAAAGACTTAAATCAGGTTCTGTCACTCTCTTGTTTCAGCCCTTTAGTGGCTTTCCACTGTTTCTTGAATCAAATTCAGATTTTGCTATGGCCTCTGAAGCCCAATATAATCTGCCTCTTCCAACCTCATTTCCCATTCTCCCCCTCAGTCACTGCTGTGGCCAAACTGGCCCCCTTCTTTATGTCAACACCCAAGCTCATTCTCTTACTTTCACTCTTCCCTTCACCTGCAACATTCTTCTCCCAGATCATTGTGTGATTGACCTTACCATGTTCAAAATCTAGCTCAGATATCACCTCCTTTCTTCTCCCATCTACTGAAGTTTTCTCTTCCCACCAAGTCACTTCCTACCACATCCCCTTTTTTGTTGTCTTTGTAACACTTATCACTACCTGATATTATCTCATTAACATTTATACAGTAAGTCCTCATTTAACATCTTTGATATGTTCTGCAACTTTAAGCAAAATGACATATAAGGAAACCAGTTTCACATAGGCTAATTGATATAAACAAGACTTAGGTTCCTGTGGCATCTCATTGATGTTCTAACAGAATGGCATTATTTGAGGACCCGCTGTACTTGTCTGTGGTCCATCTCTCCAACTAGAATTTGAGAGCAGGGACTTGGTTTCCATTCTTCACTGCTGTCCAGTTTGGCTGCCCAGCCCCTGAATAACATTTGTATTCTAAATAATACTCTGTCAGTATCAGTTTAGTGAATGACTTAAGGGTCAGAGCAAAACTGAGTCCAGTACAGTGGGTAACTGGATTGTGAGTGTCCTGAGTGAGATATACTCAGTACAGACAGCGACACTGCTGCTCAGGAGGTGACACTTTTCTTTCTACTAAATCTGAACTAGAACTTGGTCTGAAGTGATACAACATTTTATCAATATAAAGCTAAAGCGAGGTCTTTCTGTGGATCCTTGAAGGATCTCTAAATAATGGTTCCAAAACCATCATTTTTGTCCCATCACGTCACACCTGCTGTTATTCTGTTCCTGTGGCTGTTCTGACTGGAAAAAAACATGAGGTGATTTTTTTTTTTTTTAACCCAATCGATGTAAAGGATCTACTCTGTATCTCATATATAAAATACATCTTAAGCTGACTAAGCTTCTGATTAAGAATACTGTGTTAGGTAGATTCTTGTCCTATAATGGGCATATTTTCTCTCTTTCTCAAACTGAATGTGCTAGGTTGAAATAACCTGAGGTTTAGATTATATTAAATTATTATGGATGTAGATAGTTATGAAAATTGGCTGATGACCACAAAAATTAGAGCAAACAATTATTATTTTGGAGGTAAAACATTTGAAATTGTTTTGCAATCCTCCACAAAATATTAGCAAACTGGATCCAGCAATACATTAAAAAGATCATACATTGTGTTCAAGTGGGATTTATTCCAGGGATGCAAGGTTAGTTTAATATCAGCAAATCAATAAGTGTGATGCACCATGTAAACAAAATGAGGATAAAAAACACCTGATCATATCAATCGATGAAGAGAAAAGCATTTGATAAAATCCAGCACCCACTTATAAAAACTGTCAGCAAAGTGGAAAAAAAGAGGAAACATACCTCAACCTAATAAAGGCCACATATAACACGCCCACGGCCAGCATCATATTCAAGGGACAAAAATTACAAGTATTTCCCTTAAGATTGGGAACAGGACAGGGATGTCCGCTTTCACCTCTCTTATTCGACATAGTACTGGAAGTCCTAGCCACAGCAATCAGACAAGAAGAAAAAAAAAGGCATCCTAACTGGAAAGACAGAAGTAAAACTGTCATTATTTACAGATGACATGATACTGTACATAGAGAACTGTAAAGATTCCACCAAAAAACTACTAGAACTGATAAATGGATTCAGTAAAGTAGCAGGATACAAAATAAATATCCAGAAATCAGTTGCATTTTTATATACCAATAATGAACTATCAGAAAGGGAAATGAAGAAAATAATCCCATTCACAATTGCTAAAAAAACCTCAAAATACCTAGGAATAAATTTAACCAAGGATGTAAAAGACCTGTACTCAGAAAACTATAAGACACTGAAGAATGAATAAGTGGAAGCATGTACTATGTTCATGGATAGGAAGAATTATCCATACTACTCAAAACAATCTATAGATTCGGTATAATTCTTATCAAGATACCAATGGTGTATTTCACAGAAGTAGAAATTTATGTGGAACCACAAAAGATCCTGAATAGCCACAGCAATCTGGAGAAGAACAGAGTTGGAGGAATCATACTACATGATATCAAACTATAGTATAAGGGCACAGTAATCAAAACAGCATGGTACTGGCATAAAAACAGACACATAGGTCAGTGGAACAGAATAAAGAGCCGAGAACTAAACCCACACCTTTGTAGTCAATTAATATTTGATAAAGGAGGCAAGAACATACAATGTGGTAAAGATAGTCTAGTCAATAAATGGTGTTGGGAAATGGACAGATACATGCAAAAAAATGAAATTAGACCACCTTCTAACACCATACACAAGAATAAACTCCAAATGGATTATTAAAGACTAAATGTTAGACTTGAAACCATAAAACTCCTAGAAGATAACATAGGCAGTAAAATCTCTGACATTTCTCTTAGCAATATTTTTTTTTTGATATATCTCTTCAGGCGAGGGAAACAAAAAATAATCAAATGGGACTACATCAAATTAAAAAAACTTTAGCACAGCAAAGGAAACTATCAACAAAATGAAAAGACAGCCTACTGAATGGGAGAAGATACTCACCAATGGTATATCCAATTAGGTGTTAATATTTAAAATTTATTAAAAAAAGCTTATACAACTCAACAGCAAAAAACCAAACAATTGAATTAAAAAATGGGAAGAGGACCTGGATACTTCTCCAAAGAGGACATACAGATGGCCAGTAGACATGAAAAGATGTTCAATGTCACTAATCATCAGAGAAAGGGAAACCAAAACCTCAGTGAGATATCACCTCACACCTGTTAGAATGGCTATTGTCAATAAATCAACAAACAAGTGTTGGCAAAGAAGTGGAGAAAGGGGAAGGAACCCTTTTGCACTGTTGGTTGGAATGCAGATTGGTACAGCCACTGTGGAAAGCAGTATGGAGTTTCCTCAAAAAATTAAAAATGGAACTGTCTTAATACCCAGCAGTTCTACTGGAAATTTATCCAAAGAAACTTGAAACACTAATTTGACATATACGCACCCCTGTGTATATTGCAGTGTTATTTACAATAGCCAAGATCTGGAAGCAGCACAAGGGTTCGTCATGGATAAAAAAGCTGTGGTACAGCTCTGGTCTGGTGGTTCAGTTGGTTAGGGCATTGTCCCATAAACCAAAAGGTCGTGGGTTTGATTCCTGGTCAGGGATACCTAGGTTGTGAGTTCAATTCCCAGTCAGGCCACATACGGGAAGCAACCAGTGGATATTTCTCTCACATTAGTGTTTCTCTTTTTTTTCTCTCTCTCTCTACTCCCCACCTTCCTCTCTAAAACCAATAGACATGTCCTAGAGTAAGGATTAAAAGGGGACAGGGGTTGTGGTACATTTATACAATGAAATAATGCTTGGCCATAAAAAAGAAGGAAATCTTACTTTTTGTGACAGTATTGATGGACCGGGACAGCATTATGCTAAGTGAAATAAGCCAGTCAGACAAAGACTAGTACCTTATGATTTCACTCATAAGTGGAATCTAATGAACAAAACAAATTAAAAAGCAAAATAGAGACAGACACATAGAGAGTGGCTGACAGCTCTCAGGTGCGGTTAGGGGTCGTGGTGAAGGGATTGAGCAAAAAAGGGGAAAAAAAGAAAACTCAACAAGGTGGTGACTGCCAAGGGGAGGGAGGTGGGGAAAAGTGGAGGAGGGTACAGCAGGGAAAACGGTGATAAAGACCTGACTCGGGGTGGTGCACACACAATACAGTGTACAGGTGATGTGTTGTGGAATTGTGCACCTGAAACCTGTATGATTTTGTTAACCAGTGTCACCCTGAGAAATGCAATAAAAAGGAAAAACATGAAACTTGTTTTCCATCTCTGTGAAATATACATTGAGTAGAGCTTAGTGCAGCGGTGAATCCAAGGGAATCTGGTACTCAAGTCGTGGATCAGACTTAGAGGTACTTTTTTGGAGGCATTGATTTTCGTTATTGTCATACATTCTCTCCTGTCCATTCTCACCACAGATGATGACTGAAAAATGACACCTAACTGGACAAACAAACAAACAGACAAGTGGTGAGGGGGAGTGAGCAGGGTGATGAAAAACCTAGCTCCTATTCAAACGGGAATTTCCGAATATTGGCATCCTGGGTTTTTTCCCCTCATCTTTTTTTTAAATTGTGTTTTATTGTATTTTCTTTGGATACTTTCTTCTTAATGTGAGCCAGATACCTTCTTTTTTTGTAATTGATCCTAAAGTATTTCTCTATTTCTTTATTAATGGTGGTAAAATCGGGGTTTTTTCCCAAACCAAACCTAGTAGACAAGGAGGTGGGAGTACAAGCACTTTAATGCACCGTCAATAGGAATGTACTTTGCTACAAGTTTTCCAGAGGGCAGGTTGCCAGTGCATGTCACAACTTAAAATGGTAAGCAAAGAGTATGTTCACGGCATTGTAATTTACAATAGAAGAATCCAGAGACAGTGGGATTGAATAAATTATAGTAGCTGTCCTTAGAACTTACATGGAAAGAAGAGCAACTTCACTCAAAAGAGCTTAGAGGTTTACGTTCAGGGAAATGTTAGACACTAAAAATGGTTATTTGCTCTGTATTGCAATGGACTTACACTTGCAGTATATTAAGTTAAAAACGGGTTGTAAAATAACATTTCTTTTGTACTCGAATGAGGGGCTTAGGGCTTTATTATTTTTATTTGGAGGGGAACTAGACTTTTTTTTTAAGAAAATACAGAATTGAGTTAATCGATCTCATTTGTTTAAAACATGCGCACAAAATTTACCTCTGCACGTGTGTGAGATTATGTACAACTTCAGAGGGATGTACACCAAAGTAATAACAGTAATTGTGCATGGTGTGTTTTGGGTAAATTTCAATTTTTTGGTCGAATAAGCCTGAATTATAACCATAATAAGCTTTTATAACTATAGAAACAAAAAAAATCATATTTAAAATTTAACTTGAATTTTTTGAAGTGCAGGTTTGATGATGTTTCTGCTTTGTTTTGTGAAAAGACTACTTTATGTTCAGGGGAAGATGTTGGCAGCTCTTTCTGCCTCTTATTTTTCAATTCTATAGCCACTGTGTGTTGAAAGACACACTGTTAAGTTCGTTACAGGAGTATCTTCTTTAATCCTTGTCCTCCAAGTATATATGTAATTCCTATTTAACAGTCAAGAAAGCAGAGCTCAGATATGGTCTCTAGCCATAAAGAACAAAGTAAGTTTCACTGGACAATAATTTTAGCGTTCAGACCATGTGGGTAACTCACGACTTGTTTGCAGTGGCGGGGCTCCAGCGCTGTCAAAGCGCGCTGCAGTGGAGTTGGACTGGGGCTAAGCGGACAGCTCTATTAATTGTGTCTGCATCGAACATGTTTATATTGATAACCCTAACGTACAAATATAATTCTATAAATGATCCTCAGGTGAGTTCTGAATCATCTAAAGAGAGTAAATTAAATTCAGTATACCGGTAGTTCTAGTGTTACACATCCCACTATTTTAATTCTTTACAAACTAGAAAGTTAGCGTGGTTTATTAAAGTCGGAAGATCTCATCTCTAGTCCTAATTCTACTATGGACTACTATTAGGACTAATTCTAGTCCTAATCTATATTAGCCCTGCTTCTCAGTTTTATCTTTTGAAAGTGAGAATAATACATGTCCTCCTACGTTATGGAGTCAGAGGAAGAAAAAATGAAGTGTGTGGGAAAGTGCTTTGAAAACTAAGGCATTACACAAAGGTTTTATTACTGATTATTAATACTAATTATATGTGTTACCTATATTAATTTTTGAATTACCTGAATATACCATTTCTCATTTGTCTTTCACTTAAAGTTAAGAAACATAGAATTTTTATTTTGCTCAGCAAAGAAGTGGGACGATACAGATGATAACATACTAAAAAACTGAGGCACAAAGAAAGGAAACAACTTATGAAGCAAACTAGTGACAAGAGATGGAATTTAGGGTCGAGTCCATATTGCCAGTGCTGCTCTCTCCCTCCCTCTACCCTCCGTCCTTCCTTCCCTATAAAACTATATTGTAAACATCACTCAGGTTGAGTGTGTCAGGTAACCTATGCTAAACATTTACTGTTTTAAAAGAATTTTTTTTGTCCTGACTGGTGTAGCTGAGTGGATTGAGCACTGGCCTGCGAACTGAGAGGTCGCTGGTTTGATTCCCAGTCAGACCACATGCCTGGGTTACAGGGTCCCCAAGTCGGGGGTGAGGAAGAGACAACATATCTCTCGCACATTGATTAATGTTTCTCTTCTTCCCTTCCCCTCTTTCTAGAAGTAAATAAATAAAATCCTTTTTTAAAAAAAAGATTTTTTTGACCTACTCTAACAACTATCCAAATTGTCGCCTAACACAAATTAAAATTACATTAACAGAATATCTTGAGTTCTGTGTGAACAGAATGCCCTGATTCTTTTAGGAAGCAGCTTTTTAGTTTTGTTTTTTGTTTGTTTGTTTGTTTATGTTGAAAGTATAAATCTATATTAGTAAATAAAATGTTTATCTGAAAAACTTCTGTTTTTCATATTAATATATCTTGATCTTGATAAAGTTTTTTTATTTTTATGTGTGAGAAAAATAAAACACATAGCTCTGTAGTATTTTTAGTGATATAACGAAAACTAGGCAACTTGAAGAGTGCTGGCTAGATAGAACTCCCCAATCTGTCTGCCTCCTCACATGAGAAGTAAGAGAGGCTGAAACAGGCTTAGCAGAAGAACTCTTAATTTGATGTTGATTCTGCAACCCCAGAATTCACTGACAAATAAATGATAAAGTCATCTTTTTCAGAGATTTTGCAAGCCAGGCTAGCAAAATTTCTAAAATACTTCAGACCAGAGACCAGAGGATGGGCTTAATCGTGTTTCTCAAACTCGGTGTGTGTGGGAGTCACCCGAGAGTCTGGCTTGTTTAAATGCAGGCTGTGCAGCAGTAAGGTCTGGAGTGGCACCTGGATCCTGCCTTGTAGCAAGCTCCCAGGTGATGCCAAAGCTGCTGGTTCCCAGACTATCCTTGGAGTTTAAGGACTTAAACTTTTTATAAAGAGTCTTTAAACAGTAATTATGATTTTGCTAGTGAAAATCAATTCTGCTTTTTACCACACTTGAGTCCTATAAGATTCTTTTATTCTTAGGAGGTTGTACATCTTTTGGGAATTTGTGTAAGAGATCCAGGCAAAAATTATAATTACAGAAGAAATATCTCTAGAAAGACCAGTTCAGTACTATTGCTTAAAATTCACTCCTTTTTCCCTTCTCTCTTCACTCTGCCTACTTTGAACTTCCTGTCCTCCTCTTACTCTCACTGGGGCCATATTTGTTGCTTCGATATTCCCTTGGAATGATGATGCAACAGGGCAGTAATTCTTCCCAGTTTTCCAAGAAACCTTCAGAAACCTTCAGCCCAGTGATCGCTTCATTAGGGAGAAGTTCTCACAGAGCTTGACATGTTTTACTTACAAAACATTTATTAGTTTTCAATTTAGGTTTTTTGAGTGTTGTTTTGTTTTGAAAAACCATAGGTCTGGCCTCTTCTACTCGAGGAGTAGAAACATTATGCCAAGTGAAACAAAACAAACACGCAGGACAAATAGAGTGTGATTTCACTTGCATGAGCTATCAGAATGGGCAGATCATGGAGACAGAAAGTCGAATAGAGTTACCAGGGGCTGGGGAAAGTAGAAATCGGGAGTTACTGTTTAATGGGTGCAGCTTTTCTGCTTTGGATGATGATGAGTAAGTTCTGGAAATAGTGGTGATGCTTGTATAATATTATGAATGTACTTAATGTCACTGAATTGTACATAGTAAAATGGTAAATTCACCCTGGCCGGTGTGGCTCAGTTGGCTGCAGCATCATCCCGTGAACCGAAAGGTCGCAAATTCAATTCCTGGTCAGGACACATGCCTGCGTTGTGGGTTTGGGAGCCAACCAATTGACGTTTCTCTATCTCATTGATGTTTTTCTCTCTCATTCCCTCCCTCCCTTCCCCTCTCTCTAAAAAAATCGATAAGCATGCCCTCAGGTGAGGATATAAAAAAATATTTTTAATGGTAAATTTTATGTTATGTATATTTTACCCCCACTCAGAAAATATTTTAAAGAAGGGCTGGATAAAAACTATTGCATTTTAGTGGTCGTCTGTCTTGACCGCACAAGAGAATCACCTGGGGAACTAAAAATCCTAGTGCCAGGCCATACTCCAGACCCATTAAATCAGAATCTTTGGGGATGAGACCCAGGCTTCTGTAGTTTTACCTCCCCCAGTGGTTCCACTGTACAAGCAGCTTTGAGAGTCACTGCGTGGGTAGCAGTTTGAAACCGCCTCTCCTCACAGCGGTGTCCTGGATCTGTCGGCCAAGTAGGGTTTCTTTACTATCTGAAATTAGTAAAAAATGCTTATATATGTGATGCCATTCCACATTTTGTAAATATTGGGCAGAAAGGATGAGATTAAGAGAATGTAAAGGTAACAAAAAATTGGATGTGTTCTTAAATAGAGCATAGCTTATTCTGAGTAGAGTGAAAAATAAGAGTATATTCAGGAATACTAAGGGAAGGGGATAGGCTCATACACCTCATATTCAGGATACAACTAGACCAGGGGAAAACATTTGCAAATATATGACAAAGAATTAATATCCAGAACAGATTTAATATTTTCTTCAAATTAAGAAAAAGATAATGAGAAAAATAAGCAAAGCATTCTAACCAGTTTGCAAAAGAAAGAACAATCAGTAAACATAAAAAGATTGTCAACCTCATTAGTAATGAAAATTTCTCCCACATTTCATGAGCCAAAAAAAGAAAGCTTGGCGATAATGAGGTGTGAGGGAGGGTGTGGGAGAAACTGAGGACTGCCCTGCACTGTTGGTGTGAGTCCGCTTGGCGCAGTCTTTTTGGAGGACAGTTGGGCAGTATCTTCTAGAATGTCAAGTGCGCGTACCCCTGTTAACCAGCGGTTCCACTCTTATGCTTGAGAAATACATTCTGCACATGTGTACGCACAAGGAAGTATGTACAAGCACTGTAAACTACCCAAATATTTATCAGCAGAATGGTTACATAAAATGGAAAATTCTGTACCTTGGAATACTGGGCAATTATTTTTTAATGAGATTATTCTAGTCGTACCGCTGTGAGAAGATCTCTATGGCGATAAGTTGAGTGGGAAAAGTGAGTTACAGTAAAATGTGTATGATATGGTACCATTTGTGCTCTGGACAGGTGACTGGATTGGGGGAGGGTGGATTGAAAAGAGGACTTTGACTTCATGTTATTTAAATTTTTGTACAAAAGAGTACATCTGGAATAAACTAGCAGAAATTGACCAGTCTGATACTCTTTCAAAGAGAAGGCAGGATTTTAGAGGCAGTTGATTAATGAGAGGAAGACAGTTTGATAGTTTGCTGGATGTGAAGGGAAGGAGCAGAAGTATTGGCTTGAAACAGGAGTCTCTAAATGAGTATCTTCACTGGCTGTCCCTTGCGTTCTCTCAACTTCTCTTTCCTTCCAAAGTTATTCTTTCCATGTTGCTATAGGAATATGTCTTGCAGGACAGTGGGGTAGAGAAGCTGGTGTTTCTGCTGGCACTACTAGGGAATGCGGACATAGGATTGGTGTTTCTAATAAGGAAAGCCGTTTTCATTGGTACAAACAATTCCAAATAGTGAGCAAAAAAATCATTTTGCTTTTGCTCCCTGATGCCCTTTAAATATTTATTTGACTATGGTTGGGTCTGTCAACCTGGAAGTTCATAATTTAAATAAAAATAATGAAGCCACAGCCTGAAAATTCTCCAGTTTTCCTTCTCTGCCACACTCCTGTTTTCCTGTAACTATAGAAAACATCACCTTTCAACACGGTTTGAGTTCAGCTGCCTGCTCTGTACGTTTATTACATGTTCTTTGACCTCTTTGGCTGAGGTGGAGTTGGCAAACATTTTGGTTTGAAAGGCTTTTTCTTGGTAACTGAACCTAGGTGGACATTAGGAGTCTCAAAATCCCTGGACCAGAGTACAGGCAGAACAGAGAGAACGAAAGTAGCGTAGCATTTGGGAACGTATAAAGGATGGCAAAGAATTGACTGAATTTACAAGTGGAAATTGCTAGGAGAGTAAGAATTACTGTCATTTGGGCCATATTAAACTTTTTAGTATTTTAGAAAAACTTTTTTTTTTTTTAACCATGTGGTTTCCACATAATCTTTCCTTTTGACTGCCACTGGCATGAATTTTATATCTTTTTTCTTTACCGAATGTGCCCTGGATGGAGTGGTGGTCTTTGCTGGTTTGCGTGGGCTTACTGACAAAGCTGGGCGCTTGAAGTCCATCTAGAGCCCTGAAGTCAGAATGAGGGCCTGGAAAGCTTGTTGCTGCCCAATTAGAGGACAGACGGAGAGGGTAGGCTTTACCTTTGCTGATCCTGTTGATTGTCTCCCCTGCGGATTAAAGACAAACCTCCTTTAACAAGCACATTGAGTAGCTTGGGTTTCCAAAACTCTCCAGGACCAGTAATTAATCCAACTGGTAATGAGAGCACAGTGCTGAATTCTGGAAAGGAATCATTTAACTCTTTCTCCACCGGACAGCTCATTTCCTTTGTTGATAGTCCCTTTAACCTTAGCATTGTTTACTTGGGGCAGGATAAAGACAGTCTGGTAGAAAGTTGCCCTTTTCACTGAAGTCAGATTATCTCTATGCATTTTTAATATCCTTCATCCCCAAAGTGAACAGACTTGAAAAGTGAACTTTTATATTAGAAGTTGCTTTTTACCTCTTGTTTCCATAGAGGAGAAGTTTTGTACAGTTGATAATCAGTACTTTAAAAAGCTAAGATCTGCCTCTGAATAGGAACTTGTACCAGCAGTTAATTTCACTCTGGTCCTATTTTTTATCTTAATGGGATTTTGGCCTATGGATGTAACCTTCCCTTTGTGTTCCTTCTGTTTCTCCTGCCTTCACATTGGCCTCTAGTCTCTCCTTCCTGTGAGCTTGAAACATTTCCCATCCAGAGATTTCTAGCACACAAAACATGTTTGAGAGATTTCCTAGTTCTCTCTTTTCTCTAATTATGGCTACACTTGAGTTCCATTTTCCGATGATTTCCATTAGTAATCTGCTTGTACACTCTTTTTTTAATGCTCAAAGATACAGCAGAACAAATCACCTGAAGTACCTGTGCATTGAGGTCGGTTGGTAATAGCTGGCTTCCTCGAGGCAAGGAATTGGCCTGGGTGGTTGCTTTGCTCCCTCCTGATTCTAGCATTCTTTATTTCTCGTCGGCAGTCATGTTTACACGGACATCTACCAACTTGTCCTTAGGCCCTCTTCTGCCTTTTTCCACTAACCCTGCCGTGAAAAACTAAGGATCATCTTAGTGCATATCACAGTGGGTTTAGAAACCATTTTCAGAAAGTCGGTTATTTGAATTTGAAAAGATGGCTGATAACTGAAGTAATGATAATAATGAAACTAGAACTGCCATTATTTCAAAGCCACTATGTAGTATTGGCCATCTCTGATCCTCTCAGTGGACCTTGTATATTTGCCATTGTCATTATTCTTTTGCAATTGACAAAATGAAGGTTCAGAGAAAGTTGAGGTTCACAGTTAACTCTTTGAGTCTAGTAGAGCTCGAGTAGAGCAGGATGCCGAGCACTAGGGAACGAGCAGCCGCACTGGAATAGCAGCATGAGCGAGAAGTCCAGCGAGAGGAACGCAGCAAAAGGCGTAGAAGCGGGAATGAGCTCTGCAGTTCGTAAGATAGTGCAGACACTTGTCTAGAGAGGGCCAAGGCTGCCTGGTGGGAATTTGTGGGCACTGGAGGTAGTGGGGGGCCAAATCGTGTGGGGCCAAAGACGTTGGACAGAGGAGTCAAGTTTGGTTAATAGTGAAAGGCCATTTGAAGGGTTTTGAGCATTGGGGCTATGTAACATTTAGGGAACCTACCTGTCCAAGGATGTGTGTGATGAGGAAGAGTGAGGAGTTCCCCAGGAAAGCCAAGTAGAAGGATCCACTAGCCTTGGGCTGTGAAGGTGGGACTGGAGGAGAAGGGATGAATACCACAGGCATCTCACAGAAGAAGAATGGAACTGGCAATGAGTGGCTAGGTGGGTGTTGAAGGAAAAATGTAAAGCTGTCGTTTTGAGCTTGGGTGTCTGGGGAAGGGAGGTGGGGTTCTCCTGGCAAAGACAAAGACATTGAGAAGACAAGTAGTTGGAGAGAGGCTGGTGCTGTGCCCACACTTAAAGGAACCAGTGAGCTCTTGAAACCCAGCCAAAGGCCTGGGGCGAGGAGAGAGCCAAAGCAGGACTGAGGGGCTGAAAAGGTGTCCACAGCCAGGTGCCAGGGTGACCCAGAACTGAGGAGCATGGGAAACTATTGGTGCAAGTGGCCAGGGGGTCAGAAGCCGAGGAAATCATCAGAGGTGGAGAATATATGGGCTCCAAGCAGGATTTGAGCACTCCTGTCAGCCACGTGCTTTCAGCCGCGAGATTCTGGACACTTTAGTCTTTTATTGGTTTAGAGATGTTTGGCCTTCTTATTTCATTATCTCCAGACTCTGCTTAGTGTGGACATAAAGAACTCTCCTCTTGGAGACTGTTACTGGGATGAAAAGGTAGGGGAGACTTATAAAATCTGTGGTATCAGTTAATTTTGTTTTTGCATCTGTGAAAACCATTGTTTTTTTTTTTTTATATGAAGAAATGTAAATATTGTGTGTCAGGGTTTAGCCTTTTCCTTCTCTGAGACTAGAAAAAGACACGCTCCCAGGAAGCCAGGATAAAGGGAAAAATGACTTTGAGATGCACTTTCTTAAAATAACTAAAGGAGTGACCTCATGAGCCAGCTGATAGCCTGGGTTTGCAAATGGATACATTTCTATTAGCCTGCTGCCTGCTGCCGCAGAGCCGAATATACATGGAGAATATTATATCATATCCTGTAGGCAGGAGACTGTCTGGGAGAGGGGGGACTTAGAAAGAGAGGTGAAATGGCAGGCTTGGCACAAGAATTAGCGATGTAAACACTGTCAACCATAGTTTTCTTTATTAGGTAAACATTGCTGATTTGGATTCTTGATTCCCTATTATGTGGCAATTTGTATCATTTTCTGGTAAAATAATATTTAAATAAGGACATTTGATCTTTAAATAGTCTCTTCAGTATAAAAGTGTTGCTGCATTCATCTCTCATTAATACTTTAATATTCCCAGTTCTGGTTTTTTCTTTTTCTATTTTACAACTACAAGCTCATGTCCTTGGGTCTGACCCATTGCTAAAGTCATCCTCTCCTTTTGGTCTTAAGTGGTAGAGACCATGTGAACGTGTCCTTAGCTGGACACCAGGGCTTGTCTCTGGAGCGCTGCATCTCTGGAACGTCCAGGGTATAAGGAAAGCAGAAGGTCTGGGGAGGAAGATCTTTACTTGATAAACTGCTTCTTTTGCCAGAAATCGTGGTCAGCCATTAAAACATTCCCAAGGTGGTTACTGTGCCAGGAGCCAAAGAATGGCAGTGGCCGCTGTTTTACCACCTGTTTGCTCTGGATTCAGTTTGTGGCGTTAGCCTGAACCAAGTCCGTCATGGTTTTAGGGCACACACACTTCACTGTCTCCCTGTGTCACACTCACAGACATTGGCTAGCTCACTCGAAACTTCCTAGAATTTTAGGGCTATTTGCCCTTTTTATTAAGTAAAGCCTAATTATTTTCATACATTTTGTAACCAAGCACCTTACTCAATTTTTTTTTTTTAATCCTCACCCAAGGACATGTTTCCTTTGCTTGATGTGAGAGAGAAACGTCAATTGGTTGTCTTTATGCATCCCAGCCAGGGACCGAACCCACAGCCTAGGCATGTGCCTTGTCCCAGGGATCGAACCAGCAACCTCGGTGCATGGAACAACACTCCAGCCGAGCCACGTGGCCAGGACCGAGTTCTCTTATTTTTATAGTGGTCTTTCAGTTGATTCTCTGGGTTTTCCAGACACACAGTAATTTTATCTCCGCATAATGATGATTTACATGCTGCAGACCTCCTATTGCTCTCTTCTCCAATTGCCCTGGTTACTACCTCCAGAACAAGGTTGAGACACAGTGACTTTGTTGGACACCTTAAATGCGTGGAAGCTGTAGAAGGGAGATAAACTATAGGGTCAGTAGTGTCTTAGGAAGCAGAAAGCAAATTTGGAGGCAAGTATTCTTGATCTTATAGGAACAAGTCTATGAGGTACAGCTTAAGGTTTACTTTACCAACATATGTATAATGCTCACTCAGTCACTCGTGGAGCTGTAGTAATGTGTGGAAAACAGTGGGCTCATCAGTCACATTTTGGAACTCTCTGGGCCCTCCAGGAATATATATATTCCATGATAGCCATAGAATTTGGTGGAAGACACAAACACATCCTAGATATTTTCAAGACTATTGCTGACCACACTCTTGTCTTTCAGGCCCAGCTTCGGGCATTTATTCCAGAGATGCTCAAGTACTCCACAGGTCGGGGGAAACCAGGCTGGGGCAAAGAAAGCTGCAAGCCCATCTGGTGGCCTGAAGATATCCCGTGGGCAAATGTCCGAAGCGATGTCCGCACAGAAGAGCAAAAGCAGAGGGTGAGTGTTCCTCTGGCCTGAGGTGCCTGTTGCTTTTCCATTCTGAATCAGCCCCCTTTATTTCTGTCTTTCCAGTTGTGCTAAGAAATCTAGAAACAGTTGTGTCATAGTCAAACCTGTCCCCCAAAAGAAGCTTGATATTCTCAGATTGATGGCCTTTTCCATTCATCACTCCATCGCTGTAAAGACTTGGGATGAGTCGTGGTCTGACACTTCTCTCTCCATGGTTGCCTTCTGGAGCACTTTTAATTTTATGAGGTGCTTGGAAAAACTGGAGAAACTCACAGTCAAATTAGTAATCACTTTGAAAACCTAAAAATATCTTTATTTCTGGTTAGGAAAAATCACTGCTGAAAATATATCTTATTTTTCGGACTATAAGACGCACCCCTCCCCACCCCCCCAATTTGGGAGGAAAGTGGGGGTGTGTCTTATAGTCCTAATGTAGCTTACGCTTACATTGGTGAAATGTTATTTATGTTATTAAATATTTTACCACATTTTTTGCTTCAAAAGTTTTTTTCCTATTTTCCTTTAAAACCTAGGTGCATCTTATGGTCTGAAAAATACGGTAAACATGGAATTAGATATAAAGTTGGCCAAGTCGGCAGATAGAAAAGAAGAAAGACTGAACTAGATCATCCATTTTTCTGAATATTTGTTTTCAGTTAGCTTGGAAATTTATTGAGAATTTTAATTTAAAAATCTTGAGAAAAGATTTCAGAACAGTTAAAAGTTAAAAGTTGTCCTCAGACCCTGGCTGGATAGCTCAGTAGGTTAGAACATCATCCTGATACACCAGGGTTGCAGGTTCGATGCCCAGTCAGGCCCCGTACAAGAGTCAACCAATGAAGGCATGGATGGGTGGAGCAACAAATTGATGTTTCTCTCTCTTAAAATCAGTAAACTTAAAAATATTAATAAGAGTTGGTCTCAGGTTAAAATAAAGTATTTAAATCCAAAACAGGGGAATTGTTGATACTGGGTTGGCCAAAAAGTTTGTATTTTTCCATGAGATGGCTGTAGTAGCGCTTGGAGGTGTTTAACTTCATTCGAAACAATTTTGTTAGATTGTATTGTGACAGCTGTCATATCAGCATGCACTTAAAAATAAAAACATTAAAATTGGTGAATTTTTGTGTAGCCATTTTAATATTGAAGATGGAAGAAAATATGCAACATTTTCCACATATTATGCTTTTATTATTTCAAGAAAGATAAAAACACAACTGAAATGCCAAAAAAGATTTGTGCTGTGTATGGAGGAGGTGCTGTGACTGATCAAATGTGTCAAAAATGGTTTGCAAAGTTCGCGCTGGAGGTTTCTCACTGGACGATGCTCCGTGGTCGAGTAGACCAGATGAAGTTGATAGCAATCAAATAGAGACATTAATTGAGAACAATCAACATTATACCACTCAGGAGATAGCTGACATACTCAAAATATCCAAATCAGTAAAGTTATTGGTGAACATGAAAACTGTGTCTTTTATTTTACAGAAGAAAACTAAATGGACTTTTTAGCCAACCCAACGCTTGGTACTGAGTTTCTTTGTGCCAGAATCAGTCTTTCAGAAATAATCCTAAGATTCACTCTGTGTGAGGTTTGGTTTGTTTCGATACATGATCAACTGCTTATTCCATAGTGGGACTGAATAACCAACATTCTTTGTGACTTAAAGTGCTTTTCTGGTCTTTTGGTGACAGGTTTCATGGACCCAAGCACTACGGACCATAGTTAAAAACTGTTATAAACAGCATGGGCGGGAGGACCTTTTGTACGCTTTTGAGGATCAGCAAACGCAAACACAGGCCACAACCACGCACAGTATAGCCCACCTTGTACCGTCACAGACCGTAGTCCAGACCTTTAGTAACCCTGACGGCACTGTCTCACTTATCCAGGTGAGTAGACCTCGTGGTTACCAGAGTGTGGTTTCTGAGGTAGGTGAGTGGGCACCTCACCTCAGCGTGGAGAATGTTTTCTTTATGCAGATTATATGACCTTATATAGTTCCCCAAGATCTTCCTACCTAAAATTGATTTTTAAGTAATATTTTAATTATTTTTTAAATATTGCTAAAACATTGCCAAATACAGAGCTATCAATAGCTTTTCTGGACATTTCCAAAATAACAGTATAAATATGTTTTTTTAAACATAACCATTCCACTTTGTCAACGACCAGGCTATATTCCTTCAGTATTACCTCTTCTGAGGTAAAACAAGATTTCTTAGCAGATAGGGAACCTCTAAAATTCAACTTGAAATGAGAATGAAAAGTTGGTGACTGACACTGGCAGTGGGTGGTAAAGTGTGATAGCTTCTAATACTGACTTAGTTGGTTGAAGTAAAACTCTGAAACTCATGTGCCTGAGATACGACTTTATCACTCATTTCACATTACAAAGCATATTACTCATGATTTGTGCTAAATTTGGGACTAAATGAATCTTAACCTCTGAGTAAAGGAGAAGGAGAAGGATTCATCCACTGACACTTCATCGCCATCCGTATATTTCTTTAGGTTGGTACAGGGGCAACGGTAGCCACATTGGCTGATGCTTCAGAACTGCCCACCACAGTCACGGTTGCCCAAGTGAATTACTCTGCTGTGGCAGATGGAGAGGTAAGAAAGAGGATTCTGTCTGCATCTGCTTAAGTGCTTGAATGTATAGTTGAGGGGGGAGTGAGGGTCTAGAGGTGAAGAGATTGTAAGTAGCCTACACATTGTAGCATTATTTTATTTACACAGTTTACAAAGCATATTTTATCTCATGTTTATTAACTGTAGCAGGTGAAATTCATGGATCTTTATGATTTAGACCTAACTGTTAGGAATTTACAATTTTACATTTGCAATATATCATTTTGTATAATGTACTATAAAAAGGGATTATCCATTTGATACTTTTATGCTGTGAATCCCAAAGAATTTAATCTTGGGACTTTATGGAAAAAAATTAGATCATTAAAAGTAGAGCCGACTTAAAAAGCATTCTTTGAAGGGATAAATATATTTGTAAATCAGTAGATATAATCTATTACATTTTAAACATGAATTTCAAAAGGCTTCACAAGAAAATCCTTCCCTACCAAAATCGAGGTAATCGTGGGGTGTTAACCTCTATGGAGTACTTGGTAAACTAGGTACTCAACCCTATGAAGCACAGGCTCTCCTGCCACCTTTACTTCATAGATGAGAAAGCTGAGACACAGAGAGTTTAGGAGACGTGCCCAGAGTCCCAGGGTAAGTGTTAAAACTGGGTAACGCGTTGTCCAGGGTCTGAGCTCTGAGCCATCAGTGAGGTTTAGAAAGGGTTCATTAAGTCACTGGGGGCTTTTTCCCTAGAGCATGCTGTATTCCTGCAGTTTGAAAAATAGCCAAAATAGCCAACACGTGTCAAAGAGAAGTGTCGGAAATAAAACTAAAATTATCTCAGTCTTGTTCAAAACCACGGAGCATCTGTACTTAGAACAGCCCAGAGTTACTTTTGTTTGTGTATTTCAAGAAGGGGAGAGACCTGGTGAAGGGCTAGTGGCTAGTGCGATGAGGAGAAACACAGCTGAGCTCCTCAGTCAGCCAGCACTTACTGAGCCCCTGGCACAATGCAACCGATGTGTTGACTTACACAGGAATCCTGCGTCAAAGGAGCCTCTGTCTGGTGGGGGTGAGAAATGGCCGCATAGATGAACTGTGGTCCCGGCTATAAGTGACGCTGCAGAGTGGCCTCTGCTTTCAGGAGAGAATGTTAACAGCTAGGGAATCTGGGAAGGTTTGGGGCAGGAACTAGCTCTGGTTTTTCAGTGTAGAGAGGGAAAGGACAACAGGATATCTACGTTCATAAATCTGTAAACATTATGAAGGAGTCTGAATCAGCTACAGGGGAAATTCATCAGTTCCCAAACACTAAAACTGAAGGACACTCCTTGACGTGTGAAAGAGGTAGAGGAGGACAGCTGAGGGGGAGGGATCGAGCACAGAGGAAAAAGGACTCATGGACTTGAGCAAGTGTGGTGATTGTGGAGGGGAGGGGAGGATAAGGGGACTAACTGGTGATGGGAAAAAATAGAATTTAAATAAATAAGCAAATAAGTAAATGTAAAAAAAAAAAAAAGAGGTGGAGAAGACCTCGGTGAGTACATTTATAAGATTTGTTACTTTTTGACTTGGTCAAAGTTAACAGATTGTATCTCCCTACTGAATGTTTCATGGTACTTTTTAAAGAAAGTAACTTTGTGTTTCTTACATACTTCTCTAGAATCTAATTCTTTAAAACCCACTTTACTAAATAACTTCGCATATTCAAAGGTAGTTAATGTATTCAAAAGTTCATGGAAAATATGATACCCAAAATCAGTCAAATTAAAAAAAATTCTAACTTCCCACACTTCCATTAAAACAAAAAAGATGTGAAGAGAAGCATAGATTTATCTCAGAAAGATACAGAACATTTTAGATTTCGTAGTATAATTCTATTTGCCTTCTGGTTTCTCTTAGATGTTGACATGGTTGTTAGCATTTTAGTTTTGAGCCATAAGAACTGTAATTAGTTAAAACATCTCACTGACTTGAGGCAAATAAGACCACACCGAGCCGATGAAACATGACATCAGGTGACTCAGTAAAAACGTGTACTGCCTTGTATTTAGCATCTTTTCTCCCAAAAAACGGAAGTACTTTACAAAAGTAAATGATACCCATACTTTTAGAGGCTGCAAGGTCGTGTCATTACACGGCCTTGCCGGCGAGAACGTGTACCCTTAGAGCACGCTGCCCGTGGTGTCAGGTCAGTTCCGCATGGTCACACTTGGCCCCAACGGAGGGGTTGTTTGGGGGCTTGTCTCTTCTGGTGAAATATGGTCTCCCAAATCCAAACAACAGTCCCTAACCCTAGGCAGCCTAAAACTAACTAAGGACACAGAACAAGGTACGTAGGCCTTTCAAAGTAAACAAAGAATTTCAAAATAATATGAAATAAACTATGTATGTTGATTTCAAAATATTTATACACTTTCAGTTTTGATGGCATATTTATAAATACAAATGAATTTGAGAATTTATTCTGTTGTATGATTAAGACGTATTGGTGGTTTAATCGCATTAAGTGTCAGAAAATTCTGTTAGAAGGAAAAACCAAAGTTTTTGGTTGAAGTGTCTGTTAGAAGGAAAAACATTAGAGACATGAATTTTAAACTGAACTGTTAACACATGTAACAGATTTGAAGTAGCACAACTTATTGTAGGTGGGTTTTTTAATGAATATCAATTTATCTGAAATACAAGTAGGCTAAAAAACAAGTAGTTAAATATTAATAAAGGACTGTGTTCCTCGTGTATCCATTCAGCACACACTTTCTTTGCCAGGCACTATAGATGCAGAAAAATAAAGACTGCCCTTGCTCTTCAGGAGCACACAGGTGGATAGTAGAGAAAAACACACCACAGGACAACGGCAGCGGATAAGGATCCTGTAGAAGCAAGCCCAGGGGGCTGTGGGACATGAAGGAGAGGCACTGAACCTTGGGCGGCAGGGGAGTGGTGTCATCTGGGCGCCTTCGGTCTCCCCTGAGCTCAGCCACTAGAAGGATGGACAGGAAGAAAGGCTGGAAGGCTGGGAGTTGTATTCCTATCAAAGGGGCGGCACGTGCGGTGCATCCCATTGTGAAAGTGTGGCAGAGCCGCACGCCGGCAGTCCCACCACAGCTACAGGGGGGATGAGAGTGGCCACAGTTTACAGGCCCTCACTGTAGTTGGTCTCTTTCAGAAAAGCATAGACGCTAACTATACATCTTCTGAATAGCTTTTCCTCCTAGGGCTTGTGGCTCTTCTCTGGGACATGGTGACATCCAGGAGTAGATAACCGCACAGATGGAAAGGGGGAGCCACAGGAGCCCAAGCAAATACAACCAAAGCACTGAAACTCAAAAATAGGAATTCCAAAGAAGTGTTAATACCTAAGCTGATTTATCACCTGCCATTTTTTTTTTAACAGAAACCTCTTTGTCTGATTCTTTTCCTACTTCCTTTCCACCCTTTACCAACAACCATTAATCTTTCATGACTATAATTTAACTTCCTTAAAGTATACTGTATATGGCAACATTTTAATGCCATTTTCACTACATATATAGTTGTAACTAAATGTCTGTATCTTAGGCCCTGACTGGGGGTAGCTCAGTTGGTTAGAGCATTGTCCCAATATGCCAAGGTTGTGGGGGATTCGATCCCCAGGCAGGGCACAAACAAGAAGGAACCAATGAACACATCAATAAGTGGAACAATAAATAGATGCTTCTCTTTCTTGAGTGCTCTCTCTCTAAAATCAATAAATATTTTTAAAAATTAAATGTCTATGTATTAAGTTGCTGCCATTGGAGTATAAAGTACTTGGGAGAGCTGCCCCGGGCCAGCTCAGTAGTGGGATGGGCAAAAATATCAAGGGACAGCTCTAGAAAGAGGAAGACTGTTAACGGCAAAAGATGACAGGGCTGGCCAGCTTGCGCTGGTGTTTTGAGTGGAATCACTGGGCATCTACAAATTGGTGATGTAACCTGCCCGTAAAGTGGCATTGTTTGAGTTCCTGAGTGGGCAACTTTGCAGCTCCAAGGGAAGGAAATAGGATGTCTCTGCCTCTTGGGGTTGAGCCCTGAAGGCTTGCTGACACAATCCACGCCTGTGAGAGCCCAGGGCCACTACTAAGGTAGCTCACAGGCATCTCACCCTCTGGGAGGCTTTCAACAAACATTCCGAGAAGCAGTGTCATGATCTGAGTATGGTGATAGGACCAAAGCAGGATGCATTTTAAATATCTGCCTCTCCCAGAGATTGTGGCACTTTCTTTGGGACACAGGAACATGTGGGCACAAGTTAACCATTTACCGGGCCCCAGAGATGTGAAGTGGGGACAGCAGGAGTTCCAATAAGCACAGCTAACGTCCCAAGGACTCGAGTCCATAGAAATATTTTACCTGAGCCAATTGATTTATCACCTCCCATATTTTGAAATAGAAATTGCTTTCCCTGCCCTGCTACTTTTTGTCTCCGAAGGAGAATAATCGACCAGTGATTGTTGAGCAAAATGGCCTGAAGTAGTAGGATTTGGACATCCAGAACTGAGAAGCCTCTAAATGCAAAATATTGTACTGAAGTCACTGGTCCTCAACCAGGAGCACCCCCCCCCCCCTCAAGAGGATATTTGGCAGTGTCCGAAGATATTTTTGATTGTCGTGACGGGGCAATCT
This sequence comes from Desmodus rotundus, assembly GCF_022682495.2. NCBI lineage: Eukaryota > Metazoa > Chordata > Mammalia > Chiroptera > Phyllostomidae > Desmodus > Desmodus rotundus. The sequence goes on from NC_071392.1 coordinate 75,789,844, forward strand.
TGGACTGTCATCTAGCGGGCAGAAGCTGGGGGTGCTGCTGCTAAACATCTGCAGTGCCTAGGACAGCCTCCTGCAACAGAGGGCTGTCTGCTCCACGTGCTGCTAGAGCACTGTTGAGAAACCTGTGCTACATCTAGCACAGCTCAGCTCTGGGCTGCTGTCGCCAGACAGCGCGTTTTGTTTCTTCACATTCTGACTCCTCGCGAAAAGGAAAACAGATTTTGCTACATTAAACTACTTAACTGAATTTGGCAGTTTCCACCAAAAAGAAAAATACAGAACCACTTTGATATACAACTTCACCTCTAGGAATTTACTCTGTAAATACACTCATATAAAATATACAGAGTAGTATTTGTGGCTATTCACCACAGTACTGTTTATAATAGCAAAAGACTGGGAACTACCTTAATGCCCATTAAAAGATGGCTGGTTAAATAAATCATGATGTATCTATATAATACAAGGCTGTTCAGCCGTTACTATGAATCCTGAATGAATGAAGTAGTCTTACGTGTTCCCCAATGGAATCGTTTAAAAGGCGTATTATTTGTGAAAAAAACAAAGCAAGGTACAAGAGGATATGTAGAATATCCTGCCATTTTTCTTTTCTAAAAGAAAGGAGTAGAAAGGGGGAAGTAGGAATGCGTGAATGTAAATATGCTTGTACTTTACGTAGAGAGAAAAAATAGGTAACAGTAGGGGCCTTTGGGCAAAGGGTTAGAGTATTGGCATAATATTCCCTTTGGTACAGTTTGAATTTTTTTTTAATTACATTTATGGTCTAAACGAAAATTATTGAATAGGTAACAAATTGATAAGGCTCAGCTATTTCAAAAATCATTTAAAAGTATACAGTGGAAAATCTTGCTTTCTGTCTCCTACTTAAGCTATTCCCACAGCCCCATGCGCCCCACCCCACCTCAACTCACAAACTAAGGAAAATATTTTCAATGGTTTCTTCCAGAATTTCTTTATGCAAATACAGACAAGTTCAAATATATATTGTAACTCCCCCCTTCACACAAAAGATAGCATACTTAATCCCTGTTCTGTACGTTGTCAGCCATGTTAATTTAAAAGTGTATATATTTGGCTGAGCACATAGCAATTTATTTTAAAAAATGACTTAAACTTCATAATCTTTTTTTGACTTTGATTCTTTACCATCCTGTCCTCTCTGCTTCAGGTGGAACAAAATTGGGCCACGTTACAAGGAGGTGAGATGACCATCCAGACGACGCAAGCGTCCGAGGCCACCCAGGCAGTGGCGTCACTGGCAGAGGCTGCAGTGGCAGCTTCTCAGGAGATGCAGCAGGGAGCTACAGTCACCATGGCACTCAACAGGTGGAGGCAGGGGTGGGGAGAATAAGTGAGGATGGCGGACTGTCCTCCATACCGGTTGTAGAGAGATGTTGTGCCTCAGTTTGTCACAGTTGGCAGTTGGAGCTTAGTACTCTTAGCGCATAGGATATTGTAAGTTGACTTCTCATTGGCTCTCATCCACCCCATTCCCACCCCACCCCACCACTCCCCAGCAACCAATCCAGCTTTTCTGACTTCTAGCTCAAGCCTGCTGGTCCAGGGACAGGCACCGGTCCCTTTTGCCTTATCCCATTCTGTGCCTATTAATAGACCAAGAGCAGCAAGGTTTGAGTACTTTGTTTTTTTCAAAGCATCTAAAGGATATAATTAATAACAAATCAAGATGCTTCGGGATTGATTTTCCTTTTACCCTACAAAAGAGACTGGTTTTTGTTAGGGGTATTAATCCATGTTTTAGCTGGTTGAAAGCTGATTTTACTGACTTTTCAGGAAATGTGTTTTCCTTGCTTATCAGTGACTTAAAATAAGTTTGTTGCTGGGGAAAATAATTGATTTTTTTCTTTAGATATGTTTAGGAAGGGTGCTACAGAATGGGATGCCGCCAGTAACGGGTAGTTTCCGAAACGAAATTGTCTTGTTCCCTGCTTGGTTCCTTCTACTGGTTGTTAACATTCCATGTCACTCTTTTTATTCATTGCTGGACTCAGGCATTTTAACTAATAGTTAAGAGTGTGGGTCTTGAAGCCAGACTACCTGGGTTTGAACCCTCGCTCTGTTTGAGATGGGGTAACCGACTTGAACCCAGTGCCCGGGCTTTCCTCTTCGGTCAGATGGGGTAATACCAGTGCCTACCTTATAGGACGCTGTGAGAACTGGACGTCAGTGCGTGTAAGGCCCTGAGATCAGCTCCTGGCATGTGGTAGCACGGCCACCACCTGTACAGCAGCTGTAGTCACTGAACTCTTGCAACGTCCCGGCGCTCTGCTAGGTCAGGCTGTAGGTGAAGAGTGCTCTCACATACAATGTCAGCCCTCAGTGAAGCCGTACTATTGGGAAGACTGATTTAAGTAAAACAATATTACCCTATTTTTCGGACTATAAGACGCACCCCCTCCCAAATTTGGGAGGAAATGGGGGTGCGTCTTATAGTCCGAATGTAGCTTACCTGGTGCGGGGGCGGGCAGGGGGGCGGTGGAGTGGGGTCACAGGAGGCAGGAGCAGGACCACATTTTTTGCTTCAAATTTTTTTTTCCTATTTTCCTCCTCTACAACCTAGGCGCGTCTTATAGTCCGGTGCATCATATAATCCGAAAAATACAGTACTTAAATAGTGAGCGGTGTTACTCGGAGTGTAATTCACTCTTGAATTGTGAACATCATAGGAATTCAGAGCGGGGGGATCCCTCCTCCAAAATATAAAAATCAGCTGAAGTTCAGATTGGTTGTGAGAGAGACTTGATAGGCTTATGTTCAAATGCTTTCCAGGAGGCTGGACAGTGAGGTGGCTGAGGAAGGTTAGGAGTCCCATCGATTCAGGTCTGAATCCCAGCTCTGCCACTTACTAGCCATTTGATCTAGAGAAATTTAACTCCTGAGTTTTGTTTGGTCTCCTCGTAGTTACAATAAGAATGATTTCATTGCATAGAACCAAGAAGATTTGATGAGCTCATGTATATAAAACTCTCAGCAAAGTGTTCAGGCTGTAATTAGCACTTCAGGACTGATTTAAAGGAAGTGTGGCCAGGACTTGGAGGTTGATTAGGTACAGAAAACTGTAACACACACCCACTTGTCCTTGCAGAGTTGCCCGTGGTCTGTGAGTGACCTGGAATTGAAACTTTTTTCTTAGCCCACTGAACCAATGTGCTTTTCAGTAACACGAAAGTCTTGTTTTCTTCCTCACACTTGGCCCAATCGCACTCTTTCCTTTGAGAGACGATGCACAGATAAACTTCCGGAAAGCCATGGCTGGAGTGAGAACCTCCCCCTCTGTAGCCCAGTAACTCCTTCCTGTAGCATGGGGCCTAACTGGCCACCAGTAAAGACCAGCAAAACTTGATTTCATTGGGCCAGCGCTTTGGATATTCCAGTGAAGTGTGAGTATCCTGGGAGCCCTGTACAGTGTGGAAAATATGAGGCGCATTCTGGCTCCCTTCAGTGCAAGGACCAGGGCTTATTTCTAAAGGCAGTGAGGGTAATGGTTTCCCCTGAGGGCTTGTTAGCCAACTCAGATGCAGCTGAGGTGGCTGGAGTGTTTACTCTAAAGGAAGGAGAATGTGGTTCAGTGTGGCATGTAGGAGGAGTAGGGAGATGTTGAAATCTCTTTGCAATCAAGTAGCTCAACGCCCCTGTGAGCGCTGGGGATGGTGTGTTGCAGCCTTCGCTGGGAGTGAAGAAACGGAAGACTAGACTATAGCAGGCTGTTAGGGGAACACCAGGGGCTTTCTGATTCTAAGAGAGGTAACTCACTGTCTAATAGCAGGAGGATTAGACTTAAGACACAAGCCTCGGTGTTTGCTTCTGTGTGGGATGAGACGAATTCCCAGCCTCCACAGAGTTTGTTGCTGGAAGTCATCTTACTGAAAAATACACTAAGAAATCCGGTCTTTGTTCCTATGGTAACAAAGTGATTTCATAGAGCTGCTCCCTTCCAACCTGTGTTTCAGGGGCAGATGGGACAAGCATGGCTCTCTAATAATCACCTGCACCTCTGCTGCACTGTAAACAGCAGATGTGGGCGCAGAGTGAGAAGAGAGGCGAGCTACATGGAGTGACAGGTGGGAAGAAGGCAGAAGGGCGCCTTCATGTATTAGATGTGCAAAGGAGATCAGGACAGATGCAGGACAGACCTGTTTTTCAACCATGATGTTAAAAGAGTTTTGTATAGCAAGTCAGAACAAGGACCCTGGGCTCAGACAGCCTTTAGCCCACCCTGGCGTTATAATAAGCCAGAGAGGCTGTGGAGAAATTTTCATTAAAATACCTGGAAACTAGTTGAATTTTAATTCTTTTCAAAATAGCCCTGGCCAGTGTGGCTCAGTTGGTTGGAGCGTCATCCTGTAAACCAAATTGTGGCAGGTTTGGTTCCTGGTCGGGGCATATACCCTGGTTGCAGGTTCGGTCCCCGGTGAAGGCACGTACAAGAAGGCAACCGGTCTATGTTTCTCCCTCTTCCTTCTCTTCCATCCTCTCTCTCTAAAGGCAATAAAAAAAATAATTACTATTTTCCAAATACATAATAAATCAGCACTTTTAGGGAGGAAATGGAGAGAAAATCAAAGTAAACAAGTAAAGAACAGATCATCACAGCTCCAAAAAGAAAAAGAAGAAGGAAAAGTAGAGCTATTCAGCCTGAACAACCAGAGAGGAAAGGAAGAGGAACCATTGGGCTGTTGCGATTAATAGTGATTAATAGTGAAACTTAAAATTAATAGTGATTAATTTAAAATTAATCACTATTAATTTTAAGTTTCAGTTTGTTGGGTAAGCTGTCCTAGACTTATATTCCCTATTACACAGGTCATTCTGCAAAGTCCGTACAATCCTTGCAGATAGAGACACACGAGAAACATTTGACGACTGGCTCTGCAGTTGCCCTGCTGGAAATCTGCCGTGTTGTTGACACAGAGGCAGTTTTTGCTGGGCCTGCTGTGTGCGGTGCTGCGGCTCGGCGCTGTGGGGAGCGTATGCTCAAGCTGATTCCTCTTCCCAAGGAATTTAGAGTTGCTGTTCTTTCGGTGTGGAGAAACTACTTAAAAGAGAACCGAGTCGTATTTTCAAAGAAAAAAATTACTATTTATTTAAATGGACATAGTATTGAATTAAAATTAGAGATATTATTAAAACAAAATGTAGCTTTAATATATGGACTGCTATTTATTTGCCAGTAAAATGGGATGGGCAGCCCGGATCAGACACCCTCCCTGGAAGTGGAGGGCAGGGACTGTGCGGCGGCTGCTTTGTCCTGTGGATAAGGTTGGACACTTGCAAATGGGAAGTTGAAAAAAAGTTCTCATTTGTAGCTGGTTGGGAGATGACTTTTGTCAAAGTTGTGATGTAGTAGCTTAAGGACATATTACTCCCTGTTCACCTTTTAAGTGAAGGTAATCTTTTTCTAGTGCTGTAGTTTGATCATTTTTTATGAAGTCCAGTGTAAGTGTTCAAAATGGATTTGGAACCGGGCCTGCTGACCACGGGAGTCACCACTGTCTTTGTGCCCCGAGTAAAACACCCACCCACCGCTGCTTTGCCTCTGGCTCCTGACGGGAGGAGAAAACTAACCTCGCCAACCTGTCATCCCCACCGTACCCCTCTTCCCTGGCATCCGGATTGCTCGGGTGCTTGGTCGTTCACACCTTTTCTTTCACGTTAACTTTTTTTTTGAGAACACGTTCATTAAAGCTGGGGGAAGTGAAACAAGGAAGGACTTTAGATAGAAGCAGCAATAGGAGAGCCTAGGCAGGGCTGCTTTGGCCTAGTGAGAAGTAAAAGTCAGTGACAGACGCGAGCCAAGACGGGCCGTTGTTGGCTTACTGAAGCAGCAGAGAAAAGGGGGCCTTGCAGGCAGGTTCAGGGGGTAAGCCCGGGACAGGCTGCCGCTGCCCACTGCTCCCCTGGCTGCAAGTCTCGTGGGACCCTTAGAGTTTAGGAGAGAAAGTGAAGGTGCATACCTGTTGGGGAAGAAGGGCTCCTGTGCGTGCTCCTGAGAGGGAGAGCATGCCTACGTTAACGTATTTTAGGAAGGTATTAAAGAAAATGACTTTAAATATTTAAAGCCAAATAAATAAATATTCTGGCAAAATAAAATAGGTGTAATTGGCTACAGGTAGACATTCGTGTCAGGTCTTGGGTAGCGCCCTCCCCATCATTGCCTGTGCACTTCCACGCGAACAGCGTGCGTCCAGGGTGCACAAGGGTGGCAGGGCGTTGCCTCTGATGGTCGTGAAACGGGAGCATTGTAACATACGATTGAACACTGGGCAGGGAGCAGCGGCTGAGGTACCCTGTGAACAAAGGTCCTATTTCCATACAGACAGTTCTTATCTGCAGCTACCTTCTTCACGGTACCACAGAGCTGCAGCTTCTTCCAGGGAATATACTTTTCTGCTTTCCCTGAGGCTCAGGCCAGAGTGCTAATAATGTAAAATTGGATGGTAGTATTATTTGACACAAGTTTTTTAGAAAAATATTAAAAATTAAGGATCTAGATACTAAATAATCATTTTTTTTAATCCTCACCCAAGAACATTTTCCTTTTCATTGCTCTCCGAGAAAGAGGAAGGAGGCAGAGAGAAACATTGATGTGAAAGAGAAACATTAATTGGTTGCCTCCTGTACGTGCCCTGACCGGGGATCAAACCCACAACCTTTTGGTGTACGGGGTGACACTAACCAACTGAGCCACCCAGCCAAGGCGTACTACTTCATTGTACTATCTCTGATGTTTATGAAGCACTTTGAAATTAAAATCTACCATGTAAAGTGTGGAGTAGTCTTAGTAGCAACTCCAGACCATGGCTCCCCTTGGGCTCTAAATCCATGTAAAAGTTGCCATAGCTAAAGGACTTCAAAAGGTCAATTTCAGGACTTTTGCATTTAATTTATTATTTTGAATAAATATCAAAAACTGTTTACATGGGGTCAGTGTTAGGTGAAAAAAAAACAGACTGTGAAACTGGATGTGTGGTATGATTCTGGTTACTATCTGTTTAAAGTTGTGTTTAAGTGAAGGAAAGCCCTGGCTAGTGTCTCAGATGGTTTGGGTGTCATCCTGTACAACAAGTGGGTGTGGGTTCGATCCCCGGTCAGGGCACATACGTGGGTTGCAGGTTTAATTCCCCAGTCGGAGCAAATATGGGAGGCAAGCAATCGGTGTTTCTGACACCAGTGTCTGCCTGCCTGCCTGCCTGCCTGTCTCGTTCTCTCTCTCTCACATCTCTCTCTCTCTCTCTCTCTCATTTCTCCATCTCTTCCTCTCTCACACTAAAATCAGTAAAAAAATGTCCTCTGGTGAAGATTAAAACAAAATCTCAAAAGATGAAAAGGAAACACTGTTATCTCTGTATAGTTTTAATTTTTTTGTACCTAATGAAACTTACAAGTTTCCTACATGCATTTTATTATTAGAGAAAAATAACATTTTTAAATGCAAAGACATAAAAATTTAAAAAGCAACTCAAGTTAGTAAGAAGGGCAGAATTTTCTTTTTAATGAGACTTTTCCATTCATTGGGTTTCTTTTACTGTTTCTTAGAACCCTTAAAAGTGACCAAGAAGTCTTCCCCAGGGGGATGATGATGGCAGAGGCTTTACTTGTCTGATGACTTTCTTAGACAAAAGTGACAGCACTGAGTTTCGCACATGTTGCTCTGCCCACAGTCATGACTTGTTTACGCTAAGCAGTCCACTCCCCCCGCCCACCCCCACCTACAGCTCAGGAGGCGGCTGCCCAGTTAGGGCAAAGTCTGCCCCTTCAGAGCGAAGCTGAATCAACTGGATTATTTGGTGTCAAGCCCAGGACTGTGTCCACCTCTGCTAAACGAAGTGACACCAACCCCTCCTTTGATACGCCCACTTTCCGTGCTTCCTCAGTAACTGAGAAGTGTGGCACCTGAGACTTTCCCAGGAGACGACCTGCTGAATTTGGGTTTTTTCCCTTCACATTTTAACAGCTCTGAAATTTGGGTAGTAAATTATCTTACAATTACAATTGTCAGGAATTTCTCTTTTCTTCCTTAGTGACACATAAAATCACACATTTTATAGTTTGTAGCATCATAAAATCAATATAAATTGGCCATCGCGCATAGACTGAAAGCATATAGTAAGGAAAAGAAAGCAAAGTGGGACACAAACCGCTGGAGTACTGCTCACTAGACGCGTGGTTAATGTCTCTGTATTCTACAGTGTTTGCTTTGCAGCGAAGGGAGCTGTATTATTTTTATTGTCTCTAGAGTCGAAGAGTTTGGACTTAGTGATATTTTAAATTTTAAGTCTTAGTTTAGCGCTGCCTGCATGTACAGTGAGGCAGAGGGAAGAGTTGGACTTCGCAAAGTAGTAGTCAGCCACTACTTTGTATTTGAAATCTTGGATATAAACCAAATTATTATTTAATATTAATTGAATAGCAAATCCAGGTTGCTGACTCCTCATATTATCCCTCACCCTTGCCTGTAAATGGGCAGTTGCCGGGGGCCTGCCTTGTGTTACTGGAAAGAGAGAAGTAAGAAAGGACACCTTGCCTTGGCAGCAGGCTCTAGGCTCACGAGCACTCGATTATTGATCTTGATAAAGAGGAGACTTTTCTGTCCTCACACACCCATTTTCTAGGTTTAAAAAACTCTCGTAGCTTCATAAATAGGGAAGGCTTGGGATTTCTCTGGCCCTTCTTATTACCATTTAAACATTAGTCTGGCTCTCTCAGTGGCGCTGGGATCCTGTGTTTACTGGTGGACTCGTGACCACGGGGTCCATGGAGAGACCCCGGGAGGGGTCGTCGGGATGGCTTCTCTCGCTGCAGTGCTGTCTGTATTCAACCTGCACGTTCCCCTCTCTCCTTTCTGTACCTGCAGTGAAGCTGCCGCCCATGCTGTCGCCACACTGGCCGAAGCCACCTTGCAAGGAGGGGGACAGATCGTCCTGTCTGGGGAAACCGCAGCAGCTGTTGGAGCACTTACTGGAGTCCAAGATGCTAATGGTAAGAGAGCATAAATATTTTATTGAACTTCTTCCTCGTTTCCACTTAAACCTTCCTGAGTTGTTCTTTAGTGGTAGGCAGTTGATGCCTCAGGAAAGTCCAGGAGCCTCTGATTTCCTTTCACTAGTGGGAGACTTGAGGCTTCCTGGAGCAGGGAAATGCCATGGTAATGGTTACCTAACTGAATCACTTATTGGAAAAGTGACTGCTTTGCTATGACAGGCCTTGCTGAGAGAGACTTTAAAATCTCCTGGGGGAACATTTCGCCCTTACTCTCTGTCGGTGCCTCTTACTGTGTGTAGCAGAGACTCCCGTGGCAGGCACTTCTTGGCTGGGTGGCGTGTTCTGACTACCTGGAGAACGGTGCCACCATCTCACCATGGGGTCAACCAGCAGGCTGTGGCAAAGGTGCCTTTCTGGTTGGTGCTGTGGGTTCTGCTACTCACTGTATTTGGCCTCCCCAAGGACCTCTGATTTAGCCAACGACATGCTACCACCCTGCCCTTCTTTCCCAGCAGTTGGACTCCCTGGGTATTGATGGTATCCTGAATGAGCAAAAGGGATAAAATTAATAGAAATATGGTGGCACAACTTTACAACTGCAGCCCAGCTCTTTGGGTCTACTTCAGCAGGCTCTGAGAGTCGGTTACCAAGACTTGGGCCGCCCAGGGAAGTGCCTCAAAAGTCTGGGTCAAAGAGGAGGGCCAGCCCTGCTGTGTGAGGCAACATGTGACTTTTATTTTAAATTATGTGTACGATTAGGAGAAGTAGGTCAAATTAAGTATCTATGGTACTTTTTTCCAATACAGTTGACACAGAACATTAGATTAGTTCCAGGTGTATGAATAACATAGTGACTAGGCATTTCTACAAGGTACTGTTTGGTTTTGGAGATTCGTTCTTTAAAGTCCTGGAAAGAGGATAGATAATAACATACCTTTATTAGGCAAAAAGTTCCTTAATGGCATTAGTGGCAGGGAAAAAGTCCCTGGCACTTTCTTTAGTGTAGTCCCTAAGAATTGAATAAGGTTTTAGTTGGAAAAATCTTTGAAGAAAGACAGTGTTGTGTTCTCCTTTGGAATTGGGAGGAAGAAGGTCCCATATTTTTTGGACTATAACACGCACCCCCCTCAAATTTGGGAGGAAAATGGGGGTGCGTCTTACAGTCTGAATGTAGCTTACCTGGCTCGTTGGCTGGGAGGGGTGCAGTGGTGGAGCAAAATTTTTTCCCTATTCTCCTCCTCTAAAACCTAGGTGTGGCTTGTGGTCCAGTGTGTCTTATAGTCCGAAAAACATGGTACTTCTGTCCCCTAGAGAAGAATAACATAGGAAATATAAACATCAATTGTGGCTTCTGAGAATCATTTCTTTAAAAAACAAAAGAAAACAAAAAATCTATAGCCTGCTTTCTCTGCAGGGCTAGGGGCTTCCGTGGACTACCCCAAATAGAGAGAGAGAGATGATCTTAGCCAGCGCACTGTAGGATAAAGGGCATCTCATAGCCTTGTGTGTTCAGGATGAAAAGAACTGTGGATGGAATGAAGGCAAACTGCCCTCTTTAGCAAGAATCTCACTAACTTTTTTCTGTTCCTCATCAGAGTCCCAATCTACTGTAGACGAAAGTTAGGGTACCTGTGTGACATTCTTCTGAAGTGTAATTGCTGTTACTCACTATCCACTGCAAAAAATACTACTCTGTGTGGGTTTGATAGGAAACTTTGTTATCCCTTCTAACGTCTTCACCTGTCTGGGCGAGAAGAACAGACTGCTATGGTTCTGGCCCCAACCTCACCTTTTCAGGGGGGGTGAGTTTATAGTTAAGTGTAAGGACCCTCTGCGTCTCTGGCCGAGTAGACCTGTTCAGCCATACAGTGCAGTTGAACCACACCCACCACTCTTGGTTCCTGGAAGCCACCTCTTCAGTAGCTTTGGGTTGTGTGAATCAGATGTGTTGATTCCATGTTGTTGGCTACATTTGTGACAAGATAAAACTCTGGTCTACATCCTAAAGGCCGGTGGCTCCCCAGAGTGGCCATCCTCAGTTTATGACCACCTGCCCACACGCGCTGAACTCAGACTAGAAAGTTGGAATTATCACCTTCTTTGTGCAGCTTTTCTGTATCATATGAGACCATTGAGTTATGCCGTATTCCAGCAATTTTAAGTGAAGACTGATTATTTCATTTGTCCTTTGAGTATCCAAAGGGTAATTTTTATATTAGGTATGATCCAAATAATTCTGATGCTCCTGTCTGGTAACGTTTCTATCCACAGTGCTACAGCATTTATTCTGGGACCGGAACGTAGGAGTTCTCTCTTCATCAGTCTTTCATGTTGCGTCCTGTTACCAACATTTGTCACTTCTGTGATGACAAGCTTAGAGTCTGTCAGTGAACCAAGTTTACTACTGGGAACAGTTTATTAACAGGAAAGAACCAGAGCAAGGTGCTTTTTGAAAACAGTTACCACTGGGGGGAAAATACATCTCAGATTCCAGAGTAGATTTCAAATGAAAATCCTACTAGCAGATGACTCTTCTAAGAGTGATTCGGATATTGTTCAGGATCGAGACAGGCATTTTTCAGCGTCTTCTAGGGTGGAACTAGAGGGGACGGAGGTCTGATGGAGGACAGTACCCGGGAGAGGGCTGGGCAGTGTGAGGAGAGGGAAGCAGTACCCTGTAGGGCAGCAGTTCTCCAGGCGAAGATGATGGCTCATGCTAGCAGACGTTTAAATTCCAGGTCCCCGAGGTGGACTCAACAGTCTTGCGCCCTGAAGACTTCCCCTTTTTTTTCCCTGGGCCCTACCCTATCCCGACTCTAAAGGAAACTACTCAAGCACCAACATTACTTCATTTCATGTATGTTTTCCCTTTTTTAGTTGTAGTTAAATGAGTCTTCGATTTCTCGGGATGGAGCTTCATGGTTGGTTCAATGTAAAGATTTTCACAGCTGCCTTTCTTTTTGTTGAAATGCCAGTAGAATTATCTTGGGCTGGGAAAAATCTCTGGATGAGTTCCTTTCTTTTTTTCTTTTTCTTTTTTTAACAGTTATTCCTTTCTTTTCCCTCCCTAACACACCTTCATATAAGAAATCACACATTTTTAAATTGCCCCTTGGTTTCCCTTCACTCTGCCATCCCCTGTGGCCTAGAGGCCCCTGTGCTGACGGACTCCAGGGCCGCAGTCGGGGTCAGCCTGCTCACACAGCAGGGAGGAACTCTTAGTGTGATATCCACCTTTCACCCAGCCTTGCCACCCACTGGTAGCGATCCTCAGGAACCAGATCTACTGATCTTTTCTCTTCCTTCCTTTTTCCAGCAAAAATAATGAAAACTAAGAATTACAGTGGCACTTGGCTACCTCAGAAGTGCTCATCTCTCTGAGACCTTATTGCAATTCATGCAGCTGTTTTTTATTCCTAAAGCTAGTTAGGGGGGAACAAAACAGGTAACTGAGGTTCTCAGTTATCAGTAAAATCAATGGGTATCGTCTCCTTCAACTGCTGTCCCATCCAGCCTCTTACCACAGTTGCTAAGAAATGTTAGCATTTTTTTAAAGATTTTATTTAGCCCTGGCTGGTGTGGCTCATAGGATTGAATGCTGGCTTGCGAACCAAAGGGTCACTAGTTTGATTCCCAGTCAGGGCACATGCCTGGGTTGCGGGCCAGGTCCCCAGTATGAGGCACACGAGAGGCAACCACACATTGATGTTTTTCTCCCTCCCTTCCCCTCTCTCTAAAAATAAATAAAATCTTTAAAAAATAAAAAATAAAGATTTTATTTATTTTTAGAGAGAGAGGAAAGGAAGGAGAAAGAGGGTGAGAGAAACATTGATTAGCTGTCTCTTGCACCCCAACTGGGAATAGAACCCATGACCTTTTGGTTCACAGGCTGGCACTCAATCCACTGAGCCACACCAGCCAGGGTAGTATTAGCATTTCTTTTAATGGCTGACACTTTTTCTAAGTCTGTCACAAGAATGCTATGGAGTCATAGCATTTGCTGGGTTTTCATTTGGTTGGTTGGTTGGCCCAGATTGTAAAAATCCCACTACACAGAATGTTAGTATTTTGAACTTTCAAAATACAGCCTTTTAAATTGTTAACCTAATTCGGGTCATGTCTGTACTATTTTATAACTAATTTTGAAAAAAATGTTTATGATTAATGTATTGTTTAATCATTTTTTATTTTTCAATTAGTTTACACAATTATTTTAGTTCCACTTGTACACCCCAGTGATTAGACCTTACATAACTTACTAAGTGATCATCCTGATAAATTCATATCCATCTGACAGCATCCATAGCTATTATGATATTGCTGACTGTATTCCCTGTGCTATAGTTTATATCCCTATGCTGTAGTTTACATCCCCGTGACTGTTTCGTAACTACCAATTTGTACTTCTTAATCCCTTTATACAGTTTTCACCCATCCCATCAACTGTCAGAATGTTCTCTGTATCCGTGAATCTGCTTCTGTTCTACTTGTTCGTTTATTTTCATTTTTAGATTCACTTGTTGATAGATATGTGTTTATTGCCATTTTATTGTTCATATTTTTTATCTTTTTTTTCCTTCTTCTTCTTCTTAAAGAAAACCCTCTAACATTTCACATCTTACTGGTTTGGTGGTAATGTACTCCTAGCTGGATATTCTAAAAGCTGCACGACTACTAAGCTGTGTGATCTTGGGCAAGCAAATTAACCTCTCCGAGCCTTAACTATAAAGTTAGAATAATGATAGTTCTATGCTCATAAGGTAATAGTGAGCATTAAAATAATTCCTGCGAAGTGCTTAGCATAGTGCTGGGCACATAGATACACTGTAAACATGAAATTATTTTCAGCTGTGAGCGTAAATTTCTTCTCTGTCATTGTCCCAAATACTTCAGGTTGTACAGAACACGCAGTACAGTCGCGGGCCCTGCTTGCCTGTCTTCAGGACAGATCCAAGCGCTCACCTTACGCAGGTAAAGGGTTTATGCTCAGAGGTGAATGCTGTAAAAATGGGAATAGATCAGAAACCCTTTCCATCACCCCAAGTGAAGGAAATTGAAGGCACCTTGATTGAAGGTGACGTTGGTTAATGGCTCCTGCATTTGGTTATATCACACTCATTGGGCAAGGACCATTATGCCCTCCAGCCCATAGTGTGCAGTAGTTAGTATGGCCTCTGTTATTCCTAATGGCATAATCTCTCTTCTGATCTCACACCTGCATTGTATTTCAACTTCCATTGGGGAAGGGCGACTTTCCTCACTTTTCCTCATTATCACCACCGCCATCATCCATTATTACTGACTACAAGTCCTCCTCTTCGAGCTCTTCTTTAAAAATAAGACATGAAGTGCCAGTCCTCATCTTGATAAACTGTAAGATGCATCTGTCATTCTCTCTTTTTGTATGTTCTTCACTCTATGGACACATTAGCATATGGACTTGTTCCCAAAAGAGTCAGTGGAGATGTAAATGTTAAATTAATTTAGGAAATATGTCAATGTAGCTCCTCCAAAAAGTGCATTAAATCACTTTTTGCCTCAGTATTTTAATTAAAGTTTAAATAAATAAATGTATTAAATAAAGATTTATTGTAAGAGTGCATTTTCAGTCATTGTAAAGCATAATAATAGCTTTAAAAGATGTTGCACTCTTTGATACTATGATGCTATTTGTACCTTTAATCCAAAGGCGATGAGCCCATTGCCTCCAGGGCCTGAAGCGGGCAGCCCCTGAGCAACAGGATTTTTTTGAGCATGGAGTCGCAGGCTGCAGGTCCCCCTGAATGTCCCCAGGGAGGCGCCTGTGGCAGCTCTGGGTTTTTAGGCCACTTTCTGTAAAATAAATGGCCTTCTTTTCCACTAATAGGGAGGCCTTAAGGGAAGCTAAGAATCTAGGATGGTGTTAGACCCTGCTAAGGCATTGCCTGTTCTGTAAGAAAAGGCACATGAAGATTCTAATGTCTTCACAACTGTTTCCCCATGGAACCATAGGTCTTTTTTAAATGGAGTGGGTGGGAGCATACTCAGAGCCCTGAAAAGATTACTTCTTAGGACAGATAAGGTGAGGAGAGCTCTGAGTTGTGGCTCAGAAAGGAGAAGGGTGAGTACATGAACTAGGCCCGCAACTGGGGCTGACTGGGGAGCTGGCTCTGTGCTGGAAAACGGCGGGGTACAGCCCCTCAGATGGGACGCCTTGCAGTGTTCCCCAAGGGCCACTCTGGGAAATGCGCTTTCTCTGCAGACAGGGTCTTCCCCACTTGAGTCAGCTAACTGTTCTCTTAAGGTGAATAGTTTTTGTTCTGGGAAACATGTTGTTAGATGTCAGGGTAAGAAAACAACTTTCAGTTGTGCTCTGTTTTTGCCTTTTGACGATAAGCACATGATTATTTAAGATCTTCATTTTTTTCTTTTTCCATACTATTCTTTTTTTCTTTTTTTACTACCACCACTACTACTATGACTAGGAAGGTCTCTCGGCATTATTTCACCTTGACCCGGTGAGTGGGGCGGGTGACTGGGGCGGGGCTCAGGAGCCGCGCTTCTAGAAGTCGGTGTCATGATAAGTCTTAGCGGGGTGGATAAATAAATGGCATCAAAACACAAGGCCAAAAGCTGTGCTGGCCGATGTAGTAGCTACTCACCATGTGTGGTTATCTGAATTTAAATGCAGGTTAATTAAAATTAAATAAAATTTAAAATTCAGTCATTCAGTTACATTAGCGACATTTCAAGTTCTCAGTAAACCATGGCCCAAGGCACTGAATTTTTTATTTAATTTTAACTTACTCACATTTAAACTTATAGAGCCACATGTAGCTGGTGGGCACTGTAAAAGGGTGCATGGATACATTGCCCTGGCGGGTGTGGCTCAGTGGATTGAGTACCACCCAGCAAACCAAGAGGGCACGTGCCTGGGTTTCAGGCCAGGGCGGACAACACAAATGTTCCATGAGCCTTGCCTCCCTGTGACCTTCTCAGCTCATAGACAGCAGGGCTTTGCTTTAAAAAAAAAAAACAAACACAAACAACAATCACCCAACCATGTGATTGCAGTAATCCGAAGTCAGTAAACAGCTGGGCAGCAGGGTTGTGAGAGGAACTGGCCCATTTTTGTGCACTGCAGAGTCCCCAGCAGGAAAGCCTGAGACGGGAGGCAGTGGCAACACAGAGACCCACGTCCCAGTCTCTTAATCCATGACCCAGGTCACGTGCACATGTTGACTTAGATGCCTCACAAGTGCAATTTCTCTTCCTAAATACATACATCTTCAAGCCCAGCGCTCTAATGGGTTTATAGTGACTCCCCCAAAAGATCAAATGTCCAGAGCCTGGTGGATCACAAGGCTGAAAGCAGCATTGCTATTGGATTAATTCCAGATCTCACAATGAAACGTGGCTGCTTCTAAGAAATGGTAACATGGAGATGGGCAGTGGGGCTCTCAGTTCTAGAATGCCCAAAGAGGTTCACAGCTCTCTGCCCCATGGGCGTTACCCGTCCAGCCCTTTCATGGCACTCAAGCTTGTCCTTCTTCCCTACTCCCTTAATAATGACCTCTTGGAAGCCAAAATGCCTTCCAGAGGAGCTCTAAGAGGGAAGTGGCAGCTTTTTACTCCTCAGACTTCCCCATCCAGGGAGGTATGTCGATGTCGCTAATTTGAGGGACAGCAGAGAATATTTAGTCCTGTTTACTGCCAGGGGCATCGTGAGCATGCAGTAACTGTTAACTCCTACTATTAGTATGAAAGACTCACACTGACTGGGAAGAGACTTCATCTTCAGGGGGGTTGCTTTTAGCACTTCTGGGACACATTCTTAGGATCTGGTCCAGTAAGCCTCCATTCGGAGGGAGCAGATAGTGAATCACACTAAGAACCCCTGTTTCAGAAAGCCTCTGTTACTGATGGAAGCATACTGTCCCTCAGGCATGCTGGGCAGACAAAACAGAGATTCAGTTCTCTCCATTACCAAGCCTTTCCTGTCACTCATCAGACGTAGCCCCACAGCTGGGGGGCTTCCAGGTGTCGGTTCTTTGGTGCCTTTGTCTCCTGTGAAGATGTTGACCTGTGGATACCTTCAGAAGGAGCAGGCCTCTGGAGAGTGCCGTTACAGGTTTAGATTCATCTTTCCCTTTGCCCGGTCTGCGAGTCCGGAGGGGGAATGTGTCACCTCCTTATCCCATTATGAACTGGGATGGCCTCAGGCATTTATGATACATACACCAGGAATTGCTAACCTAGGCTCTGCTCTTTGAAGACTTAAAGAGTAGTGGGGGCGGGAGGGGGTGGGTAAGAGGGCCTTTTACAACGAAATGTGCAGCCACTACACGTTGGTCTCTGTTCTTAGGAGTTATCTAAGCTGTGGCCGTGTCCCTCAGATGTAGCTTTTAGCTCCTTTCCATGTTAAAGCCTCCAGAGGTGGCTCCTCGAGGTCCAGAGGGAATTAGCACGTGTTGTCAGGCCACTCTGGCCTCCCTTCCTCTATTTCTTGGTCTGACTGTGCCAGGTATTCTCAGTTTGAGGAAACGGATGAGCCAGGGACATTCTGGGCAGATTCCCAAAAACATACCTGCCATCTGGCAGGTGGATACCATTGACCATGGTCTCTTCTCCATCCCCAGTGTCCACAAGGCCAAGTTACATGTTTCGTTATCTCATTCTCCTTCCCTTTAGGTCCCCAGATCTTTCTGAGTCTTTGTATTCGAAAGGCAGATTCTGATCTTAGATGATTCCAGCTCCTTGTACAGAATCTTGGTGCCTCATTGCAGGTAATATTCTGTAAAGGGATTTTTTTTTATAGCACACCACATTCAGAGCCATAAATTGGACAAGTTTAATGGGAGTCATTTCTATTCAGTAACGTGGATTGAAAAGTGGGTTTTAATTGAGCATGTAAAAAAGGGATTAATCACTTCGCATAAGAACCAGAATTTCATCACAGGAAAAATTCTTGAGAATGAAGTTTTTAAGGGTCTTGGGTAAAGGGGACTTTCCTCTTTTTATTTACGTTTCTACTAGGATTTTGAAGGAATTTCAGTGCTCTGTTATTCAATAGCTTGCACATCGCAGCCATTATGGTTTGGGGCCCTCTGGCTCTCAGGTTACCTGTGTAAATACAGCGATTCACTTCCCAGATCTACCATTTGCTTAATAAAGAGCAAGTGTGCAGAACCCAGCAGCAGCAGCCTGGCAGAGCCGTAATCTGAACAGGATAAACATGCTTTCTTTTTATGCGATGCTCTCCCTCCATCCCCCTGCCAAGAGCAGGGTATCAAATGAAGGGGGGGCTGTGGTTGGAGTCAGTAAAGTGAATGTCTAAGTGGCACCTGCTTCATTCAGCAGATCTGCTTTCCCGGGGCTCCCACTGCACATCTGCTCCCGACAGAGCCGCTTTTCTCCTCCTCTCCTCTCGGTCGGACCGAGAGCAAAGGCCCCGCAAGGAGACACACTGGTTTGGCTTTGTCAACACAATTGCCTGTGACTTTATAATTACACCAAACTTCATCATTAGAAAGGCCCCAATGTAGAGATTTACAGAGCCTAAATGGGGTTTTCGATGTGAAATTGATAAAGACATCTTTTCTGCTGGCAGCTGGATCTGAGAATCACCGAAGGGTCTATATATGGAAACTGAGACCTTGCTCTGAGCGAGACTACAAAGGCCTTGCTATCAGATCGGCTCACAGAGACGCCCAGCAGTTCTGGCTTCGCCCAGCCCAGCCTCTCCTTACAGCGCCAGCGCGGAGCTTCATAATGTATAGCTCTACCGTATTGTTCTCCAATGCTGATAAAGTTTCTCACCTAAGAGGTGGGGGTGAGGGTGTTAAAATAAATTGATGGGGTAGGGCAGCAAAGAAAAAAGACCAAAACCTGTGATGTAAATAAAGGAAATGCCAGGAAAATATATTTTAGGTGAATGCAGAGCATCCAATTTCAGATTGAGTTTCATGTAAACAAAGGCCGTTCTTAGCATGTTCTACAGTGTACATGCGACTGGAGCACATTTAGGATGTGGAGCTGGCTCACCGGAAGCTCCGGAAAGGTTTTAGAGCTGTCCTCTAGCTATTTAAACTGAATCCAAATCAAATCAAATCAAATCAAATCAAAGATTCACTTCCTCAGTCACACCAGCCACCTTGCAGGTGCTCTGTAGCCGCCCTATTGGTCAGCACACTGGACCATGTCCATCTTCCCAGTGCGTTCGAGTGGGCAGCGTGGCTTCAGAGATGGGGCTGAGCCTCTTGAAATGGCCCGGCTGCTTAAGTGAGCCTTGGAACTTCCATTTTAGCCTTGTTGGAGGAGGGAAAGGAACTTTGCTTGAATGTTTTTGGAGCAACTCTTCCAGCCATATTAGACTGTGATCTTTATCTTTTTACCTTTATGTATTTTTTTTCCTTCAAGAATCTCATGTCCTTTCCTATCCCTTTTACAATTTTAGGAATATCTGCTTTCTGCCGCCCCGTTCCCCAACCTCCCCTTCCTTAAGCTCCTACTGCCCTGCTGTTTGACTAGAGAGTTCTTTTCTCATTAAAGAGTGCTTCTGGCTAACAAGAGGGCATGCGAGCAGGTAGGTGCCGAGAGTGCAGAGATGAACTGTTCATTTTGTGGACAACATGGAGCGTGGACGACACTCCTGGGGAGGATCACTGAGCTAGTGGCGCACCTTCCACTCTCAGCGACTCAGGGACCTCGGGCGAGACCTTTCGTCTGGCTTCCTCCATTTGTCTGCCCCCCGGGAGCTGCCGCGTGGCTGCTTTGACTCCTAAGAACCTGTATGAAGTAACACTACCTCAAATTTAGATGCCGTCTTTTATCTCAAGATCTTAAATCGTATAAAATCACAGCAGCCCTATGAGACAGAAGTGGTCTGTTGGTTTTATAAATAGAAATATAGTCAACTCTTAGTTGCCACTTACAGGCTATCTGTCATGCAGATTACTTGTGACACATTTTAAATGCTTGGGCAGTTTCTCTAAGCGGGCCGCTGAAAGCCTGGACCATCTCCTTCACCCCCACCCTGCTGCTGAGTACTTAAGGAATACAAACTAGTTTTCCTATTAGCTTAAGGAAGACATAATTAGTAAGTAAGTCTGCTACAAGAAAAGCACATCATAAATTCCTGTTGAGAGGTGATGTGGGAGAAATGAGCCATCCTCCCTTCGGCTCGGTAAGAGCTGACTATAAGGCCTACTTTTATAAACACGCACGCCGATAACACTCGGCACGCTGCCATGTTTACTGAAGGGTCTGTAAACTTTCCGAGGGTGTGAGACACTCTGGCCCGGAGCGCTTTCCCAGCTCTGTGCCGTTGTCAGGCCTCTGTGTGGCAGGCGGCGCCCACCGTGAGCAGTGCTGACTGAGTATGCCATAGGGGGCCATATTTAGAGAAAGAAGGAAGCAGCTGGAGGGTAGAGGCTGCCCTTGCAGGTGCTACACCCTGCCCATCACCTGATAACTTCAGTAACCATTGATGATTTTGTATAGGCCCATTATTTCACTAAGAGTTACAAAATGGTGATTTCTCTAGAGTTATTCCTTCTGCCTTTTTTTAGCCAGAATTCTTTTATAGAGAACTTTTCCCACCCTGATCAGGTGGCTCGGTTGGTTGTGCATCATACTGCAAAGTGAAAGGTCTCCAGGTTGGGGCACATGCCTGGGTTGTGGGTTCGGTACCCAGTTGGGGGGCACATATGAGAGGCAGCCAGTTGATGTTTCTCTCACATCGATGTTTCTCTCCTTTCTTTTCTCCCTCCCTTCATGGTCCCCAACCCAGGGTGACCCAAGGCCAGGAAGGGTTATCTAGCTGGCCAGTCAGCCCAGAAGTGGCCACTGTATGCAGAGGGCAGCACAGTAAATAAGCGGGGGCGGGGGTATTAATGACATGGACGCGGAGGAATGGGTTTAAGTTTCCATTTTGTGAGCCTGTCCAGTTGATTCTACTTCCTGATCGTGAGACCCTTCTTTCCTCTTTGTATCTAGTCCTTTCTATTCTCAACTGAATTCCTGTGGTATCCCTCTGGGGGCTTTATTACTCAAGTCTTGTCACCTTTAAATCTCTTCACCACTTTGCAGGCTAAGTGATACATGCATGTTTGAACGAGTTTCATTTCTGTAAGGTGAGTAAGTGCTGGAGACCTAGCAATGCACAGCCTGAAGGCTACAGTTTCCAGTACTGCATTGTCTTAAAATTTGCTGAGAGGGTAGATCTTAATTGTCCTCACCACCACGCACACAAAGGAGAGAGAATAGAAATTGTGACTATGTGAGGTGATGAATATGGTAATTAGTTTGATTGTAGTGACCATTTCGCCATATATACACATATCAAAAACATTATATACACGTGCATGTATATAGACACATATATCAAAACATAAATGGCTTGTGCAGTCCAGGTAGGAAAGCAGGATAAATACTTGATCAAAATGCAGCTTTTCTGAGATAGAATTCTTTCTCTGTGAAGATCAAACCCTAGAACTTGCTGGTTTATTTCCACATCCAGTCAGCGGTCTCCAGGGTCACACTGCCTAAAGCAAATTTAATTCTGCCCTTGTGGGCTCTTAGGAAGTTCAGTGTTTTTTGTTTTCTAAAAGAGACTCTACAGATTGTGCTGTGTGAAGGTTTGAAAAACCAGGACCTCTTTGGAAGCTTCTTTGCCTTAGTCTAACCCTGTTTAGATCGAAGAGGCAAGGGCTAGATGCTGGGCACACGGGGGCGGGGGAAATATTCCTTGTACTAGTCTCACTCCTTTTGTGCCTATTTGAAATTTTCTACAGTGACAAATTTGAATATAATAACAGAAAAGTGAATCTCTGCTCCTAAGTCTGGGTAATTCCCGATCGGGCCTCGTACTCATTTCTTGACCTGCAAACTCAGCTTCAGAGCTCTCTCCTGAGGTTCCCATCACTTGGCTCCACTTTCTGTTTAAGAGCATCAGCGCCTCACGTGTCGCCCACACCCTGTCCTCTGGTACATAGACTTTGGAGACTTCAGTGTTGTTCTCACCCTTCTTCACGATGATTTCTTCTGGAAATTTACTGGGCGCCTCCTGCCCTTTTCTGTACTGGCGATCGGAGCACATACATGTTCCACAGGCTTCGGGGGAACACTCTTCTCTCCTGCCGTTTCAGTTTAAAGCCCCGTAGTCAGATCTGCAGGCCTCGGTGTCAGCTGGTTCAGCCCTACACTGGGAGCTCAGTCTGCAGGGCAGTAAACCATAAACCACGGCGCTTCTGAACACTGAAGCACAAAACCTCGATTTCGTTAATGTTCCTGGGCGCTCCAGTAATTTCAAGAGGAAATCATGAAATGATCTCCAAAATATGTTTTGAAGTACATTTACTAATAAAGTAAAAATGAATTCATTTTGAACATTTGGCTTATAGGATGGGGGCAAGAGAAGTTTCCCGGCGGTCTGCAAAGTCAGGCAAAGGGCACAGTGACACTGTCCTACCCAGAGAAAGTCACTGCTATGGAAGTTATTCCAGAAAGGAATTTGTCCGAATGAGGCTTGAGATTGTGTAGCAAATGCGGAGAGACCCTTGGATGCTGAGAAGTGCCTGTTACACCAAGGCACCCGTGAGGCTGCTCTTGGCTTCATGAGAATATTTGGTACTTGCCAGATGTAATACATATTTTAATCCATAAATCCCTTAAATGCACCCAAAAGCCATGGACTTAGAAAACACGGAAAAGGAAGATTAAATGTCCCAGAAGCAGCTAATATAACAGAAACAGAACCACTGGGAGAGAAACACTTTTTCTCTGTTTCCTCTTGTCTCACCCCTATGAGGGTTACCTGGACCTCTCTTCATTCGACGTTGGCATTCTTTTCACGACCTTCTCTCTCTTGCCCTGCATCTGTCCTCCTTCCATCTGGCCCTTGTTTGTCACGCTCAGCCCCTTTACCTGCCGCCTGCCTACCGGGCTGGCTCCTTTGCCTGACTTCCTTTCGTGGTATCCACATCTGTACTAGCACCTGCCTTGCCTGTCCTTTCATATACTGCTGGTTTCCTTAGATGTCACTCACAGGTGTGAATGTTTTTTCAGACCTGCAGATGACATTTTAAAAAAGACTTCCCTCCTGCCTGTCACCCCTAGAAACACCTGTTGGTACCCTTGATGGCTCTTTAAAAACTCCAGAAGTTACTTAGGTGATAACAATATGTGCTTTCATTCATTTCTTACTTATTTATTCCATTCTTCCCAGTCACAGTCCTCCTGTTCCCCAGTTAAGCCGATGTATTCCTGACACATATACTTCAGTTTTCATGTCCGTAAACCACAGAAGGCATTTCATTGTAAACTTTAAAACCTTTGGGTTTTAAGAATTATTTCTCTCCTACCTTTAGTTGATAGTTCATTTGTCTAGCTCTCTATTTTTTCTCTCACAACCATCAATATTTTTCTTCCAACTAAAGATATTTCCGTGACCAACTTGGAAGGCCTTTGGGCCGCAAGATTCAGTTACAGCAAACAACAATTCCCAAAGGTTTCCCAGACTGTGAGGGCAAATGAAAGGCCCATTCTTCCTCGGGCCGTCTGTCCTGCTCTATCTTGTCACTGTGGGGTGGGGGGAGGGCAGCCTGTGGTTCCGGATGACCCCGACCGGGCCTGCAGCTCTGTGCCTGCTCAGCTCGGGCCTATGTTACCAGTTTCTGGAGGGGTTAGAAATTTATCAGGGTGATGACATCATATCATACTGTCCCTGACCATATATTTAATATTCTTAACATTGATTAGTGGTTTGGTCTGGATTATTGACTTGCCAGTGCCCTGAATCGGCAGCTATTTCATACGTAATGACGCCGTTCCAGTGCCAGTTCTGACCAGCCCTGCATTTCAGAGAGGAAGCTGCCCGCCAGCCCATCTGCCCTGATTTCATGGCTTTTATCTCTAATCTTTACATCTTTGAAGGCCTTTGGGGAATGATGTGCTTCCTGCAGCAGCAAGTCGCTGCTGAAAGGGGATCTGTGCCGTCTCTGCTTTCCTTTCTGTTTCCTGAGGACGTTAGTCCAACATCTGTGACCCCAACCAGATCCGTCAGGCCTCTTCTTCAAAGTCATCTTTGAAGAGCAGCTGACATTTCTGGGTGCCTGCCGCATGCCAGGCACGGTGCCAGGCTTTACCTTGGTCGGCACATCCAGTCCTCAGCACCTCTGTGAAGTAAGTACTGTTTGACGTTCGGGGAAAGTGAGGCTCACAAGCCATTGGGTGGCAGAGCCAGGGTTCACGGAGGTCCTTCCGACCCGGAAGCCTTTAATGGCAATAAAACAGCCTATTTTGCCATCATATAAAATGCACCTGGACAACCACACGGCATTGGCTGCCCTGCCTTAAGCATGCTGTGGAGCTCAGTGGGTTGGAACATCATCCCAACAGGCCACGGTTGTGGGCTTGATCCCCAGTCAGGGCACATGCAAAAGTCAACCAAGGAATGCGTAAATAAGTGCAACAACAACTCGGTATTTCTCTCTCTCTGTCTCTCAACTCAATTAAAAAAAGGGGAGGAAAGCCATTTTTCTAAAACAAAAAGAACTGTACAGAAATCCTACTTCATTTGAGAGCCGAGTAAAAAGCTTCAAGGCTCTTCAGTCTGTAGAGGCCAAAGCTAATAGGAATGTGATCAAGTTTCTGAAATTCACGAAGAATGTGATCGGTTGTCATACTCATTTATTAAGCATCTACTATGTCCAAGTTGTTAAGTATCCAAACATACCATTTTGCCAACAATCTAAGTAAGCAGATTTATACAGAGAAAAACAGTAACTACTTGGAAACGGGTTAGCACAGAGCTGATGCCAAATGAACGTTGGAGGCAGTGAGATCAAAGGAAGGAGAGAGCCTAGTGGGCTGTTCCGTCTGGGGCAGCTCAGCGAGCGGCGTGGAACACGTTAGAACAGGACGCGCACTGGCAGGAGATAAGTCTAGGCTGAGGGGTCTGTCGGAGCAAACCGAGTGGTGTGGAGAAGGCACACTGAGGAGACATGCGGTTGTAATGAAGGGATAGTGTAGGGTGTTTGTGGAAAAGGCCGATGTAATCCCTCGACTATTAGCTATCTGGACTTTATTTTTCCCTTAGTACAGAGCCACCAAAAATGTGTGTGTGCGTGTTCCTTTGTACAGCAGGTAAGTGATGAAACTCATTACCTCAGAGGGGTCAGGAATAGAGTAGATCAGCTCACAGATGATAAACGCCCAGTGCGCAAGGCTGTGGACCCTTAAAGTCCTTCTCATTGGTGCCCACGGTGTGCCACAAAGCCTCCCCCGGTGCCACCTTCGGAGATAGACCACCGTAAACACCCATGACCTCCTGTTCCAGATAAAAGAACCAAGCCCCTCACCGTGAGCAGATGGTCTGCATTTTCAGAACATGTCCCCGCATCCGTCCCCTTGTGTGGAAATTTTAGACGACCCCTCTGACTGCTAGACTGCAGTGGAGCAATGGCTGGCGCAGGGTGGTCACAAAGGAAGCAGAGCACCGTCCAGGCAGGGGCTGAGGGGAGTGTGTTTAGGGTGGCAGCAGTGAACGTGGTCAAACTTGCCTTTGTATCTGAAGGGAGATGGACCGGGTTTGCTGGTGTTTTGCATGTGATGTCAAAGGTGACTTGCCTTCACAGTTTTTGGCCTGAGCAACTGGAAGGACGTACTTGCCACTTACTGAGGTGGGAGAAGAGGGAGAGGAGTGTGTTTGACCATTCGGGCTCAAGAATGATACCCAACTGATAGAAAAGTAGAGCAGGGCCAGGTCTCAGTGTCTTTTACAGGGAAACGCGGTCCCTGAGCCAGCAGTTCCTCTGGGGATTTTGGCCCAACTGCTGTTTGACAAGGAAATCCTTGTACTGGGTGGGACCTGAAGTTCCCGAGTCACCTTTGGCCTCTTTTTCTACTTTGGCCAGTTCTGTAAACCTCGGCGAGACGCCTGAGAGGAGGAGCAGCGGTGAGCCCCACGAGGACAGTCCTCCGCTCCCCAGTCCCTGCCGGCCACCCTGGTCGATGCCCCACGGTCGATGGTGGGGCACTCTGGGGCATGGACAGACCCCCAAGAGCAATAATGACTCGGTCTCTCTCGGTCTCTATGTTTTCGCTTTAAATAAACCTTTTTATCTGTTTACTTTTGAGTTTAAAGGGAAAAAAGGGGGATTGGATTTACTTAACTGAAAACTCTGAGGTTCCATATAGCTTTGAAGGTTCAGGAACTAGAAATTGGGGGACTTCTGAGTATGTGCCTTTATGATAAAGAGCTTGCCTGTCAGCCTTGAAAGGGAAGAGCGCCTGCCCTGCCTCCTTCCCGGGGCCTCAGCAGCCACCAGACGTTGTGCAGCGCTTTAGAAGGCTTTGAAAAGTGCTCCGCAGATGCCACGAGTCTTACTGCTGGGACTGTCCGGGGTCTCTCTGCCAAACAAAGAGGAGAACTTCAAGCCCTTAAAGTAGCATGTGAAGGGCTTCCTGTTGCTTAATCAATTGAAATGACCCAGAATACAAGCTTAGATTAACATACGCCTTCTAGATTAGGGCTAATCAGGGACAGGCTGAGCAGATGCGGGGACACTCCCAGCCTGATTACTGTACCTCAGCATTTAATCATCTCTCTTCCAAGGGCAGCCAGCCGGCTTAGTACATGCTGGGTTTCCAAGCTCCCAGCCCCTCCCCCTTCGCTCACCGCGGACATAAAGGCAGCTAGGTCAGAGACACTGAGACGATTTAATCTAATCCTGTCCAAATGGCTGTGCGGGGAGAGGGGTGCGGGAAGGGGTGTGAAAGAGAAGAAAGAGATTGGTTCTAAAATCCCCACAGTGGAATGGTAATGCATTTATTTAAGGTACAGATAGCCTGAAACTGCCTGTAGAATAGAACAGAATTGGGATTGAGGTTTTTTATGAAATGGCCCTGTATGTGGAATTTCTCCCTCGGAAAAGCTTTTCGGATTATGTAGTTGCTCTTACCAGCTATTCCCTCTTGAGACAGCTCTGTGGGGGAGTCATTTCAGCACCCAGCTGGAGAGGGCAAATTTATTCCTTCCCTGATTGTGAGGTAAAAGTCCAGAAGATGAAATCTTTAAAAACGGTTTTATTTGGATGAGTCCTGAATATAGGGGTTCTTATATTGCCGTTCCCTGTACTGGCAGCCCCCATTCTAAAACAGCCTCATCACCCAACGGCTCGCCCGGTGCAATCAGCCACTCCTTAGGACAGACACCTGTAGCTCTCAGAAGGCAGGTTTCATTCGGGAGTGTTGAAAACATTCACTGAGTTCCTGCTGATTGCTAGGGACTCAAAGGTGGAGACCCATCCCTCCCTTAAGGAATTTAGAGGCTCCATGGAGACACGACATGCAAGCAGCAAAAATGAATAGTCCCATTGCCTCCATGGGGTCCAGTAAAAAGTGCTGTGGGAGCTCGGGAGACGAGGAGCCCAGACAGAGAACTGACTGTTGGAGGAAGAATAGGAGCCCATTCCAGGAACAAGCCGAGGGCAGTTGTCCTTCCAGGCAGAAGTGATGGTGTATGCACGTCGGGGAAATGTGTGCTGAGGCCCCCAATCAAATAGTTCACCTGGCTGAAGGGTAAAGTGGGACGGGACTCGTGGATCCCCGGGCTAACTGAGCAGGAAGATGAGCGCTGAGATGAAGGGCGTGGGTGCCTGCAGAGGGGTTTGGCCTTCATATCTCAGGGGCCACCGAGAACCAGTGAAGAATCGTGAAGGAGGACCACGAGACCAGTGTGTGTTCCAAAGATCCTCTGGGTGAAGCAGTGTCAGGCAACGTGTATTTCTGCGTTTGAACCTTTCTCCATTCATCCTAGGGCAAATCTTCCATGATCCTAAGACCTGTTTGTTTTCTTAAGATTTTATTTATTAGTTTTCAGAAAGGGGAAGAGAGGGAGAAAAACATCGATGTGTGAAAGAAACATCTGTTGGTTGCCTTTTGCACACCCCCAACTGGGGACCTGGCCTGCAACCCTGCCATGTGCCCTGACTGGGAATCGAACTGTCGACCTTTTGGTTCTCAGGCTGGCACTCAGTCCACTGAGCCACACCAGCCAGGGTGCACTAAAACCTGTTTTAACGGTGTTAGACATAGACCCACATCATAGGAAACCAAATATGCCATAAACCAGAGTGAAAGAGATTTAACTTTGACAATTCTTTAGTTTCTCTCCACCCCAGCCCTAACCCAGAATGACTGCTCACAGTTAGGAAGAATCTCCCTGCTCCCAGCTGCCCCTGTATTTGTCAAGTGTGTGACTTGTTCCCCATGTTCGGAGCTCTCAGAACTGAATCAAGCCCAGAAGCAAGAGCAGTGCAATGAGGCCGACCCTTTGCTCCTGGTTTTACTTGCTGTCTGCCAGTGTGGGTTCTTTGGAGGATTGCACGCTGGCTTTGCTGTCATGTATTTGGGGTCAGTTCATTAACTTGGCCTGTTTGGCCCAGAAGGGAGGATGAAAGCAGTGGTGACTGATGCGCTGGGGTGGCTGGGGGACATGTCCTCACACAGACTCAGGCCCGTGCCTGGGGTAGCGGCCGGGGAGCGGGGCCCAGCTCGAATTGGTTGAGGCCAGCAATAGACTGACTCCCTTGGCCTGTTGCCCTTGAGGCTGTCTCGATGCCATCTTACAGCACATGTTGGACCTCATACTGTGGGGAATGGACCTTGACTGAACCAGAGCCAGGCCTGGCCTTGAAGAGCCCTCGGCAAAGTGAGGAGGCCCACATATCTGCATTAACTGGACCAAGTCAAATTATGTCCTGTCCCACCCAGAGGAGGCCATGTCCATTATTGGCTGGGGCTGGGATACAGCAGGCCTCCAAGAGGAGGGACAGCTGAACCAGGTTTTAAAGGAGAAGAAGTGGGGAATGAGGAAATCCAGGTAGTGAACAACTTGAGCAAAGGCCCAGAGAAAGGAGTGTGACCAAATGTTGGGGAGCTAAGGGTAGCCCAGGGTGGTTGGGAGCACAGGTACCTGACAATTGGAGGAATGGGGCCGCGAAGACAGACCAGGGCAAGCCGTGATCCTGCACACCGGGCCAAGCGTGTGAACTGCACGCATAGGCACCGGGAACCTTCTTAACATCGTGGAATTTGCAAAATTTGAGATTAGGGGCGTGGCATGTCATAGATAATTTGGGGGGCCTGTGGGGTGAACTGAAAGAAGAATTCATTAGAGACAGGTGAGCGCTGTTTGCAAAGGTCTGCATGAAAGACAGTGAACCGCACAGTGCTCTGGAGCAGCGATTCTCAACATTTTTCATCTCACGGCACACATGAACTAATTGCTGAAAATCTGCAGCCCACCAAAACTATTGGCTGTTTGGCAATCTGACAAGAAGACAGGTATAATTGTGATTCATTCACAGCAGATGGCTATTGTTGTGTTGGCTGCTGTCATTTTTTAATTTGACAGTCTAAGGGAAGAGGTCAGTGCCCCGGACTAATAGCTAGGACATGTTTTAAAAATTCTGGGCGCACAGCCACGTGCCATGGCTCACTGGTTGAATATCGCCGCCTGGCCCCTTGGCCTGCTTTCCTCCCACTCTTGCGTGCAAGTGTGCTGGCCTCCTCTCCTCTTCTTTTTAGGCCCCAGCATCTCAAGTGGGAGGGATGGTGGGCCATGCCTTCCACTGCTATTAACACACACCAGGGTGAACCTGGATTTCCCAAAACAGCTGGCCTCAAAACAAAGCGTCAGGTCCCAGTTCGTGTTGCGTCACCAGATACTTACCCCTAGACTGGCAGCCCCCCTAGGAAACAAGTTAGATCCAGTTTAACGTTGTAAAATAGCATTCTACTTATGTTTGATATTTTTGTGTTAGAAAATATTCTGAGAAAATATCCCTTTTTAAACTTAATGTTTAACCTCATCAAAGTGATACATGGTTTTAAATCTCAGAAAGAACCAAGAGGCCTTTTTTAAAAAGACTGTGCCCAGGGCCAGGCTTCATGCCCTTTGTTTCTGGTATGATCTTCGCTGCTCTGAATAGTATAGTCCGATAGCATCATTTCTTGAGTTGAGACATTATCACGATTTTTTGATAACTCAGTTTCTCTATATTATTATAATCACAAAAATTGTTCACTGCAAGATGAATATAGTTATTATGGTTAATACTTTTTTCTTCTACTTTTTAAGTAGCAACCCACTGTTCTACTCAATTCCAGAAAACCCCTCTCGGTACTTCTTCTCACTCTGTCCTCCTCTCAGGTCCGGCCCCCGGGCTCGCTGCAGTGGGTTCTGTGTCCTCCGGAGCCTGTGGCTCCTCTTAGTTTGTGCGCATCCGTCAGCGCACCCCAGGAAGGTGTGCATGAGTGGCCAATTTTTAGGGCCCTTCCACGTCTGAAGGTGTCTTTATTCTGCCCCACACTTACTTGACATGGATATCTTTTTCATATAGAACTCTGGACCGAGAGCATTTTCCTCGCTGGCATTTGAAGGCATTCTTCATCTTCGGGCCTCCGGGCTTGCTTTTCACAAGTCCCACAATGTTATGGTTCCCGGGCCTTTGCGTGTGGCTCTTTTTTCCTCTCTGCAGTCCCTTGGAATCTTCGCCTCTGTTGTGCTGAGCATCTAGTGGCCCTTTTCAGTCTGAAAGGCGTGTTTTTTAGTTACAGATATTTACTTACTGTGTGTCTGGTAATTTCCTACCTTCTGCTGTTTCTGGTCTCTCTGGAACTCTTACCAGAGGTGGAGCCTCTGAAGTCTCCTATTTCCTCTCCTACTTAACATCTTTTAACCTTCTGTACTCCTTGGAAAATTTCCTTGACTTTATCTTTGTATATTTTTTCAGAATGTATTTCATCTATTTGATTTTTTTACATAAAATTTTCTTATATTCCCTCTAAACAAAAGAATCTCTCTTGTATTTATTTATTTTTTTTTTTTAGAGAGAGAGGAGGGGGTGGGGAGAAACATCTATCGGTTGCCTCTCCCACGCCCCCAGCCAGGGGTCTGGCTCTCAACCCAGGCACATGCCATGACCGGAAATCGAATCGGCGACCCTTCAGTTTCGCAAGACGATGCCCAACCCACTGAGCCACACCAGTCAGGGCAAGCATCTCATTTTTATGCAATAAATCTCTTCTCTCTTTGAAGACATCAGAGTTTGGGGCACTTGTTTTTGTTTTCTTCTGCTCCCCACATTGCGTCTGCTACCTCTGCGTTCCTTAAGAGTGAGGCGCTGGAGTGCCGATTGCCAGGATGTGCCGGGCAGAGCTGGGTGACCAGTGGTCCTCAGGGTAGTACTGGGGTGGCAGGCCAGGTGTTTCATCATGTCTCCCGTCCCCACCACCCCCTGCCACCTGCCAGACATCACTATCCGTCTTCTCTTGGGCCTCTCCTGGTCGTTTCCTTCACACGGTGGGTGAGCGTTGTTGGCGTGGCCTGCTGGTATGGTTGGTTGAATACAAGCTTTTGGCTAAGTCCTGTTTTTGCCTCCTCCCCTCTCCCTGCAGGACGAGGCCTCCGGGTCCTGAGCCCTCCGTGGCTGCCGTTTCCACTTCTCCGACAAATCCGAAGTGCTGACATTTGCTTTGTGTCTTCCAGAAACATGCTGACATCCCACATTTGTGTGCTTCTGTCCCTCACTACGATTCTGGTTTTAGGGGGAAGAGGAGTTTGCTGCATATACATTTATTCTTATTTAATAGGAATTCTTTTTTTAATGTCATAAAACTATCGACTTTCCCTTCCTAGGAAGGACTGCCCTTTTCTGAGATTGCGTGCTTCTTCCTTTCTTGTGTTAAGACATCCTTTCTACTGTGAAGTAATAGTGATATTAGGAGGTAGTTGAGGGTCTTTTAAATTTTTTTAAATTGACCCCAAAATGTATTTTAACATTTTACTGGTCTGTGAAATCTAAAATCAGAAAACTAATAACCTAGGTTTTTTGTTTTTTTTTTTTTTAATAAGCTGACTCTGAATGGAGTGGCGGGGGGCCAAAAGACTGGACAGGATGGAGGGAGATGTTTTTTCAAGCTGAGAGAAACTGGAACCTAGGCAGGAAGAGGGTTGAAGAAGTCATTGTAGCAGAGTATCAAAGGCAGTGGGTGGCCTTTCCTACAGGAGGAAGAGGCGGCCAGAGGGTGGGCTTCTGGGAGGGGTTATTCATACCTGATGAGTTCTGCCTCCTAAAGCTGGGGGGCAGGCAGGGTCCTCTCTTGGCAGGTTGGGGAGGCCCCGCTTGGAGGCATGTTCCTTCTAACAGTTTCTTCTAACTTTTCTTTCCTGGTAGTCTGTTTTAAAGGATTAAAGAGGGTGGGAAGGGGGGTGTCTTTGTGCCTAGCGGTGGGGGTGCAGAGATTCTTCAGGACTGCAGCTGGCTGCCCTGTCCAGCCAGCACCTGGAAGCTGACCTGATCCCCACTGATGGTCTCCCCATTGTCTCCCCAGGACTGGTCCAGATCCCCGTGAGCATGTACCAGACTGTGGTAACCAGCCTCGCCCAGGGCAACGGGCCAGTGCAGGTGGCCATGGCCCCTGTGACCACCAGGATATCAGACAGCACGGTCACCATGGACGGCCAGGCTGTGGAGGTGGTGACGTTGGAACAGTGACATGCAGCCACATCACGCCTCGTTTTCTAGTCTACTTCAAACATTTTTACACGTTTGCAGAGGTGCAATCAATGGAATTAAGTCTCTCGACTTTAGAAGAAAGTATTGTTAAACCCTTTTTTAAAAAAGGAAGAAAGCGGATTTTGGAATTGCATTTTTTAAAGCACCACTCTTGATTTCCTGGGATTGGTGGAGTAAGATACTGCGTGGTCAATTTCACTGTCCCGAAAAAGCCAAATTGTGGCAGGACTTCTTTCTGCGAAAACATGTGTATACTTAATGTGTGTGTATGTGTGAGTGTGAATATATGTATATGTGTACATATGGATATACACATTTACATATATATGTAAAGTATATATATGTGTATATATATATGTATATATATATATATGTATGAAACCCGCATGGAATTATCTGTATGAAATTAAGGTGCGCTGTGGAAAAAAATAATTCACCCAGTTTAGTGGGTGTAGGGTACGTGGCCAGACACAGTCACCTGATTTTTGTTCATACCAGGGTCATGCGTTGAGCTACTGACAAACTCAGGTGGAGGTGACCATGGCCTTCACCAAAGCTGCCTCCCAGTGGCCACCCAGAACTCTCCCTGCTGGACCCACCTGAGGAAGGAAGTTCCAGAATGGGTAGGGTCCAGAAATTGTGCGTGTAAGGTCCAGGGGCCTCGTGGTCTGGCTGCTGAGACGCTCCTCGGGCTGGCCCAGGTGCTGACCTTGCCACGGACAGGTGAATGTCCTTATAGCTCCCAGGCAGGGACAGGAGGGTTTTCTCAGCCTCCCTTCTCCTCCCCTTCCCAGGAAACCTTCTTGATCTCATGACTGTTAAAACACTGCTCTGGGTTTAAGGTCAGTCCTAAATTGGTCATACATATGAACTGAAGGTAACAGAAGTATTAAGGGTTTGAGGAGTGTGCGAGAGCTGTGTGCTTGTGGGGAGAGAATGGGAGGGGGAGCGGGAGGGGGTGGAAGGGGAAAGGAAGGAGGGAGAGAAAGACCTTCGACGACCAGGGTACACCAATGGGAGCAATTTTCTCCTTCCTGTAACTCTCTGTAGCTTTACAGAGAGGAGACTGGAACTGACAGGGCACCTGGCTTGGGAAGGTGGGCCATCGCCCTGGGGACAAGGGGGCACAAGAAGAGAAAAGGACTGAGGGTGTTTCCTGAGCTCTGGGATCAGGCCCTTTGAGAAGGGACCCTGCCGTTTTCCCAGGTGCATCCTGGTGGGCCCAGGCCCGCACAGCTGCCTCCTCACGGTGCCGATTGGTCTGGGCATTCTGTGTAACTATTCGTCTGTGATCTCTCAGCCACCAGCTCTGAGTCTCCAGTGGCTAAATCCACCTGACTTTCCGACAGGCCAAATCTCTGCTCCTTGAGTACAGGGACAACTCTTCCTCCCTCCTCGGGCCCCCCCGAGTGTGATAGTGTATTTAATGTTTTTTTAATGCGACATTAAAAGATTATTCACGTCTTGCTCAGCCTTTCAGAAAAGTTTCCGATTCTTGTATTTGCTTGTTTTATATAAAATTATCCAATGTTCTTTGTATGTTTTTTTTCTGTACGTAATGGGGGGAGGGAAGGGAAATTTACATATAAACAGTCCTAGTTCTACAATTTGTTTTTTTAATTATTATTTTTATCGTCATTGTGAAGCTGTCCAGGGACTCTAAAGTCCGTGTTCCTTTGTGGTGAAATAACCTCCTAATAGTTTGAGAAATTGCCAAGAAGAAGAAAAGCGAAACCCAAGTATCAGAGCATGGATTCTGTGTTGTTTTCCATTCTGTCTCTTACCGCCTCATTCAATAAATAGTTACAAATGTGGCAACAGGAAGTGGAACTGTTCGTCTCTACAGGAGCACTTAGTCCCTAGGAACTCTCTTCTGGGGTAGCTTGCGCTTTGTAGTAGGTGTTTGTACTCCAGCTCGGCGGTCTGTGAGCCGTGCCCCTTGGCGTTGTGAAGCCCCCCTGAGGACGGGGCTGGGGCCACCACCGTGGCCAGAGCAGCCCCAGGAAATCAGTTCCGTGAAGTGCTCACCTGGGAGGGGGTCTAGTTGGAAGAATCCTAAAGGTGGAGTTCTTTTTCTAGGGGTTCATTGCATTCCACAAAAAAAGTCGGGACGGGAGAGGGTCCTGTGCGTCTGGGCTCCCCCCACGTGAGCGTTCAGTGCTGCGGTGGACTATCCTTGAAGCAGAGGCCCTGGGCAGTAATTGTGTTCTTGAGCCCTCACTCCCTGGGTTCTCTCTGAACTCACTGCTTTAACATGGCAACCTCCATCTTCCCAGCTGCTCCTGCCCCACCCCAGTGTCAGGCCCTTCCTCACAGGCCCCCACCGTGCTTCCGCACGCCCAAACCTGGCCACTCTGTGCCTCCTCGGTCCCTCCACCACCCCTTTCTTTCCTTTTGTTGTTCTGGATGTTCAGTTCACTGTCCAGGGGCGGTGATTGGAATGCTTGAATGGGGAAGGCCGGAGGGGTTGTCCTTGATGGCAGCAGCTCAGTAAAGCCATTGCCACTGCTCTGCCTTCTTGCACAAACGGCACACCGTTGCCTATTTTCACCGAGAGGATGGGCCAGAGAACAAGGATTGATTACAGCCAAATCAACCAGACATCACTGCCATCGGCCACCTGTGGAACAGCTGTGCCCTCCAGGAGACCTCCTTGCGGGGACCTCCGGTTTCTCTCCAGAGGCGCCTTACTGTACACGGTCACATTCTGTTGGCCTGGCAAGACCCAGATGCCTTTTCCACACGCAAGAATCGAACCTCTTCAGTGGGCCTGCTGGAGACCTGTGCGTCCATTGCTGCTCAGGGCACCAACCGGAGCTGCCAAC
This sequence comes from Desmodus rotundus, assembly GCF_022682495.2. NCBI lineage: Eukaryota > Metazoa > Chordata > Mammalia > Chiroptera > Phyllostomidae > Desmodus > Desmodus rotundus. The sequence continues at coordinate 75,825,257 of NC_071392.1, forward strand.
TCAGCTGCCCGCAGGGGCCAGGTAGGTAAAAAAGGCTGAGGGAAGTGGGAGCATTCGGGCGTGAGAGGGAAGGGATGACGGAGACGCAGAGTGGAGAGCGTCTGCCTAAAGACAGCCTCTCCTGAGTGCTAGCAGATTGTCACCGAGCAGGAGGGATGTGGACTCTGGTGCCCCATCTTCAAAATTCTGCAGAGAAGCCCAGACGGGTGTGGCTCGGTTGGGCGTCACCCCACAAGGAGAAAGGGCTCAGATTCCATTCCCTGTCAGGGCCCGTGCCTGGGGTGCAGGCCAGCCCGGCTTGGGGTGCGGAGGAGAAGCAGCCAATCGATGTTTCTCACATCACTGTTTCTCTCTCTCTCTTCCTTCCCCTCTCTCTAAAAATTAACTAATTCTAAAAAAGTTCTCTAGAGAACCTGAGGAATCCAGACTTATGTATGAATCGCCTGTTTTCATCAACAAATGAAAAACCCTTTACCTATTCTGCAAGCAAAGGAAAACCCACCTGCAGAGCAGTCTGGCCCGTGGGTCTGGCCCGTTTTTCATGAGTGCCTGCCGTGTGCCGGGTGAATGGAGCATGGCAGTTGCCCGGGAGAACAGGCTGAGAGGAGACATCCCTATGAGCAGATCACTGCAGCCTGGCGTTATGAGATGCCATCCGAACCCACTGCTCCAGCAGAACGAGCTCTGTTCCCATTTTATCTCCGTAAGCGTCCTCTGCATTAAGCAGTCTGTCACTGCGGACAAGAATCTGGTGTTCAGAGAAACCAGGAGATGGGGCTGGGAGGTTTTGGCTCCAACTCGTACGTCTGAGACCTGCTGGTGACCACTGCAGTTACCTGAATTCAGTGAGCAGAGGCCAACCAGAAGGGCAGGAAGAGGAGGATCTGCTCGCCTGCCAGCCCAGGCTGCCAGGGCCGTGGACCTTGCTCAGACGCAGGCCAGGCTCATTTCCAGCGAAGGCTAACGTGGAAGAGGGCCTGCCCTCCTGCATTCCCCGTCCCCCCTCGATAATGCCCTTGAAGCCTCAGCTGGCGGAGTTGTACTGGCTCGTGGTGGGACCCTCTGGTGTCAGCACCAAGACCCCTCCAGGAGGACACCAAGGCTTAATTATCTGGAGCAGAAACTATGTGGGGTGAGGAAGAAGAGCCCACATTTTCCCTCTGACCTGCATCTCAGTGGGCTGTGGGCCGCCCAGGTCATCAGCTCAAGCCAGGCTGTGGCCTCAGCATGGCTGGTGCTCAGATGCCAGAGTCAAGGGCACCCACCAATGCGTGTCTGCCTGGCCTCTGCCGTTCGCTCCAGGTGGGCAGCTCTTGGAGAAGACCCACTCGGGATGGCGGAGGCAGCACAGTGGGGGAGATGTGACTTAAGGCCCAGACTCTAAAAGAGCTGGAGAAAGGTTTTATTCCACCCGCCATTCCATTCCTGGTGCTGCTGGGCCCTTAAATGTGTCCCCAGCCTACTCTGAGTTTGAGCTTCTCCCTCCTGAAAACCACTCAGCTGTTACCAACCTTTGCCAACCGTGTGTCTTGGAGTGTGTTTCTGCAGAGTTGGGGGGCAGGGGCAGGGATCACACTCATCAGCAGAGGGCAAACCAGGGTCCCCTGAGAACCTGGGACTCACCCAGAGCCAGCTTGGAAGGCAAGGGAGGCCTGCACCCCCAGCCCTGTTTGGAGACTTTATAGCTTATTTAATATTTGGGAGCAAAAGCTGGCAACTGTCCCCCCAAATTTAATGCACTTATAAATAAAGTGGTTGGTGCAACTTAGCTGAGTGTCAAATTTCTTTTGAATTTATCTACTCTTTAAGAAACTAGTAGTTATAACTACCAATTGCTAAATGGCTGCTCTGCACAGGACACTGCAAAATGCCTTACACCTTTATTTCTAACCCTCTCCACAGCCCGCATGGAGGTTAGCTCCCATTTCATAGGTGCGGGAGCTGGCAGTTGCCCGAGGTTAACACGGAGCTCGTAAAAGGATGGCTGGGGTCAGACTCTGATGTGTCTGTGTCTCGAAGCTCTGCTGTCCATGCCCGCCACTCAAGGGGCAGGTGATGGACAGCAAGCTACATGTACTTTCCATGTACAAGCTACAACCGTCCATGGTACTTTCCAGAACTTGCCACACCTGGAGCAGCCTCCCAGTGGCTGGGCCCTTTTGTCACATGTACACACAAACACACACGGGAACTTGCATAGAGCAGGCACTCAATACAGCTCATTGGAGGCAGGGGCCCTGGCCGGGTAGCTCAGTTGGTTAGCGTGTTGACTAATACGCCAAGGTTGCAGCTTTGATCCCCAGTCAGGGTACACACAAGAATCAATGAGTGAATGCATCAATAAATAGAGAAATCAGTGTTTCTCTTCCTTCTGCTCCCCCTCTCTTCCACTCCCCGAAAATTAAGAACCTTTCCTGAACAGAAACTTGGAGGCACCAGAGCAAAGATGTCTGTGGCAGGGTCAGGAACATGTGTCCTGTGCACAGTGCCAAAGTTCACACCCCAACCCCGAGCCTTGCTCCCGGGATGCTGCAGCCAATTGGCCAGCTGAGGTCATGTGTCTACCTCCTGGCCAATCAGCAATGGCCAGGAGACCCAAACCTGGCTTCTGGGATACCCCACGGTAGAGAAGGGTCTTGGAATAGGGACAGGAGGAGCCCACTAAGTGGTGGTCGCCCTCAATCCCACTAGAGAACAATGAAGCTGGAGCCCTAACAGCTGCCCCAGTGCCCTGCATTGCCTCTACTAAAGATCCCTCCTGGGTCTGTCAATGTCCAGAGTCAGTAAATGAGGGGGCCATAGGGGCAATAACTGTGTGTGCCCCACCGGCCCACTCCCACCATCTCCAATAGCCTCAAGGTTTTTAGAAACAACTTTATTGTGGTAACTTACATACTACTAAGTCCATCTACAGCTCAGGTCTTCAGTGTTTACGAAGTTGGGCAACCATCCCCATAATCTAATTTTAGAGCATTTTCCTCATCCCCAAAAGGAAAGGGTTTTTTAAACTCCCCCCACGCCAGAATGGTTTGAAGCACATCACATAAAGGATGTATACACTGATATAAGAAAATGGGAGTGAGAAATCAAGACCAAACGAAAGGAGGCCACGCATTTATTTGCCGATGGTGGGGGGGGGGGTCGTCACTGCAAACACGCTGAAGGTCCCCACGCAGCTCCGCTCTTGGGGAAGAGGTTTCTGTTTCGAGAAGAAATGAACAAGCCATCAGTTACTCAGAAGAAACAAAGCACTAAATACTTTTTTTTTAAGGAGAACTCCAAGTTATTTTACATTCGGTATCTTCCATAACATGTTTATAGACAAGGCAAGAGCCGATTACTTCCTTGGGCTTCCTTGGTGCGACCTGTGTTTAAAGCCTTCAGAACCGCCCTCACCCTGGGGGCCATTCCTTCCGGGCTCAGCACCTCCTAGCCATCCGCAGTGCTTGAAGCTACTCTGTCCACACTGCCCCGTGGGTCAGGTCATTTCTGTGCCCATCTCGCCTCCCCAGTTAGCGCTATGTGCCGGGTCGGGCCCCGGACATACGGCCTGCAGCATGCCCAGGCCTTCGCCGTTAGCGTCTGAAAGCAGTACCATCGGCCCATTGTGGCTGACTTCTTTCCATATTAAGATTGGTCCTTGGGAGCCTGTCACAGCAGGGTTGGGTGGCACTTTGCCTGAGGACTTGGTGCTGCTTGACTTGGAAGAGGTGGGACCCCTCTTCCACCTCTGCTGGGCCTTGAACCCCAGGGAAGCGCCTGCCTTCAACCTCAGGGGAGGCCCATGGGCTGTCCGTACCGTGGGGGTCCCTTCCCTTCCTGAGGAACTGGGGCTGTGGGGTGACCGGGATCCTGGAGGTGCCCCGAGGTCACAGAGAGAATAGGAAGCTGGAACTCAATTCCTTGTCAGGGTCCAGGGCCTCCCTGTCACACGCCAGGTACTGGGCATGCAAGTGTGAGACAGCCTGGCCCCAGACAGCTTTCAGCGGGGGGAGAAGCATGCCCCCTAGCAGGTGCTTTCAGTGAGGTGGCCAGGCGCCGGGACGGGTATGCCCGGGGCATCTGAGATGCCACTAAACTGCAGGGTCAAAGGCCAAGTAGGAAAGCCCGGGCAAAGGTGAGGGGCCAAGACACCCTCGTGCAGTCTCCTCCTAGCCAAGCAGGACCGGACACCAGGAACAGGGGGCGGGCTGCACAGCAGACCAGGGCACACAGGGCCTTGTGAACAACATAAGCACTTGGGTTTACCCCGGGGGGTGGGGGTGCGGTGGTCAGATTAGCGCAGAGGATGGTCCGTGGAGCGGGGACAGGGAGCTGGCCTGGGATGAGACAGTGGTAATAGCACCCAGGCCGTCCCCATCAGCCCTGTTCCTCCTCCTTCTTCCTCCACCGCCAGCATCTGCGGCTCCTGGGGAGAGCAAGAGCGGCTCTGGTGGTTCGAAGGGCCACCAGGGAGAAGGCCGGTGTCTGCTGGCCACAGCCCCCAGCCCGCCCCCTGCCTGTGGACAGAGCAGGGCCACAGCTCCTCGGGCGGCCGGCCGGACTCGGCTCCCTGCTCCTCGCCACTTCGTGTGCTGACCTTGGCTGGCCCACAGCTGTGAGGATGAACTGGAATCATGAAACCCAGCACGTAGCAGGTGCTAGAAGATCAGGAGCTTTCACCACGACTAATTCTGTCCAAAGCTCCTCTATTTCTCCTTTAACTCCCTGCCAAGGGTCCAGAGTAATCTCATTCCTGTCGGCTCCTCCTGGCCACACCTGGCCGGCCTGAAACAGGGCACAAGGCAAGAACGGGGCCGGGGAACCACTCCGGCCTCCTGCTCTGCTCGCTGGCACCAGCTGTGACTATGAATTCATTGCAGTGACGTTTGCCAGAGTGTTTACCACTTGGCAGGCACTCCAGTGCCCCGGGTGCGGCCGTTCCCCGCCCCTCATCCCGCCTGCTGGTGCGCTTTACTGCAGGCACCCTCCTCAGCTGGTTGCTCAGAAGCTTAAGAACACAGCCCTTTAAGGTGAGATGGGTCCCCCACTCACTGTCCCAGGAGTCTATTTCTGGGTAATTTCCCTCCAGTCCAGCCCCACAGCCTCTGTCTGTCCCTTGGATTGGCACTTGCGCCCCCACAAGAGACCTGCGCCCCTGGTCTCATCCCTCTGTTGATTCTCCATGGTCAACATGGAGAATCCCCTGTACCTTCTGTGGCTCCCACTGCCCTCAGATTCAAGAGCACATATGGCCTGCAATGGACTGCCTTCCACCAGGCGTGGTACCCAAGGAAATCCGAGCTTTCTCTGACAGGCTCCTTTCCTCCTTTCTCATCCTCTCCCTCCTCCCCAAGGACACGCCCCCACCCCGGTGCACCCCTTACCCCTCCTCCCATTCCCCCCACCCATCCCCGCTCTGGCCCCCTGGGTGCACACGCAGTGCCTGGCATGTAGATGGTGCTTAATAAATGTCTGTCCTCCCATGTCCTCCTCACGCCTGGCACATAACTTACCGGTTATATAGAATAACTGCAGCCCGAGGGAGCACAGCCCCTCCTTTCTCTCTCAAGACCTACGGCCTCAGTCAGATGCCCTCTTCTGGGAACACCCCCCCTCCATCAGTCTACACCCCCAGACTTCCGTACTCAGCCCCACAATTCCGGCAGCAGCCTGTGCCCCTCGCCATCGACCCCAGTGGCTGGACCCACTCATGACCCTCCGAGGGCAGGCGAAGGGGAAGAAGAGCTGGAGCTGCAGGGGTAGGGTCTCCGGAATGGGGCTGGGGAGCAGGGGAAAGGCCTCGGCCTTCGTCCTGGTACTGTCCACACATGTGGGTGCGCACACACTCACCCACGCTGGCCGCTCTAGTCCAGCTGCCTCAAGCCTTCTGTAGGCCCAGAAATCCCCCAGTGGGTCTACCCACCACACTCCCTCAGCCCTGCCGGGAGCCCTGAGCAGGTCCCTGGCCCTCTGAGCCGTCTCTCAGGGCTCCCACTGCAACCCCGGCCCTGGGCGGTGGGGGCAGGCTTTGTCACCAGGCTCTGGAGCTTCAGAGGCCCACCCACAGAGCCAAGAGCTGCAGCTGGAGGCAGAGGTCGAGCCCACAGGCCACCAGCCCCCCGGGGGCCAGTCCTGCACTTGTATAAGTGGCTTAAACATGGCCTTCCACACCTTGTCCCATCCGTCCCCACCGCCTCAGCCAGACTACTGGCTGCCTGCGGATGAACGGCCAGGCCCCTCTATCCTTACCCTCCTCCTTCCAACAGCCCCAAGGGGAGACCCGCTCTCAGTGTTGCGTGGAAGGGAAGGAGACCCTCCCTCCGGGCCTCAGAGCCCACCCTGAACAGGGCCTTCCAAGGGAGTGGGGGAGGGGGTTCATCACCCAGGGAAGAGCTGGGGGAGGGCACCCAGACTCCAGATGTTCCCTCCTTCCCTGGCCCTTCTCACCCCCCTCCCCCCACTCCCCTCGGGCTGGACCTCAAGCCCTCCTGGTGGCACCCCTGAGGGCGAAGCATGGTGTCTCAGCTGACTCGGGGACCTGTGACCTCAGGGGGATGCAGGGAAACAGTGAGTGTCACTTCCAGCTGCACCCACCCTCTGCCACTGCCCGGTGGCCTGGGGACACAAGTTCGTCCCTACTTCGCGAGGTGGGGGCAGCAGGCCCATGCGGCGTGGCCCCTCCGTCGGCGGTTGGCTGCAGAGTCGCTTGCTGAGCCCTCGAACCATAGTTGGCAAGTCTAGAACCACCGGATCCCGTTACCTCACCAGTGTGAGTTCTACCATTGCCAAAAACGGTGGGAGGCAGCCAGGCCTGGGCCTGGGGCCGTCACACAGCCTGTGCTGAGAAAGAGATGGGGCGGTTAGTATGGTCCCGGACGGCGCAGGCGGGCGGCGTCCTCTCCACAGCCAGGATGAGGTCCCGGTGGCATCATTCCTGGTACTGGCCCTGGTGTGGGTGCCCCTTCCTCTCCTCAGTCCCTGTGCAGGTCCACTCTGCAGGGATGGAGGGACACCCAGGGGGCAGCCCAGGCCCGGGGGCTGCGCCCACCTGCAGGCCTCTGGGATGGGGGCCCACCTCCAAACCAGGGCATCTTCTACCTGGGCTCTAGGGAGAAGACAGCTAACGTAGGCCGTGCCCTGCTGGTTACCAAGCACTGCATGTCAATGTCCCACTGGATCTGGGGAGACCCCTCCCATGTCATTCCCTCCAGCCCGAAGTGCACCGCTGCCTCACCCCGAGGGGAGGAAGGAGATGGTGTGTGTACCTAACACTCTTCCCCGTCAAGCCCCAAAGAGGCAAAGCACTCCACCCACTGTGGTCTCTTCCCTGAGGGTGGTAGGTGGACACGAGGCTAGTGCCCTCCACCCAGGACAGCACAGGGAGCCTCTGGGCCCACGGACATCCCTCCCTTGGCCAGTCGATGGCAGAAACGGGCCAAGCCAGCAGAGTGTCCCATCCACACACAGCTCACCTGGTCGCAGAGCCCACCGCTGCGGCCACCCCCCCCACCCCCACCCCCATCCTACACCCTGGAGAGCGGGCTGCAGTCTGAGTCCCCGAAGTGGCACCTGCCCAGACCTCCAGGGGACTCACCCCAAAGACAGCAGGCTTCTGCGCCCACATCCCCCGGGTGTGGTCGGGTCCTTTCCCACGGTGTGTCCAAGCCTTCCAAAATCATCTCAAGTCTTCATTGGCATGCAGGCCCCGCCCCCCAAACTCTGGAAGGATCCTTCTGCCCTAAAGTAAATCACAAGTGACCCGCCCCCGCCCCAGCTGGAGGGGAAGCCACGTGGGAGGCTGATTTCATCCCACCGGGCTGTGGCCTTCTGCAGGGCAGACTCAGCTGGCACCCCTTCCTGCCCTTCAGGGTGGAGCAAGGCCCTGGGAAGAGCAGAGACGCAGGCGGACCCAGGCCGTCCTCAGGGTCCTGCTCACCCAGGGCCCATCTCCACAAAGGGGGCAACTGCAGTCCCCAGCAGGGCTGGCGGCCTGGGTCTGAGTGTTGGAAGAGACTCCTCTGCAGAGAGAAATCTGCTTGGTGGTCAAGGTTACAGAACTGAGCAAGGGCGGCTGTGGAGTGGGGAGGCCTGTGTGGGGCCACGAGCAGGAATGGGCTCTCAGTCCCAAGGCATTGAGGTGGGGGTGTGTAGCGACTTGGCCAGGAAGCTCCTCCTGTCCCCAATCCCCAGTGGACCATGCGCGTGGTGGGAAGGGTCGGACCTGAGCGGCGGGGTGGGGCAGGGCCGGCGCCATCGGGAAGGGAGCCTTCCCGGCTGCACCAGCCTGGCTTCCTTGGCAGCACCGCGCAGCCCCCACTGGCGATCAATGGAGCCAGATCGCATTTCGCAGAGCCAGGGCCCGGACCGGGATAATGGCCGGGATTGAATAAGCAAATGGGGCAGTGGGGGAGGGGCGGGAGTCTGGCAAAGCCAGCTCTCACAGCCCCTCCGAGCTGCCTTCTCCAGAAGATCCAAGCACCCCAGACAAGCAAAGGGCCCTGAATGGGGGATGCAGACCCCCCTCCAGTGGCTGCTCTTGAAAAACACCACAAAATCAGAGCTCAGAGACCTTCCCACTGAGACAAGAAAATGCTTTCAGCTGCAGCAGGAGAGACTTAAGTCAGACTGTAGGAATTCCTGTGGGGTGTAGCTATTGGATGGAGTAAACAACTCCAAAACCAAGAATGGGTACAGCCTGGGCGCCAGGCTCCTCTTACAGGGTGGTGAAGCTCAAAGGCTGGAGTGGGAGAGGAGGTGAAGAAGGGCTTTCTCCCTCCCCAGCTTCAGGGAGATTGATCCCGGGGGGAGGACAGCGGGGTGCAGGGGTCCCAGCCTGAGGGAGTCACTACTGAGGGTGAGCCCTTTGCCTAGGCCAGCAGCAGGGGCTTGAGGTCTTTGCTGGGAGAGCTGGAGCTGGGCCCCCAGGGGCAGCTGGGCAGGAGGCTGGAGGCAAAGAATCAGCTTCTCTGTACCCGCAACCAGAACAGTCACCCAGAGCTCAGCAAAGATGCCCAGGAGGCTCGAGGAACAGAAGCAAAGCCACAGGGAGAGTGGAGCCCAGCTGCAGCCCGCCCAGGGCCTGAGGGGCAGCCGCTCTCTCCTCAGGCTGGAGGGGCCCCTTCCCTGCTAGGTAGGAAGGTACAGAAATGGGGGCGAAAATTTCAGAAGTCCTGGGGACACTCTAAAAACTGTCAGGCCGAGGGGCCTTCCCACCCCCCAGGGAGGGTCTCAGTGCCCACACCCTCCCAGGGGTCACTTCAATCCAGGCAGGACACACAGATCCAGCTGCAGGAGCAGCTAACCAGGACAGAAGTCCCCTTCTCCTCCTACCCCCAAACAAGCAAACAGTTGCTTGTTCTGCAGGGCTCAGAAGAGCTTCCGCCCGGGGGGACACCAGCACCACGCCCGGGGGGACACCAGCACCACACCCAGGAGGACCTGTGAGGAGGCTCCTCCCTGTTTGGCACCCAGGGAACCAGCAGGGAGAAATGGCCTGACCCACCCATGGCAGTCCCCAGGGCCCCGGGCAGGAGGGCTTGGTAGGGCAGCTCTGCAGCCTGTTGGATTCTGCCATCCTCCCGCTGTGACGACCCCGCCACCACCCTCAGGAGCAGCCCCACCAGGACTGGGGCAGCAGCTTCAGGCCCGACGGTCGGCTGGCTGGCCCCTTGCTGACCCCTGGTCACTAGGGCTTCACTCCGGCCAGCCTCTCCCTGGCCAGGTGCAGGCCTCCGAGCCTCGGTCTCTGCTGTCAGCAGTGTCCCAGCCCTGATTTAGGTTCAGGGCTGAGATGCCTCCAAGCCCTAAGGGATGGGTGGCACCAGAGCACAAAAGCCACCCACAAAGCTGACCCCACACAGCCCCACCACACCCACCCAGTTCTGCCACTCACCGACTGACCCGTTCAGTCAGGCCTTTCCTCTCCAAGCCTCAGTTTCCTCGTTTGTAAGGTGATTAAAAATATATATATATTCCACACCCCACAGGGCTACGGTAGGGAGCAATGAGGTGACACGTGTAATGGTACCTGATACACCGACGGACAGCAAAGCCCGATTCAGAGCTGTGTGTCATGTGGAGAGGACAGTGGCCCCTGCCCCAGAACCTTCCAGAGGCAGGGCCAGGACCACACACTCCACCTCCAGGCCCACTGAGGACCCTGTTCTCAATGCTGTCAGACCCGGCCCTGAGGACAGCAGCCCTGGGATCACCCATCCTGACCCCAGGGATGCGGCCGATGCCAGGAGCTACCTCCCCGGTTCCTGCAGCGGAAGGCCAGGCCCCTGTGCTGCCAGCCAAGGTCTCAGCCCGGGGTGTGCCGGGAGCCAAGCTGGGCCTCCCTGACCCATGGCCCCATGCAGGCTGGTCCCACAGATGGCAACCCCCCTTCCCCTGCCGCAGGCGGCCCCATCTGCTGGCCCAGCTCAGATTGCGGGGCTTCCAGCTCAGCGGCGGCCCCAGGCCGTGTAAGGCGATCTGACTGCCCACGGGCCTGCGGCCCTCACAGCCGCTGAGCCAGATGGGCCAGGCAGCCAACGAGGAGCCAGTGGGGCCTGGACAACGACGTGCAGGGGAGGTACCTGTGGCCGAAGTGCCCGCTTTTCCCATATTGGCACTGCACATGATTGCTCAGAGCGGAGAGACACAAGCAAAAATGTGCTAGTGCCAAAATCGGCCAAGCAGATGGTAGTGGTGCAGGCCCTCCTGGGTCGCGCTGGCGGGGCTCTTGACTTCCCCACACCCTTGGAAGCAGCCCGTCTCCGACGTCCAGGCCCACTGTGGGGCCACAGGGGGTGAGGTGCTCCTGAGACACTCGCGGATCTGTCTCTGCTCTGTTTATGGCCCTTCGGTAATTCACTGACCGAGACTGTTCACAGTGAATTCTACCAGTGCCATACACAGAACAGGAGTCGCGCTCTCCGGCCTGCCCTGCGTGCGGACCCTGCAGAGAGACTCCCGCCTGGCTGCCAGCGGCCCTCCTCACCCGACCCCTTCGCAAGATCCACATGCCTTGTCTCAGCCCAAGATGACCTTGGAGGAGACAGTGACAGCAGGAGAGAAGGGCTAAACTCCTGGCTTTGCAGAGGGTGGGGGAGATGCCTCCCAAAAAAGGTGTTTCTGCCCACAGTCCCTCCACTCGCACCCAGCCCACCCTTGCTTCGGATGGGGACAGAGTCAATCCAGCTGAGAGTAGCAAGCAGCTGGCCAGATTCTCCTCTCTGAGCACCACGCCAGGCCCCAAAGGGGCAATGGCTAGTGGGGCTTCTAGGGAGCCTGTCCAGGCCTCTGAGCAGATACAAGCAGTCCTGGTCCAAGATGCCTAGGTCTCTGCCATCCTCCATCCCCCAGCCAGTTCTGTGGCAGACACAGAGCCCCAGGGGGCAAACCAATCTTGCTGTTCCTGGGACTCCCATCCCAAACCAGACCAGACTGTGGACCCATGGCCAGGGGCAGGAAGTCCCACGGCCAAGGAGCTTCGGCGGCACAGCTAACCCAGCCAGGGGCGCAGTTTCTGGCTGGCTCAGAGGGGACTGCAGAGGAAAGCAGAGGCAAGGAGGCAAGGGAGGGGCCAGGGAAGGTTGCATCAGTGGTTGCCAGAGTGGCTGCCTTGAGAGAAGTCGCGGCGGCAGCCCCTGTCTCTGGTGCCCAGCGCCTTGGGGGAGACGGGAGGGGAGGGGAGGGGAGACAGGAGGGGAAAGCGGTCCGTCTCTGGGGAGCTGGTGTCCAGGGAAGCGGGGCTGGGGACTCTGCAGAACAGCCATCTTAGCCTCCTCTAGGCCAGCCTGGAATGCAGGGGGCAGGGTGGCTAGAAAAGCACCCCAGAAGGGTCAGGGGGAGTCCCCTGGCCCAGATGCTAGAAAACCCCTTGGCGACGACGCTTCTCCCCATGACCTGAGGCTACTAGGAGCCTTGCTGCCTCCCGCACCGCTGCCAAATCCGCACCCACTGCGCAGGACACCCCCTCCCACCCCCGGGGCTGCTGCCCTGAGCGGCCCGTGCCCGGGGCTGGGCTCCAGTCCTCCAGAGGTCGACCCCGCACAGCGGGGTGGAGGTCTTCGGAAGCCATTCCTGGGTATTCTGCCCCCGTTTCCCTCACTACAACTCTGAACTCAGCTAATGCAAAGGACAAGGGACAGGATATCTCCCACCCTGGGTGGTGGGAGCGTTAGCAAAGACCAGGAGTCCAGTGGAGGGAGCTAGAGACCCCGGAGCTCAGGCCGGTCCCCACCACACCCACCCAAAAAGCCACGGTAATGCAGATTTGGGCGACCCCCAAATCCGCACGTTAACAGATGTCCGGGCAACTGTGCTCAGAGGGTGCAGACCCTCCAGGAGAAATGTTCCCAACTCTTCCCAAGGCCTCCACTCTACGCAATGAGAAGCCTTACCAGGGGCACTTAAATATAACCCTGAATTCCTTCTTCTTTATTTTCTTGGGGAGAGAGACAGCGAGCAGCATGGCACTAGCTCGGCCACAGGCGACCAAGGAAAGGACCGTGTTTACGGAATCTGCCGCCTCCAGCCCTAGAAATAGAAGGGACCGCGGGCAAAGGGAGGGCTGTGACAGATCACCAGGGGCTTGGGGGCCGCTCCTTGCGGCTGACTGTGGCATCTCTGTGGAGACACTTAGTCTCTGTTTTCCTCACCTTTGCAACTGATTTGGGAGGGAGTGCAGAGAACAGCTTACGAGGCCAAACACCCAGCTAGCACCAGTTTTCCCTGCAAAGCTGGGCGAGGCTCCTCCCCTGCCTCACCCCTGCGAACTTGAATGCCGCAGGACCCGGTGCCGCAGTGCCCGGGTGGCGCCACACCCGCCGCCCCAGCTGGGGCCCACCCTAGAGCCCTGCAGCACCTCTCCGATCTCGGCTGGGGCAGGCTTGAGTCTGAGCCCTAGGAAAGCAGGGTCTCCCCCTCTCTCGCAAGGGAAGGCAAGGGGAGCTGGGAGAGCATAAGCAAGAACAGCCTCATTTGAAAGGTCAAAAGGGAAAACTGAGGCCTATGGTTCCGGGTGAATTCTCGGAGCAACCTCATCTGCCCTCCCTGGCTGGGGTGGGGGTGGCCCTGACCTTGAGGTCTAAAGAAACAAATATCTGCTTCTGGGAGCGGGAGGATGAAGGTGATGCCACGGAGCAGGCTCCCTGTCTCTCACCCTAGCCAGGAGCGAGCTAGCTCCAGGCAAAGAGAAGAGAATCCTGGAGACCAAACCTGCAGGCCAGGAGGGGACACTAGTGCCACCAGAGCGCCCAGGGTACTGAGGGGCTCACGCTGTGTGTGTATCCCGCACACACCACAAGCTCCCTGCTCACTGCCCCTCCTGACCTCTGCTAGACCATCTTCCCACACCTCTAGGCCTCGCTAATTCTAGAAGTTTCCCTTTCTCCACTCGGGCCTGCAGGCACCCAGGCACACAAGTCCTAGGCTCCCTTCCAGTCCTGGGGGGTCCTGAGAGGTCGGCCACTGGGACACGAGGCCATGAGCAAGCACTCTGGGATCTGGGTCTTTTGCCCTCACAGGCCCTGAGGCTCTCTACTTGACATCCACACAAGGACTCCGGAGCCCAGGATCGCGGCTGCGACACCCACCCACGCCCTGCCAGCCCTGGGGTCCTGTTCCTTGGTCTCTATCGAATGTCCCGGAGGTCCAAGGAGCTGGCGACTGGGGGCGGTTGTGGCCCTCGGGAACGCCCAGGGCTCGGTGAGGGCCACCCTGTCTCCCCATGACGTCTCAGGGGAGGGACCAAAAGCTGTTTCCAAGGAGGCCCTGGTACCTGCGTACCCGCCGTTAACTCGGGCTGGAGATGTGTGGGCTCACAGCATCAGCCCCTGAGCCCCGTTAGCCCGCCTGGCAGGGGAAAAGGAGTAAACGAAATTCTCACAAGTGAGAACGGTATCCCAGATTTTTTTCTTCTTTGTGTAAGGGCGACCCCAGAGGGCCCACTTCCCCCTCCCCAGGTGCAGAGCCAGGGCCTCCAGTGCAAGTAGGGACGGCCATGAGCTGGGCAGAAACCAGCAGAGGAGGCTGCATATTAGCAGCAGAATCCGAACCGAGAGCCTCACGGCGAAAGAGAGGGCCCCGCGCGGCTCCGAGCTGGGCGTGGGACAACGTTCCTTTCGGTGAGCTCGACCCACCGTCAGGACAGATTTCTTGGAAGGCGCAGCCTCGGCTCAGAGACCTGACCTTCGGGCTCACTGCGGGACGGGCAGAGGGTGGTGCGCACACGGTGGAGCCCAGTGACCCCCCCAAATGACTAGGGGCGCAGTGCAGATTTCCGCCACCTGGCCTCCAGGAGGAAAATCGGGCTTTTAATCCTCAAGAGATTTGCGAAGTCCGGCAGAAAGCAGGGAGCTCGTCATCACCTACCCGTTGGGGGTGACGGTGGGGGTGGGGAGGTTGATTAGGACACCGCCGAGTCCCGGCTCCTAATCGCTCTGAGCCAGTATTAGCGCTCCCCGCCCCCCGCGGGCACATCCACACGCAGCGTTGGGAAGCGGGCACTGGCGGAAGGGAAAGTGAACGGATCAGCCTGGAGGGCCCATTGTAATCGAGCGATCCCTGACTCTGGGGACGCACCCTCGCAGCCCGATTCCTAGGATGGGTGCACCGGTGAGGCGCCGGAGAAGCGCCATCCAGCCGCCCACCAGATCCGAGCCCAGAGGGGCCGGGTGCTCGCTGGAGCTAACAGGGATGGGGGGAGGGTGTCTCAGCCGCGTGCTCTGCGGTTCCCAGGATGGGTGACCGTGAAGCAGGAACGAGATGGAGGTCTGAGATCTGCTTCCCCTACTCCACACTGGGCGGGGCCGCCCCGGGGCCACCGAAGCGTTACCGACCAGCCTTGAAGCCCTGAGAGGTGGCTGAAGACGCTAGCCAGCTCTCGAATAGCCAACTCTCCCCGGTCCTGGTCGCCCGCCACCTCGCAGCCTGCGCTTCCAACCTGAGCCCACAAGGGCGGCGGAGCGCCGACGCAACCCCTGCTCGACTCCCCAGGGAGGTGCTGGGGCCCGCGCGGATACGCACCTCGCCAAACACAATCCGCCCTCAAACCGCGCGGCCTCCACGGGCCCAGGCCACAGCGCTGGACGCACGAGCCTGCGGGGACCCAGGACCAAAGGGCCGCGTGGGTGCCTCCGCTGGAAGGCGCGGGAGAGCTGGGAGGCTGACCAGTCAGGCATCCCCGAAGGCCGTCCGCGATGAGCAGCCCTCGCCCGCCCGGCCCCCCGCCCGCAACTCGGATTCTAGCACGGTTCGCCCCGGGGCGCCCGCCTCCACCTTCTCTTCCCCGCCCGGCGCTGGCTCCACCCGGCCCCGCCCCGGACACTCACCTGCGCCGGCTCCGAGCTGGAAGCACCGCCGCCTCCCAGCTCTCAAGGAGTCCACAAGGGAGAAACACCGCAAAAAGGGCCCTGGTTCGGAGCGGGCCAGATGGACTGAACCTGAGATGACCCCAGGTCCGGCCAAGGGCAGCGCCCTGAACCTCCACGGCGCTACGCGGGAAGAGGCGGCGCCCGAGCGCGGAGCCCCGCGGGGGAACAAAGAGGAGCCGGGATGGGGCCGCGCGCTTCCTGGGTGTCGGGTGACAGATCTGCCGGGGGACGCCCCTGCCCGGCCACCTGAGAAGGAGCCACCTTCGCGCGGCAGGCGGGGTAGGGCAGGAGAGGAAAGGGGCCCGGAGTCGGAGGAAAAGGGTGCGCAGGATGCCCCGGACGGAGAGGCCGAAGAAAGGCCCGCGGGTTCCGGCGCAGAGGTGCAGAGGCTCGACGGAGTGCAGCGATAATGACTCTGGGAGGGTTTACCGCCCCTGAGCCCCGCCCTTCCCCCAGCTCCGCGCCATTGGCTCAGGTGCCGAGAGGCGGGGGAAGGGCGGGGGGCGGGCCCGGGATGATTCACCTTGAATGTGGCTCCGGTTGGTGCACCGCGCAGGACACGCCCGACTGGGACTGCGGAGACGCTGGGAGCCCCGCCTGCTCTCCCTACCCGGATGGGTCTGGTCCCCAGGGGTCTCGCCGCCTGCCCTGAGTCCCGGCCTCCTGCCCTCGGTCTAGGGTGCCGTTGGCCGAGGTGCGCCCCGACGCCCTGCCATCCCACCGCCCTCTGAGCCCGGAGCTAGCCGAGGTGTGTGTAGCGCTACGTTTTTGGAAATTCGACCCTGGGCTGGGGGAGGGGAAGTGCGTTTGGAGGTGGGACGTACTCTGGGGCCACTGGATGGATCTCCGCAGTCTTCCCCGCAGAAAGGTGCGTTAGGCTGCGTTGTCCCAGCGGGTCCACCGGGACCCGGGCGCGCGGGGCCTGAGTAGGGATGAGATGCTCCCCGCCCCGTCCTCACCCACCTACGCTCCCCCAGCTCTGCAGCCTCACGGGTGTCTGGCCACGGCTGCCGCGGGGAACAAAGGCTGCCTGTCCAGGAAGGGAGAGGGGGAGGGGAGCCGCCCCCAGACCCGTTCCCATCCCCCTTACTTCTCCCCACTGCGGCAGTGGCTCCCCTGAGAGGGGGCGGACACGGATTAGATAGATCCTTTTCAGCGGTCCTGCGCTCTAATACCTCTGGGAGCATTCCGAGGGGCGGGGCAGGGGCTAGGAGACTCCCAGGCTGTCAGCGTTGGGGTGGCCGCCGCCTCCTTGCCCAGCATCCTGGGCACCGGAGCGCCCTCCCTCCCCCCGCCGTTTTGGGCGCCCTTCCCAGCCCCGCCTTGCCGCCCCAGACGGCACCCGCAGTTCAAAAACAGATTAAAATAAAACGTTAATCCGTCTTCCTCCTTTTTAGCTCCTAGTTCTCCCGACCGACCCCGCAGGTCTGGCGACTGAGAAACCCCTAAAAAGGAGAGTGCTTAACCGATGCCCCCACCAAATCTAAGGGCCTCCTGTATTAAGATCGAAGACCGTTAGCACCTTGTCCTCAGCTGGATCGAAGGAAGGGAGTGGCGGTGGTGACTGCGGGAGGGGGGTCTGTAGTTCTCCCCACCCCCGCCCAGCGGAGATCAGTCGAGGGTGACGGTGCGAATACAGCCCTTCAATAGGTCCGACTCCTGGGCGGGGCCTGCTCCGCCCCTGGAGGTCGCGGGCGCGGGAGGCGGCGAGACTCCCACCCCGGGAGAGCTGGCTGGGCGAGTCGCCAGGCCTCGGTATCCCTCGCAGCGCAGCTAGATATGGGTTCGATGAGCCAGGACCCGGACAGGAGCGATCCTGAGCGAGGCAGTGGGCCCATCCCGCCAAAGGTGTGTGGGTGGGGGTTTCCACATTAACAGCCCCCGGGCCCGCACGCATTCCCCGCCTCGCCAGGTCTCCCTGAACTTCCTTGGCTGCATCCCCACACGCGTCCTACCTGGTCCCCGAGGGCCGTGGGATGCCGAGTGGTAGGGCGCGGTGCGCCAGAGACTGCAAAGCCGGAGCGCAGGCCACTCTGGTTGCGAGTGGCCCCCGCGGCCTGCCGCTGCCGCTTTATAGCGCGCGCCCCGCCCCCCGTGCGCAGCGCGCCCCGCCCGGGTCCATTCACCTGCTGTTGAGAACCAGACACCGCTCGGCGCAAAGCGAGCCACCGACCAGGCCGTGGGGTCCGGCCGTCGGTGCTGGCAGGGCGGGGGCACCGCCGAGACAGATCCAGTTTCCACCTTTTCTTAAATGCGCTGCTGAAAGTCGAGCCGGCCTCGGCGGCCAGCGTTGCTTTCTCCCCCCACCCCCGTGGCTCCCGGCGCACGCCGACGCCCCCAAACCCACTCCGGGAGGGGCCGCGAAACTACACCCGCAAAAGCCTCATACATATTTTAGGGAGCAGGCCCTGCCGGTAACCCGAGCTGGACCCGAATGCTAAGGCGGCGGCCCCCAGGGACCCGATACCTCGGATCCCTTTCGGCTCCGGGCACAGGCGGGGGAGGAGGTGGCTCGGGGCGACCTCGGGTCCTCACTCTGCCGGCCTGCCCTGCTCCCCGCACGCCCACGTGCGTGCTGCCCTCCCTCCGCGGGTGGCACCTCTGTCTGCCCCGCAAAGGCATCCCCTTCCCACTGGAGAGGCCCTTATCGTTTGCCACCAGCATCCCGCTCTGCCAGAGCCGTGCGTACGCGACGCCCAGTTTTGTGTTCCTCGACCCTCGGGTCAGGCTTAGGAAGCACCCCATAACCGTTAGGAAGGGCTACCTTGCCGACTCCAGGCTGGAAGACTGCGGCGCACGTCCCCGGACACGACCACTCTCTCTCCTTGGCTTTCCTCTCTGGCCGTATTAGTGTTTTTCGCGGCCCCACTTTGCTTCCTTAACCCCAAACCTCGCCCCCTCCACGACAGTCCCAATTTGTGCTGAAAAATGTTGGGTGAAAAAGTCGTCGACCCTCTCGATGTCGCTTCCCTTCCCGCCTTACGGCTGCAGGGCGCGGGGCGGGTGTTCGCTCACTGGCCTCGCTTAGGCTGGCGGGGTCCCTGCGCAGCCCCGGGCTCTGGGCCCCACAACCGCGGAACTGGCATTTCCTGTAAGACGGAGCCCCGGATTCGGGTTCTCCCGCGCTTCAGTTTCCTGCTGCTGCGCCATTTCCAGCGATTCACCTCACCTCGCAGAGCCTCAGTTTCCCCATTTGCAAAAGGAGTAGAAAGACTCAGTGCTCAGAAGGCAAGTGTGGGGACGCGCGTACTTCCTACCCGTGCATCTCTGCCAACTACAGGACAGCCACCATCACGGCCTGGGACCCTGTACCCCCGCCTGCGCGACGCCTCCCGGGTGTCTGCCCCCCAGCGCCGTATTTCTGGCTCCTGTGTTGCCCCTGGAGGTCTCGCCGCCACCCCCCACCCCACGCCCCTCCACGGCCGCGTGCCGGGGGTTCCAGGATGCTGGAGGCGCCCCAGCACTGTCTTTCGGTCTCGGCCCAGCCGCAGCCCTCGGGGCTTTGTTCTAGAATCTGCAGCTTGCAGGACTGTTTGAAACCCAACTAAGTCCCCAACTCTTCCCGAAGACGGTGTGTTTGTGCGTCTGTGCGTCCTCTTTCCAGTGGCGCACGGTCTCTGTACGTTCTCCAGGGGCCAGGAACCCGGAGATTTGGCTGCGGCTGCGGAGAGCCGGGCTGGGTAGGGAGTGTCGGGACCGTGGGCAAGGACAACGACAACACGGAGACAGGGCAGCGACAGGCCACCCTGCCGTGCTAATCTACCCAGCTCTGTAAAGGAGTAGGGGAAGTGTACTCGTCCATCCTGGGAAGTATTTGGATGTTAAGTGGAAAACACAAAAAGACACATGGGCTTCTGTTTGTGTGGAAACATAAGTAGAGGTGGCGGCGGCTGGTGCCAGGTTCTGTACGCACAGAGTGCCCGCCGGAGACCCGGGACGGAGCAAACAGGAGTGACCTCGGTGTAGGAGCGCTGGGGGCCGGGGGACAGGCAACTACCTGTTCGCTGGATTGTTTCTAGGCAGTCAAAGTGCGTGTTGGGTTGCATATGCTTCTGTTACATTTTCAATTAAAAAAAGAAACTACAGGAGTTGGGGTTTTGTTGTTGTTGTTGTTTAATCTGATTCGGTCTACTGAAGCCTGGAGGAGTCGAATGAGAGAGGGCGAGCCGGACGGACGGAGGGCGAGCTGGAGGGCGAGCTGCGGCTCGGAGGGCAGGGTAGTGGTGGGGGAGGGGGTTGCCCCGGGACTTTTCGCTGCCCGCTGGCACGTGAGCCGCCGGAGCTGTTTTTGCGGCCTGGTCTCCCACCTTCCCCCACCAGGTGACACCCCCACTGAGTTTGGCCCTGGCGGCAGCTGAGGCTTGAGCGCCCACCCCAGGGTGTCCGTGACCTGAGTCAGCTGAGAAGGCGGCTGGCGGGAATGTGGGGCTCAGGGCGATGGACTGAGTCCAGCCTGGGTTTTCTCCTCTGTCGTGCTAAGCTAATACCCCTCGCACCTCCTTTCGGAAATGCGGGGGAAAAACTGGCGCGTGGCCCCCGGAAAGAAGCCTTGTGGGCCAGGCCAGAGCTCAGCCAGGGTCCCTCCAGGGCTAGAAACCTAGCCTCCCCATCCACCTCACCCGCCGGATCTGGCGTGGAGGACCCCAACCCCCCACTGCACCCCGACGCGGAGCCAGCCTGTGAGACATCAGGTGCGAAGAGCCGCGGTCCCGCCTGCAGCCCTGGAGCCATTCCTGAGCCCCGGGGCTGGGAACCCGGAGGTTCTAAGCGGAGATTTTGTCTGTGGTTGGTGGAGGGGGAGCCCCCCCATCCCCCGCAGCCTTCAGCAGATTATCCAAAGGTCGGTGACACAGATACGGTTTTGGCCCCGGGCCATGTTTCGCTTCCCGGGTCCAAAGCAAAGTGTAGCTGAATACTTCAGCCCCCACAGCAGGAAACGCTTTTATTTCTGTTTTGGGATGCTTCAGAGAGTTAAGACTTAATTGTCTCAAATTAGAATAATCTCTATTTGTAATCACTTAACACGTATTTGTTGGGCGTCTGTCTGACCTTTTTGAGCCTCGGGTTTTTTTATTTGTTTGTTTTTGGTTTTTTTGTGAATCGGGAGCTTGCCCAAGTCAGAGGACTGTCGGGAGACTCGAATAATGAAATGTTTGGGGGGTTTTTTGCACGCGCTTTGGAAACAGCAAAAACAAAATGCTTCTTCAAGAAGAAGTCCTTAGTCCTGCAGTCGCCACCCATATTCGAGAGGGCCACGTCGTCCGCCTTTCTTGGAGGAGGACGAGCGGCCGGTGCACGGGCATGGGACGGTCCTTTGCCTGTTTGTAAGGCAGCTTGGATCCGGCCATGCATTACGTTCAGGGGCGCGGTGTCTCGTCTCCCTTGCTCCGAGCGGGTAGCTTGTCCAGGCGCGTAACCCCGCTGAGCCCAGCTCCCGCGGTGCGCGCTTCGCCGACGACGCTGCCTGGTGGCCTGCGCCCGTCCAGCCCCGGCTCAGGATGCTCTCAGCCTCCGCGTCACTGCGCGTGTCTCCTCTCGCTGTCTGCCTTGGGGTCCGTCGGTTTACCCCACGTCCCCTCCGACCCTCGCAGGGATACGGGGTTTGTCTGATCCAACCCCTCCTTTTTCACAGGAGGTATTAGAGCTCAGGTAGGCCCCGAACTGGGTCCAGAGCCGGGACCACAGCCCAGTTCGGACGCCTGCCTGGGGCTTTTGCCACTGGGCTGAGTCGGAGGGGCCAGAAGGACTCCTGGAGCGGGGGTAGGGGGCTGGGGGGATTAAAACGGAAATGCTGAGGGACCACCTAGGCTGGAGGCCCGAGAAGCTCCCTGCCTCCGAACCGCCAGGTCCTCTGCGCGGGCTGCGGTCTCCAGGCCTCTACCCGAGCACGGGAGTCGACCTCGGGAACTGCAGAGACTTTCCTGGGGACAAACCTGAGGGGTGGGTGCGAAGCAAGTGCTGGGACGTCTAGAAGGAGAGTTATCTCAGAGTCCCGGGCTGCGAGCCGACTGCCCCTCCTGCCCCGGAGGTGATGCGGGGGGAGGGGTGGAAAATAGGGGGGCACGGTGAGAGGGGGGGCTGCGGGAGGTGCAGGAGGAGCGGCTTGGATGTGGGTGGGGGGACTGGGACGCTGGGCTCCAGGAGTCTGCTCGTCACCAAGCTCCACCAGCCTTCGCTCCTGCGCTGTAGGAATCCGCTCTGCTTGGCCCACCTCACACTGAAGACAGCTGAGGAGGGACTGGCCGAGGTGGTGCGGATACAGCTCCCGCAGCAACTCGGAGGCCTGCCCTGAGGCTCAGGGGTCCCTACCGTAGGGAGCAGCCTTGGACGGGGCCCTGTAGAGAAGCCGCTGCGAGCGCCCTGCGCCTATAGAACAGCCCAACCTCGGGAGGGGGCGGGGGGCTGGGTTGGGGGGGCCACGGCCTGCCCAGGCCTTTAGCACTAGTCCAGGGTGGTGTAAAATTCAAGCTCCAGGAGGACAGGGGCCACGTCGCTCTCGATCACCGCTGTGTCCGCGCGCAGGACTCTCGGGAGGTGCTCGCTCCTCAAATACGTTTGCGCGAATCAAAGAGCAGGAGTGAGGCCTCCACCAGGCCCCACGGGGGCCCTCCGGCCGCACGGCGAGGCGCACTCGGCAGAGGCGCCCGGCGGCAGAACAGGGGCCAGAGGCTGTCGGGGTCTCTCTGTCTCCATCACAGCCGCTGAGTAAACACATCACTCCTTTTCGCAGGGACCAAGGCCATTTCCAGGGAGGCAGAAACTGCCCAGTGTGACTTCCAGGGGCCTCCCGTCGTGCCGGGTTCCCATCTCATGGACAGGGACTTTGCTTAAGTCACGTTCCCCTCTAGTCCTCAGTTTCCTCACCTATAAACTGAGAATTGAAAGGAAACCCAGGAGGCGTGTCTTCTTTTCCAAAGCCGATTTGAAAACGCTGTTCCTTTCTTCTTTCAGCCCTTCCTTTCTCTTGTTCAAGACACGCTTAGGAAGTGTGCTGTGGCCACAGCAATGGAGATGCGTGAGCTGGGCTGGACTGGGGCCAGAGGAGCCCCACTGTGTGAGATGTGAAGATCCCCCTGTGTGCTGGGGGTGAGGTGGGGGGGCAGCAGGAGCCTCAAGCTACGTCTGGATGTCACGTGCTCCTCCTGCTTAAATTAGCACGTGCTACCCCAGGGACTGAACCACCAATTCTGGAATTGTGGACTGTTTGGGCCTTCGAGGAAGTCACATTCTCTTTGTAGGTAATGCTCCAGCTTCCACTCCAGAGAAACCAGAGCTGGCCTGAGACTCCCCTTCCAGTAGAGACTGGGTGGAGCGGGATGGGCGGGCGGTGTGAGATCACAAAGCCAGCAAGCTCAGCAGGCACATCACAGCAGCGTTCCTCATTCTGCCTTCCCAGCTTGCAGAGCCCCCATGGTGTGGGCAAGGAAACCCCACGGGGGAGCAGGAGGGGGTGAGCCAGAGCGGGCTAGCTGGGAGTCCCCCTCCCTCCCAGCACGCTGGGAATCTGCCTTCACTTTGGACAGACCCTGGGGTGAAGGCCTTGCACTCCCTCCCCTCCTCTGTTTGGAGCCGGCAAGCTGCCCCCCACCCCAGTCCCACTCCATTGGATCCCTGTCCCACTCCCAAGCCTCAGCCTTAGGCCACATGCCAGCTGATGGCTCTCTTTAAAGAATTGATCCCCACCAGTCCCTAAAGTGTTTCCTCAGCAGTAAATCTCCTGCCACCAGGGCTCTCTGCCCCATGAATGATTTAGCGCCTCAGAGGGGTCGGAACCCTCTTTCTGTGCTCTGAGGCCTGCAGCTGTGACATCACCGTCCCTGCTGGTGACGGATGGTCTCCTCTGCCCTAATGGGAGGAGAGTGCACAGGGCCACCTGGGAGGGGCTCGGCCATGGAAGTAAGTACCCATCTGGCTCCGCAGGCTTCTGGTTTGGGGTCTTACTGATGGGCCAGCCAGCTAATTGCCTTCCAAGGTACCTAGAGAAAGGGCCTCACTCCATCTCCCTGTCCCCAGCCCAGAGGGACCCAGGCTCATTTCAGAGTGGGGTTTGGCTAGAGAGGAGTTATGTATCCCAACCGCCCTAGTCCACAGCCCTGACTCTACAACACTTGCTCCCTCACACACAGGCACCCACACGAGTGTGCACACACGCACGCCCACTCTCTCAAGAGCCCTCTCGGAAAGTTCATCATTATGTCCCACCTAAATCTTTCCTGCTCCCAGCGAGTCCATCTGGAGCTGACAGAGAGCAGCTGGTTATTATCTGCCATATGCTAACCCCCCAAGCACACACGGTGAAGGATGACATGGCCTTGGCCCCTCCCGGCCATCGCCCCCTCCCGTCCCCTTCTCTTTAAATGCCAGGGACCCCAGTCCTCTCAGCTCCACCAGCCTTTAGGGGAAAGACAAGGGTTTTGTCAGTCAGCCCCCACAGGTCAGGGGCATCGTCAGGTGGAAGGCAGAGGTCAAGAGGATGGCACCTGGGTGGGCGAGTGGCCTCTGCCCAGTCCTGCCATCCTGACTCCAGCTGGCGCATGTCCTGCCTCAAAAGCACTTCCCCACTGGCCTGGCCTGTGGACAGGCACCGGGGTGAGCAGATTTCTCCGAGGCTGGTACCGGGGCCTGCAGCCTGTGGGTGCGCCAGTGCCGTATACCGGTTAGCAGAGAGATGGGCCTAGAGGCCTGGGATGCAGGGTGGGCGAGCGTTTGGTTTAGTTTGGTTTGGTTTGGTTTACACAACTTTGGTGAGATCAGTTTACATACAAAAAGGTGATCCATTTTAAACGTTCAATTAGACGTGCACCCCTGTAACCACCACCACAATCAGGACATGGGGCATGCCCGGCACCCCTCAAATCTCCCTGGTGCCCCTCCCCGATGTCATCTTCTTCCTCCCCTCCCCCACCTCATCTCCAAGTCTCCTGCCTCAGACAACTGCTGATTTGCTTTCTATTGATGTAGAGTTGTCTTTTTTAGAATTTCACATAAATTCAATCATATAGAACTCTTTCAGAGTATATAACCTGGCCGCTTTCACTTAGCATAATGGCTCTGAGATTTGTCCAAGTTGCTGTGTGTATTAATAGCTCTCTCCTTGTTTCTGCCGAGTCATATTCCATTGTGTGCATCGCCATGGTTTGCTTATCCATTCCCTCAGCTGATGGACGTCTGGGTTGTTTCCAGCTTCTGGCCGTCGTGAATAAAGTCAGTCCGAACGCTCCTGGAGCAGTGTCTGTGCGGGTGTGTTTGCATCGGAGGTCGCCCCGGCGCATGTTTAACAGCCAGCCCTCTGGGCTGGGTGGACGCCCCGGTTTGTGGCGTTTGCTGGTGTCTGAGGTATAAATACCCTCACCGTGGCGATTTGAAGCTACCAACCTGCCACCACTGTCATTTCCCTTGGCCACCTCCTGAGAGAGGTGAGAGTTCTGGCTGCTCTGTGTCCTTTTTCACTGTCGCATCCCAGGGAGGGTGTGCGGCACAGCTCCACGTGGTTTTATTTTGCATTTCCTCGATGACTACCCGCTGAGCATCTTTTCCTGCGCTCCTGTGCCTGGATGAGTAAGTTTGAGGGGGCTGGGAGGGAGGGCCTGGATCTGCAGTGTTCTGGGGGAATGTCCTGGAGTAAATTTAGGGCCACCGTGAAGGGCTCAGGCTCCTTAGACCAACCGCAGAGACCTGGGGCACCCAGCCACGGATGGGCCAAGGAAGCAAGCCACCCTCACTGAGGCCCAGGCCAGACAGATTCCAATTTACAAAGTTCTTCCCTGAATGCTTCCACTTTCCCCTCAGGTCTCAGTGGTGCAGGAAAACCTGAGGTTCGATGGGAGTGTTTCCAGGGTCACTCAGAGGGTGCTTGGCTGATGAAGGCTCCAGCGCAGGTTTTCTCGCTCCCGCCCCGGGAATGCCACTTTGCTGTTGACCAAGAGCTCTCACACGCTTCCTTGCTTCCTCTCCTGGAGTCTCAGGACGACCCCTTCCTACTCGTGAGGGTGAGGAAACTGAGGTTCCGGGAGACTGAGTGACTTGTTCAAGTTCCACGGCTAGCTGCGTGGAAGGCCCGAGGCTTGAACCCTACTTTCTTGGTTCTCCAGCTCCACCATTTGTTCCTAGAAGGCCCCTTTGACCTCAGTCTTGTTAGGGTCCAAGGAGCCCACGCACCCTGCTTCATTCTGCCGGGGCCACAGCAGCAGCTGACTCAGGCTGGCGTAGGCCTCAGCCAGGCCCAGCTCCTTAACATGGCTTTCATCTTGCTTCAGGTCGCCCTCTGCCTTGAGGTTAGAAGGCCGAGACATTCCTCCCGAAGACTCTCCACATTTCCTGTGCCTTCTTGTTTTTATCAAGAAAACGCAGACCCTACGTGCCTTATTACTACATCAGCTGTGTGTATTCTGTGCCCGCAAACTCGGACCCCACCTCTGACTGCCCAAGGGCCCAGGTGTGCACAGTGCCTGTCTGTGTTTGTTGAATAAATGAATGGCATTTGTGTTCGTGAACACAGTTTCTTCTTCCGGACTGTAATTAATTAAAAAACCCGGGAGGAGGGAAGTTCCATTTATTGGGCGGGTGCTTTATGCTGTGTGAGGCTGGCATTATTATGCCCACTTTACGGACGAGAAAACAGGCTTCAGAAGGTCGATAATTTGGTCACTCCACGAGGTCGGGGTGGAGCAGGGCACTTGAATCTGTCTGAGAGCCCTGCCACCCTCTGTCCATCGTGTGTGAGGAGAGCGGGTGCGGCTCTGTCTGGGTGGGCCCTGTGGCTGCCCATGGCAGTGGGGGGAGCCCACAGTCTAGCGAGGCCTTGGCCCAACAGCCACGACAGTTTCTACCCACTTTGAAGTCAAACAGGTCCGCCCCGGACATCCTGCTGGTGCAGGCGGGAGGCTGCACACAGCAGCCATGTACAGCCTGTGGCTTTGGCTGCCGAGGCCACCAGAGGCCTGAATATCAATATTATGGCTCCCTGCCACCCCGTGGGAGGGAGAGATGGTGGTCGTTGTGGAGATGGTAATGCTACTCCATTAATGTCCAACCTCCTGAAAAGCCGCTGGGACACATTTCAGTTGTGTCCTTGTTTGTTTATTTGAGGCCAGCTTCCAGAAGGAGCAGACGATGAAAGACCCTCTTCAAAAGAGCTGTTCACGGAAAAAAAAAGAACCCAGCAAGATCCCCACAGAAGGAGGGGACAGAAACACACAGAGCCACCAGCTGACGCAGCAGGGTGCCTAAGCTCTCATCCTCATGCTGACCTCAGGGACCAGTGAGCCCTCACTACCGGCATTGCTAGGCACAGACTCCGCAGCCTTCGAGGTGTGTGACTTGCCCTAGGGCAGCGCACACTTGTCCTCCACCTGAGTGTCCGGAGCACCTGAACGGACCCGGCCTTGGCCAGGGGCCAGATCTGAGCTTGCATGATAAGGATTCTCTTTCATCAAGAGACACAGGTTCCAGAAAAAGTGCCCAGAATGAGTTCGGTTTGGGGTGGGATGCGTACCAACTAAGCCACACTGGTCAGTGCGCAGCTCCACGTTTTCGGCAGGAGCCCTGGCCCGCTGGCCCGCAGCCCACCGTCTAGGTTGTCATAGCCCCTCTCGGCAGAGACCACTCCAAGTCTGGGAGGAACGGGCAGGAACAGGCGGCCAGCCTGGGCGCTCAGCCCTGCTTGGTCTTCTTGGAGCCCTCGGCAAGAGAGAACAGCATCAGCGATACCTCAGGGGTGCCATGAGGAGCTTCTTGTCTTTCTCATCTTTCTCTTTCCTTCACAGCCCACTCTGTCGCGGCTTGAGGGGAGGGGCAGGGAGGCTGGGGGAAGGCCACCTGAGGCTGCTTTTCAACCCAACTATCCATGTACAGGATAGAATTACTTGTATCAAGTGCACAGGACTTTTAATCCACTTGGTAATCAAACAGGGCATCACTCCGGAGCCGCTGGAGCCTGGGATGACAGCGTATTTCCACCCACTTCACAGGTGGGGAAACTGAGGTGCAGGGGAGACTCAAAAGTCATCCACTCAAGTCAAGCTAGCTGTGGGGAATTCAGAGCCCTGAATTGTGAGGCCAGCCCGAACCTGTGCAGAGGGCAGGCTGGGGGCACAGCTTGCCAGCAAAGAGTGCCTACCTCTTACCTTTCAAAACTTTGCAGAGTCCCTTCCAGCATGAATTGGGATCTACCAAGACTGGGGGGTGGGGGGAGCTGCACACAAATATAGAAAACATTTCATCATCTGCACATGCCATGAACTTGAGTTTCTGTCTGCAGAAGCTAGGCACCTTCTCTGGGTCCCCACCCAGACTGGCCACAGAATTAGCAACACGTTTCCCTGGGCTCCTCGTTCTGCCTCCATCCAAGTCAGTTTCGATTCTGGTGGGGGCTCCACCCCCTCGCTGCAGGACTCTGGCCGTCTCCTGCCTGCGCTCAGTTTCTGCATCTGCACGGACAGCACCACGCAGGTGCTGGTGGTTCCGCCTGCGTCCGCAGTGGCCGCGACGAAGGAGGGCGGAGGACTCTGCTGAGTAGAAGAAGCTGGACCCCCATGAGGGGCAGTAACATACCATGGCCAGAGGCCACAGTGGTGAGGTGGCTCTGGGCCCGGAGGCTGTGGGACTTCAGAACAGTCATCTGTAAAGCAGTCAGAACTCCCTTCCAGCCAGGGCATTCTGCGGGGTGGGCTGGGGATCTCCCAGGCTGAACCCGCCATGTCTGGGCCCCCGGACACCCTTCACAGAGGCCATGTATACACCAGGCACTTGTCCAGACCACCTGCTGCCGCCCACCCCTTGAGGAGCCCACAGGCTCAGCCTTCTCACCCCACCGAGCCCCTCAGCCCAGTTTCTGGGAGCACGGACTGGAACAGCAGATACCAGGGTGGAGTGGCTTCTTATTCTGAGCTGGCACTTGAGAAAAGAGCCCTGTTGGAAGTCAGCATGTCCCCACCCTGGCCCCCATGTCCATGATGACAAGATTTAAGAATGTCACAGGACTGGGGGCCCCCTCCCTGGCTGCATGAAGATGGCTGTTAGTGGCTGCGATTCGGTGCCTTCCCAGCGGCCTCGATGGCTGAGGAAACTGTAGATGCTGGGTCTCGCGTTGCCCGATAAGACACAGGACGCCGGTCAGATTGGAATTTCAGGTAACGAATCATTTTTTAGTATGAGCATCCCAAATAGCGCATAGGACATATTTATACTGAAAGTATTCCTTGTTTACCTGAAATTGAAATTTGGCTGGAAATCCTGTATTTTCATTTGCCTAATCTGGTGACTCTACCCCGGGTCCGACCCCCCACCCACCCCCAGGCCCTGCAGCTGGCTGCAGCATCTGACCCCAGTTCCCGGGCCCAGTGGGCATCTTCCTGTCCTGTCCTTGAGTCTTGTGAAGCTTTCTGCTGCCTGCTGTTGCCGGCTGTTTCAATCTCTCACTTTTGTCTCCATCTGCTTAGCTCTGGCCCTCCTGCCCATCACCCTGTCTCGGCCGCAGCCTCCCTCCCACACACCCAGCTGCCTTACAGGTGTTGCAGGCCAGCCCACTAACAACGCCTGGTGCTGAGGACTCAGACCCACCCCAAGGGGCCAGCCTCACAGCGAGGAAGGTGAGACCCCTGTGGGCATGGGGAGGAGAGGGGATTAAGCCCTGTTCCCTGCAACGGGAGGAACACAAGCCTGAGGCTCCAGTCCACAGCCCCCTCACCCCAGTCACTCAGGAGACCCTTCTTCGCCCTGGAACAGTACAGTCTGTCCTGGACCAGGTGAGGGGAGGACAGCAGGAACAGCCTTCCCACGGCTAGGCTCAAGGCCCCTCCGGCCTATGGTTCAGCTGTCTGGGCCTCGGAGCAGAGCGCTGTCCCAGACAGGTCCCACCCAGGGTCCCAGCTGAGCAGCAGCAGAAGGGATCTTCCACCTCCTTCACGCCCCAGGAAAAGGGCTGAGACCGTTGGGACAAGCTGAGAGCCTGGAGCTGAGTTCCCCCCGGTAGTGAGGGGCGTCGGCCGGCTTTTCTGGGGGAGATTGCCTTAAACAAACTCCCTAACCTCCGTGAGCCTCAGTTGCCTCCTCTGCAAGAAGGGGCCAAACCACATCTGCCTCGTGGGAACACTAGGGCTAACTTCAGTAACCCATGCAGAGCCTCAGCACAGCGTGGAAGTGAGAGGCCCTCCGCGTCTGTTTCTTCTCTGTCTCTGCAGGCCAGAGCCTTCCCCAGGACCTCACCACAGGGTGAGTAAGCGAAAGTGGGGAGCCCTCGGCAAGCAGGACCTCCGTCCCCTCTCAGAGGGTCCTGACCCCCACCCCCACTGGACGCGCAGAGGGCTGGGACTGAGAAGACTGGCCCCTCAGCTACGGTGGTGCGGGCTTGCTGTACTGCCTCGGCGGGGAGGTTGGGGAGCTCCCTTACCTGGCCTGAGCCGGGAGCCCAGGGAACACTGGCCCCAGGGACAGGGCCCAGGAGACGGAGACCCTGCTCACCGGGAAGGTCACAGTACCTGAGTGGCGGAGAAGCTGTGGAGAGAAGGAAGGGGGCAGCTAGGGTGGGTGCCAGGCCTGCTCATACCTTTGTGCCATGGCTGTGCCTCCCAGCACAATTTGTCTGGGTGCTTTGTGTTTCTGTGTTTCCTTTTTCTCTAATTTTAAAATGAATGTTTGGTGCCCCGCCCACCACATCACAGAAGTAAACCGTAGAAAAGCAGACAGAGAAGGCCTAGCAGACGTCACAACCCCAGACCATTTCCCGCTGCATGAGCCTCCTTTTCTGTGTATTTTGTTTTAATCAAAAATGAGAACTTAAAAAATTTTTAATTTATTTTTAGAGAGAGGGGAAGGGACAGAGAAAGACAGGGAGAGAAACATCAGTGTAAGAGAGAAACATGATTGGCTCTGACCAGGAATCGAACCGGTGACCCTAAGCTTTCATGGAATGTTGCCCGACCAACTGAGCCACACCGGTCAGGGCAAAAAAGTGAGACCATTTTGTAAAGACTGCTTTGTGTGTTCCTTTTCCCACTGAGTCACCGTTTCCCATGTGGGCAGTTACCTCCCGTGACAGTTCAGAGCTAAGTATCATTTCATACTATGCTTATTCCTTAGTTCACCAAGCCCGTCTTCAGGACATTTGGGTCATTTCTAATTTCCTGCTATCACACAAACACATTTTTGTTTTGTTTTGTTTAGGCTACATTCTTATATGTGGCATCTCTAGGTCAAAGGTCATGCCTATTACCAAAGCCACACGCACTCGCTGTCACAAATGCTGACAAGCTGGATGCCGTGCCAAGGGGAGGCTCCTAGGGGAGGTGTGTTGGGTCCTGCTTGCTTTGTCCCGTCCCTGGCGGGCTGTCTCCCTCACCCACCCCAGGCTGCAGGGCCCTGGGTGCACAGAAATCCAGACAATTCAGTATTGACACTTGGGGACCTGGGGCCATGTGGCCGCCCTGAGAGGTGGCTCTTCCTTCTCCTCTAGGGCAGGAGTTCGGGGGGGGGGCATTTGTCCCCCTCCCATGGCCAGCAACAGCTGGAAGGGGCCGTCCTGAGCTGGAGATGGGTAGTTGGGGTCAGGAGACCATCATGGGTTGGGGTAAGGACCGCAGGGTCAGCTGTCACGACAGGTACCAAAGGCAGCGGCTGTCATACCGCCTTGCTGGGCGGACAGAGGCAGGAGGCTGACTGGGCCCTGGGCTCCCCACGCCCCCATTGCTTCGCACAGCCCCACTTTCATCCATTGTTCTTAAGACTTCCCCACCCCTGTTCTCCCGCGCCACAAGTGAGGGCACTCAGACTGAAAGACAGGAGCAACTTGGCCGAAGGAACAGCGGGTCAGTAGCGCCGTGAAGGAATGGACTCCTGGCCCCGTCCTCCTTTGGGTGCTGTGAAAGCCCCAGCCTCAGAAAGGCTGTCAGCGTGGCACCCCTCAGCCCACCCCACTTCCCACCCACCTGCCACTGCAGGGCTTCCAGGCGCCTCCTGAAGGCCTCAAGGCTGGGCAGCACCCTCACCTTCCTGCCTCGGCTGTGCCCAAGCCAACCCTTCTGCCCCCATGCCTCCTCACCCACTCCCAGTCCACCCAACTTCAAAGTTGCTTCCTCCTGGAAGCCTTCCCTGACCCCCAGGAAGAAGTGCTTTCTCCCTCCTGCAGCATCTGGGCCAGACCCATTCTCCAGAGCCTGGGGAGCAGCCCTCCTTCCTGGGGCCTGGGGTCTCAGGCCTGCTTTGGTGGGGGCCCTGCTTGTCTAGCAGGAGGCCTGGGAAGTAAACCCGTGGTGGGTCCTGGAGGCTAAGGACGTCCCATGTGGGGGCCTCGACATAAAGTGAGGACCGTAGTGGCAAAAGGTGGAGGACGCTGGAGCACTGGAATGGAGAGAACAGGAGAGCAGGTGGCTAGAAAGCCCGGGGAACTGGAAACGGATGTCCCAGAAGAGGCTGGCTGTGGGCCAGTGGAGGGAGCACCCAGGGCTCTGGGAAGACGGCTTCCCAAAGTGACTACATAGGGTCGGGGCTGGGAGAGAAGGCCAAGGTGCACGCCCGAGTGTCCCAGGCCAGACACATCTGGCTCCTGTCCGACTCCTTCAGTGACTGGCTGGGAGTTTGAGGGCCCGGCAGCATGGCACTATGGTGACCAGGGCAAGGGCAGGCTCAGAACTCGGGCGACTTGCGTTCCACGAGCCCATGTGCTGGCTGGTACCCCAGTTTCTGCTGAGTTATGACAGTGTCCTGCCCTCAGAGCCACGGGCAGGGGAGTGGTCTGGGAAGAGGGGAGGTGGGGGGGTTGGGAGAGGTGGGGAGAGGGGACATGAAGCCTCAGGAGCCTGCACACTGGCTGCAGGAACCCAGTCAGCCCACACCCAGCAGGGAGCAGGAGCAGGAGCAGCTCTGGCCTGGTGGATGCGGGAGGAGTCAGGGCCAGGTGACCAGGTGCCTCTGTCCTCCTCCACCAGCCTGGCCTGGAGGCCCCGGGAATCACAGAGAAGCACAGAACCTGCAGCGTTACAGGACAGCCGTTTGTGGGGCAGTGAGAGGCCGGAGCGGGCAAGGGGCTGGGAGAGAGGCAGGAAGAATCTTCTCGGCAGAGCTGCCTTCCCCCGGGTGGGGGAACTGGGGCCCCTTCATCCTGGAATATGCGATTCCACACCGCCCTAGATCTCTACAGAGTCAAGCAAGGAGAGGCCCTGGGGTCTTTGAACAAACAGGCCCATCATCAGCCCAGTGAGAGATGTGGGTGGGTAGGACCACGTGGGCAGCCTGGAAATGACTGTTTAGGATCAGGTTGTCTCTGTTTACCGCTGAGAGCACGTGAAGCCTGTGCGTGTATCAACTGTGCCCACCTGCTTCCAGCATTCCTGTGCTCATCCCGGGTTCCAGCCAATGGCGCCAGCAGTAAAGGACATTGCTTTTGAAGTTGGCAGAGGCTGAGAATAGAGCTCTAAGACAAGCCCTCTCTCCTCCAGGAGGCAGCTGGGTCCCTCCCCACCCACTGGCCCTCCAAAGCCCAGGGTGCACATGGTTGTCACCATGGAGCTTAACAGGAGCCTCCAATCTTGACCTGTGTGTTTTTTCCCCAAGGAACCTCTGCCTGTGTCTCCCAGCCCAGCACAGGGCCCATGTAGATGTGAGGCTGCAGCATGCAGACCTCAGGAGAGACACCACGCAGAACTTCCTGATGACAGGCATCTTGAGCATGAGGAAGGGTGCAGGATCTTCTCCTTACAATTGTTTGGAAAAGCACCCCCTAGTCTTCCTGGCTAGGGCACCCACTAATCTGCACGATGCCCCCCATGACCTGAGTAGTGAGGTTCACTAAGACATTCCTCCTTCAGGGGGCTTTTCTGCTTTCAGGACCTGAACTGCCCTTTCCTAGTGCCTCCCAGAGCCAGCTCCCAACCCTGCTTCTGTCACCCCAGGCCACAGGGCCCCTGTCCCCACGGTGGTGCTAGGCTTTCCCTGCCGGTCCTCCTCAGTCTCCTCTGCCCCCCGCGGGGCTGTGAGAGCTACTGCTCAGTGACCGCTCAGTGTGTGTGCCCGTCTGACCCCCAAACAATCTCCCCCGGGGTGGCCCTATTATCTTCTGCTTTGGGGAGGGAACTGTGGCTCTGGGAATCCCGCAGCCAGGGGGTCTGCCCAGCTCTGTCCAGGCCCGTGTAGCTCGCTCCTTTACAGCCGCTCCCGCCCGCCTCCAGCCCCCAGCTTAGAGAAAGCCGTGCCCCAGACCGGCCTGGGGCACCTGCTCCCTCGATACCACCCAGACCGCTCACTGGACGCACAGGCGCGCACTCGCCCAGCACCTGCGTGGGCGAGCCCCGGGGAGGCGGCGCTAGGTCGAGGGGCTGCCCCGGCTGTCTTGAGGCTCACTGTCTTAAAGAAGGTCGAGCAGGCTTTCCCTGGGCAAGGGGGGCACCCAGACCTTGCGGGGTCTGGACTCCATCTCTCTGCCTGGCCCTCCCCCACCTCTCCCCTGCCTTCCTTATTCTGTAGCCGGACTACCAGCTTCTCGTGTAAACAACATCACCTTCCCGGACAGAACAGAATCCCGACTGCCCGAGAGCCTGCAGCTGGGAGGGCGGGGCCTCTGAGCTCCGGGTGCCCCCCACATCGTCTCTCCCCGGTTGGCTGCGGAAGCTGCCTTGGCCCCAGGTGAGCTGCGCTCCCTCTGCCACTCTGGCCCAAGAGCCACGTTCTTCACCGCACAGGCGAGACTGACGGGAACATTCAATACAGACTTTGCTAAACCCCGGAGAAATAAACCCGTGGTGTAAGAGTAGCATCCAAAGAAAGTAGAAACATCCACTTCCACCCTCTCTCCTCCCCGAGTGGGACTCTCTGCAGTCCTGTGGCATCAGTGGCCCAGCCCTGGGGGCGGCTCCTGTTCTCGGGGTCCTTGCCTGTTTTTTCTCCTTTAAGTGGGCCATAGGGGGCTGAAGGGTGGCTCCCCAAAAGATGTATCCACATCCCAATCCACAGGACCTGGGAATGTTACCTAATTTGGAAACGGGTTTTTGTAGATGTAATCGAGGTAAGGATTTGAGGCAAGGAGATCATCCGGGATTATCTGGGTGGGCCCTACATCAGTGACACGTGTCCTTACAGCAGACACACAGAGGAGACAGACGCCCCAGAGGAGGAGGCAGTGATGGCAGTGCCTGGGGAGGCATGCGGTACCCTCTCCCAGAGTCTCAGGAGGGAGCAGCCCTGTCTGCTCCAGTTCAGACTTCTGGCCCACAAACTCAGTGCATTTCTGTGGTTGAAGCCTCCCAGGTGTGGTCATCTGTTACATACAACAGCCTCTCAACATGGCTGGGATGTCACCCAACTTCCACTACCAGCTACACGCCGTCCTCAGCAGAATGGGTTTGCCCAGGCAGATCTCCCCGAGTTTCAGGTGGCCCCTGGACACCCGCACCTGCCCGGCCCACAGGAACCTCAATGCCAACACGTTACGTGAACCCCAAACTTGCCCCTTCTGCAAGCTCCCCCTTCCATGAATGGGGCAAGTCCCTCTACCCTGAGAGGCCTCCCCGCCACCTCCCAGTCCTTCCGGCACCCACCCTGGAGCAGTTCTCTCTGGGAGTCGCCCAGCCGAGGTCTCCGTTTACACCGCACCCTTTCAGATGAGCCTGCAGCATTGAGCCTGGGTGAAAGTGACACTTTCTCTGGTAATGCTAGTTACCGTGTCCAGTGTGAAGGATACATTTTCAGCACAATGCCAGGGGGTGCCCGCTGGAGAGAGGGGCTCCTCCATGATCCCCACTTGGCTCTGGGGGACATGTTCCAGCTGGTGCAGTTCTCAGCTGTCTGCTCTCCAGGACAGCGACTTAATTGCTCACTGCATTTATTCCACCACCCAGCACAACTGGCTCAGAATAGCAAAGCCAACCCCTCCACCGCCGGCATGATGGCTCAACACTATTGAGGAGTTTTCGGTTCTTTTATCTGTAGAATATGTTCCACTGGGAATATAGTCAGATTTCTGTGTTTTAGAGTCATTTGTACTGTCTTTGGGGATGTGCCATTTAATGAGATCCAAGGGTTCCTTTGTTTTATTCCACTTTTGATTTTTAGGACTTTTTTAATATTTCATTTTTAAATAATGTTTTAATTAATTTTTATTTTTACAGAGGTAATATATTTACTTGGTCAGAACCTAAGATAACATTTAAGATAATAAAAAATCTTCCTACCCATGCTCTAGCTTCTCCATTTTCCTCTTTCCAACTACTTTTATTATATCTTTCGTTTCCTCCCACGGTTTTTAAAGATGCAGGCAAACATATTATATTCACTATTACACGTATGTCCTGTGGTTTACTCTGTGTGTTCAGCACAGCATCATTTCAAAAAAGTACCTGAAAGCCAATCTCATTCTTTTTTATAGCTGCACAGAATTCATTTTATGAATAAAGCGAAAATCATTTAGCCAGTCCACTACTGAGTCATATTTTGGTTGTTTCATATATTTTGCTATTACAAGTGGTTTACATTTAATTTTGTTTTATAATTTTGCAAAATATTTACAAAGCTCCTTAGCCAAACCCATAAACAAAGCATAGCAGATAAATCTAGCATCTATACCTGTCTTAACATTAAAGTTTCTTAAATTTTATTTAATATATCTGGGAGGTCACTCCAGAGAAGTAAATTTTTAAAAATCTTTATTTCTTTTATTTTTTATTACATTTATTTTTTTAGATTTTTATTTATTTATTTTTAGAGAGAGGGGAAGGGAAGGAGAAAGAGAGACATCAATGTGTGGCTGCCTCTGGTTCACCCCCCCCCCCCCCACTGGGAACCCAGCTGGCAACCCAGGCATGTGCCTTGACCGGGAATTGAACTGGTGACCCTTTGGTTCTCAGTCCCACACTCAATCCACTGAGCCACACCAGCCAGGGCTATTTCTTCTGTTTTTTTAACAGTTGTGTAAAACTGCATTATGTACATATATCACAGTTTATTGCTCCCTGTGGGTTATTCTAACATTCTGCTATTACTAATAGTTGTCAAGTACATTTCTGAAGCACCTGGAAACAACTGAGTCTGGTATTTTATTTTACTTTATTAATTTACTTTTTTGAGTCTGGTATTTAAAGTTTCTGGTTCCACAGCCCTGTTCTGTAGAAGCTGCCGGATGCTCCTTTCAGAACGTGAGCTGGATTTCAGGGCACTGCCTCCCACCAGCCCGACCACAGCCAGCTGCGCCAAAGACTCACGTCTGCGCCAGACACTGAACCACAGAGGGGACCTCGGGGCGCCCAACAGCATTGGAGGAGGTTTGGGGGCAAACTGCTTAACTGGGGCCCTCCATGTTGGAAGGTGACAAAGGGCCCAATCAGAGACTCTGTTTCAGGAAACATGAGTTTTTAGCATTTACAGAGAAAGGTCACAGGAGTTCTGGCTCTACTCAAATGGTAAGAGGAGTCTCAGGGCCCAGAGTTCAGCTGAGGGGACAGCTTCCTGTCATCAGTTCTCTTGCCATAACCTCCCGAAGGGCCGGTGTCTACACTTCTCGTAGGGTATTAAAGAAGTCTTTTTTTCTCAATATGCTCCTGATTTTTTCAACACTAGTTGTTTGCACGCAGGGTACAAAGGTACATTTCTTCCTACTCTCGTTATCGCAAATGCCCAGTTATGAATTAAAGATGCTTTACTGGCGGTGCTCTCGCAATGTGGATGAGTGAGTGTGTGCACGCTTGTGAATGTCTCACATGTGCATTTGCGCCAGACCTGAATGGACGATTTTATGGACGAGACTCCAGTTAGGACTACACAAGGCAGCTGGAGGGGCGTGAGGTGCCCACCCGAGGAAGAGAGAGACGTTCTTTGCTTCCATCCAGCAGGGGAAAGAAATGGAAAGAATTTTGAACACCCAGGTCCTCCAGCTCGCGGGAGCGGGTGGAGAGCTGCCAGAGGGAGAGCAGACAGGCTGGAGCTGCTGCCCCAGAAAAGCGAGAAGGGGCATGTGGTCGATGACCGCCCTGCCAGCCGGGTGGGAATTATTCATGGGGAGCTATAGGAGTCTGGTGGAAAGAACCCGGGGCTGGCGATAAGGAGGTCGGTGTGTGACCTTGGATGAGTTCCGTTTGGCCTTGAGCAAGTCACTTCAACTCCGTGCCGAAACACCTGTGACCTGTTGCACGGGACGGTAATCTGCCCTCTGTATCTCCTCCAGCAATCCTTTCTGCAACAAGGCAGGGCACAGACAGACAGACCGGCCAGTAACACCAGGCCCACCGGCATCCAGGCAAGGACGCTGAGGCCCAGCCCAGGAAAGCCACTCGCCCGAGCACCCAGGGAGCACCTTGATCGTGGCTCCGGGAGGAGCCAGCAGCCTGTCTGGGGCCTTCGTGGAGCAGAGCAGCCCTGGGCGCCTCGGGAAGAGCAGGGAGACTGTTCAGGGTGGAGGCCCTCGCGGGGACGCAGGTCATTTTCCTTGCAAAAACGGAATTCAAATCGGAGGAGCTGCCAGAGCTGCGGGAGGCGGCTGACACGGATGCGTCCGCCAGGCTCCGAGCTGCAGGGATCACGTCACTGGGGAGCACTGGACCAGGATCCCGCCTGACCCCTCTGTTTTGCTGGTCTGAGCTGTCAGACTGTGGGAGCCGGTTGTCCCCTCAGGCCAGTCTTGGCGTTTCCCCAGGGCTGTGGCTGGGGCCAGGGCAGGGTGAACTTGGGCTTCAGGCGCCCCCACCTCCCGGGACCCAGCTGCGGAGGTGGAGATGGCCGCACAGCCACAGCCAGCACATGCATTAGTAATAGCCACCGATCCTGCTGGCCCCGCGCCCTGTTTCCAGCGGGGGGCAGTAACCCGAGCCCGGGTGCCCCCTGCCCAACGGCAAGCCATCGGACACCACCTCTGTCCCTGGTCCTTGGTCTCTACATCAAAACGAAGAGAAATGCAAAGAAGCTATTTGTCCTCCGACACCCTGAACACACGCTGTTCACCTCTTCACTTCTTTCAGAGGTTTCCCTGTGTGGGTGTGTTAGAAAGTGACCTGTCAGGCCACTTGGGTCATCTGTGCTGGGGTGCAAGTCCTTCCTGGGCTGGGCCTCCGTTTCCTCACTGGTGATGGGTCTGTTCTGAGGCCACCCCTGGTCCTACAGCTCCAGACCCCGGGACTTGGTCTCTGCTCTAATGGGGGTCACAGCAGGTCAGGTGGGGGGCCCAGCAGGGCCACAGTCAGCCCATGGCAGGCTAGATTCTGCGCCAAAGGACAGTGGAGGCACAGCTGCAGGGGCTCCTGAGGGCCTGTCCTGGACCAGGCAGGCCTGGAAGGTGGCAAGCTTTGAGAAGAACAGGACGGGGGAGGAGGAGCTGTAGCTCAAGGGGCAGGTGAGGTGCAGGGGGCACTGCTCACCACCAACCGTTCTCCTGGGGGTGGCCCAAATGGAGGAGGAAGGAGGCCCCAGGAAGCTCATCTGACCCTGGGGCAGCACAGCCAGCCTTCCCATTCCGGGGCAGAGCTTCAGGCTCCCCGTACCTCCTCATGGTCCATTTACCCCCACAGTAGCCATGGGATGTCCCCAAGGGACACACACTCTGTCCTGTGACCTGTCTCCAGCAGCTGCTCTTGGGTGGAAAGGTCCTGGCCACCCCAAAATGCCTCTCCTAGGAGCCCTGTAATTCTCCCCACGAGAGAGAAGACATTGCTACCTGAACACATACCACACTGGAGAAAAACACACCTCCAGGAATTAGGCCATCAGCGAGGGGGTAGGCCTGTGTGGGGTATGCACATCCTGGGGGGGGGCTAGGGGCAGCCCAAGGGCCGGGAGAAAGTGTGGTACCACAGGGAAGGGGGCAGATGAGCTCCTCATGGGAGGAGCGGCCAGCCCACACTGTGTGGGCCACCAGCCCTGGGACCCTCAGGAAGGACAGCTTAGCCCGCTTCCCCATGCCCCATGGCTGCGCTGAACGGAGCTGCTGACACCTGTGGAGGCTGACTTCTGGGCTTACAGTGGGCGTAGGCGGGGGACAGGCAGATGGTGCAGAAATAGGGGTCTTGGGGGCTGGGTCACCGGAAGGGCTTTCTCTGGCCCAGGCTTTCACCAGGGCCCAGGGTTTCAATCGACTGCCCAGTGCCAGGCCGCAGGGGTCAGGGCCAGAGGCTGCTGCACCTGCTGAGCTTTGCTCCTAGGGCCTTCCTTGTCGGGTTCCTGGGATTCCAAAGTGACAAGCTGAGGGATGGGGGGGCAGAGGGCCTGGACCAGGGTGAGGACACATTCCCCCTTCAGAGCTTCATTCTCATGAGCCCACCCATGGAGCCAACCTTGCCAAGCGGTGTCAGAGGGCCAGGCTTCTGGCCTCCCGGAAGTGGGCAGGAGGGAAGGTGCAGGGACAGTTCCGCCAATCCAGCCCAGCCAGAGGCCTGGCTGCAGGCAAGGGGTGGGCTCTCTCCTTGAGGCTCAGGGTTCCCCTGCCCCCGCTTCCTGGGCAGCCAGCAGAAGAGCCTGACTTTCTAGCACCTGCCCAGGCCCTGCTGATGCAGTCACAGCTGAGAGGCAGCGGCTAAATAATTCAGCAGAGCTGGGTATCTTGACTCCACGTGGGAGGCCACCGGCTGGCCCCGAAGGCCTCCACCTGGATGGCGAGGAGGATCCTGGCCTCCCCTGGAGCTTCTCCCTGCCTCAGAGGGTTTCACAGGCTCCCTCACCAGGCCCAACGCACCCCCACCCCCTGCTTTCCCTACAGCTGTGACCTTGCCTGAGCCGGTCCTCTCCCGGATCCTGCATCACCAAGCTTTCCAACTCCACCTCGCTGGCTCTCTGATTCCATCCGCTCCTCTCCCTCTACTGGCCTCCACCCTCCTGGACAACCTGACAGCCCCTGGCTGCATTCCCTGCCTGTAGAACAGCCCCCATTCACTTTGCACAGGGCATGTCATCCCCTCCTTCAGGCCCCTTCATGGCGACCACGTCCCTG
Source organism: Desmodus rotundus (assembly GCF_022682495.2). Classification (NCBI taxonomy): domain Eukaryota; kingdom Metazoa; phylum Chordata; class Mammalia; order Chiroptera; family Phyllostomidae; genus Desmodus; species Desmodus rotundus. The sequence goes on from NC_071392.1 coordinate 75,865,496, forward strand.
GCCCTGTCCGCCCCTGCCTCACGCTGCAGGGACCAGGAACAACACGCTGCCATGTGGTTCCCTCCAAGCTGCCCCTGCGGCTCTACTTTCACCCAGGCCTCCTCCTCAGCCTGGGCTGTAACTCCCCCCTCCCCGTCAGCCTCGTTCACCTCCACAGACCGCTCAAGCCCCCTCCTCCGAGGAGTCTTCCCTGAACACCACAGCCCCACTCTGCCCGGCCTGCATCTGTCACAGCCCCTTCCACGCAGCCCACGCACATCCAGCCCTGTGTCTGCTTTCCCACCAGGGTATGTTTTTTGTGTGCATGTTTTTTAACTTTTCGTTGTGTATTTATCAGGTGTTCTACCTAATTTTTTAAACATTTTTATTCTTTTTTCAGCAAAATATACGTAATAAAATGCTCACTTAGATGTGCCCTCTGTGCCCTCTCACACCTCAGACCTTCTTCCGCCTGGGATTGTGCGCCCGAGGAAACAGGAAGCGGGCATGAGACGCCAGCAAAAAATCATAGATACCGAAACAGTCCCGCAAAGATGCCAGATATTGGAATTATAGACCCAGTGTCTAAAACATGCATGTCTGTTTATTGAATTGAAAAATAAACTTGAAGAGATTGACAAGGAACAGGAAAAATTTTTTTTTAAGTGATAGGGTAGAGAGGGAAGAGAACCGATTAGAACTTCTAGAGCTTTAATAACAGATGGTTGGTAAGTGGAACATCGTGCGGCTGTTTAAAGGACTGAAGCAGCTCCGTATGCGCTGTCATGGAATTAGTACTTCGTAAAACAGCGCAACAGCGGTGTGTGTGAGATCGGCTTCCACGTGCACATAAAACTGTTACTTCTTTTTTTTAAAAAAAATTAAAGATTTTATTTATTTATTTAGAGAGAGGAAGGTAGGAAGAAAATAAAAGGAGAGAAACATTGATCAGTTGCCTCTCACATGCCCTCAGATGGGGACCAGGCCCATAGTCCAGGCAGGTGCCCTGACCAGGAATTGAACTGGTGACCTTTTGCTTTGCAGGAGGACGCCAAACTAACACAGCCTCGCCAACCAGGGAAAGCTGTTACTTCTGATTATGTATACAGGGGAGGCCCCAATAAAGCTACAAACAGTGGTTACCTCTGGGAAAGGAACCCAAGTACAGGGGAGCGGGAAGGACAAGCAATTTACTTTTTTTAAAAAGTAAATTATTCTGGCGTGGTAGCTCTGGTGTTGTCCCAGATACACCAAGGTTGTGGGTTCAATCCTCCTCCAGGACACACATAAGAATCAGCCAACGAATGCATAAATAAGTGGAACAACAAATCGACGTTTTTTTCCCTCTCTCTCTCCTCGCTTTTTTCCAAGATCAATCAAAAATAACTTTATTAAAAGTCAATTAAAATTAAATTAATTTTAAATTAAGATTTTTTTTAAGAGCAGTTTTAGCTTCACAGTACAGAGATTTCCCATTGGCCCTTTGCCCCGCCCCCACACAGGCACAGCCTTCCTGACTGTGGACGTCAGGCACCGGGGCGGTCCGTCTGTTACCATCAACAAACCTGCGCTGACTCATCATTCTCAACCAGAGTCCGTGGTTCTCTTTACGGTCCACTCTCGGTGGTGGACATTCTAAGGTCTGGACAGATGAAAAATCCCACATGTGTCCGCCATTACGGTATCGTGCAGAGTAGTTCCACTGCCCTAAAACCCTCCATGCTCTGCCCGTTCCCCACCATCACCACCTGCAGCTAAACCCCTGCTCCCCAGTGATCCTTTGACTGTCTCCATCGTTCTGCCTTTTCCAGGTTGTCACACAGTCGGAATCACATGGCGTACACACTTTCACGTCGGCTTCTTTCCCTTAGTAAGATGCCAGTCAGGTTCCTCCATGTCTCCCCCCAGCTTGACAGCTCATTTCTTTCCAGCACTGAGTGATACTCCCTTTTCTGGGTGTTTCACAGTTTATTCAAGCACTCGCCTGCTGAAGGGCATCTTGGTCTTTTTCAAGTTTTGGCAATTACGAACAAAGCTGCCATAAACCTCTGTGTGCGGGGTTTTGTGTGGACGTAAGTTTTCAGTTCCTTCGGGTGAATCCCAAGGAGCACAATTGCTGCATCCTATGATAAGAGGTTTGTTCCGTTTTGCAAGAAAGAACCAAGAGATTTATTTTTAACTGTATAATTGTAACTTTCTAAAGCCCTGCACTGTGTTTATGTGTTACCAATTCAAAATATTTTTAAAAACTAATATTCCCTGTCCCGGAATGAAAAGACTAAACTAAACAGAATGTCATAATATTGATTGTCCTTAAACAAATTTACTTATTTTTGTAACCATTATGAAAAATCTCAACAGTTATTTGAGTCTTGCTTCTATGATTTGTTTGCAAACATAAATAGGTGATGATTTCAGATTTTATTATGGAAAAATGGTGGTCCAGTCCTAGACGAGGCATTATACCATCAGCATGTATGAAAAAGCAACAGTATTTTAAAAAACATGGTGCCAAGAAAAATAGAAGCATTGATAAATGAAACAAAAGTAGTGAACACAAATCCTTTATATGAGATAAAGAAGTTTAAAAACAAACTGGTAGACAAGGAGGGTCTCTACCCATCTCTCCCCCAAAGTAAGTACCTCATTCAAGTCCGTGGGTTATTAATGTTCTCTGAGCGCCTGCGGCTCCCCTATTGGATGTTTCCACCAGGCCTTGACTCTGAACACCAGCCTCATTTACACAACTTCCTACTTGCCGTTTTCACTTGCTGATGATCCTCTCCAACTCCTCGCATCCTTTCCTCCTCCACCCCCTCCTCCCCACCCTCCCATCTCCCCACATTCCCCAGTTCCCCACGTGGAAATCCGTGCTTCCTCCCTCTCTCTTCTCGTTCCCTCCCACCACGTCCCGACCACGTCCAGCTCCACTGCCCCAGCCCTGGCCCAGGCCACCCTCCCTGCAGCGCGGATTCTGGCATGACCTCCGGCTTCCACTCACACCAGCCATCTGTTGTCCATCCAGCAGCCACAGCTGTGCATTTCAAACACTTCCCGTGCCCACTTCACCACGGCCTGGCTCCCACGGCACACCCCCAGCTATGGGTCTCAAGGTGCACTGCCTCTGGGTATGGAAACCTGCGGGATGCGAACAAAGGCACAGTTTGGAAATCTGCTTTGGAGAAAGCTTCCTGGGAGCTTAATCGGCGCCCCATCCTGTCCCCCGGCTCTGGTCTTCCTCTGTCACACCTGTGTATCTGTTAAGGCTGAAGCAGGTGTTAAAGACTGTATTTTGGTCCTTGTTGGAGGTTTCCGAGTCTGGGTGTATTGTACAACAGCATGGGGGCGTGGGTGACATTTCACCTCTGTGATAACCTAACTGGTGTCACGGCCCTTGAGAAAACGTCCTGTGAGGGCGAAGGCACAACCGGCATCAGCGACAAATACCGAATATAAAAACTTACGCTGAAGGAATCACTCTCAGGCTAGTCTTGGAACCCATTCTCAAATAAACCGCCGTCTGAGAAGACTATCTCCTGGAAAGAAACGGAGCAGTATAAGCTAGCAACACATGTAATGTGTGACACATGTAATGTGTTGCTAAATGTAATGGTGGGATTTTGAGGGCACTATCACATTTTTTTTCAAGACAGACTGGCGAAAACACATTTAAAAAAATTGTACACAATAGTTTTGTCAAATTAAAGTGTGCTTTATTCAATCAGGTATTAAAAATAACCTACTTTATCAAGTATACCATAAAAATAATTTGAAAATAATGTGCCAATTACAATTAATCCTATTTTATTTAATCTAATAAAATGTTTCATACTTTCACTTCCTTTAAACAAAAATAAAGTTATTTGACAGATGACAAACTAATTGGTTCTTATGCTTTTCTGTTTCATTAAAATTATTGGAAAAGTTTGAACATGATGTCTAACAAAATTAATAGCATTATTTCTGATTTTCTAATATCAGATTCTTTTTAGTTAAGCACACGTTTACTGAAGGAGTCCTATGCTCTTATATCTTTTTCAAATGATAAATAACTTTTCATTTTAGTAACACATGAAATTACATTGATACAAATTAAATAACGAGTGTAAGGACAAATTTTCCAAAGTATGGAAATAAGGTGGAATAACGGCAACATGTCATTTCGATGTCACGTTGGAGCGCTGTGTGCCTGGACCCACCGATGAGCGATTGAAGATTGCTCATTTCTCCAGGAGAGTGCGTCTGCATCGCACTGACTCGCTGTTGACTAGGGACCAGACTTGGCAGGTACTTGTTAACTAGCAGATTTTTCCTCGGGAGAGATGACAGATGTCCTATAAGATATTAACCAGTTTTGTTCCTAACTTAGCAAATGGTCTTCAGTGTTTTTTCTTTTTTTAAATCCTCACCTGAGTACATGTTTATTGATTTTTAGAGAGAGAGCAAGAAAGAAACATCAATGTGAGAGAGAAATACTGATGTGCTGTCTCCTATGTACCCCAACCAGTGATGGAACCCACAACCTAGGCATGTGCCCTGACCGGGAATTGAACCTGCAACATTTTGGTGTACAGGGCCACACTCCTAATGAGCTATTCAGCCAGGGCAGCATTCTTTTCGCTGACTGGCTACATAAATCTTCATTCCTCAAATTGTCCTTTGAACCAGGTACCATCCTTCTTATTTCCTCATGCATTATTTGTTTTAAAGATTTTATTTATTTATTTTTGGAGAGGGGGAGGCAGAGAGAGAGAGGGAGAGAAATATCAATGTGTGATTGCCTTTCGCGTGTTCCCCACTGGGAACCTGGCCCACAACCCAGGCATGTGCCCTGACTGGGAATCAAATCAGCAACCCTTTGGTTTGCAGGCCGGCACTCTATCCACTGAGCCACACCAGCCTGGACTCATGAATTATTTTGATACATTATTGCTTTGTGTTTACATGAGTCATGTTTTTAACTTTTTAAAAATAATACTTTGATATAAAAAAACAGCATGTTGGGTTTCTTCTGCTTTTGAAACATTTTAAAAATATAGATAAATTAATTATATTAATTTCATATTTTCTAATTGTATCTGCTTTTAATAATCTATTTGCAAGATGTACGTCATAATTTATTTCTCAATGTCTTTTTTTTAATTCTCACCTGAGGACATGCGCACTGATTTTACAGGGCGGGAAGGGAGAAAGAGAGAGAGGGAGAGAAACATCAATCGGTTACCTCTTGTACACGTCCCACCTGGGACCGAACCAGCAACCCAGGTATATGCCTTGATAGGGAATCGAACCTGTGAACTTTTAGTTTACAGGACATTGCTCCAACCAACTGAGCCATACCAACCAGGGCTCAATGTCTTTTTTACTTCCCGAAGGTATATGAAAGTATTTATTTGATTTAAAAAGTGATGTCAGGTTTTCCAGACAAAAAGTCTGATTTGGTTGATTGATTTGATAACAAGAACTAAGTCGGGATTATTTAGCAAATGTCTTCCATAAATCAAATAGCCAAATCTGCTGTTTCAAGGTTTTGAGAAAAAAAATTAGGTCTGTGTATATGTGTGTTACATATATGTATGGGTGTTACATACGTATGTACATATAAAATGTGTGACAAAGGCATTTTATATGTAATTATGTCAATAAAGCCATATTAAAATTAACAATGTTTTTAGTTTCCCAAGCCTTCCAGTTATGTTAGGTTAAGCGAGGTTACTTTAAGTGACAAAAAATAACAGCTACAATTAATAGGTTTGATAAGTCTTTGCTATATTTGATAATTAACTTATTTGATGTCTTGGTAAATCTTCTTGGAATATTTGCCAGAACTGACAGAGTAACTTTACTGACTGAATTAAAAAAAACAAAATTATTCTGTAAGTCAGGTGACTTCCAATTCTTTGCTTTCAGCAAATTAGAGAGAACTGCATAGATTTGTCAGTAGGTAAACCATTAAAAATAATTTGTGATGATAGATTATGATTTTGGCTGTCATTCAGAAAGAACTCAAAGAATTGATTAAAATTGTTTTGTCAAAGTGCTTGCTATTCCCATCTCCTAATTTATGTGAACAAGATTTCTGTGCTTGTATCTCTAAAAATGAAAAATAGCACTAAAATTATTACTGAATTCCTAAAGACATGGATATAAAAATAATTGCAAAGCAAACAAAAACAACCCATTTGTCTCATTAAGAGAGATATTTCTAAAAGTACTTTGTAACAGCTTTTTGAGATAAAACTCGCACCCCCTGAAGTTCACCCTTTTAAAGCAGGCAATTCAGCGATTGTCAGGATGAAGTCATGCAGCTACGACCAGTATCTAACTTCGAAGCATTTGCGTCCCCCCCGAAGGAAACCTGTTCCCCATTGGGTGTCATTTTCCACCCTCACTCGACCACCAATCAATCCACTCTCTGTTTCTGTGCATTTGATTATTCGGGGCATTTCAATATGATGCGTGGCCTTTTATGTCTGCCTTCTTTCACCTAGCATGTTATTTAGGTTTATCGTGTTACAGCATACCTTTCTCTCTCCCTTTTTTAAAAAATAGATTTTATTTACTTTTAGAGAGAAGGGAGGGAGAAAGAGGGAGAGAAGCATCAATGTGTGGTTGCCTCTCACATGGCCCCCGCTGGGGACCTGGCCTGCAACCCAGGCATGTGCTCTGACTGGGAATCGAACTGGCGACCCTTTGGTTCACAGTCCGTGCTCAATCCACTGAGCTACACCAGCCAGGACTCCTTCCTTATAAAGACTGAATACTATTCCATTGTTTGTTCATCCTTTCATCAGCTGATGGACATCTGAGTTGTTTCCCCTTTGGGGCTGTGATCGCTTATGCTGCTACGAACATTCGTGTACAAGTTTCTGTGCAAACGTGTTTTCAATTCTCCAGAGTGCACACCTAGGATTAGAGTTGCTGAGTCATATGGTAATTCTACACTTAACCTTTTGAGGAACTGGCGAACTGTTCTCCAAAGTGGCCGCAACATTTTACATTCCTACCAGCAGCACATGAGGGTCCTCATTTATTCATGTCCCTGTCAACACTGGCTATTGTTCACATTTTTTCTAGTGGCTGTGAAGTGAAACCTCATAATGGTTTTGATTTGCATTTCCCTAATGATTTATGTTGAGCATATTTTAATGTGCTTTTTTAAAAATATTTTTTATGGATTATGCTATTACAGTTTTCCCATTTTTTTCTCCCTTTTATTGCGCTCTGCCCTGTAGCCCCCCTCCCATCAGCATTCCCCCATCTTAGTTCATGTCCATGTAAGTTATTTGGCTTCTCCATTTCCCATAGTATTCTTAACCTCCCCCCGTCTATTTTGTACCTACATTTATGCTTCTTATTCCCTGTACCTTTTCCCCATTCTCCCATCTCCCCCTCCCCACTGATAACCCTCCATGTGATCTCCATTTCTGTGAATCTGTTCCTGTACTAGTTTTTGCTTAGTTCATTTTTTTTTTTTTTTAGGTTCAGCTGTTGATAGCTGTGAGTTTGTTGTCATTTTACTGTTCATGTTTTTTATCTTCTTTTTCTTGGATAAGTCCCTTTAACATTTCATATAAGGGCTTGCTGATGATGAACTCCTTTAACTTGACCTTGTCTGGGAAGCACTTTATTTGCCCTTCCATTCTAAATGATAGCTTTGCTGGGTAGAGAAATCTTGGATGTAGGTCCTTGCCTTTCATAACTTTGAATACTTCTTTCTAGCCCCTTCTTGCCTGCAAGGTTTCTTTTGAGAAATCAGCTCATAGTCTAATGGGAACTCCTTTGTAGGTAACTGTCTTCTTTCCTCTTGCTGCTTTTAACATTCTGTCCTTATCTTCAATCTTGGGTAATGTAATTATGCTGTGCCTTGGTGTGAGCTTCCTTGGGTCCAATTTCTTAGGGACTCTGAGCTTCCTGGACTTCCTGGAAGTCTATTTCCTTTGCCAGATTGGGGAAGTTCTCCTTCACTATTTGTTCAAATAAGTTTTCAATTTCTTGCTCTTCCTCTTCTCCATCTGGCACCCCTATGATTCAGATGTTGGAATGTTGAAAGTTGTCCTGGAGGTTCCTAAGCCTCTCCTCATTTTTCTGAATTCTTTTTTCTTCATAGTGTTCTGGTTGAATGTTTATTTCTTCTTCTGGTCCAAACCGCTGATTTGAGTCCCGGTTTCCTTCCCATCACTGTTGGTTCCCTGTACATTTTCCTTTATTTCACTTTGCATAGCATTCACTTTTTCCTCTATTTTGTGACCATACTCAACCAATTCTGTGAGCATCTTAATTACCAGTGTTTTGAACTGTGCATCTGATAGGTTAGCTATCCCTTTGTTGCTTAGTTGTATTTTTTCTTGAGCTTTGATCTGTTCTTTCATTAGAGCTATATTTTTTTGTCTTAGCGTGCCTGTTACATAGTAAGAGGTGGAGCCTTAGGTATTCACCAGGGCGGGGCAACCACATCACTGCAGTTGTGTATGTGGGGGAGGGGTCCGAGAGGGAGCAATGCTGCTTGCTCAGCTCTCCATGGGCTTTCAGTCACTTTCTCCAATGTCCACAAGCAAATTGAGCCCTTCTGGTGCTGATTCCTGGGTGGGTGGGTTTGTGTATGTTCTAGGACCCTGTGTGTCTCTCCAATGAACTCTCTTGTGAGGCTGAGAGTTTCTCCCCCCACCTCAACCCCCACAGGTTTTATAGTCAGAGGTTTTGAGGCTTTATTTCCCACACTGGAACCCTGGGTTGTGCAGTCTGTCTCGCTCCCCAGTCGTTTGTCCCAGTTTATCTGCACACAAATGTGGGACCACCTGGTCTTCCAGCTGCCTCACCTGTATTCACACACAGCTCATAGCCAACCCCTCTGCCCACACCTATCAGCTGGTCTCTCATGCTCCTTACTGCCACGACGTTCCCACAGTCCAAAAAGTGGTCCTCACCCACAGGGTCTCCAGTGGGAGATTCACAGACACTATCACTTGTCCCTAGGTGAGGTCCCTGATGCTAGATCAACTCCAATATGAAATCCATCGGCAGTTTGGGCCTCATTTCTGTTCAATGCTTTACTAGCAGCTCTCTCATCCTTAAACACAACATAAACATTAATATTTTTTTCTGATCAGGATGAATTTTATGTTCTACTGTGGCCAACTTCATGGACAGAGTTCCCTCTGCTGAAGTCGCAGAATGAAATCAGATTCTGTTGGTCCATGTACTTTAAAAAATGACTTCAGTTTCTTATTGCCTGTGACAGGCAAATTTCCCACAAACACAGTTCTCTCATTCATTGTTTTTTAATTAGGTAAGACTTTTAAAAAATTTTATGTTGACTTTAGAGAGAGAGAGAGAGAAAAAGAACATTGATTCGTTGTTCCACTTATTTATGCATTTTAGTTTATTTGTATATGTGCCTTGACCGGGGACCGAACCCACAACCGTGGTGTATCAGGACAGCTCTCTAACCAGCTGAGCTAGCCAGCCAGGGCCGTTACCTCACTCTTTAATCTCTCTTCTTCTTAGTTGATTGAATTTTCTTACTTTGACTGACAACATGTGATACACATCACCAAGTACTCTATTATCTGCTACTTTAACACCAGATTGTGAATTTTTCCTTTCTGCTCTTGAAATTATGCTGAATTTCTTCTTCTAAATCAACATTGCTAGAGTGTCTTCTCTGTTTGCCGACTTTCTGTCTGCATCAAAAATTTCTCCTTCACTTTCACTTTTTTTGCAGGTTTTTGCAAAAGTGGTCTTTGAATTTGGGATGCACTTCCTTCCTCCTCATCCTGTGTTCTTTTCCAGTGGTTTCCTTTCAGGGCCACTTTCAGCCTGAGCCGTAATCCTAACCCTCACCCTCACCCTCACACCCTCACCCTCACCCTCACATACTCACCCTCACACCCTCACACACTCACCCTCATACCCTCACCCTCACCCTCACACACTCACCCTCACCCTCTCACCCTCACACCCTCACACCCTCACCCTCACACCCTTACCCTCACCCTCACACCCTCACCCTCACACACTCACCCTCACACCCTCACCCTCACACACTCACCCTCACACCCTCACCCTCACACCCTCACCCTCACACCCTCACACCCTTACCCTCACCCTCACATACTCACCCTCACACCCTCACACACTCACCCTCATACCCTCACCCTCACCCTCACATACTCACCCTCACACCCTCACACACTCACCCTCACCCCCTCACCCTCACACCCTCACACACTCACCCTCATACCCTCACCCTCACCCTCACACACTCACCCTCACCCCCTCACCCTCACACCCTCACACCCTTACCCTCACCCTCACACACTCACCCTCACCCCCTCACCCTCACACCCTCACACCCTTACCCTCACCCTCACATACTCACCCTCACACCCTCACACACTCACCCTCATACCCTCACCCTCACCCTCACATACTCACCCTCACACCCTCACACACTCACCCTCACCCCCTCACCCTCACACCCTCACACCCTCACCCTCACACCCTTACCCTCACCCTCACACCCTCACCCTCACACACTCACCCTCACACCCTCACCCTCACACACTCACCCTCATACCCTCACCCTCACACACTCACCCTCACCCTCACACCCTCACACCCTCACCCTCACACCCTCACCCTCATACCCTCACCCTCACACACTCACCCTCACACCCTCACCCCCTCACCCTCACCCCCTCACCTCCTCACCCACAGGGAGCTGTAGCACGTGAGCCCACACTTTGGGTTCCCTGTGACTTCCATCACAAGCTCTTAAAAACATTTTTTAAATTGAGATATAATTGACCTAAAATTGTGTAAGTTGACTTCTATGTGATGTCTTTGTTTTGGAATTATGATAATATTGCCCTCCTAGAATGAGTTTGGGATGAGGGCTCCCTTCTTTACTATTTTTTGGAAAGAGTTTGAAACTCAGTATGAGCTTCCTTCTCAGGGTTTGGAAGGGCTCACCGGGGAAGTTAGTCTGGCCTGAGCTGTACTTGTGCAGGAGACGCCCCAGTGTCTTTGGCTCCTTTGCTCGCTCGCTCACAGAGGAGTCCTCACACTTCCTGCCTCCGGGGGATAAGCCCGTGGCCAGCCTTCTGGGCGCCGGGTGGAGGGCAGAGGTCGAGGCCGCACTGCTCTTTGATGTGTGGACTTCCCCTCTAAGCCCTCTTTTTCAGTGTGGCCTCGTCCCCTTGGCTGCACTTGTGTGCCCCTGCTTTGCTGTTTCCCTAGCCAGACCCGATGGTCTGCCCAGTCGGGAGGGGGCCTGTGGCCTGGTGCACAGAATTGCGGGGGGACCAAGGCCTCCAACACTTATCCAGCCTTCAGCTCCCCTCCCCGTTACAGCCCTTCCTTCACCCCCAGGATCAAAGGAGCCTGGAGCCACAACCTTTGGGGGGTTTCTGCAGTGAAAACTGGGTGTCTTCTTAACCTGCCTCCCTTCTGGTTTAGGAACAGAATTTTGATGAGAGAGTTTTTTGTTACATTTTGCTTTTAATCCATCATGTTAGTAACTACACATACACCCGCTCTCCAATTTCCAATGTTGTTTGCCAGTGTCCACTCTCCCTCGTTTGTGCCTGTGGTCACACCGTGTCCCCTCCTGTAACCCTTTGCTGTCCTTCAGCAGGGTTTGGCGGGGAGTGAGGTTACTGTGTGGTCGATTGGCTGTCTCACCTGGAGGTCATCGTCCTATTTAAGGCTTTGGCTTCAACCTGTTCTTCGATCTGCACTTTTGGAAGTCTGTCCTCCAGGGCCTAGGGGATGGCATTTCAGATTCCAAGCAGACACGGTGACCTTGGCCTGTAACTGCACCTGCTAGTGTTCTCCCCTGAATATCTGAAGGTGCATATTGGTCAGGGTTCCAGAGCACCAGTGACAGACAGCAGTGTAACACGCTTTGACAAAAAAAAGGGGCTTTATTTGAACATTCCCATCTAGAGGGAAGGCTCAGGAAGGAGGCTCCCGGGCACTGCCCTCCCATCCCTGCTCCAGGACCACCTCCTGCCAGCTCAGCACCCCCAGAGGGAAAAGGATCTTCTCTTTCCTCTGGTCTCAACGGAAGGGGGTGGGGAGCTCCTCTCAGAGCAGGGCACTCAGTTGGCTGGCAGGGTGGTGGCCACCACCGGAGGGAGGGGAAGAGGGTGCTAGCCTGCAAACACTGCGTGGACTATAGTGAGTGAGGAGGGTGGGTCCCCCAAACAGTGTAGCAGTACGGACACCAGAAGGAGGACCAGATGCTGGGCAGGCGAAAGTGACAGGTGTCCACTGCAGGGTGATCACACCAGCCTCAGAGCCTTGGTGTAAATTAAGCCCTTAGCTCGATGCCTGGAGCCCTAAAACATTAGCTGTTGTTGCTGTTGTGATTATTGACACTATTAACGGGGAGACTCCGTGGTTTGCCTTCTTAACCTTCAGAACGAATTCCTTTGCCAGGGACACAAACAGGCACAGAGCCCTGGCGCCCCCCGGCCCCCCGAGACACAAAGTCGGCAGCCAGGCTCAGTGAGGCCTCCTGATCAAGTGCCCCTCTCACTAGGCGGGTCTCCTCTCTTTCTCAAGTCAAGGCCCAGTTCCTCCCTGCCTCCTCCTCCACGCAGCCTTCCTGCACACCTTGCTGAAAGAACACACGTGGAACAATTTGCCACCTATTAGCACTGTCTGCTCAAATACATTATTCAGTGCTTGGGGCCAGGGCCGGGGTCTCACGTGCCTTCAGTTACTCCCCTTCTTTCCTTCCTCCCTTCCTCCCGGGCCTGTAATGCAAATCTGGCCACATAGCAGGGTCCAGTAAGTGCCAGGCAATACAGGGCTCTAGTTAGAGCCAGGGCCTGAGGGCATGGCCCAGGCCTGTCGGGGGACATTAGGTCGTGGGACAGTCGGTCCATCTCTGTCAGTTAGGAGTTGAGCTCAGCTGCTAACATCTGGCAGAGACTGCTCTGGGTGTCCCCAAAGCCAACCTCCCCCATTCCTTAGTGAAAGAACTCCACTGTTTTATAACCCCAATTTTAAAAATGTAAATCTCAACACTTTCTTTAATAGCAGAACTTTTAGGGAACTTTTATTATGAAAAATGTGTAATCTATTGAAAAGTAGAGAGGATGGTATAATGGACTTCCATGTACCCAACACTCAGCTTCAGGAATTGTTTCTGCGTGATCTCGTTTCAACAATTACATCCTTCCCACCATCGGGTTATTTTGAAATAAATCATATCATTTCATCCATCAATTCGATATGTATTCGAATTGCAGTCCTTGAACACACACACTAAGCACAATATCTTCTCATATGTAAAAAATAATAATGCCTTATATCATCACATTGCCCCTCAAGGTCAAATTTCCCCAGTTGTGCCATAATTTTTTTTAAAGAGCTGACTTGTTCCAACAGTATCGAAAAACACAAGACCCACATACCGCATGAGTAGAACTCCAGTGTTATTTGAGGGGGCTACGGGTGCAGACGAAGAAATGCATTTCCCTACTTCCTTGTGTCTCGGTTTGGCCAAAAAGGTAGAAGTGGAAGTGTGGGGGAGGCTTCTGAGAAGACTCCTTCAAAGGAGCTGTCAGCTGGGAGATGAGCACCTCATATTTGTCCCTCCTCTCTTCTTCCTGCTGCCTGGAACGCGAGATTGGATTTCTGGAGCTCTAGCATCGATCTTGGGCCCTGAGGTGGCCGTGCAAAGCCAACGTAGGACGGCAGACAGCAAGAAAGTAGGAAGCTAACTTTCCACTCTGCTGCTGTGTCTGGTCTTCATTATCAAATCATTTAAGATTAGGTTCAGTTTTAATAAATAGAAAACAAAGCAAATATTTTTAAAGTAGTGGCTTTAACGTAATAGAAATTATTTTTCTTTCTCACCTAAGATAAGCCCAGAGGTAAATAGTCCGCGCCTAATACAGTGGGCCCGCAAAGTCATAGAGTATTGGCTGTCTGTGGCTGTGTACGTAACTAATTACACCCCAAACGCAGAGGCATAAACCACAATTGATTACCTGGTCCAGTCTCTGCGGGTCGGGGATCTGGGGTTCCTGAGGCCTGGGCGGCAGGCCCTCCTACCTTGACCAAGTCTGGAGGAGCCACGGGTCTCAGGCTCCGGTTCCCAGCCCCGTGGGTCTCTCCATAGGGCAGCTCAAAACGTCAGCTGACTTCCTCCAGATCGAGAGATTCAAAACAGAAAGAAGGAGCAAGAGAGAGGGCATCCTCAAGGTGGGAGCTAGTCTTTTCTCAATCTCAGAAGTGGGCACCCCTAGGCCTTTTATCCTTCCTGTCCTTCCTTCCTGCCCACGGCTGCTGCCGTCACCCCGCTCCATCACCCTGCCTCATTGTCCCTCCCCGCCAGCCCTCTTGCTTCTGAAGAACACTTCAGGTCCCTGTCCATTTCTTTGTCTCTCCGTCCTTCTTTTTATCCCCACTTGTGCTTCTGATGCCTGCATTGGTTGGTTGAATGGTGCAGAGGCTGCTATTCAACCAACTCCTTGGCCACCATGACCTCCAGGCCACCCAGAACCCTGAGACCATCCTGCTCTGTCCTTCCCTCTGGCCCATTGTCACCTCCCTGCACACCCCTGGCCCCTTCCCTTCCTGGGGTGCCCTGCCCTCTTCTTCCTTTATCCAATTCCTTCCCATCCAGCCAGACCATGAGATGGGGTGAAGCAGGTGAATCACCTCTCCCTCCTCTGGGTTTGCAGGCTGTGCGGGCAGGGAGCTCCATAAGCGGGGGCACAGTGAGTGGTGGTAAGTTCCTGGCTGTGTCCTCTCTGTGTTGAACTCCCTTTCCTTTGGGGGACGGAGTGGGGGGGGGGACTCTTCCTGGAGAGTGATGGTGTTGAAGAGTAAGTCTACATCCCTCCTCTCTTGTCCCCACCACTAGACAGGGCCTGGCTCCCGCTGGGGCTTTTCTGTCTTCCCCATGTGATGCAGAGAGGAAGGGATGGTTGTTAGATGCATGCCTGGTAGCCCAGGGCAGCCTTCTGGAGTGGCCTTGTGTGGCCTTGTTCTGGCGCGGTGGCTTCTGAGGCCGGGTCTCCAGCGTTCCTGGCGCCTCTCATCTGCCAAGTCTTGTCTACAGCCTCCCTGGCATTCTCTGGCTCCACCTGGACCTTCCGACAAACAAGCCCCTGCTTGCTTAAGTAGCCACACCTGTCGCTGGCCACCGGGAGTCCGGCGGAGGGGCAGTCAGGAGTGGCCCTGACTCTTGCTAAGATGACCGAGCAGGGTCAGGCCGGGGTTTCAGGGCCCTGGGTTCTCTGAGTGGGGCCGGTTTCCCGGGCTTGGTGTTTGGGTGGCCTCGACGTTTTTTTTCTGGCAAATGCCGGGTACCGCGGGCAGAGCTGAAGGGCCTCGGACGGGCACGTTGCCCTGGGGCCTCCGGACTCCACCCGAAATCAGCACTGCTGGCTTGAGAACAGAAGGGCCGCCCGGACTCCGGGCCGCTGAGCGAGGTCCTGGCGCCCCCTGGTGTCCGAGGCAGGGACGGGCCCCGCCGCACTGAAATGGCAGGGGTGGCCGCACCCTCCTCCGGACCAGCTCCAGGAAGATCCCCCGACTCGTGGATGGGTCACTTCTCTCTCCGCGGGACAATGGGGAGCCGCAGGGACTGGGAGACCCGGGTTGATCGCAGGCTCGGGGCTGCAGCGCACGGCGGGCGCATGCCCGGGGGCGCCCTCCCATGCTGAGGTCACCCTGGGGGAACTGTCGACTGCAGTGGCCCCAGAGGGTCCTTCCCGTGACCCCGGCCACCGTCATCATTCTCCCACATCCTGCGGGGTCCGCACGCAGGGACAGAACTGTGTGCACTTCTCGCCTCCCAAACCCGCCCCGGGCTCCGGACTGTGCGCGGGGAACGCCCGACCCCCCAGGATCTTCTCCGCGGAGCGAGAGGTTCTGGGTTCCGCTCCAATTCCACGATAGAGGTCGCTCCTGTCATTTGCTTCTAAAAATTCCTGCTCTCCCTGGGAGCTCCCCGTCTGCACTGCCCAGCAGGCGGCCACGGCCACATGTGGCTACTGAGCTCTTGAAGAGTAACGACTGAGGAACCCCACTGCTCATCTTCATTTTAATTAAATGTAAAAGCAAGCAATGCAAGCTTTCCTTTAACACAGCTTTGGTTTTGGTAGGATTGCGTATTACTTGAAATGCTGAAAACGTGGCGTCCAGGTTGAGGTACAAGTAGACACCGGATTTGAAAGTGTTAGTGCACAAATAATGTAAAATATTTCATTCCCTTTTAAATAGTCACTGCACACCGAAGTACTTTGGATATATTGAGTTAAATAAAACATTAATTTTGCCTTTGAAAAAATGTGGCTACTAAAAAGTTTTAAATTCCTTGTATAGATGGCATTCTGATTCTGCTCCAGGGGTGGGCTAAACCTGAGTTTTATTTTCTGACTCTCCTGCAGGCCCCAGAGGTGGGGACCCTGCGATCGGTGGAAACGCTGGGCCGTGTGGGGAAAGGCCCTGACCCTTGGGGACCATGCCCATGTGACCCCGGGCAGGAAGCGAGCGGGGCTCCCGGGCCTACCTGGAAGATGGCCTAGGGGCCCCAGGTGGCAGGCTCACACGGACCCCGTGCCCACGGGCCCCCGGGCGTGTTAGATGGGCACCAGGCTTGGCACGGCACGTGCTCGTGCGAAGAACACTCAGCGATGTCCTCAAGACCTGGCTTCCACCGCTGGCCGTGCCACTCACTGCCTCACAGGCAGTTAATGTGAAATGTGGCCGCGTCTGGTCTCCTTCGCCAGGGGCTCCCGGGGCCAGCTGAGGCCTGGGGGGGTGGGGGTTGCGGGGGGCAACCACGGCCAACGGTGGCTCTCCCTGGAGCAGGGCATGACGGAGGATTTTCACGTTCCTGGGATGCTGATTTGAACTCTGCAGAGGTGCATCTTTTAAAAGTTTTTTTCCACACTATTTAAAGTGCATGTCAGTGGACCGTACTGGGCGCCCGATTTATTGGTTTCTGGAATGGGGAGAACAGAATCTGG
Organism: Desmodus rotundus; assembly: GCF_022682495.2. Lineage (NCBI taxonomy): Eukaryota > Metazoa > Chordata > Mammalia > Chiroptera > Phyllostomidae > Desmodus > Desmodus rotundus. The sequence continues at coordinate 75,882,472 of NC_071392.1, forward strand.
GCTGAGCCCCTCAAAGGGAGCCGCTTGCCCTGCACGGGCTGACTTGGCCGGCAGGGGCCACGGAAGAGAAGCTGGGACGGATGGGAAGGCCCAGGCAGCAGCGCCTCTGCAGGTTAACCCGCTTTGCCCAGGCGCCGGAAGGTTGAGTTTTCCTCTTGGAAATCCCAAGTCTGGTCCTGCCACCCCAACCACTTGACACCAGGTCCTAGCAGCCGAGTTTGAGTCCCCAAGAGCGCTGAGAAACTCAGATCCACAGAAGCGCCAGCCTTCTTCAAACATAAACACCCTTCGTCACGGACATACACGTGCACACATTCGCACGCACCTCACACGCAGAGCCAGAGGGGGGCGCTCCTGTGTCTTTCACCCTCTAACGGCAAACCCCGACTGAGTAACTCCATTTCCCGGAGCTTCTGGGTGCTCTCCCTACGCTGCGAGGTGCTGGAGAGCAGGGTTGGACTGTCAGGGCGGACTGCTCTGGGCTCATCCAGCGATCTGAGTCCCTCAGGAGCCTGAGAGCGTCGTTTCTCAGAAGCAGGCTTGCTCAGTCTGTCAGGAGCTTCGGGGCCTCTGCAGGACCGAGGGTTGTGAGAGCCGGATTCTCTTCGCCCTGGTTCTAGGTGGGGAGCAGGATGTACCAGGGCCCGGTATCACGGAAGCGCATTCCCGGGGCAGAGAGCAGCAGCCTTCAGAGATGGCAAGAGAATTTAAGGTTCGTCGAAGTTCTGGGGTGCCAAGCACACAACTTTCATTTACAGGACAATATGAAATCCCAGGGTCCCCTCCCTGCTCAGGAAAGGGGCACAGCCTCAGGCAGGCAGCAAGTGCCACCCACCACATGGGAAGCTGCGTGAGATCACCGCCGAACTTAAATTTTATTTATTTACTTTTAGAGAGGGGAAAGGGAGAGAGGTAGAGATTCAGAGATTCAGCGATTGGTTGCCTGTCACAGGCTACCAACTGGGGACCTGGCCTGACTGGGAATCGAACCTGCGCCCTTTCCATTTGCAAGCTGGCGCTCAATCCACTGAGCCACACCAGCCAGGGCATCGACGCCCTGGCTGGGCGTCACGGAGCAGTTTTTAAAGCAGCCTTGTGTGATATGATGGAATGACTACTCACATGACCCGCAGATTTCTCTATTCTCCTTTCAGCTGGAATCGGGTGCTCTAAACTCCCAAAGCTCTTTGCGTCCAAAAGCTGTAAACTCTGATCCTGAAACCTTGATGTTTCTCGAGTTGATGTAACTCCTCTCAGGACACCATATCCGATATTGTTTCAGAGCCCAGATGGAGTGGAGTCACCAAGTGTCAGTCAGAACCTACTGGTTTAGTGACTTGTACACGTGAGCCTGAGGCCGCACAGCTAGCAGATCAAAGAGATGGGACTAGAACTGACAGGGCTGGTTCAGTCCCCTGGTCCATTACACCCTGGGCTGAGGGGTCGGTGAGACCACCTGGCCTCTTGAGCACTCGAGGCAGCCAGGGTAGCTGGAGGGTTAGTTACCACAGGAGAGCTCGGTTTATTCACACCAGGTTTCCTGGTGGCCCACCCTCCCTCCCCTCCCTCTCCCTGGTGGATACGAAGCTGGGCCTACTGCGGAGTACATCAGGATGCAGCAAAGAAAAGAAATGTAAGGGAAGAGAGTAAGGAGAAGAAAACGGTGGAGAGTTGGGGGAGTAACGTGACCACAGGAACTTAACACAATCCAGCTCCAAGCAGCTTCTCCAGTGCACTTGGGCGATACCGCCACCTGGTGGCCCGTACGGGCATATGCTTCAGGAAGGAATGAAAATACAGCAGTAACTCGGCGGTCAGCTTCTGATGCAATTCCCACTGCTCCCCCTCCCTGGCTGAGGCTGCCACCTGGCACATGCGGGCACCTGTTGAAGCAGAATGGCCCCTGGCAGGAAGCTGCACTGCCTGTGAACTCCAGGCCAAGCTGGCTCAGCATTAGCTGGCAGGGTCTGGGAGGTCTGGGCTAAGTGACATGGCAGTCACGCCTGCTCAATCACCCACTTGGGGGAAACTGGGTCCTTCAGGCTACAGGACTTCACAGAAGGGATGGCTTTTCAAGGCCCTGCTGGAACCTCACAGCCAGCAGGCGCCTGCCGCTCCAGGGGCAAGGCCCCTTGGTGACTACTGCCTACACGTGACACCCCCTCCCAAGCTAACCTGGCCTTGTAGGAGCTTCAGTCAAAAGGTGGGGGTGGGGGTCCAGATGAACAGGAAGGATATTTTTAAAAAACAGGCTACGAATCATGGGGGCTATTATCTTATTCATCAAGGTCCAGCCATTTGCCAAGGTATATACACATTTTATTTAAAAAAGTTTACAGTTTTCATTATACACAACTATGAAGAGGTTATAGTCAGAGGAGGCATTTGTCCTGTTGACAGAAGTGCCCACTAAATCATCACAATGCAGGGAAAAACGGGGGGCAGGGGGGAGGAAAAGAGAAGTGATAAAAAGCTTAGATTTCAATTAGGGGCTGGTCAGTCCCTTTTAACTCTTCAAGTATCACACAATATGTACCAAATACAATCAGTAAGTGATGGCCATTTCTTCCCCAGCCCACAGCCAAGGCCAGTATTTGCTGAGTTAAGAGTCCTGGCCCTTCTTCAGGTGAGTGGAGAACCTTCACACCTGAGGGCTGTTAGCTCCCCGTCCCCGAGGGGCCTCCACTCCAGCCAGTCCCTAATGGAATCGCCAAGGTGTTCAGTGGCCAGAGAAAATATGAACATGGATTCAGAAGTCCAAAGCAACACAGGTCTTTGTGCCCAGTCAGAAATTATTTGATTTCAGTCAACGAGGCTGTGAACCCAGTCAGGAAGCTGATGGAAAAAACTTTTGTTAATGGCTTTCACTTTTCTAATAGAGTTCCTAGAACACAGAAGGGTCACATGCCATTTAAAATCAAACACTAGTTCCCAGGAACTTGACCCTTGGAAGCTAGTGGAGGGTCTGTTTTTCATGATTCTCAGCCATCCCAAGAGGAAGCTTAATAAAAAGCAAGTGTCAGGCCAAGGCCAACTAGGGCTTCAGGGAGACTTTGGAGGGGAAAAATTTCCTTCAAGGGGAGACACTCTCCAGGAGCTTACATCAGCCAGTTGGCAATTAGAACAGCTTTTGAAGTGGAAGAAAAAAACATTAGGTACAGGAGATTCACGGCAACTTCTGGTAATTATCTCACTAGTATAAAATGCTGGTTGAAACTGCACAGTAACCTCAAGGAGGGCAATTAGAAGAGATTAAAGACTCAAAGAGCAAAAACGCCATTGTCTAGGTTGGCTACCAAGAAAAAGCAACCCATGAGGCCCCGGGGCTGGGGTAGCCGGAGAGCAACGAATTCAGTGCCGAGGCCATCTTGCTGGTTGGTGCTTGGCGAGAGCTTGCGCTCAGTCGTTTCAAAGGGGCAAAGAATGGCCGGTGCTGGTAAACCCCCGGGTAGGACTTCAAAAACTATTGGTACTGAGAAAGGAGGGAAACTGCCAGAAGCAACTCTGACTCACCACCACCACCTTTAAAAGCAGTAACATTCAGCCTCCCTGAGGGGCTCCATATGCTTTTCTGAGGGCTGTGATGGGACAACCTGGAAAAGCTTTCAGTGTTGAAAACACCCCTGCCTCAGTTTTACTCTCCCATCTTATCACTGGGGGCCCAGAGTCCTCGATTCACAGCCAGACGTCTTCCAGCTCCCTCTACACATGTGAGTATGGTCTCCTACACTCACCTCTTCCAGGTTCAGGGAAGGGACAGAAAGTTAGCATTGAGGGATTCTGTTCAACTTATCAAAAGTCAGCTTTGCAGTAGAGAGGAAAAGACCTACACAGAGCCAAACAAACGCACGGGACCAAGGCTGGGGCTCCGATGCGACAGACTTGCACAGGATGATACAAAGCCTGATTAGAGTAGCAATTCCAGAAGCTCCCAGTGCTAACAGAGAAGTCCTAATTACACCTTCAACACACAAGCCTGGATGGACACACAAGGACATGGAGACACACACGCAGAGCAGCCACACTCAGTTCTGCTTCTCATCCCTGCCATCTCCCCACAACGAGTCTTCAGCTGGGAATTCTGCGCCACCAGGCTTCCAGTGCTGGAGCTCTCGACCGCAGGCAAGCTGATGTCTTTTTGTCAGAAAAACACAGATTTAGTCGGGGAGCAGGGCTGTGGCACTGCTCACATACCTTCCCTAAACTCAGTTCTGCTAGTGTTTTTTGGACAAGATTTAAAGCAATTATCATCGGGACGTCATTTTTTTTTTTTTTTTTGGAAAGGTAATTAGAACACTATTGTTTATACAATATTGAAAAAATACCATTTTTTATTGTTTGAACTCAAATCACCACCCAGCACTTTAAGCCTACCCTAAGTCGCACCTACAATGACGTTATAGCACAAGCAAACTGCTAATTCAGCAGGTAAGCAAGTTAGTGCCAGCAGAGACCCTCCCTCCCCCAAATAGTGAGAAGACACGTGCTAGATAAGAGTTAAAGTACACCATTACATGTTAAATAGTAACACTACCCTTCCACCAAGCCACAAATGCTAGATAACTCAGTACGGGAACTAACCACAGCCCTACATATCTGCACTTGCAATTTTTTTTTTTTGAAAGAAAACCTTTTGCTTCATGCCCGTTATTAACATAAAATAAGTAAATTCTTTGTCTTTTTTTTATTTAGGAAAATAATCATGCTAAAAGTTGTACTTTTATATAGATTTTCAAAGAAAAGATTGTGCTTTTTGAATAAAAAAAGGGTATTTTCCAACCTCATTGACTCAAATCTTGTGGAATATAGCACTTCTAAACTAAAAACACACATCGGAAAGAAACATTAAGTTATCCCAGTGGGACACCCCCCAACTGTCTTCAGCAGGGTTAGGATTGGCTAACTCTGCTCCTGTCCCGCTGGCTGCGACAGGAGCAGAGCGCAGAGGTGCTGCGTGGGGCTCTCCAAGTTCAGCAGGCAGCACTCGCGTCTGCAGGAACCTCGCCGGCAACCTGGACATGGTTAGCTGAGTAAACATTTCATTAGCAGGCATCTTAAACTGTCTGATTTCCTCTTATCACACACAGGAGAAGACTTTCTTCCTTCAAAACCTGTTTTACTACTACATCTTATTTTTGAATCCTTTCCTCTAGTCAGTCACACTCTGAAACACGCTGTGCTGGTTTTCCCCACGTAGAGTCACTTTGGGTACAAGAACCTTTATTTGTTCCAATGATTACTCATTTGAAATTCAGAATGTGTTGGGTCTAAAATACCCACTTCCCACCCCCACAAGCAGATGACGACCAACCGCTGTCAAGCGCAGCGGCAGAAGGAAAACCAAAACCAAGACGTGAGGGAGTGCGCCCAGGAGTCACAGCCACCGGAGGGGTCTTCTTCCCGAGTCTTATGGCCCACTGACCGGCTGTCCGAGGAGGAGGCCATCTCTTGGCAGGCGAATATTAAATTTGTAACCTGTCTAAGCACAATTCACACACACACACCAAAAAACCCAAACAGACCCCCCAAACAAAAATAACCCACAACCACCCTCAGATTTAAAGCTCTTAGTCCAGGGTATCCGTCTCAAAGTGGCCACCGTAGGATGAGGACGTGATTCTGCACGTGCTGGATGAGAGGAAACATCCTCCCAGTTACTCTTCTCCTCCTGTCCTGTCCTCTCAGAAAAGGTCTGGGTTACAAGCTCTACCCCAGGAGGAAGGATCAGGTTCAGAAAACACTTTCCAAAGCTTCTCCAAAGCAATACACTCGTGGCTGTAGGGCCGGGTAGCCAGAAGGGCAGGAATCTACACATAAAAATGTACTCAAAATCCGAGGCAAAAATTGTTTTAGGTCTGATTAACTCCAATTAGCTCCCTGTTTACACTGTTACTCCACAGAAATGGGGCCACCTAGGAACCACGGGGAGGAGCGCCGGCTCTGGCGTGGCTGGCGCTAACGGCTCCCGCAGCAGGCCTTTCCTCCCCGATCGTTTCCTTTCTGTTTTGAAAAAGCACTATTCTATCTTCACATCCAAGAGCTGGTTGGTTTGGTTTGTTTCTTTGGAACCATCAATAAAAGAAGCAACTTTTTCCTGTTATTTGACTCATGTCTATCTACCAGAGCGGCTATTTCTTTGACAGTTCAGTAGCACACAGGCTGACTTGGCCAAATGGACTTGTGAATGCATGCATTCGGACCGCATATTGCTACCAAAATGGAATGTGGGAATATGCTATGCACCTCAGGTTGAGAAATGACCAAGAAATCAAGATCTAAAGGGTGATATATAATATATATATATCAATGCTATTATTCATAAAAACCTTGTTTAGTAATAAAAAAAATTGCTTTGTTTAAATATGAATATTATAGTCTGCTTCTCATGGTTAGGAAATAATAGTCTTTCTGAAAAGCAGGTGCTTTCGCTACTACAACTCCATATCCTGGGCCTCATCTTCCGAAAAGTCAGACATAGAACTCTCCGATGAGCTGTCGCCGGTGCCCTCTTCCTGCTCTTTCAGCGCCTCCTCCGTCGCGTACTTCTGGATATACTCTGCACAGGGGGGCAGGGACAGAGAAAACACAAGGGCAGTGAGCACGCAGGCGTGAGCTTCAGCGACCCCCAAGTGGGCAAGTCCCAGGCAAGTCCACGCTCTCCTTACACATCAGGGGGTAACGAAGATGGCAGCTGTGGTCCTGCAAGCCCCAGGGAAGACTTCGGAGCTTGTACATTTTGTCCCCGTTAATGAGAGGCAAAGCAGGACATGTGAGTTGCTGAGGAATAAATGCACTGTATCACACCACCCCAGAGCGCCCTTGCGCCGACACCTCCCGGATGGATGTGTGCAAGGCAGCCAAACGCCCCTGAGCTTTGCTGCGTGGCACAGGAAGGTCAGTGGACATGCAGGACGATGACCAGGGTGACACGGCCTCCAGTCCTCCAGCCCCCTAGCTTTCCTCGTGGGCTGCCCAGTATGGCCGCCCTCCTCCAAACTTGACAGTTTAGGAAAATGCGATCCCTGCACTTTCTTTTAACTTTCTGTATTAATAAAACCATTCCCTTCCCAGACAGCACGGGACTAGCTATGATTCCACAGTAATTCGTAAGGAAATCCCCCATCATTTTTAGATTTGCAGTTCTGTAATTATCATCAGCCCAGATCTATTATTTTAGAAATAGATTTTAGTTCAAATAGATCCTGCCTGTCATGTTTTTGAAGCAGCTGGTAAATTTATGCTCCCATTACCAAGGTTGAGAAACTGCTGAACGAACTATTAAACTTGTTCCTAAAGTCTCTAGGTGCACGCTGTTCTCCAGTAAACGGCCAACACACAGTGGGAAGAGGCAAGACACTTAGAAACCCATGCAGAATTACAGCAGGACAGCCCCAACATCTCCTCATGTCCTTAAGCTTTGTGTTCCTTCCCACGAATTACAGGGACTAAATGAAAGAGGAAGGTAGATGGCCAAAAGGGCCTGCCAAATCTGAATAACTTAATGCACGAACCTAGATAAGAATATTTTTTAAAAATATTTTTAAAGGGTTGTCTAAAAAAAGCAGCAGCAGCCCTGGCTGGTAGTGGATTGAGCTACAATCCACTGAGCTCAGTGCCGGCCTGTGAACCAAAGGGTTGCTGGTTCGATTCCCAGTCAGGGCACATGCCTGGGCTGGCTGCAGGCCAGGTCCCCAGGAGGGGATATGTGAGAGGCAACCACATAATGATGTTTCTCTCCCTCTCTTTCTCCTTCCCTTCCCGTCTCTCTAAAAAGAAATTAATTAAATAAAAAAGAAGAAGAAGTGACAGAGACTATATATGGCCAAATCTGGCCCTTTACAAAAAAGTTTGCAGATTTGACTCAAGAGTCCTACAAATTCTTGGTTAAAATATTTTACAGAGATGAGTTGACAAAAAAAGCACCCCTAACTAGATAGAAACCGACCTTAGATCACCTTTTAGAGTGAGAGAATGTTCACTAAAGCCCAAGAAATCTTACTTTTGCCCTCTAACGGGTTAGCCACTTTGTTCCTTCCTTTGTAGAAAGAAGATGCTGGGCTGTGACCCTGTGATTTGACACTTCAGCCTTCTTAACTCAGAATATTCAAGGAAACATGTATGTATTGCACATGCTTACTAGGACAAGGCCTTTCAGGAGAGAGAAAAATGAAGAGCAAGGTTACTAAGAGAAAAGTGCCATCGGAGGGAAGCACAGAGGAAGGGACTCCAGGAAGGAGTCACACCTGCACGGACCCTTCATGGACCAAGGCCTGATGGGGGGTGTGGGTGGGGGTGTGGGGGAGCCCAGCAGTTCTGGGGGAAGCCACAGCCTCGCCCAAAGGGCGGAGGGAGAAGGAAGTGGCTGGCCTGTTAAAACGCAATATTAAGAGAGAACAACATTTTCTTTCTTTAAAAATTTTTGAAGCAAGTAAGGCAAAATGTGCAAGTTCATCCAGAGGTGGATAGCGGGTGCACGGTTAGGTTTTTCTGTAAACGTTCCCGAAGGAAAAGAATATAGTTGGGCATCTGCAATTCATCGCATTTTCCTGCCATATACAGATGCATTTAGAGGACTGGAGGCAAAGATGTAGGTCGCACACAGGGGCAGAGAACCTGGAACAGCAAGCTAAGAGGCCACCCAGTGAAGGCTGGGCAGGGAAGTGACGTCTTCAGGGTGCAAATGATGCCTTGTTCTCCCGGCAGCCCAGCGTTTACAAGGTGAGACAGCACCAACTCCACGTGCACACCGACCTGCGTGCGCTGTCAGGCGTGGGCCTGTTCGGTGGGCAGTTTGGGAGGGAGGTCATACCTAGACACATTTTTGGAAATCATCTACCTGGAGGGGGTTATCTAAAGTTGTGAGGGGCAAAGAGGCTTCCTAAGTGGTGGGGGAGGAAGGTAGGGGACTGAAGGAAGAACTGAATCTTAAAGAGAATGACCGAGTCTGGGGATGGAATGAGGACTGTTTTCAGAAAGGCAAGAGGTAAAATACCAAAGCTGCAGAGAGGTCCATGGAAACAGGTCTTGAGAAGGGGTCAAAATATGAGGAAGAAATGAGATCACAGATTCAGTATAAGAAGAGAAACAAACTAGACCTCATGAGTTTAAGGCAAGGAAGCAAGAAGTTTGAAAATGAAAGGAAATAAACAGCAAGACTCCCGAAGGGATCCGCAGGGGCAGGTCTGAGCTTCTAAATGCGGATGCCTCTGAGGGTCTAGGGAAAGGGGAGGGAGCAGGAGGAGGGAGATACGTGGGAGAACAAGATCGGAGAACAAGATCGCGGGTTGGTAGGGGGAATGAGTCTGCGAGGTAGGACACCACTTACCTCCTCCTTTCGGAGGGGACAGAGAAGAGATGGGGTGGATATTATAAAGGCAGAGCAGGAAGCCGGGGTGAGCTCGGGTCTGAGGGCCATGATTTCCTCAGATTACTCAGGAAGACAAAATGATCGCCGACATTAAGCTTTCAGAAAGCTAGACTGGCCGTTCTAAGACAGAAATGTAGGCTGGGGTCCTTGTGCCACGGGCACTAGAGCGGATGTGCACTGCAACGGGACGAGTGTGTGAAGCTGCTGCGGCACACGAGTGCACGAGCGCAGAAACACGCGCCGCACCGGGGTATCTGTGTGCTGCACTCGCTGTCAAGTGATTCCTTTGTCAAATCTTAACACAGTCTCATACTAGAATCTCATCGGGTTGTAACTGGCTGCCTTTAAAAAAATACATGTTTGTTTGGCTATGTAGATATTCTGCATAAATCAGACAATTTGCAAAGCACCTGAAAACTATGTAAATTAACTAGAGTAGATTTATTTCGACTTTATCTCAACAACAGTACCAAACAAAACCCTGTAAAGACCACAGAAGATGAGAAAACCGAGAAGGAAACCCACGTTCCACCAGTAGCCCCAAACACGTCTGTCTCATGGCTGCACAATTCAGAGCGAAGACCCATACGTTCAGGCCCTCGTAAATGATTCCCACTGCCGTCTCCTGCAAATGCACCTCAGAGCGGCACACGCCTTGCAGAAGCTAATGTTCCGGACTGCTAGGCAGATGGGCAAGCACTGCTAAAAACTGGGTGGGTCTCGATGCCTTCCTTTTGTTAAGAAGAACAGGCCTGTTTCCATGGACTTTGGATTCTCTTCCTTTCCGTGGAACTTCCTGTGTCCAGCCTTCTCACTGTGGAAGGTTCCATGCACACACGGTGGACAGGGACAGCATGATGGCCACCGGCATGCCTGTGTGAGAGGCTCTAACCGTTCTTGGCAACCGTGATTTCCTTTTTAGGAACTCATGCCACGCACACCACTCGGGAATGGGCAAACAGGGTTCTGCACCCTCAAGGGGGAGGACACCAGTGCTGCCACGTTTTTGCCTTCACTGGTGCCTTTCAGGTTCTAGCAGGGAGTCCCCACGGCACCGGGGCACTGGGGCCAGGTGTCCGCAGCTGGGCAGAGCCCTGCCGAGAGGAGAGCTTCTCCAAGTAAAAGCGCACCGGAATGGGACCAAGCAAAGAAGGAGCTGGGTGTTTTTAACTCAACAAGTAAAATGATACAATTTTTAGAGTCTAATGCTGGATGTGGCCATTATTTTCCCAACTCCCAAAAGGAATTCTTTTCCTGAGGGCCAGGTCAGCTGCCTACAAACAAATGTGAGATTATACCTTTCAATTAATACTTTATTCTCAAGTCCAATTTTCTAATGTTACGAGACAAGAGGAAGCAAATGCAGGCCAAGGTCCTTTTGGACGGGTGTCCACAGGGATTTCTGGCAGGGTCACATCTACTAACACTCGACAGTGAACCCTCCCACTTCCTCATCTTTCCTTCTGCTTTTTCTCTCTCCTTCCCTTCTTCTGTGCTGCCACCTCCAGCCTTGCAGAGTTTGTCTCTCGCCCTCGGAACTACTAGCAGAGGCTGGTGAGCTCTGCTGCATGCGACCAGCAGCTGTGTTTTTTGGGGCCTGAGAAAAATTATTAGTGACTAAGAAGGATGATTAGTGGTCAAAAGCCCAATAGACTAAGTTCTCCTGTCTTCAGGTGAAACCACTTGCTTCCTTACCTTTAATCTTCTGCTTGTACTCCTCTGGTCGGTGGAGGTACATGGCCGCAGCGTCACCATTGAGAGGATCTATGGGGTTGGGATAGGCCAACAACTGGGGCAGGAAGGACTCAAATATATTGGTAAGATCTGGAAAAACAAATGGAAGCACATCACGCACAGAACAAGCTCACCTACAATTCATTTCAATTCCGCAGTCAAAGCTGTTTACCTTCCTAGATATTGGACCACGTGGAAGTGGGCTCCATTACACATGATCTACGTTATGTATTCCTTTCAATACCAATTTTTAAAAATTTAATTTTAATTTGAAGAACCAGATAAAGGTATACCTGATACTCACTTTGAAAGGTGACGGTCCCAATCTTAATTCACCCCACTTTCTAAACTGAGAATTTGGAAGGATACAGACCCTGTTTCTTAATTAAAACTTGTGCCCCGATACACTACATCCTTACACAATGAGGGGTTCGTCTATTAACATGACTTCTTCCTCAGCTTTGGACGTCCCCACTCTGGAAAGTGTTCAAGCACCAGATCTTCAAAGAACTGACCACAATTTTATAGGTCTTGACATTTAATTCAATTCTCATAACTTCTAATTAAGATAATACAACCAAATTACTCAATTATTCTGGGTAATGACGGTAAGAACCTACATCGACCACTTAAAATCATAAATAAGACAGGTAAGTACTAATTTATTGCATTTATTAAGTCATTTAATAGACATTTACTCTCTTCTTGCCAGATTCAGCATAAGGTGCTGGGTGCACACACACGACCCCCGACCCCCCCCCCCACCCCCCCGGTAACAAACCCCCTGCAGTCACACAATGCTTCACCAGGTAGGCCTGAAAACCTGTGAAATAACCCGCATGTCCCCATTAACTTCAGAGATGTCGTGACTTCCCCATTCAGCGGCTACGAGGAACCTCAGGGCTTCCATTTCTCTGCACTATTCTAGTTACTCCACATGTTAAAGGAGATGTTTCTGTTTCCGGAGGGAGTGCTAATGTAACATTAAATGTATTCTTTAATATATTCTGCTCTTTAAATGGACTTTATAAGCATTACAAGTGGACATTTTGTCAGGCCACATCACTGTAAGCTAGTTCTCATGGCCAGGGGTGACTGTGCCCTCCGGAGGGTGCCTGGCAACGTCTGGAGAAAACTGTGGTTGTCACAACCGGTGGGGAAGGGGACAGGTGGTGGAGAGAGGCCAGGGATGCTGCTGAACATCCTACAACGCACAGGACAGCCCTTCGCAACAAATAATTATACGAACCAAAACATCCGTAGCTCTGAGGTTGAGGTACCCTGGTCTAGATAAAAAGGATCGGCAAACTTTCCGTAAGGGGAGCATAACTGTAGGCCACGGGCCACATCTGGTCTGTCCTAACTCCCAACACCACTCTGCTGCTGCAGCACAAAAGCAGCCACGGATAATAGATAAACGAACAGGTGTAGCTGCATTCCAATAAAGCTTTTAAAACACGGCAGCCAGAGTCTGTCAACCTCTGCTCTAGGAAACCCTACAAAGAGGAGGTGGCTCTTCCTGGTCACTGTAAGGTTAAAGAACTGGGCGGCCAGAATAATCTAGGGCTGCACTACGCCACAGGACTTTCTGCAGTGACAGAACTGTTCTGCATCCGCACTGTCCAATATGGTAGCCACCAGCCACATGTGGCTACTGACCACATGAAATGTGGCTAGCAGATCCTGTACTGGACAGCTCAGGTCTCGAGAGGGATGTGGCGCCAAGTCCCATGGCACCGAGCGCAGTCTTGTGCCCAGGCAGAGGCGGTGGCAAACAGCAATTTTGCCTCCCACCCCAAGTTACAGACTTGGTGTTATTATATGGACCACGGCTCTTTCATCTTCAAAAAGCTAACTTTCCAAAGAATCATGTTACAGTCAGATTCCCGTGCATCAGGAAACTAATGCAGAAATTCCTAATCAAAATAGAAAAAGCTTCCAAGATAACCCCCAACCAACCATCTGCAGTAGGATTTTCACTGCCATTTTACTTATCATTTTTTAAAAAGGAAGCAGCATATCCAACAAGCCAATAATTACCCGTTACACAAAGCCACCGAGAACAGTTTGTCGAGGCTGGGGGACAGGGAAAAACGCACGCTCTTGTGCTGGGCGGTGGAAACGCATCCGCTGGTGCGCTCTCTGGAATTACAGGTATGTACAGCGTGCGTCCACAGAATATTTTCAGAGTTATGTCAAGGCAACAGGCTTGTCATAAAATTTCTACTTTTCACGCTTCAAATGCCGCTTTATTCTTTTTAACCTTTAAAAATAGCATTTTCCTATAAATAAATCCTTTCTTCTTTTTTGGGTATGTTTAACATATTTAATAAAACATGACAAATCTGAAAATTTTTTTCTGTTCACCCTCGGGTGTGTGGGTTATTAAGACAGCAGTAGAAAAATGCCAAAAGGTAAGCACATTAAGAAGGAAAAATAAGGAGTGTGACAGTTTTACAAGTTAAACATGACCCCAGAGGAGGAAAGAGCTGTTAAGAGTTACAGTAACACTAGTAAGAGTAGCAGTAATGGCGGCAACAGTGTACACTCACACAGCACTGAGTACAAGCCAGGCACTCATCAACAGTCCGCACAGACGCTCTTAGTTTCTCCACAGCCAATGAGGGAGGTTCCATTACTACCTCCATTTTGCATGTGGGGAAACTGAGGCAGAAAGGTGAAGTCACCCGCCCAAAGGGCTGGGTTTCAAAACTGGGCCTATCCAAAACGCTGCCTCCGTTACTGGATAAAATGAGTACCGACTGCCTCCCTTTCGTGATGGCACAAGTTCCCCAGGTCTCTGCATCTAAATCGGGTACCCTCAGAGATGGCCACTCCTTCCTCAAAGCTTTCCTTGTTCGCAAGTTCAAGGCCAGCAAGATGGCCTTTAGGTGTTTCAGGCGTTTCTGTGACTGAGCTTCCTGGTATTTATTTCAGAGGCAGTGTGCTTGTTTTCAAGCAGCTCAACCACAGGAAGTAGCCCAAGGCTGTTCACAGATACCCGCTCACAGTGACCAGGGCGCTTCTCCTGTCGCCCTCACTACCTGTGCTGCTCACAAGGGTTAGCACCGGAGCGTTCCCATCATCCAACAACAAAACCTTAAAAAAAAGTAGGGGTTTTACTCGCTTTATGTTCAGAAGTGCTCTGGGACAGGACTCCAATATTGCAGACAACGTGTTTCAAAACTAGGTGTTTCCTGTGTTCCAGGAAGAGATTTTATACCCTTCCTCACCACTTTAGGTTTTTCAAGCTCCCAGTAAGTGGCTCTGCCTAGGTCATTTGTACCAAACAAATAAAAGAACCCTCAATCATTGGTTCTTCCTTCCTGAGTCTACTGTCTTCCTGCGTTGAGATACTTTTGATCATTTTACAAATTCTGAGTCACATCTGTAACACAGGAAAGCAGAAAAGGGAAAGTATGCAGCCCAGTTTTGAGTAAAGATGGCAGCTAGAAGGCCAGGATGTTAAAACAATGAAGCATTCCTGAAAATGGCTTACAGAGCGAGTACTACTGACAGGGTCCCCCCCAAAGAAATCTCTCTCAAACACGCAGATGTGCGCAAAACCTTCAAGAGAAATATGTTGGCAGAAGAGACCTAAACTATAAATGAAAAAAATGAAATAGATACACTCATCTTTGGAAACATCCATAATAAACATTTCCCCCCATGGAACTATTAATAATAATAAAAACATCTATCGTTCCACCCTGACTGGTGTGGCTCAGATGGTTGGGCGTCATCCCGTAAAACAAAAGGTCGCCAGTTCGAATCCCAGCCACAGCACATGCCTGGGTTGCATGTTCAGCCCCCAGTTGGGGCACGTATGGGAGGCCACCAATTGATGTTTCTCTCTCACATCGATGTTTCATTCCCCCTTTTGCCCTCCCTTCCCTTCTCTCTAAAAATAAATA
This sequence comes from Desmodus rotundus, assembly GCF_022682495.2. Taxonomy (NCBI): domain Eukaryota; kingdom Metazoa; phylum Chordata; class Mammalia; order Chiroptera; family Phyllostomidae; genus Desmodus; species Desmodus rotundus. Next base: position 75,897,487 of record NC_071392.1, read on the forward strand.
CCATAAATAAAATCTTTAAATAAACCTATCATTCCAAAAGTCTTTTTGAAAAAATATCAACCTTCCACTTTTTGAAAGGGAAAGAGTCAGACATGGGTCACCCAATCTACAGATTATCATCAGCTGGCTCCATTACTGGCTGCCTTCATTTTTAAAGAAAGGTGCCCAGATTCCTGAGAAGCATGGTTTATGATGAACAAACAGCTTACTTTTTGCCTTGGACTAAATCAGCACTTACCAAAATGCAGTCCATTGGATGGACCCTTCAGCCTGGTCTCACCAGCATTCATGGTAACAATATTACAACACCCATACCTCTGTTTAGGCACATAAATGAATAACTTATATTCATATTCAACTTTTTAAAACATTCAAATCACACTGATCTCTCATCGAAAGCAGCAGCACTTAGCCCATTCAGCCAGGAGCAACGGTTTATGGGTGAATCCAGGTCCTGGCCGTTCGTCCATCAGATTTACCTAAGGAACATTTTCACCACATGCTTGCTGAGGTCTCACACCCACCCCAGGGACTCTGATTCAGGGCTGACTGGTGTGTGTGTGTGTTACGTGTCAGGGTGTGTAGAAATACACAGCCAGAAAACACTACTTACCCTATGTACCCCCTAACCCCAGAGACCAAATGAGAGGAGGGTTGTTTGCTTGTGGGTTCTTTGCTCAAGAAAATGTAGTCTTGGTAGCTAAGCTGCTGAAGAGGCTCTAGCTGAGCAGCTCTCCCCAAACCCTTTCGCCGATTTTTCCTGCATACCCTTTAAAAGTAACCACCACTCCTCCGGGTGGAGGTATTCCAAACCATGGGCAGGAAAAAGTGGATCCCGTTTAGAGGGTACTGAAGGGCTGCTTTAGAGCAGAACGGGTAGCGCTGGGTATCCCTAACACACTGTGGACAGTGGTGGAGCAAATTCCACTGGGCCGAATGTTCCCAGCAAAAGGGGAGCTGGCTCCTTAGTGGTGAACACAAGAGGAAAAGCCTAGAAAACCCCAAGTCTAATCTCAGAGCTTCCACTGACTGGTTCTTTGACCTTGAGCAGGTCTCTTCCTCTCTGTACCTCAGTTTCTTCACCCGCAAAAAGAACTATGTAATACTGCAGTTCCTTACAATGAAGAATTACACTTTGTTAAAAACGACTGTAAAAACAGACTTCCAACTGCATGGAAGAGGACTAGACTAAAATGTTAATACAAATATGCCATCTTCTTAGAGTAAAAACTTCTACCTGCATCCCTTCAGGAATGCACGTTAATTAGAATGAGTCACACTGGGGAAACAAGCACCCATTCGTAAAGCAAAGCACCCCTACTCCAGGTGACTAACAGAACGGTGGTGCACGGCTTCAAGGAGAAAACACGGGAGGGCACGGATCACCATTTCATGTTGTATTCTCGGCTGTTCATGAACCAGTGACCACACATCACTGCTTCTTCCTTTACTGCCTTTGCAAGTCAAAGTGGAAACTCCTGCAAAGCACACTGCTGTCTTAGGCTAAACCCCTGTGGACGCCCACAGTTCCTCCTGGTCTGCCCCACCAGGAACCACAATTACCAAGCAGGCAGCCGTCTCAGAGACTTTAACTTGCATAACCTTCATTTGTTTTGCAGAAGGAATATCCACAATGCTGTAACTCAGAAAACACCACTACACACAGTACAGCCAGGGCCGGGTGCTTGGCACCATCCACGCCTTCTCAAATGCCACCTCTCACCCTGCTTTCCCAATTCTACTCCTTGTCTCCCAGATGCCCAGGGCCCCAGGTTCCTTCTTTTTAAAGCCAACCAAAGTACAGAAAAGCTTGTTTGGAAAGATATCAGTAGTATGAATTCTGTGGTATTTGTATTTTAAGAATTACCTTCATACGCTCTCACTCTGGGAAGCTCATCATCTTACAATAAGCCTATGCTAATAACAACCAATTCTTTCTAATCAGTCCTTTATATTTCTGGCCTTATCACGCTCAACATGTCTAAAATTGCTTCCCTGAAAACCTCTTCCTTTCTCCCAATAGCTAGGTTGCCTCCAACACTGTTCCTTGGCCCCAAACCTCTGGGAGGACCATGGTTAGGCTGTCCTCCTTTTCCCCACGTATCAGTCAGTCTCCCAGACTCTCCACTGGTCCTAATAAAACGCATCTAGTTCCTCCTCTGTTTCCCTGCCGCGTAACTATGTCAGGCTCAATAAATCATTCGGGCCTTGGATCAAGGCCACTATCTGCGGGCTGGCCTTCCAGGCTATAAACTTCTGCCTTTGTAATCAGCCTCCCCAAAACAACCACTCAGGTCATTTCTCACGAAGAGTAAGCTCCCCTTGTTTTCCTTCACAACTCTTCGTATTCCAGTATCACGCTATCCAAACACATTTATATTTCACTGTCCCCTTCCCCTCTGGAGAAGGGCCCCTGGCTTCCCAAGTTGTGAATCAAGGAGCTACCACCACTCCCTGACGCACTGAACTGTTCTGTAATTCAACAGGGAGCAGGACTGAGGAAAGGAGGGGAAGACAAGACAAAAAGATGGGCAAACAGCACCAGGAGGTGATTTGCTCTGTGACTCACACAGATCTCTTTCCTTGGGCTTTGGCTATTATAGCTGAAACTAATGGCTAAGTAAGCTGGGATCACCTGGGATTTCATGTTACTCATATCCTTGATTTACTACAGAAAATCAGAAGCTGACCTTTCAAAAGCCCACTGATTGACTTTTGCTCATCTTACAAGGAACTGTAATTAATTCATCATGAACTGCTAAGCAAGTCATGAATTTAAAATGTATTCAAAATAAAACCCAAGGATAAACTTCCGTTTCATTCATTCCACAAGGTTTCCCTGGGGGAGGGGCTATCTAGTACATGTAAGAAAAACATACATCCAAACATGTGCCGCCAATTTGGGGGTAGGACTGAAACGGGGCAGATAAATAAAAACTCCAGATTTCACTCAGTTATTTAATAATTTGAGATTCATTAATAGTTCTTATTTTTCTACTCTTATCAGCTCCTAAGTTTCAATCTCACCAATGGACTGGAGTGTTTTTTTACTCGAACCTCCTCCTGTTAACAGTCCGTAAATGCTAAGAAAGAGTGAAATTCTACATGTAGCCCATCAACCGGAGAGTCAGCACTGCGTCTGATCCAGCTGTCGGGCCACATGAAAAAGATATGGAAAGCAGCGAGCTGGACGCAGACAGACAGTCCCTCGAGAACTTGCGTAAAGCCAACCAGGAGGCTTTTTTTCTGGTCTTAAATGCCCCAGAACAGGAAGGACTTGAAAGAAAAAAAGGCTTGGAGAGTTAAAATAACATTCTCTGAAATAACTAATCTGAGGCCATCTTCAAGGAGGAAAGGCTGTTTCACGCCGCTCTGAGGGCAAACCTGTGGCGAGCAGAGGCAGGCGCCCCGAAGAGCTCCTGTAGTGCCCGGCCAGGCTGTGTTTGGTTTAGGGGGGCTAACACGCTGCTACAGAATAGCACGTCCAGCCACCAATGTGCCAGACAACAAATTCGAGATGTATCCAGTTGCGTGCGTAACCGAGACGGTTTCTCTGTGTGGACAAAATGTACAAAAAGTCGGAGCTGATCAGGTGTATGTGTGTTCTCGTGCCAGTCTGTCGGGGTTTTTAAAAGCCAGAACAAGGGCTCATGAAAAGGGTCATGCAGGCAAAAAACAAAGCGCCTCCCTCCCACATCTCTCTCTCTCTCTCTCTCTCTCTCTCTCTCTCTCTCACACACACACACACACACACACACACACACACACACACACAAATAACAGCAATTAGTAGGAATTAATAAGAACTAGTAATTAGACATCCAAAGAATTTTTGCCATATGTGAATATACTTAATCTCACTAGTGGTAGGCAGCATTAGTTTTTAAGTATTCCAAGCTAAATATAGGTATCTCTGTTGTATGTGGGAAAGGGCAATGTCAAAGATGGAAGGTACTAGACACATTCTGCTAAGTGCCAGATTACCAACCAGAGGTATGTAGCTATGTAACATGAATAGTTTAAAGCATTCCATAACTCAGAGAATCAGTTCCCACCCGCTGCCTAAACGCAGCTCCCTCCCCACCATGGAACGTGTCTACAGGGCCCTGCGGAAGAAAATGAATGCTAACAGTTCGATCAGAATGAAGAAAACAGGCTCTTTCATCAAAAACAACCCCCTTGGTTGCCATGTCAATCTCAAAACATTAACCACCCTCCTTAGGTGTTCTTCAGAGGTCATCCTCGTTCAAACATGGCATGACCCTGATTACCTCGAACAACTGCAAGCTAAAACATGGTAATAAGATTTGTTATTAACCTTCCAGAAATGAGGGCAGTTAATATATAATTAACTACTTGGGTATTCTTACAGTCATACTAAAACTCATTATTAAAGTTTTTAATTACTAGATAATTTAGTTTGTCCTTAATGTCAGAAAAGAACAAGATAACGTCACACAATTACAAGACAGGTGGCCGTGCACGGGTAGACTTGACTTATACGCAGCGACTGCAAGCAAATACAGAGAAAACAAATCCATATAATCACAACTGAGTCCTGAAACTACAGCCCCAAAGAAAGTAGAACCAAGCTGTGGCTGTCTTTCATAGTCTGGCTCATGCCCCGCAATCCACAAGGCCTGGGCCACTCCACGGTTCTAACGCTGACCACCAGTGAATGCGAACGTGGTGTTTTTAACGAACTTCCGCTAAGTTGTTCAACCCAAAAGATCCCACTTGTCTGTGTACAGTGGACTAAACTCCTGGGCCTCATGCCAACACCACATCTGAGTATCTCCAGCAGACAGATAAAGGAGGGGGGTGATGGACTAATAAGCTCGGCCAAAGCCATCAAATCCAAACTCAGCATAGTTCTTCTTTATCTACCACCGCTGACATTTCTCCCGCAGCACTTGTGAGAAACTGCTCTACCTGGCCTGTCCCAGAGACTCACGACGACAGCCAGCTGTTTGAAGGCAGGACCATGTTTGTGATTCCCACATGCTCGGATCAATACTGGGTTTTCAAGCCTGTTCAAACAGTTGTTGGCCAATCATCCATGAAGACAGATACATATACCTTTTATCTGTGTAACTACACAGAAAACCTGGAAATAGCAAACACTAATTCCAAGTAAAGCATTATTTTAAGGTACATTTACCTTCAGCCAAACTTTGAATTGTTCGGAAAGATTCGCAGGCTATCTAACTGAAAAGAGAGGTGGAGGAAGCATTTCCAACATGAGAAGGCTTATATTCATTTCGCAGCTTAAATGCATTAGGCCGTAATTTATTACTATTAAATAAATTCATGGTTTAAAATTTTTTCTAAATGCCTAGTAAAAGAAACTTTGTTTCTCTTGTCTAATTCTAATCTCAAAGTCCCTTAAGCATTCTTTTTGTTGCAGTCACCTTCATTTGTCTGCTATGACACCCCAGATGACCTAAGGGAAGTAATTTCCCAAGTGTTGACTGTTCTCACCAGCAAAATAAGGGAAGTATCCGGTCTATGGGCTAGCAACCCTAAGGGCAAGAATAGAATTATAAACTGCCAGATTTTATAAGAAAATTGTCTTCCACCTCCCATGTCCACAACTTAATCCACAAAATAAGTATAATTTACCAAGTCAATTGAGGAGTAAAATGAAAGTTGAGATAAACACAATTTGCAGGGGTCGGGGTCAAGTACGCAAAGCCCAGACATGTGGGGGGGATATTAAAGCTGTGTTTCAGTGAAGGTACCTGACATCCAGGAGTGTGGGCTGAAAAGACAACTGTGGATAAATTATGTATTTTGGAGTAAAAAAGGAAAATCTGAAAAATAGAAGGGGGAGCTTAAAAAGCTACTTATAAACTTTCATAAGCTATGAAACTATGAGCTTAATGAACTTTCCTTCCACCAGTCTTTAAAAATTACAGTTGTTTTTGAAACTGAAATCCAGACCCTTTGGCTACATTTGAAGTTTCCCAGCACTTTTATCACTGCTGTCTGGTCTGGAAGAGCAAGCAGGAAGAGACGTACAGAGAAGATGCTAAGGCACAGGAGGCCAAATGCATCCCCCATTCTGTGATAGCACCTTCGCCTTTCCTTTTAATGCACAACAGTAACAACAGAACCTGAACACTCAAGAGATAACTTCATATTGATGGCAGGCATCTTTAGAAAATTAGCCAAATTGCCCACTGTAATGAGCTCTCTTGCAAGGTTAAGTAATATAAAATTAAAAATTACTGGTTGATTAAACTACAATTATACCAGTTTTGAGCTTCTGAATGAACAAACTGCTGTATGCTTGGCAAAGAAAACCCGGATGAGAACAGGAGCAATGAATCACATGGGCTACCAGAAATCATTATTTTTGGGTGGAGGGAGGCTGGAGGGTAGAATAGAGGACCAAATTTGCTACAAACATAAGCACTGTTTATTGCCAAGTTATGGTAAGAAAAGTCTGCAATTTCAACTGGGAATTGCTGTCATACTACAGGCATGTAAACCCACTGCACAGTGCAGGCCCTGGGGCAGTGACCTGCAGGGAACCTCTCAGGTAATCCCTGCCGCTTACCATACTGGACAGTGGAGGTGTTGAAAGACGTTTTCACTGCCTGGCTAAGCCTCTGCTTTTCAGTTATTTGTGCTAATATGCCAACTTTGTAATATCAGTTGTTACATACTAAGTTAGATTATTTTGTTTTTGGCCTTTGAATGAAGATTCTCTCAAGAACTACAGCAAAAATTTGAGTGATTCAGAATTCACCAATTATGAGTTAATCTTCAATGCCAGAGGCTTTAGCGGTTTGTAATAAAAACTTGGTTTACATCTCAAGACCAGGTGAGTCTGAAAGAAACAAGGTACTCTGAACCAGCCCTCTCTACAAATACTTTGATACAAATCATATTTACTTGCTCCTAAAATGATCCATGAAAGAAAATTTAAATTTACAATATTTTAAATTTAAATAAAATTCTAAAATTTTCTTGCAGAAAAGTTTGGGTTAAAGCAAAATATCAAAGCAATTCTCTGACACACAGTATACTTTTGGACTATATTCCAAATGTATTTCTTCTCGTTTCCTGCACTTACCTGTAACGACAGCATGTCCACGCTCTTATATGACATGGAACGTTTAACAGTAACTCAAACACAGGTAATACGGAATCGAAGTTCACTTTGACCAATGAGGCTTAATCTGTTACTTATTAAATGCTTTGCAAGGTAATACAAGAACATGTTCTAACATTTTATAGACAGGATGAAAACTTGGTCATGTTGGCGTTCTGCTTCCAAGTCTGTTCTGAACTTTTTCACCTGCTGGTGGGGATGTAAAATGGTACAACCACTCTGGAAAAACAGTCTGTGAGTTCCACAAATGGCTAACCATTCCCCCTGTAACCTGCCCCTCGGTAAAACACCCAACAGAAATGAACACCTATGTCCACATGGAAACTGGTGCACAAATATTCGTAACAGCCCAAAAGTAAAAACAACCCAAATGTCCACCACCTGACAAATGTGTGATATCTGTACAATGGAACATCGTTCGGTCATAAAAAGGAATGAAGTTCTTACTAATACATGCTACGACTGGATGAATCTTGAAAAGATTATATGAAATGAAAAAAAAAAATGCCAGTTACAAAAGACCACGTATTTTATAATTCCATTCATAAGGAATGTCCAGTGTAAACAAATCTAGAGACAAAGAGTAGAGGAGTCGTTGCCTAGGCCTGGGGAGTGGGGATGGAAGGAGAAAGCGGTGACAGCTAAGAGTAAGGGATTTCTTTCTGGGGGGATCAAAGTGGTTGTAATGAAAATGTGGTAATGACCATATAGAACTGTGAATATAGTAAAACCTATCAAACTACACACTTTAAATGGGTAAATTTTATGTATGTAAATTATAATTCCATAAAGCTACTAATTTAAAAATAATCTGTCCTGCCCTGGCTGGTGTAGCTAAGTGGACTGAGCGCTGGCCTGCAGACCAAAAGGCTGCCAGTTCTGGCAACGGGCCAGGTCCCCCGTTGGGGGCTAGCAAGAGGCAACCAGTCAATATTTTTCTCCCTTTCTTTCTCCTCCCCTCTCCTCTCTCTAAAAGTAAATAAAGTCTTAAAAAAAAGTGAAAAATAAATAAATAAAAATAACAAAAACAATCTATTCTGAGATGTGAGGTACCTGAGAATCAGCAAACCTCTTCCACAAAGATTTTCTGGTCAATAGTAAAAGAATTAGTTAAACTAACATCCAATTTACTTTACTGTAACTGGAACCAGCTTGCAGTATCTTGTCATGTACATTTCTAACATGTGAATGCAGTTTAAGAGAAGACATCACGACATCAGATATTCCAGGCAGCCTGCCATGAGACTTTTTTACCAAACCAACCACCTTAAAAGGGCTCCGGAGTGTATCTTCCTTCTTGCTGCCCGATCTCCTCATAAGCTGTAATTTCCCTAAAAACTCTCATGTTAAACAGTCCCGGGCATGATGAAGTCACTCGTTAATTCAAAGAAGATCTGCACCGCCCCCTTGTACACCAGGCACTGTTTCAGTCACGTGTGTGTGTACGCGTGCGCACACTACAAAGCCCCTGCTCCCGCGGAGCTCACCATCTAACAGGACAAGATGAACAACAAACAAGCCCTGGTTTTAAAGACAGGTTATTAAAACAGGGTGCCATGCTACGGAGGGGTATTTACTTCAGATGCAGGGGCTAGGAAAGGTGGCTTTGCAGGAAGTTATGTTTGAGGTGAGAAAAGGTACCAGCCACTCAAAGATTAGGGAAGAAAACTCCAGGCAGAGGAAATAATTCTTAAATGGCAGAATTAGGAGGAGAAAAAAGACGGATTACTGTGTGCTGCCGGTGACCAACCTTGCCTGAGATTCTCAGGCACCATTCTTGCACAAGGGTGCGTGGCAAGGTGACTCACAGACTGTGGTGGCATTAAGATAGCTGTCTATGCACCTTAAACTTTTAAAAGGTCTCAAAACTCTTCAACACTAGGAGGCCATCCCTGGTTAACCCCAACCTAAAGTGGTCTACCCCACTCTTCCTGTGCCTCTTAGCACCTGTTTGTACCACTCATTCTGTCAAACGCATCAGTGTGCGAGGCACTCTGGTAGGAGAACCAGGACTTAAAGACAAATCAGACATGCACACCTCAACTGGTTCTTAAGGTAGAAATAACCTGGTAGCACAAAATATATAGAAAGGAAATGCAGGCCACAAAAAAGAGTGATAAAATGTAAGAGTGGCCAGACATTACTTCCAGCCCGAGCTTCAGGGGAAGCTTCATGGGGTGGGGTGCACAATAGCAGGGTGGATCTATGACGTATGAGACCTCTGACGTATGAGACCTCAGACATGGGGATGGGGGTAAACACACCAATCTGTTGTAGCCCTAATTAACTTTAAATGTATTTTAAAATATTTTTAGTTCTCCAACCCAGTTACAAGCTCAGGGAGAGAAGGCTTGATATTCCCCGTACTTCTCTGTGATATTTAGCATGGTGTTTTGCTGAGCTAGGCAACTCATTGTGGATCCACTGGAAGAGATGTCAACTTTAGCACTAAGGTAAAGCTAAATTATTCTTTGCTTCACGGCAAGGTTCCGGCCTTTGAAACAGATGATCCCCCAAACCTCTTTATATATCGTACCATTTCACAGGGACATTTCTAAAAGTGTTTCTAAAAATAAAAGATATTACAGATAAACAGTATACAATGTGCTTGTGAATATACACAGACATGCAAATAGTTTTATATATATCTCTATGTCTGCATATATCACTATAATTTCGGAACCTCGCAAGATTATTTTGAACTTCTGCTACACCAGAGTTTAAACTTATGAGAAAACTTCCCCCCCCGACCAGTGATCAAACTTTCCCATCCAGACCTTTAAAATCCCTTCCCATTCCCAACAAAACATCTTAAATCAGAGAAGAAAAGCCACACGACATTTTTTAAGGCAGTGTCTCAACATCTCTAAAAAATATTCCATGGCCAAACTCACCATAGAGAGCTGTCCAAGTTTGATTAATTACATCTAGACACACAGTTCCTGACCTGAAACAGATGGAAAGAATGGCATTTTTTTAAAAATCAGAAAGTTAGTTGCATGTATCTGGCAACTAATTTTATTTATCAAGAAAAATACTTTTAATAGATCATTGAAAAAAATACGATGAGAATACACAGGGTGTGGCAAAAGTAGGTTTACAGCTGTGAGTATATGAAACAGGATTTATTCTTGTACTATTATTCATTTCTGTATTATTTTCCACCGAACAACTGTTAACTTATTTTCCCCCCACCCTGTCTTCAGTGTCTCCTTACAGATTGGAGGGGGAAAACCGTAACTATACAATGGAGAAACCAACCACAGCTTCGCCAGGTGATGAGAATGAACACTGGCACCCAGAGGCCGGCAGACCTGGGTGCCTCAGAACAGGACACCTGAGGAGGACACAACCTACTTCGTGGTTTTCTGGCCGGAAGTGCACAGTCAGGGTCATGATAAGGAAATACCAGACAAACCTAAACTGAGGGACAGTCACCTTATAAAATAACTGGTCTCAATTTTTTAAAAATACCAATTTCATAAAAAGCTGATTAAAGTAATTTCAGATTAGTTTAAAGAAACATAACAACTAAATGCAATACTTGAGCCTAGATTGGATCCTTTTATTGAATGGGGCGGGGGGGGGTGCTAAAAAGGACATCGCTGGGATGTGGCAGTAGATTAAAAACTACTACTACATTAAAATCCAATCCCTGAATCTGATGACTACACTACAGTTACGTGAGGAGCATCCTGCTGTTAGGATGCCTGGTACACAGAAGTATCACAGGACCACGGGGCATGATGCAGGTCCGCAACCTCCTCACACGGGGGTCAGAACACCCCATATGTGTATGTACGGGTATGCGCATGAAGTACCAAAATTTAGTGCCTTACCAAGGAAAAAAAAGCAGAACAAATAATCATATATTCTAAACAGCACTGAAAATAACAAAATAGAGGGCACCTGGTATCACATTTTAAAATCTCATATTAGAAGGAAAGAAAGGGATAATTAAGATTCAGTAATTGAAATGGAACTATAATTATTCATGTTTGCTTTACTCTTGCGCACTGAGAAATACTTTAAGGGCTGAAAATGATAAATCTTATACCGAAAACAGCTCTCTGAGCTGTGTCTGCACAGAGAGAACAGACGCTGCAGGCTACCAAGGAGATGAAGGGCCCACTCATGACAATGGAAAAGCTAAGCAGTCCAATAGCAGAGTTGGAGCTAAGTGGTTAGAATGTCATATCCCTGGGACTCTATAGTCTAAGTGACCATTCGTACAGTCCTATCTGCCGATAAAGCCCAAAAAGATAATTGAAGCTTCTGTATAACGGAGAGAGAGATGAACGCTAATCAAGGGCAGTTGCTGCTAAGGTTTAAACATTTTTAAAGTTACTTACGCTTCATCAATGTTGGGATGGAAAATTTTATTCATGAATCCTGTAAAAAGAGATGTTAATTAGCAGCAAAAAGTATCCAGAGAAAAATTAGTTTTAAAGTATTTCTGTACCGGAAACAATTTCAGAATTGGAAAAAAGTGATGATACCCATAACTCATTACTTTCAATCTTAGATCTTTGATTACTGATAAAACTATATATTCTCCTGGCAATGGCATTTACTTAAAATACATTAGAGTTCCAATAAAAAAAGAAAAAACACACTAACAATCTCTGAAAGCAATGCAACTTCTTATACAAAATAATCATTAAAAGAAACTTTTTCTGAGCTATGAAGGTGCTCGCCAAGAAAATTTACAGTATTAAATTTATAACTAGTGCCACGACAGAAGTTAAGAAAGCATTTCTCTGACTCCCCTCCCCAAAGTTTCATTGTCCAATCTCTAAACTTGGAGGTTCTGCATTCGAACTTCTCTTTCTGAAACTCGGTTACTGGTGTCGTTCAGCCACACTGTGCGCGGAACATCAATGAACTGTTGAAATGTTAAAGGGGTACCGCTTCCAAACCACAAAGAATTTCATAAGGACGGTGACCAAAGTATTTCCTTTAACTTTAGTTGACTCGTTCCAGGAAACCCAGCTTTGATTAAAATCGAGGCAACCAAGAAATGAGGCAAGGAGTTAAAAAAAAAATTCTGTAAGACGCCTAGATCTGTCAGGGATCCAAGTTTTTTTGATTTATTCATAGAAGAACAAGTATGGACTTTAACAAATGTACTGATGTTTAAATCCCAAGGAGAAATTCATTTATTTTCTACCTTAAAACTGGTGGTACATAATCAGTTTGCGCACATGCAGCTGGCAATAGCTCTAGAGCAGAGATCCACTGTCAAAGCTGTCATTTCATCATCCTTTTCACCTCATTTCCTTTCAAAACTTCCTTGTTCCATCCCATGCGTTCAAAGACTGAAATGATTACTAAACTGACCATCCCTACTTCCCACTCCCACTCTTTCTCACCACCCCCTCACATGGTCTCACTTTCCTTTATTCAAATTCTATTTGGTCGACACCCGTGTGTCAGGCAGTGTGCTTGTTCAGGGAACAAGATAACAACACACTATTCTGGAGGAGGTCGCTGCAGCAGCGGGACGCGAGACACGAAGAAGTAACTGCAATGTATGCACAGAGCTGATAACGGTTAGAGAAGAGGAAGTTGTCGGGAAAGATTCAGAGAAGTGGCATCAGAGGACGACCCTCAAGAATGAATTGTGACACAGGACGTCTCGGAAAATCTAAGAAACTTCTCTAGACTCAGAAAAGGGAGAGGCGAACATGAAATCCCAGGTATGCCAGTCCTTGCCTGCTCTAACCACTCCAAGTACTGATTATGCCTCTAATGCTTGCTTTTTAATCCCTGTTGAAATAGTTTGTTTTACCTACTACTGTTAAGAGAACCCACGCAATGTTCACACTACTCTGATGTAAAAAGAAAAAGCCTCATACCCAATTACAATTTCCTATTAATTTTTATTATGGAAATGGAAGATGTTTCAAAGTCTAGACTTAAGCAGCATGTGTTTATGAAGAGGTTTTACTAAGCCAATGGAAATGCTCATGTCTTAAGGTTAAGAGGAGAAAAAGCAGGATAAAAACCTACATGACTCTAGAAAAATATAGTGTTCGAGAAGATCCATGAGGACTATTCACTGCAGCATTACTTATAAAAGCTAAGAAACAAATTTGACTCCAGCAAAAGGGACTGGAAAAACGGTAAGCACATCCATATACTAGGGGTCCCATACAGCCAAGGTCATGAACTAGACTGTTAAGTAGCAACTCGGATCGATCCAAACCAAGGGGGGAAAGAGTTGCAGAATGATGTATTTACCACATGATACCATTTAGAGAAACTAAAACAAAGCAACGCCATGTGTTCTCCATGGTAACAAGTGCAGAAACTGCACTGGACAACACATATCAAACTTGCAAAAGTAATTACTTCAGTGAGAGTGCAGAGCCAACGGTAGAATTAGGGGACGGAACAGGGAACAGTAATTAAAGGTGAATTTATAACACTATATGCCTTTAAAAAAGACAGAATGGTTTGTATATTGTTCGCTCCATTTTTTAAAAAGTGTACACATAGATACAAAACCAGAAGCAAATATATCCAACTCTTAACAGTGCTTAATTCTTTGTGATGGAAAGATTTTTTCCATTATACTTTTCAAATTACATACCCCCCCGCCCCCCGCCCCAGAAGCAGGGTCACGGCAATGTGGAAAGGCTGGAGGGAAACACACAAGTGTCAACAGTAGTCAGCTTTAGAGACCCCCCACCCCCCAACCATTTCTACTACTACTCTTCTACTTGCCACAATTTTTACGTCTAATTTTAACAGTTGAGAAACACTTTCAAATAAAAAAAATTATAAACAGCAGCAAACACTCTAAAGTAAACCTAACTATACATAGGTTATCCAGTGCTGAACCCTTTCAAGGAAAAGCACGACGAAAATCAACCATTTTGAGTGTTTATATCTTAAATACTCTTGCTTAAATAACACAAATTCATCGCAAAAAATAAGAAGAGCCCCAGGTTATGAGGCACCAGGTCGTCAAGATTAGTTACATAGAGGAACATACTGCTATCATAACTGCCAAGACACTGCCTGGCACACGGGACACACTACTGTTTGGCCACTATACGGTCTAACTCAAGAGACTAGTTCTGTTATGTGGGAAGTATTTTGCTTGAATTGAGAACTTAAAATTGAACTTGATACTTAAGATTCTGCTTCGGCTAGAATTCTGTAAGGAACACCTAGTGAAGCAACAGCAGATGGCAGGAGGTTCCTGTGCTGCCCACAGGGAAGAATCACCGGGAGAGCTCTTTAAAAACAGAGGTGCTGTTAGAACGTGGCAAGTATTATGGAGACACACACAGCAAAGAAGGGGCTGGAAACAGGAATGCTGGGGTGGGGCTGCAACGTCAAACAGGACAGCCGGGGAGGGCCTTGCCAGAGGGTGACTTAGTTTGAAGGGTGTGAGTAGGGGAGGAGTCACTGGGCAGCCAGGGGAAGAGTGTGTGCAACCCGACAGCCGGTGCAAGGTGCTCCGGGAGTCTGCCGGGTGTGTTTGAAGACCGGCAGGAGGGTAGTGAAACTCAAGTGGAGTAAGGGGCAGAAGACCTGCCGAGAGGTCGGAGAGATAATGAGCATTTGTGGGTCCCTTTAAGGATGCTGACTTTCATTCTGAGTAAGGTGGGAAGCCTGCTGGGGAAGGAATGAAGAATGGCAATCCCAAGCAAAATGGAATGAGCTGCCTGTCCTCCAGTAAGGACAAAGCTTCAACAACTTATGTCACAGGAAACCTCAAAGGTATGTCAAGAAAACAGCTATGGTGAAAGACCTTTATATGTTTATTAAAACTGTCTCTGAAAGGTTAAGGTGCCTCCCTCCTTGTACAAGGCCTGGAGATTACATTTGGAATCAATATAGTTTCCACACTGCTTTCAATTAAATCTAGATTTTTGGCTTGGTTGAGCCTAAGAGTACATAATCAAAAGAGGGTCAAAAAGGACTGAGAAAACATTTTTAAGTAATGAATGGGTTGGAGCCCAGTCTCCAGTGCCCCTCCGAAGTGGAAAGCCCTGTCCGAGCTCTGTGACAGATGGCAGAATCAGCCTGCAGAGAGGAAAGCACTGGCAGAGATTGGGCAGGTCACTTCATTTCTGCGGGCCCGTTTCTCTACCAGCAAAGAGAAATAGCTGGACTCTATCATCTCTAAAATCTCCAGTCTTACTCTACCAGCCCTAAAACCGCAGGATTTAATAACAATGGCCAGAGCTCCGAATACAGAAGACTTAAGAAGAAATGTCCAGAGTTTAAGGCCTTAAAGGAAATTTATTCTGTAAGGCACATGTTTAGGAACAAAAGTATTCTGGAGAATACAAAGCTACCAACATGCTAAAATACCACCAAGCAACACTGTATCTGATGACTATTCCAAAGCAGGCAGAAAACAGGGACAAAAGCACAGCCAGACAAACACTAACAATTCCCAGACTACAATCCTCTTCCTGTACCAGCCTTTTTTAATTGTTAGAAAAATACTCAAAGCAAATAAATTTAAATAAGCATATGTATATATATCTCCTGTACATTTGTTCTTGGCTAAGCTGCAGGCAGCATCTGTGGCAAAGCCATTTACATTCTGGACAATGATGGCAACAATGGAACTTCTGGACAAGGAGGGGAGCAGTGAGAAAGGACAGGCCAGGAATTCAGAAAAGGAAGGTTCTCAGGGCTGAGCGTGTTTGCCCTGGCATGTTCTCCTTCCTTTTGGCAATGCTAACACCACGCTAATGAATACGTCTGCAACAAGAGAATTTTCCCAACACTTGTTTCCATTCGACCAGGAACTATTTTGAAGCTATTTTAAGAGAACATATTTTGAAAACTGCTTTTACGGAAACATGGTGAGTGGAAGCAGCAAGTCATTTTTAATCCACATGACTTGAGATTTTATTCACGGCCAGACATTTTCTAATGGTATATTCCAGTGATTTGACCAGATAAAATTCAGAACTCCTTTGTTTAAAATCTTTTTATTTTTGAGATTTTATTTATTTATCTTTAGAGAGAGGGGAAGGGAGGGAGAAAGAGAGAAAGAGAAGCATCAATGCGTGGCTGCCTCTCATACATCTCCCACTAGGGACCTGGGCCCCAACCCAGGCATGTGCCCTGACAGGGAATTGAACCAGCGACCCTTTGGTTTGCAGGCCAGCACTCAATCCACTGAGCCACACCAGCCAGGGCATGTTTAAAATCTTTTGGATAATTATTCTCTGGCATGGCTCAAGCACCTGTACAACAGGGAACAGATAAACAAATGGTTAGCTAAAACACCTCTGTTCTCTTATCTTTTAGCAAAAGAGAATCAGGTGACATAATTCCGGAGGAGAAATCCAAATCATGATTAGTTGATGTAAAACTATGTATTTTAAAAATAAAAGCACAGATTTTTTTTTATCCTCGCCTGAGGATAGAGTCACTGATTTTTTAGGGGGGACTGGGGCAGGAAAAGAGAGAAAAAGAGAGAAACATTGGTCTGTGTATACACCCCAACTGGGGATCAAACCCACCACCTAGGTATGTGCCCTGACCGGGGATTGAACCCATGACTTTTTGGTGTATAAAACAATGCTCCAACCAACTGAACCACCTGACCAGAGCAAGCACAGACTATTAAGGAAAAAAAAAAAAAAAAAAAAAAAAAAAAAGCCATGCTTTGGACTTGTTCCACTCTAATACTCAACTGCTCTAGAATAACAGATCTCTTGCCCCATAGGCTGGTAAGCGGAGAAAGTAAATAACATCGTGCAGAGTCACGCTGAAAACAGATTTTATCTCAGCCTCTTTCTGTATCCAATCCCAGGAGGGAATCTGTACAAAGTTGCACATACTTTCAAGTAACTTCTGATACTGGGGTCAATACGTAAATAAAAGAAACAGAAACTCATTGTCTTTTCCACCTTTGCTTCTTTTACTTGTGAGGATATTTTTAATGATCAAATCTGCAGATAGAATGAAATACCTCTAGGGCCGTCATCTATCCAGAAATTTCATTTAGAACAATCTTCAAAAAAATGAGAGGTCAAACAAGTGACTCATGAAACGAGGTAAACCAACACTCAGGTAAATAGGTAAAAAAGTGCCAAAGGCATAAAACAATAGCTCTCTCCCAGGGATAAAACGAGCCTGGACTGCACATGGTTGAGGCAGCTGTAGCTGATGCAATTTAATTATAAGCTTATAAATTCCTGAGAGAAAACAGTAAGTGAATACATTAAATTATTCCTATATTCCATCTTGAGGACAAATGCCCACATAAGGAAGACCATTCGGAATCAAACTAATTCTATTTTTTAAAATAGATATAATTATTTAAAATGTATTCTTTAAAGACCAAATCTTAACTCTATCAGTGCCCTAGACTATACACTTTTTAAGGGCAATGATTTGGACCTTCCTTGCTGCATGCAAGAGGTGACTGGGTTTGGGGACTCGGCCAGCTTCACTGGCGACAGCCACACTGCCAGCCTGGTGCCTCGGTGCACACCTGACAGACTCTCCTCTTACCTCACAGCCAGGCCCAGCCCACAGCAGCCCGCACCCGGGCAGGAGTCTTCAGGGAGCTGAGCCCTTCCTACTCAGAGACCTGGGACGGTCTCTTCTTGGATGAGAAGCCAAGCAAGCAGCTCGATCTCCCTGCCCTGTGTCATGGGAACGTCCGAACTGATCCTGTGTGTGTTCAGGAGACCTAAACTCAACAAGGGGTCCTCTCTTCCATTTCTTCCCCCCGTCTCTGATAACATGGAATCGGAGGAATGGGCTGGATGGGTAAGGAAAGTTCATTTACAACTACGAAAAGGCGGTGTCCTGCAACAGCATAACCCTTCCACCAGCCTAGCAGATTACAAAACCCTGCAGCCTTAAACCTACTCCCCCACAGTTTCATTTTTGTTAGATCACAATCTCTTTCCTGTTCCCACAATTTATCTTTCACCTTCCCGGTCATTCATACAGCCATACTGTCTGAGTCAGGCAGTATTTATTTTCGTTGTCAGAGGCAATAAAATATAGAACACCCTGGACTTCAAATTGCAAGACCCATTTCAAGTCTCTGCCATTCATACTAAACAAATTTATGGGTAAAAAATCAGGTTCCAGCCCTGACAGGTGTGGCTCAGTGGGGCGGGCATTGCCCTGCAAAGTGAAAGGTCACCAGTTTGATCCCTCGTCAGGGCACCTGCCTGGGATGCAGGTTTGGTCCCCAGTCGAGGTGCAAAGACAGGGAACTGATCAATGTTTCTCTCTTACATGGATGCTTCTCCCTCTTTCTCCCCCTTTCTTCCCCCTCTCTAAAAGTAAGTAAATAAAATCTAAAAAAATAAATAAATAAAAATTTAAAAAACCAGCCTCCAGTCAGACCACCTAAGTTCCACTGTATGAGCTTTTGGGCTGCGAGTGACTCGGCCTCTACCTTTCTGTTTCCTTAACCATAAAGCTAGGCTGAATAATGGTATCCACATATAACAGGACTGTCCCAAAGGTTAAATGACTTAATAAATGTATAGCATTTGACCAGTAACTGGCACACAGGAAGCACTCGGTAATACTGCAATCTGTTTAACTAAGCTCAAGTAGGTAATTTCATCTCACTTTTTCCTCATCGTAAAAGCGGAAGTACCTACCCCTACGCATCCCCGCCTCTCAGCCCTGCAGGAACTGTCAAGCATCACAGGACAGTGTGATGATGGGATATCAGATTTCCTATAACCCATCACACTGAAACGGAAAATGCAGTTGCTCTCACACTTATTATTAAAACGCCCATTCTGATTACACTTGGTTCTGGGGTAAAAAACGCTAACCTGGAAGCCAGGAGGCAGGCTGTGCAACTGGTCAGTAGTGACAGATCCAGCCCCGCCTTCCTGAGTCTCATTGTTACCATCCTTGAAATGAGGCAACTGGATGATTTAATCTTGAAGTCCTTCAAGCAGTATGGATTTCACCAACATCAGGAATATGGACAAGTCTTAAATTGCGTGAACAAGCTTCTCAAAGGGAACTAAGACAGTACTCTTACTTGTTTTTTTAGAAGAATTTCACTGTAAAGAAAAAAGGAAGCCAAGAAGACATGTTTTCATTGTGATACCAACCCTAAAGTGGAAGGAATGCACTTAATGCCAAAAAGATATCAGAATTAATAACCAGCTCAAAAGCTAGAGGTCACCTACTATAGCTAAAATAGGAACTAACCTAAACAGCAAGTTAGATGGAATTTTGTATAGCAAATGGAAAGAACATATAGTAACTGCCAAAGGCAGAATTAAGACTGACAGAAGCCAGCGGTAAGAAGGAACCGGGCACACCTTCTGACAGAAGCAACACGTGCAAAGGCAGGGCTACCCTCACAGGTGGCCTGGGGGCGCGGCACGGAATGCTAACTACTATGTTTACTCTCGCTGGTAAGATGAAGCTGAATGAATTGAGATATTACAGACCACTAACAGGAGGTTTACCTTAAATTAATAAGGCCAATTTGACCACTGGTTTTTCCTGTAGCCGAGAGCTTCGGCCCCTGGCCCCCAAGTCTCTCTTCCGCTCAACTCCTGGTATTGTAAGTGACATCATCACCTGTAGAGACCACACCCCAGCCTCTCAGTCAGCGCCTTACGCTTCTCCACAGAGACCTTTCCTCTATTCCCTCTCATTCTTACTCCCAGGACATACCGTGAACTTTGCCATCTCTACAAAGTTTCACCTCCGAAATCACAAATTCAGACATCCACCTTCCCACCTACAGTCTCCAGTCCTTGTCAAAAAGCTTCCCACCCCACGAACAATTCTTCCAACTGTGAACTCTAACCCACTGACCCTCCCTTTTCTTCCTACCTACCAGCCCTCCCATCTTCACCCGTTGTCCTTACTCAGCTGAAGACTTACGAGCCATCGCCATCATTGTTCCCCAGCAAATCCCTTGCCCTCTCCCCTCCAAAATGCCCATCTACACGGGAGGACACCAATCATCCATTCTCTGTCCTTAGACTTGAAGGTACCACTAAATAAGCATTCATTCACCTACTCAACAAATACAGACGACCTTTGAACAGCACAGGCCCACTTATATGGGGAGTTTTTCAATTGACCCGTGCAGTTCAAACCTGCTTTGTTCAAGGGGCAACTCAAGGGTTGGGAACCCACAAATTCAAAGAGCCAGCTTTAGTTATACACAGATTTTCAACTACGCAGGAGGTCAGCACTCACAACCCTGTCTTGTTCAAGGGTCAACGGTCTTCTTCTACAGAACAAGCACTGTATCAGATTCTGAAGCAGGGAAGAGGGTTTGTTGGTATTGGGTTAGCCAAAAAGTCCGTATGGTTTTTTCCATAAAAGACACATTTTTCTTTTTAACCCATAATTTAATTGATGTGGATATTTTGAGTATGTCAGCTACCTCCCACTATTGGCTTCTAGTGGGTAGAGGCCTGGGGCGCTGCTAAACATATTCCAATGCAGCCCTGGCTGGTGTGGCTCAGTGGATTGAGCGTGGGCCTGGGAACCAAAGGGTCGCTGGTTCGATTCCTGGCTAGGGCGCATGCCTGGATTGAGGGCCGGTTTCCCAGCGAGGGGGTATGCTAGAGGCAACCACACACTCATGTTTCTCTCCCTCTCTTTCTCCTTCCCCTCTAAAATAAAATAAATAAAATCTTTAAAAAATATAAATAAAACCCTTATCCAAACCACCAGTATCTCTACTCTTTCTCTACAACATCAGAGTGATCATTAAAACCTCCTTAAAACCTTTCAATGGCTTTTCCATTTCATTAAGAACAAAAGTCACCCCTTTAACTTGTTCTTAACAACCCTGCGAGACCTTACCCTCTCTCACACTTCACTCTTCACGAGCCTCCCAGCCTCATTTCTCCTCCTCCTCGAGAATGCTAAGCACCTGTCTGCCTCTGGGCCTTTGTCCTCAACAAACTCTCCCGCCAGGCATGCTCTCTCATCCCTGACCTTGGAGGGTTACAGCTGGTTGCCCCCTTTCCATGTAAACCTCAGCTTGAATTTACTCTGTCAGAGAGGCCCTTCCTGAAAAACTAATCTAAGGTAGGTATCATGTTCACTCTCTGCATAAAGCTATCAGACAGTTAATTTTTTTTTTTTTAATTTTTAAGGGTCAGGAGAGCACTTCTGTATCCCTAGCACCTAAATGCCCTGCACACCAATGGTATCCCCTAAATTTGTGGAGATGGTTACAACAAATGATGTAAGATGTATCAATTTCCTGAGAAAGCAGGTTCTGCCTTAGTTGCCAGACATAATCTTTTTTAAAATCCATCCTGAAAAATTTCATTTTCAAATCATCAATTAAAAAGAACTTTTACCAATGGTTTACATTCTCATAGCATTATCTAAAAAGTTTTCTACAAACCTTTCCAACTAGAAACTTGTTTATCTCTACTGGAATTCAAAAGATACAGATCATGACATGGTAGCAATTATTTAACTGTTTAAGACAGGAACTAAGTTCAAACCCAAGTTCATGAAAGTAGAGAACTATGCAGGTTATCTTAATGGAATTTTGCTTCCTCAGTCTGAGCATTCATTCTCTTTGTGGAATACACTGGTTCCAGTAGGTCTTTGTTAAAGGACTAACCCCAAACTCTCATGAATGACACACGCCTCGACTTCAAATCCCAGTCCACTCCTGGCTAAACACTCTCGGGTCACTCCCACTAGTTCCTGAGGAATACAGTGTTTCCATCTAGGAAGACACAAAATAAAATGGTAAATATTCTGAACCCTATAGTTAGTTTAGTCAGACCATAGTATAAAACTCCATTCTAAAGATACTGTCAGGTAATTCTGGCCACAGTGAAATAAAAATCATTATAATGCCAGAAGAATCTGCTATTCGGGCAATAAAAAAGGTTAAATCATTTTCCTGCATCGCCGGCATACGTAAAAATATTATGGTGCAATGATTGTCAGAGTGTCTTTTAATGAAGAACCTATGACAGACTGGGAGATTCAGAAGGGACTCTGACAGGTTATCTAGTCCCGTCTCCCCTGGAACAGATGACCTGCTGGGGTGTCCAATCTTTTGGCGTCTCTGGGCCACACTGGAAGAAGAGCTGTCTTGGGTCACATATTGAATACACAAACACTAATGAAAACTGATGAGAAAAAAAAAAAGGCTTTAAGTACATTTACGATTTTGTGTTGGGCCTATTCATAGCCATCCTGGGCTGTGGGTTGGACACCCGAGACCACCCTGTTTAGATGATAATCTGACCTCACTGTGAAGTACAATATAGAATTCTAACTATTGTTATTGCCCGAGGCCTTTTCACTTGGTCTCCATCTATTCAGTGGGTTTGGCTAGCTCCTGCAATGTGCTACTGACATCAAATTCCATTGCAGAAAGAGCTGGAGGTTTTTGCCTGGCCATTCTATCAACATTCAGCAAACCAGTAAGTGGTCCCTCCAGAACCCTGTTCTCAACCAACAACCATTCCTCAAACATGCTCGGCTTTGTAACCATCAAACTGCAATCCAGACACACAGCTTGCTCCTGGGAGAGGCTCCTCTCACTGCTAATATAAAGACACACATAGCTAGTATTTCAAAAGTTAGTTTCCAGACTTGTTAACTGGATCTTACAACATAGTTTTCGGTTTTTTTTTTTTCTTTTAAGAATAAAAGGTGACAGAATGCCCAGACAGGTCTTGATGT
Organism: Desmodus rotundus; assembly: GCF_022682495.2. Taxonomy (NCBI): domain Eukaryota; kingdom Metazoa; phylum Chordata; class Mammalia; order Chiroptera; family Phyllostomidae; genus Desmodus; species Desmodus rotundus. The sequence continues at coordinate 75,920,267 of NC_071392.1, forward strand.
TATTTGCAAAAGATTTTAAAAGTCTCTCTACATAGTTCTGTCTGAAATTAGGAGAATGCAGTCTATGGCCATACTACCCTGAACACGCCCAAATCTCGTCTGAAATTGGCAGAATGCAGTTCTGTACTACAGCAGCCAGTCGTCATTTAAAAGTAAGGTTAAATGACAACTTCTTACCTTTCTCTTACATGCTAGTGTTAGTTAAGTAGGTATGATTAAGTAGTAGATCCTGAAGGGGACTTCAAGGTAGTTCAAAGACTTTTAGATGCTAAAACCTTTAAATCTAATATTATGTCTGTATTTTATTAGAAGACATAATTATTTTCCCTTTAGCTCAGCTTTAACAAAAGTAGTACTGTTGTTATTATTAGCTATGAGCAGGGGCCTTTTTTTGGGTACAAATGAAGACAAAAGTTGAGCAAGGGAGGAAACACAAGTGGAAGAGAGTCAGACTAAAGAGAGAAGCAGGTGAGAACTGCTGGAGGCAAAAGCCCAAGAGAAGGGAAAAGAGGGGGAGCCAAAAAAAAAAAAAGAAAGAAAAAGGGGTCAAGAACAAATTATGTATAAAGGAATGAAGACAGTAACCAAGGAGTAAGCTAAACTGTAATCAGGAAGACAAAGGAAGAAACAGTGTGTACACCTATGCACACACATAATTAACACTGAAGCAAATGAGAGAGGATGCTGGTGGGAAGTGGGGGTCAGTAGGTCCTGGCAAGCTACCAGGTGGGAATTCTGGCCAAGGGTAGCTTCATGGCTTTGCAGATCAAACGACAGGAAAAGTGTAGACTCATACAAGGATGCACAAGGGACATTTCAAAAGACGTGCACTTGCCATATGCTTAAAAATGTTTGCTTTTAGAATAAAGGGGAACTTGCAAACTATTTGGAAATTACAGAAAAATATCTTTAATCCCCTGAAACCAATGACAACTATGCTCAATATTTTGGCATTTGTGCTTAGAATTTGCATGGAAAAAAATAGTTACACTATATAAAGTTACATTTCCCTGTGTGTGCCTTTAAAGATGTGTTAAAACATGACCGAGAACCAAGATGGCGGCGTAGGTAGACACACGGCGCCTCCTCGCACAACCAGAACTGACAGAAAATCCAACGGGAAGGAAGTCCGACACCAAGGAAATAAAAAAACATTCATCCAGACCGGTAGGAGGGGCGGAGACGGGCACCGGGGCAGAGAGGACTCGCGTTGCCGTGGCGGGACCGAGACTGGCAGAGTGTAGGATGAACGGGGCAGGCAGTCTGACCACTAGCGGCCCCTGCGGCCCCACATTCGCGCAGATAAACCGAGAGGGCCGGACTCAGAGTGGCGGAGAACGGGGCAGGCAGAGCAGCAGGTAGCACCCCGCGGCCCCACATTTGCGCACAGATAAACCAGACGAATGGCGCGGAGCAAAGCAGACCACGCAACCCAGGGCTCCAGTGGGGCGAAAGAAAGCCTCAAACCTCTGAGTGAAAACGCCCGTGGGGGTTGTGGGGGCAGCAGGAGAGACTCCCAGCCTCACAGGAGAGGTCGTTGGAGAGACCCACAGGGGCCTAGAGTGTGCACAAGCCCACCCACTCGGCAACCAGCACCAGAGGGGCCCAGTTTGATTGTGGGTAGCGGAGTGAAAGACTGCAATCTGGTGGAGAGGGGAGCGGGCGCCATTGCTCCCTCTCGGCCCCTCCCCCACGTACAGCGTCACAGCACAGCAACCAGCGTTACCCCACCCCGGTGAACACCTAAGGCCCCTCGCCTTAAAGTAACAGCCGCACCAAGACCAAAAAAAAAAAAAAAGGGCCCAAATGACAGAACACTTCAAAGCTCCAGAAAAAATACAACTAAGTGAGGAAGAGATAGCCAACCTATCGGATGCACAGTTCAAAACACTGGTTATCAAGACGCTCACAGAATTGGCTGAATCTGTTCGAAAACAAGATAAAAATATGAAGCCTATGCTAAGAGAAACAAAGGAAAATGTACAGGGAACCAATAGTGATGGCGAAGGAAACTGGGACCCAAATCAACGGTGTGGACCAGAAGGAAGAAAGAAACATCCAACCAGAAAAGAATGAAGAAACAAGAACTTGGAAAAATGAGGAGAGGCTTAGGAACCTCCAGGACATCTTGAGACGTTCCAACATCCAAATTACAGGGGTGCCAGAAGGAGAAGAGGAAGAACAAAAAATTGAAAACTTATTTGAACGAACAATGAAGAACTTCCCTCATCTGGCAAAGGAAATAGACTTCCAGGAAGTCCAGGAAGCTCAGAGTCCCAAAGAAGCTGGACCCAAGGAGGAACACACCAAGGCACATCATAATTACATTACCTAAGATTAAACACAAGGAGAGAATCTTAGAAGCAGCAAGAGAAAAGGAGACAGTTACCTACAAAGGACTTCCCATGAGACTGGCAGTTGATTTCTCCAAAGAGACCTTACAGGCAAGAAGGGGCTGGCAAGAAGTATTCCAAGTCATAAAAGGCAAGGACCTACATCCAAGATTACTGTATCCAGCAAAGCTATCATTTAGAATGGAAGGGAAGATAAAGAGCTTCTCAGATAAGGTCAAGTTAAAGGAGTTCATCATCACCAAGCTCTTATTATATGAAATGTTAAAGGGAGTTACCTAAGAAAAAGAAGATCAAAAATATGAACAGTAAAAATGACAGCAAACTCACAGTTATTAACGACCACACCTAAAACAAAAACAAAAGCAAATTAGGCAAACAACTAGAACAGGAACAGAACCATAGAGAGGGAGATCACATGGAGGGTTGTCAATAGGGGAGTGGGAGGGGAAGAGGGGGGGAAAGGTACAGAGAATAAGTAGCATAGATGATAGCTGGAAAATAAGACAGGGGGAGGGTAAGAATAGTGTAGGAAATGTAGAAGCCAAAGAACTTATAAGTATGACCCATGGACATGAACTATAGGGGGGGAATGTGGGAGGGAGGGGATGGGCAGGATGGAGTGGAGTGAGGGGGGGGGAATGGGACAACTGTAATAGCATAATCAATAAATATATTAAAAATTTATAAAGAAATAAAGGAAAAAATGAAAAAAAAGATTTGTTAAAACATGAGTAAAGGCTGGAAAATATTTTGTTCATTAAGATGTATCATAATTTAGTATCAACTAGGTCATTCAGGATGCTTTTGACTTTAAGGTTTTAAAAACAACACTGCAATTTACATACTCTTGCACATTAATCTTAGAGCACATCCTTCAGATAATTTAACTTTAAAAAAAATTCATTTATTTATTTTTAGGGGGGGAGGGAGGGAGAAAGAAAGGGAAAGAAATATCGATCTGCAAGAGATACATGGATCAGCTGCCTCTCGCACGCCCCCAAGTGGGGACCCGGCCCATAACCCAGGTGCGTGCCCTGACTGGGGATCGAAGGGGCCACCTTTTGGTTCACAGGCCAGTGCTCAACCCACTGAGCCACACTAGCCAGGGAGATAATTAATTTTTAAGTAAAATCACCCAAAAGATGTAAAATTGTTACTGATCAATATACACTGCTAGACTGGCTGCATCATAATACCTTTGCCAACAATGTCTTAAGCTGTCAATATGGTAAGTCACATATTCTCTCATTTTTAAATCTACATTGTTTATACTAGACATATAACCATTTTGTATCCTACGCTTATCGGTCAGCTTTTATTTTTACAAGTAACTGCTCTACATTACCCTCTTTATGAGATCACTCATTTTCACTCCCACAGCAACTGCAAGCACGTATTTTTTGGCAAAAACTTTTTCCTAATAGATGAGCGAGCACGTCTGTGATGGCCGAAGACTGTGAGTCTGAAGTATGGAATACAGCAGTCTTTTTAGCGACTTCTTTGCATAGAACACAATCTCCATGGACTACAAATTACTTGGGGCTTTGAAAAGAGTATTTCTAAAGACCTTAGTGCACTTTCACACCTCTGAAGCTTTGCAAAGACTATACTCTCCACACAGGAAACACAATCTTCCTTGTCTATCTCCTCCATATGCTCTCTCCCCCTCAACTGGGCGCCGACTCGCACCTCTCCTAAAAAGCCGTGACACGCTGTGCCTAAAGCATGTGCAGTATTTTACTTACATTGACTGTCTCTCCCTCACTACTGAAAGCTTACACAACCTTCTTAATCATCCAGCAATGCCAAATATCCTGAGTATTCCACACACCGGTCAGTATCAAACATGCAGAGTTCATTTAATTACAGTATCTCAGTCTCTAGAAGAGGAAACAACAGTTCAGATGAGGATTGCTCTCACGATCAAGCAAAGCCAGGCCCGGAACCACTCTCTCCTGGTAACCAGTCCCCCGCCAGGCCCACTCTCCTAGCTCTGCACAGCTGGGGACACCCTGCAGCCTGGCCAGGCATTCTAGGAATGTTTCTGAACGAGAAAGCTAAGTCAGTCTGAGCTTTCAAACAAACCAGAACTTACAGATTCAAATACGATTTACTTCAAAGCAGTCACTCAGGAAAGCTAAGCAAATGTTTCAATGATGTTAAATTGATTAAAAGAGTTTTATAATTTCTCTTTGAAAACTCCCATTGGGCCAGTTTATAAGAAAATCATAATCCTTAAACTAAAGTCAATTTCATTATGGTATATCATTTTTCACTCCCATTGTTGTTACTCCACCTTACTCTGTGATTAAATGACCGTTAGCCATTTCAAAAATTTATATCCAGCTTCAAAACGTCAAGATTGTAAAAATAAGTTCATAACCTCTTAATGGTGTCTTTTTATATTCCTTCTCTTTCCAAAGAGAATTTGAAGTAGCTTTATTACTATTTTGAAAAAATATTTAATGATGTAAACTGTTCTTAAAAGAACATTTTTAGTTACAACTCATGCAATCATGTAACTACTTGAAAACTCTCTCAAACTGTATTCGGAGGGCATCCCAAAGATAAGCATGTCAGATACAGTGTAATGTAAATATGCAGATAAAGTGTTTTAAAGTACATTTACCAGAATGTAAATAACAACATCCACTGAGAGACAAGATTATGAGACATTCTGATTTGTGCTCACCTGGACTTTCTTGCATTCCTATTATGGATATGGAGCATGTACACAATTAAAATGTGTGTGTGTGTGTGTGTGTGTGTGTGTATCAAACAAAAAAGTATATATAGTTTTTTAGAGAAAGAGGTGGGGGAGAGGAGACAGGGGGCAGACACACACACACAGGTGCATTTGTTGTTCCACTTAGTTGTGCGATCACTGGGTGCTTCCCGTGTGTGTCCTGACCGGAGACTGAACCACTTCGCCTGGTGTATCAGGACCCTCTAATCAACTGAGCTGCCCAGAGAGAGATACATATATACGTTTAAATTTCAAGATCTAAGCATTAAAGATGCTTAATCGGAATCTGTACATCTCAATCTTTACAAGCTCAAAATCTGGCTCAAGAAGTGTACACCTGCATGGATACTATAAGAGGCAGGGTTTACAAAGAACGCTGAGGCTGGGTTTTTCTTATCTCCTTGCCCTTCTGTACAATTCTACAACTATCTATACAACTCAAAAAGGACACTTTACTTATTCTAAGAGAGCCACTATCCCTTGAAATGTTTAAAGCACATACCAACAGTCATTACACTGTTGACGGCCTGAAAATGGGTCACCCCACACAACTGATTAAAACTCTCTTACGCAATCTTCCTTTGGAGGAAACAAGGACAGCTTGTACACATATTTCAACTAGATCTACTTCCTTAACAGAAGATGGTACGCGTCTGTAGGTATTACAAAGTTCTCAGAGCACACAGAAGGGCAAAGAAAAAATTAAGAAGTTAAATTAGCCTAGTCATTTGTTCCGACCAACTTCGTATTACATCATCAATTTCAGAAAGCACACAGGCTTCTGCTGTGTCCTTAGTTAATAGACAGACAATGTCTGAAGTGTAGATATCTTCACTTTGGAAGTTATGATGAAAAATTGTATTACCTGGAAAAATAGGACAGGACAAGGCTCGAGAAATAACTACATTTCTACAGGATATACAACTGCATTTCTATAGGTTCATTGTTAGTTTCAACAAGCTACACTGTTTCCTTTCAGAGTAGGAATCTGGGGTAAAAAAAAAACTAGATTTAGCATGCCAATTTTTAGTCTTGATTTTTTAGTCTAAGTAAATAGGTATTTATGAAATAATTTTAAATGACTTACATGGTTTGGACATTCTGTTTGAAAAGGTTTAAAGCTTACATCATTCAACTGCATGAAGTTTAAAATGACTATGTGAAGAAACACCCTAAATTCCAGAAACAAATGGGGGACAGGAAACTACAACAGGATGGGAAAGCCTTCCCAACCTGAGTGAAACCTATACCCCACCACCCTAGAACGGTAAGGGGCCAAGGCCACTGCCAGCTACACAGCCAGTAAAGCAGATACTCTTGGGGACTGTGTCGAAGACGCAACACCTCACAGCTCTCCTCCTAGTGCACCGTCTGATAACTCTAAAGCTCAGAGGCCCTTGTAGCATTGAGGATACTTCCCATTCATTTATCCAGAGTACTTCTCAATTACTGAGTTTAGAAAACTCACCTAAGGGACTGTGTAAAAGGAAATCAGTTTATTCTTAACATGAGCACTCACAGTTCCTACCTTGAGACGGAATTAGAGATGCTGTGTAGTATTTTTATAGCATGAAGCTCTCTAAAGCACACAGAGTAGCTACATGCCCGGGGAGAGGCTGCTGCAGCTGACTAGGAATTAGTCTGTGACCACCCTAACTTTTCTGCATTATTTATCCTAGGCTGAATCGTGGGGGCCTCAAATCAAAGCACAAAGCGCAGACTGTCTTTGATCTACCTCTTTAAAAAACCCTGTGTTGGGGCAGGGGTATGGGTCGAATCTCCCAGAGACCTGGCATTGGGGCCAAATCAGGCCAGCAGCAGCAGCAAGAGGTCTGAAGTGTGGCAATTCTGAACGTGAGGCTCAGTGCAACTGTCAGAGAATGCTCACTACACTCAATTTTATTTTCTTTACTAAAATTGGTCAATATTTTATAATATTTTAAAATCGTCTACAGAATGAAATTTTTAACAGGTGGATTAAGTTACTACCTAAGCTAAGTTGCTAGCATTCTATAATCTCAAAATACTTATAAGGTGTCAACCTTCAATCATACATACCTCTACTGCATCTGACACAAAAGTATCTAAATTGTCACAAAGTACCTTAATGGAGGTGGCACCTTAAAAATATCAACAATCAGGGCAGAAGAAAGATGAAGATGAGGAAAAGTACTTCTTTACACAATGCCACTGAGGTTTCTACTCTAGTTTCTTCAGCTGTTTAAAGGACCAAAAAGATTGGGAGGGAAGAGAATGCAAAAGGGAATTTCACTGCTGGGTACCCAGAGCTGCAGTGGACGAACAAAGCAGGGTACAGAGAGGGTTTCTGAGTGGCAGAAATAGAGCAGATACTATATAATATTAATTCCAACAATCTGGCATTTAAAATGAAATTTAAGATATATTTATGATTTTATTGCTAACAGCCTAACTGGACAGTGAGTCTTATAATTGTTTAATCTGACCCTGAAAGAAAAATCAAGAGTCGTAATCATTACTATCAGGCAAAGGATATATTTAAACATCTTCTATCACATTACGGAAGTCCCCTAAACAGTCTTTGATTAATTTAACCAAAGACAAAAAAGGAAAAAGTCAGTTAACAAACCATTTCTGAAATTAATTATCTCCCATTAAACATAGGATTTTTCTGTCTTTTCCTCTTTGATTTCAGAACTCTCTAAGGAGAGAAACTGGGTAGTTACACCTACCTATAGATGGAGATTTGAAAGGGTATTTGTCGGGAAGATCCACTCTAACTTTCCATACTCCGCCTTCGTATGGTGCTGAAAGAAAAGTCACAAAGTTACGCATTAGAAATTTGTCTCCAAACTTGAAAATTAACCTAAGTGTAAATTAAATATTATATCCTAATCTCTTTGAAAACCTTGCAAATTAATACCCTTCAGAGTCAGGGACCTCCTATAACTCTGTGTTCAGAATAAAATACTTTTCTTAAAAGACAGAAAATAAGCAAAGATTTACTTTCTCCCCCCTCCTTTCAAGTTACCTGATTCTTTAAAGTATTAAACACTATCCAATTCTTTGGTAAGTAACACCCTCCTATTTCAATCTACCCCCATGCCCCCCTCACAAAAAAAAAAAAAAAAAAAAAAAGAAGAAGAAAAACAGAGAAACAAAAGTAAAACTATAAAAAGCATTTTCCTAAACCATCAATGTAGCCATTCACACAAAGGCCAGAATTCACAATTCATGTTTAATACTGTTGCATAGAGATAGAAGAAAAAGGCATGTGAATTTACTATGATAACAGCAAGATTTCCTTACTGGCTCTAGAGTTCAAGCAAATTTACTTTTCAAAAACCACACACACCACCATCTGTCTTTGACATTTTCATTGTATATTACAGAGAATAAGACTGTAATGGAAGAACACACAGCAACAAGTGTACTTACTTCCTTGTGGTCCATAAAACTTCACTACAAATTCATTGAGTCCTCCCAGGATGGTGACCTCATGCTTACTCTCAATGCTATGGTGGAAGGTAAAGGAAATTACACCGGCTTGGTATTGCCCAGAACAACTCAAAGCGACACCTCTCATTCATATGCCATTTTAAGTGTCACCAACATTCATATGAAGCCGGTAAAATATGAATGAACATAATTATTCTGGTAATTTACAAGCAATATACACTCTTGTGAAAAGAACACGAATAGGCTTTAAAGATTCAGAGACTCGTGTTCAGCTCGCAGGACCGCTGCCCACCGGGCCTCTGAGCCCAGACAAAACAGTGCGAACTGACTCCCCAAGCCTTTGGTCTCTCCTTGCAAATCAGGAAAACATCCCTTATAGGATTTCTGTGAGAATTAAATGAGTGTAATATGTAAAATGACTAAGATGACTTTTTGTACATACTGTCCATAAATGAACGGCACTCAGTTTTTCTCCCCTCGGTACCCTCTCCTTTCCAGCTGACCCGCAATGAACCTTTAACACATATCCAGTATTCCCTTCAGTCGAATTCAGGTTCTTGGGAAAACACAGATTCTCCTAAACTGGAAATATTCTGCTCCTAATTTATGAATTTACTAAGGAAAGTCCCCACAGTTTTCTCCCTGGCTTAGAAAATAATCAAAATAGAGACACAACCTTGTTGCAAGTATTACTGCCAAATGCAAAAGACCAGTAAAAAATAATAATAATAATAATAACCTTGTCTGAAGTTTTTCTTTTCATCTACTCTTCCCCCCGCCCACTGCTCCCCAACCTCTACCCACCTTAGACTTCGGGGCTCTGGGGCCATAATCACAGAGGAGCAGCACTTCTGTGTTCTCGCCCTCAAAAACGTCCCCATCCTTGAGACTCTCCCGCCTTTAAGGTACCAGGATGCAATTACACAAACAAACCGATCCATCTCCGCAGAAGAGAGGGCTCCCAGTCTAGTATCTATTTTATGTCTCTGCTCTGTGATCTAACCCCATAACAACGCTGATAGGATTTTTGGGTGGGAGGGGGGGCCTTTGGGGAGCTCACAAAGCCCACTATAACATTAAAAAAAAAAAAAGACATGACAGACCGGTCTTGTCTTAATTAGCATTGCAAATTGCATGTACTATTATGCAAAAGGAAAGAATCCAAAGAAATGTTTAAATGATCTCTTCAAGAGAGAAAAATGATATTTTTAAAGGTATGAAATTAAGTATTGGACTCTCCAATCTCTGTGCTATAAACCACTGAACAGAGAAGCCAGGTGCATTTTTGGCCAAGTCCTGTTCAAGAGCCTTGCACAATATCCACTAGAGATATTAAATAAAATGAGTTATCTATGCTAACCTGATCTAATTACTTTAGTAACACGCACACTGAACGGGCTCAAATGGTGACCGCACTGGAAAGCTGGCTTCATTCCTCACAGTCAAATGACACATATTTGCACACTTTGGTACACTGAATGCTCTCTGACCAGTCACCCTGTCGGCCTGCACAACATTCCAAAGTCACCCCTAACGTAACACACAGAAGTACAACATGTTTAAATTGTTTTAAAACTTTAAAAAGCACCCTTGTGTTAGTGAAAGAAGAAAGTCAAATCTAGTTACGCTAAAAAAAATTAACAACAAGTAATAAAGTCATCGAAGAAAACACTTAAAAAAAAATCTTGGGGGGGGTAAAAAGGCTTTCATAAAAATGACACCAAACCCAGAAACCTCAGAGGAAAAGAATGGCAGATGCACACACACACACACACACACACACATTTAAAACTTCCACGTTGTAAAAGACAGTTAAGACAAAGGATAAACTAAGAGGAAAAAAATTATAGCATATGACCAAAAAATTTAATTTTTAAAAAATGAATTATTACAAAGCAATAAAATAAGCACGAGTGGCCAAAAAAAGGAAAAAAAGGCCAGGAGAGGGAAGATGAAAACCTCAAATGAGCAAAATTAAGCCACAAAAAGTTCAACTCATCAGTTTAGAACTGAGACAATTTTCACTATAAATTGATAAAGATGAAAGCTGGATCAAACCTAGTATTCATTCAGCGGCATATAAACTAGTGTTCCTGAAAACAAATTTAGCGCTACATTCCAAAACGTAAAATGATTTTACTCTTTTTATTCTAATTTCACTCCAGTGAAGTTGTTTTAACAATAGCCAGGCACTACTGGTGGGAGTGTGAGATGGCTTTCATCACCGGGAGACCTGGACCACAGAGCTGCACAAGCACGCACCCTGCGCCCAGCAGCGCCGCTCCTGGGGGTACATACAGCTCGCTCACCACAGCTCCCGTCTAGGAATGCTCACAGCACTGCATGTACTATCCAAAAGTTAGGCTACAACCAAAGGTGCACCAACACTAAAAAGGGTAAATTATGGTACAGTCACCCAACAGAATATTATACACCAATAAAAAATAAACTGCCACACATAAATGTATAAGCAGGGACCCTTCCCCCCCTCAAAAAAAAACCCTGCAATTATCTTCTAGAGGGTGGGGGGCCCTTTGGAGTACAGGCTTCCCCCACTAGGGACCCATCTGTATCAGTGCACCAGCTGACGCTGTGGTGAGAAGCTGTGTTCAGCTTCAGTGAATTTTTTTTGAAGATTCTTTCAACGCATTTGCCCATTTCGTGATGGGTGGTTTAGGAGCGCATGCCCACACTGCACTGAGTGTTCAGCAGTTTCTGACCAAAAACGGCATGGCCCCCATGGCCCACCCTTCCTATTCACCCAATCTTGCCCTGCAAGGTTTTTTGTTTCCACGGATGAAAAAAGTCCTCAGGAGGAAACATTTTGCAGATGTGGAGGAGGTGAAACAAGAAAACAGCAAACGCACGAAAAGGCATCAAAACTGACATGTTCAAAAACCGTTTTGAGAAGTAAAAAAAAGTCTCAATAAATGCATTGCAGCACATGGAGAGTACCTGGAAGGTGACTGAAGTTTAAACGTGAAGAATTAATACACAATATTTAATAAATAAATTCTGGTTATGTTTGATTGCCCCCTCACACAAGTCTCACAGATTTAATAGTGAAAGAAACCAGATACCAATGAGCATATCCATTTATACACATTTCAAACAGGCTAAATGAATCAATGGTATTAGCAATTAGGGTGATGGTTACCCTAATAATAATTAGGGCCAGTAGGGGACTGTGATCAGTGGAAAGGGGCTTGAGGGAGACTTTTGAGGGTGCTAATTACACCTTTATTGTTCATCATTGAGCTACAAAAATTATTTATGCACTGTTTGCATATATCTTATTTAATAAAAAGTTCTAAAAACAGTGTGTCTGACACTGCTTACTGAAATATTTAATATGGATGGCCATGATCTATTGTTAATTCCTCTCCATTAAACATTTAAAATTATGAGTTATCCATATGGACATCTCTCCTAGAAAACTGAGAAAATCTTTTCTATTTTTTACATGATGCAATAAACCCAGGTTTCTTCCACTTTGTGGTCTGTTCGGGCTCCACGCTTCTATCCAATTTCCAAAGAAGACTCTCCTTTCCAGTCACTCCAAACCTCCTCTTCCCCATGATTAGAAATCAATGCTCCCAACCCCCTCTTCCCCATAATCCCTGGTACAATACACATGCCAGATAACACTGGGCCTGTCTTCAATTACACACTGTTCTGTAAATTAAAGAGTTCTTACAGTCCATTTCATATGAAAAGCTAAAAGTAAACTGAATGAAACCTTTAAAACTTCTACCAAGTTGGTAAAATGAGAAGCTGCACTAAATTTAAGCTGTCTTGGAACGGGGTACAGACACCAAATCAAATGGAAAAAAGAATCTTAGTTTAGTTGAATGAAAAACACTGCATTAAAAATAAGCCATTCCATCATCACAAATGAATAACTTGTCCACAAAAAAATTCAGAATTACTTGACTGCTGTTACCATATGTATTTATGGTACAGACCACAAGTTTCTCTTCTCTGCTGCAAGGTCAAGGGCAAGGAAGGCAATGAGAAGGCAGGGTACAATGACAAAAATAATGATCTATTTCTGAAATATGCTGGTCAGGCTAGCAGACTGGTGGAACTCACAAGAAGCTTCCTTCATTACTTTCTCAGTTCCAAAGCCTGGAAATACCCTTCAGATATAGATATAGTCAGATAAAAATATATTAAACCCATAAGAATCACTTTTTACTCACCTCTCATCTAGGTTATTTGTGAGATACTGCTTTTTACTTACTTAGCACTTCTCTATCATAGAATAGTATCAGCATTCTCAGTAGACTAATGATTAACGTTCCTAGGAGCCCGAGTTCATTTTACTTTTAAAATGCCAGCCACCCACCACCTTATTCCCTGAATGGTGTTATGATTACACCATCTAATATTTAAAGGCTAATGCCAAACTGTCAAGAGACAACTGACATTCTTGGCAAAACGTGTCTATCAAGATTTCAGAAGTAATTTTTATATAGTTCTGGAATTTTCCAGAAAGGGAGCCAAGGCACAAGCCTGTGTCACAGGACCGACGTTAACAGGTCAAGGACGTAGGATTCAGTTGGCACTGTTTTCTACGTTTCCTAATAATGACTTTGTAAAATAAAAGAGCGTGGCCCTGAGCTGTGTCCACACAAGTGAGGAGCTGGGGTAAAGAAATGCGCTTCTTTGCAGAAGGTAGAAGCAATTTACATAGCACTCTCTCTGTACGTTCAGGCCAGCCTGTTGCCCATTCTCCTTGAGATTAATCACACTAAAAAACCTAAAGAAACTCAGCAACCTTCACTATTTGTCTTGAAAATAGCATGGTACATCTGTTAATTCATTAGTGTGTAAAGTATCACAAAACAATACTTTGGGAGTTATGTTTATAAAGAATTCTTCTCCTTTACAGAGATAAATTGAAATATTTACTAATATAGAATGTCTAGGATTTGCTTCAAAGTAAGCCAGTGTGGGTAGAGTTAGGAGAGAAAGACATAGAAGAAATGGTATTGGCTCTGAGTTGATAATTACTAAATCTGAGTAATGGGTACATATGGATTCATCCTGTTCTCTATACTTCTGTTTATGTTTGAAATTTCCCATAATAAAAGTTCTTTAAAAAGTAATGTAGTCAGTATCATCGTAACTTTAGTATTTAATGAGCACAGCCAACTCAGAAGAACTTAGCTACTATAGCTCTCTTGAAAGCTTACGAAAAGATCCAACATCTTCCTAAGGTCCAATACTTAGCGTGAGGAAGAAAAAAACCAAGTGATCCAGTATGTAAGAAAACAAAGATGCCCTACTGAAAGAGGAGACTACTCTGGGGTAGGAAACATGGGTGAAGACAGCCAGAGGGACAAACTTCCAGTTCTAAAGCAAGTCGTGGGGTATGATGCTACAGTCAGTACTGTACTGCACACTCGAAAGTTGCCGGGAGTAGATCGTAAGAGTTCTCATCATGAAAAACGATTCTGTAACTATGTCAAGGAGAGAGATGTTAAAACCAGACTCACTGTGATTATTTCACAGTACAGACAAATACTGCACCTATGTCGCACACCTGAAACTGATGTTGTACGTCAATTACCCCTCAATTAAGAAAATAAAGGGAGAGCAAATCAGTAGCTGACATTCCAGAAAAATCAAATTTCAGTGGCTTCAAAGGATATCTAAGAAAAATCCAACCACACTGAGCATAACTTTTGAATATCCATGAAAAATAGCCTCTGGGCAAAATAATAAAGATGTGCCTTTGTTTAAATTATAAGGAAAAACAGTCATGTACAATAAGCAAAGGCTCCTGGATAACAGAAAGTTTAATTAAAAAAAAAATACTTTTAAAGGTGTCTGTCATGTTAGGAGGACAGGGAACTGATTCAAAGAAGAAATAAAAATAGCAGAACTAAAAACTATTGAAAACATAAGCAGGGGGAATGAGGGAAGAAAAGGCTTCTACCAGTGATGAAATACATACATATAAAGAATAAGGACATCTTTTTATTCATTTAACTCAATCTGAGAGAGAGGTAATGATATACAAGTTCAGAGCAATTAACAAAACAATACATGTGCCGTAGCTCCTAAATTCAAGCAGTTTTAGTCCCTGCAAATAAATAAATAATAAATAAATAACACTTTCTACATAAATAGGGACTTGCTATGCTGAGTTAGTACCTATTAAATCCACAAAAGATCATGGATGCTATTTCTATTAAAAATTGGCTTATTAGCCCTGGCCCGTGTGGCTCAGTTGCTTAGAACATCATCCTGTAACCGAAAGGTTGCAGGGTTCGAGTCCCAGTCGGGGCACACACTTAGGTTGTGGGTTTGATCCCTGGTCCAGGTGTGTACAGGAGGTAACTAGTCAATGCTTCTCACATCAATGTTTCTCTCCCTTTATCGCTAAAAGCAATGAAACAAAACAAAACACTTGGTGTACTAGCCCTGGCCAGTGTGGAAGTGTGGTCCTGTAAACCGAAAGGTCGCACGTTCGATTCCCAGCCAGGGCACATGCCTGGGTTGCTGTTAGGTCCCTGGTTGGGGCGTGTCCAAGAGGCAACTGACTGATGTTTCTCTCACTCCCTTCTCCTCTTTCTAAAATCAATAAGCGTATCTTCAGGTGAGGGGTTTAAGTTGTTTACTAAATATTATACGCCCACCCCCACCCATGTAAGTGCCTTAAGGAAAACAAACTCTCTTAAACACAACATGTATTCAAGAAGCTTAAAGTTTAGCAGGGGACACGAGATCTTTCCACCAGGAGCAAATGCGAAAGTTTGCACAAAGCGCTGTTAGTGTTTAGAGTAGGAAAAGATTTCTTCCAGCTTGGGGGCAGGACAGAGACGGTTTGCCAAGGCAGGCAAGGATTTACACAGGCCTTAAGGACAGTGTGATGTGGACAGTGGAGGCGGGGAAAGGCACTTAATGCAAAGACAGAAAAGCACAGGACATGTCCATGGAACAGGGGCCGCTGCCTTTTTATTTTGATGAGTAGACCGTGGGGAGTATTAAAACAGTAGGCCAAGACCAGATTACACAGAGGCCCCAAACACGGATTTTATCTGGTGAACGGGCAGACAGCTGGCAGTTCCACGCACCGTGCACAAGACTGTGCTTTGCAGAGATGACCGAGCTGTGGTGTGTAGAACTGCTTGCGGGTGTGAGAAACAGAATTAAAGCAAAACAGCCGGGGACTAGTGGTCAAGGCCTCACTAAAATAACAGCTGTGGGAATAATGGGAGAGATTAAAGGGAGACTTTGCAGGAGCTGCAACTGACTGGACACCGGGCAGCCAGGACGAAGCTCCAGCGCTGCTAGAATGTCGCACTGTCAAGATGAACGAAGAAACTAGAGCTCTAAATCAATCTCCCAATTTCTAAACATACAAAGCACATGGGCTCCCATGTGTCTCTTGGTGAAGGCTTCCGGGACCACCCTGTTTCCAGCCGCGTACTCCTACACTCCCACCGTCTATCTGGTATCTCTGTGGTCTGCTTCCGTTTGTTGGTGACCAGCCTCCAACTACCATACTGCAAGCTCCAGAAAAGTGAGGCGGCGGGGAGGGGGGACTGGTTTGAGTGCTGCTGCATTCCTAGAAGAGCTCTGGCACACAGTAGGCACACCAATTAATATTAATTAAAAAAACACATGAATGAAATTGTAAGACAGCCATGGCCTGAAGCTGCCGGTCTGAAGTATAGTCTAGCCTTGTCAGACAGGTGAGGTGATAATATTAATGGCAAAGTAGAACACAGGGCAGAAGCAACAAGTTTTTTATGAAAGATGCTAAGTTTGGTTTTGAATACATTATAATTTACAGTATAAATGGATAAACCAAGTGGCAATATACTACAGGCAGCTGGAAAATGCATAATTTAAAAGAATCGCCTTGTAAATCACTAACTCTGACCTGTTTCCTAATCTTTAAAAAAAGAGCGGGGGCAACGTTGAAGATGGAAAATCTACAAAGGTACCTGGCCTAGCATCTGACACAACAGGAATTCATTTTTTTTAATGTAAAATAAATATACAAAACTCTGACTAAATCAATTCCCACATGATTAAAATTTCCTAAGCAATACAAAATTTTTACAATGTTGAAAATTTTATTTTCTTCTCCATTCTTTTTTAAAGATACATTTTTTAAGATTTTATTTATTTTTAGAGAGGCGATGGGAGGGAGAAAGAGAGAGAAAAATATCAACGTGTGGTTGCCTCTTGAGGGCCTCCTACTGGGGACCTGGCCCACAATTCAGGCATGTGTCCTGACTAGGAATCGAACTAGCAACCCTTTGGTTCACTGGCTGGCGCTCAATCCAGTGAACCACACCAGCCAGGGCTGAAGATTTTATTTGTTTGTTTGTTTGTTTAATAGAGAGGGGTAGGGAGGGAGAAAGACAGAAGAGTATCAATGCAAGAGTGAAACATGGATCTGTTGCCTCTTGCATGCGTGGCGACCAGGGAATGAACCAGCAGCCCAAGCATGTGCCTTGACCGGGAATTGAACTGGCTTCCTTTCACTTTGCAGGATGATGCCCAACCAACTGAGCCATACTGGTTAGGGCATTTTCTTCTACATTGTTGAGTAGAATACTAATGAAAACAGCCTTTCTTGATGCTGAGTCATCATTATGAATAATAACACAATGATACCCTTAAGGAACTAATAAGGCCTATACAATTTTCTGCTACAGAAAATTTCTGATCCTGTTATGCTAAAGGTATTGGCAAGTTTCCCCCCTAGTTTCTCTTACTTCTTTAGCTAAGTCTAAGGCTGTCACTGGGCTACCATTCCTTAAAAGTTATCTATGGTGGGCTATAACATAATCAGATAACCAAAATTTGTGAAAATTTATTTTTAAAATGAAGGTAAATAGATTCTAAGGGAGACATTCATTTAGATAAACTTTAGGTATTTGTTTGCAAGCTTAAACTACGTTGGCTGAGGCTGCCAACAACTTCTGAGGGAGGTATATTACATTAAAAACAGCCATTTCAATATGCATTGTCTAGAAGTAAAAAACTTTCACAATTTACTACAATATACTAAACTCTTAAAGACTCATTATCTAAGGGTAGCATATATTTAAAAAAATTTTTTTTGAGTTTTTCCATTTCTTTAATATTTTATAAAAGTATTCAGAGATTAAGTATTCCTTTGTGTCTAACTTCTTTAAAAATTGACATTATGATTTTTAGAATTCATTCTTATTGTGTATAACTACTTAATTTTTTCTCATGTCGGTGTATTATGGATACATATAGTGTACATATTTTAAAATTTTTTATATAGTCACGAAATTTAATTATATAGCAAGTTCACTACCACTCGGGAAACTGAAAATCATACTAGCCTTAGAAGAGAGTCCTTCCCCTCTCAGGTGTTATACTTTCATTTAAAGATTCCAAGTCAGAAACCAAAGCAAACACTGGCCAGGTCCAAGTAAATGTTATTTTTTTAAATGGGAAAATCATCACTGTAACTTAGCTCTTCCCTGGATGCATCACTCTGCAAACAGATTCCCAAATAATGGAGTAAAAAAAATTTTTTTTTAATTAAGAGTCATTAGGAAAATAATTTTTTTCAAATAGGTTTTAGAAAAAGGAAGGGTCTGAGATATGCAGGAAATCTAAGCCTCACTCCACCTCCAACAAAATGTTTTACAAAGCAGATTTACAAAGTCAAACTGTCAGAGATAACTCAGTTGCAGAACAAGTTAATAGAAAAGCAGGAGGGAAATATGGTAAAATGATGCCATCTTGAGACCAACGAGACACAGTCAAAACAGAAATAAGATTTGTATTTTCTAGAAAGTTCATATTTCAGCCCTTGGTCAGGTAGCTCTGCTGGAGCGTTGGTTAGCGAAGCATCCCGATATGCCAAGTCTGAGTATTCGATCCCCAGTCAGGGCACATACAAGAATCAACCAATGAATGCATAAATAAGTCAAACAACAGATCAATGTTTCTCTCTCTTCCTTCCACTATCTCTAAAAAATAAATAAATAAAATTAAAAGTTCATATTGCAGTCAGAACTATCAGCTAGTCAAACATGCGACACAAAACCTGCGAACTTTGGAACACGACTCTGAACCGCAGGGGGAAGAGATTCTCAAGACACAAGACGCCCTAGAGACATCGAGTCCTCAACTAAAATCCAAACAAGTGATCTAGAAAAAGTGTTTTTTAAAATAAACATTTTCCTGAAAAATCTTAGAAGGTGGGACACATTAAAAGATAGTGGTACTTAATCACAACGTCCAGTTTTCATGTTCTCAGTATGGAGGTAGGTAACACCACCGCCACGTGTCAGAGAAGGGAACACGAGGAACCATGTCACTGCAAAGGCAGACGACCTAGTCATAGTAGGCTAGAGAAGAAAAATAAATAAATCACAACCATAAGGATGACAATAGCAACTGACCTTGAAAATTTTGAAGTCAACACATAACTTCCCCATAAATGATACAGAAACAGGCAAATAGCCAGGTGACTCTCTGCAAACTCCTAACGGAACCATCTATTTAATATACCTCCGACCTCCCCTTCTGGGCTGTGTATTTTTCCGCACCATCCACAAAGGACAAAGTGCACCACGAAGTGGCTTCTCAGTAAATATCACTAAGCAAAATTTAACAGGGCTTTCTGGGATATCTACGCAGTGTATTTGGTATTCATGTTATCAATGTTCTTTTATCTGAAAATCTTTGGGAACTTCACTTCCTTTATTCATTTCAATTACATCAGACCAGTTTTTACCCTAACACCTGAAATGTAGACCACAATGCCACTCAAGGAATACAGAATTAAGCTAAGTGTTTAATAATCCCTACCCACAGATGTTCTAATCAAGGCACGTGTGAGTCATTCACAGTAATCAGTGACATTTTAAAGGAAATGTTTTCTTTGGCCCTCTTTAAGTAACATATAGGAGATTATAACTGCAAAGTGGTGCATAAAAAAAAATTAGTAAATCCCAAGAAGTGGGGTGCCCGTTCAGCAGATGAAGATTATGAATGAGTGAAAACCATGGACCACAGAAATGAGCAGAAGGGGATCTCAGACCTGTGGTCTTCCTCCTCCTAGTCAACACATCCTGAAGTCATGGAAATTTCTAGAGATCAGTGATTCCCCCATCATAATTTTATGACTTCAATCATCTCAAGGAGAATTTCTTGCAGCAAGCTCTTCAAAATTCAAGTATTTTATATTGCCCATAAACTCAAAGAAGGGGGGAAAGACAACATACATGCGCATACAATTACTTTACCCTTAACATCACGCTCTCAAGCTCTGGTCGCAGTGCCTCCTCATTCCCAGTTCTCTTCCAGGACATGAATGATCGATGCCTGCGGCTCCCTTTACTACTCCACATTCATTAAATGTAGGTGTCAAATATTAATGACTTTGATTTCATAGAAGTTGTAAGGGGAAAGAGAGCGGCACAGACTCAGGCTGTTTAAAGCAATACGTGTGCAGAGGAACAAAGAAAGGTTCACGATCACTGTCAAGATTTACACTGAAAAAAAGGTGAACTGCGGATGAATACACTGAACAGAATGCCAAACTAAAGTGCGGTCTACCGCGTAGAGAAGTCTGCACTCCAAAACAAATGAACATGTCTTCTTTCAATTGAGTCTCGTTTCTATTATCCACTTGGAAGATTTATGAGAGGCAGTAGCAATATTTGTTGGAAGTTCAACAACGGCCTGGATAAACAGTAAAAAAAGAGAAGGATGAAAAAATAATCTAAAGTGATTTGGGAAAGAGCAGTGTCTTCTTGACTGAAATTCTGCTGCCAAACTACCTAAGCCAACTATACTTCAATAAAAAATGAATAAAATTATGTATTAAAAAACTATACAAAAAGTAGTTAGCCAGCAAATATCCTATTTGATATGTTCAAACAGCTATTAGAAACTACCTTCATTTATTACCTTTATGAATACTTAGGATGAAAGAATTGGGATGAAAACTTTCAACAGAAATTGGAATGTAGCCTTTTTAAAAAAAAAAGTCCATAGTGGAAATAAGCCAAAGAAACAATTTTAATTGGAGGAAAAAAATTCCTTTTAAAGAAAACACCCTAGTATAAGAAAACAAGCCCAATATGATTAAATAAGCAGAAAACCCTGGAAAGGCAAGAAATGTGAGGTGAAAGGGGACTATAAACTAGGTGTGTAATGTGATACAGGATGAAGAGTGGTTGGAGCTATTTTAAGCACCACACAAGTAACAGGTGACAGAGCTGAGAGAGGAAGCTTTCCAGCCATGCTGGTGAGGCTGCTAGCTCAAGACCAACAGAAATGATTACCACACAGTAAGCAATGGGTTGTCGGATACAAATAAGAAATACGGAAGTGATAAATAATATGAAAGCTGGCCTAATAATTTAACATAAGTCTAAGATTTAAAAATGCATAAACAGTAAGAGAATAAAAATTGTACTGTTATGCAGTATATGAAAGAAATTAAAAATCAAGTTTCTCACAAGGAGTGCTTCCTGAATAATTAAACAGTGTGAAAAAAAAAAAATCAAAGTTATTTAGCAAAACGAGAAGACAAACCTAGACACATACACCAGGGGGTGTATATATAGTAAGAAAATTTGGCATTGAAAAGGCGACAAAACTATTAGGTTTCCCCCTCTCATGTTTGCACCATGGGGACCAGTTGGACTGATAGGCTCAGGTGCCACTGAGACAAACAGCTCTCTGGGGCCAGAATCAGAGGACGGAGTGCAGTTCTGAGAACATCTTTCACTGCAACTAAAAAAATCTCAACCAGTGAAGTAGAGTTTTGGGCTTTTTAAAAACGTCTTTAAAGTGTGAATGGGGGGTGGGGAGGGGCTAAAGCTGCTTTCCCATCCCCTAGCCCTCTAGTCCCAATGCCAAGACACTACAATGTTGCCTAAATACTACCATCGTTTGTATTTTATACAGAAAATGTTTATACACACACATTGACATCATCACAGAAACACAGGTGGAAACTGTTCTGTAAACACCTTTCTCCACGCAGTATTTGGAGGACATCTTTCTGTATCAACACTTACATATCTAAGTCTTCCACCACCCCCGGGCACCCTTTCAATGCCTGCACAGTATCAATGTACCGTAATTTACATAAGCATCCCAGTGAACAGGTAGGTTGTTTTCAGTCTTTTGCCACTGCCACGTTATATAAGGAACAACCCAGTACATTCCTCCTGCTACACTTTTTCAAGTTTCTGTTTGCAATTTCTAAAAGGAGAACTTCAGAGTCATAGGGATATATACCAAATTTTGTAAGTTCCTAAATATCCTTCAAAAAGGTTATAACTAGCCCTAGCTAGTGTGGCTTGGTTGGTTGGAGAGTCATCCCACAGACTGAAAAAGTGTGGGTTCAATTCCAAGTCAGGGCACATACTAGGTTGCGGTTCGGTCCCAGGCAGGGGTCTATGAGGGAGGTGACTGATAGATGGTGTCTCTCTCTCCCCTCTCTCGTTCCTCCCTCCCTCTCCCTCTCTAAGCATGGCCTCAAGTAAGGATTAAAAAAAAAAAAAAAAGGTTGTATCCAGTTACTTTTCAACTATCATCAGAAGAGCCAACCTAGAGCTTTTCCTCACACTCTCACCAATACGGGTATTAAAGCTTTTAAAGCGAAACGAAGTTCACCTTTACACTATCCGCACGGCCATCTGCACCTCAGACTGCCAGCGCTCTCGCTCTCTCATGCCGTTCACCAAGTCAACTGCGGCCCCGGCTGGGCCACCCAAGGGAAAAGGACCCACTCGGCTGACCCTTCCTCTTGCGTCTCTAACACAGCACCTGCACCGGCAGGTGGCCCTTCAGGGTTCCTGGACAGAAATGCACTAGATGTGCAGCACCGTCCGTGAACCGTCTCACAGACAAGAGCAGCCAACCAAATCTCAACCCGTAAGATAGGTTAATTCCAGAACCTGGGCAGAAAAAGGTAAAAACAAGTTTAGTCTGACATGGCATCATTTAATTAAATAACAGAAATGGTGTCCTACTCAATTCTCTAAACACTTAGCGCATTTGTACTTCTAAATCTATGCCCCAAACAAAATATGAGGTTGATTTCTTACTTCTTGGGTGGACCTGATAGCACCCAATCCACTGAGCCATACCAGCCATTTTAAAAGCTGATATTTTAAAAGCTCCTTATACCAAACTACTTTTGTTATTACAGCATACAAAGTAATATATTCACATTAAAAAATTACACAGATGTGAATCCCTCAACAATGGACAGTCAACATTTTAAGACGTTAGTCTCTAATTTACTAAAAACTAAAAGCCACAGTTCACCCATGACTACTTAAAACAAGGAGATTTCGTAGAAAATAACTCAAACATAAAATGGTATTGACCTCCCACGTATCTAATAACATTCTTATCTGTTGCTTGGTTTTCTAGTCACAAGTCTTATCAAATGATGTTTTCATTCCGGAACGTCAGGGTTTTTTCACCTCACCCTCGCACCCTCTCCCCGCCATGGAACACAGTTGTATCACCGCTGGCCAAACTGACGTTCAGGGATTCTGTTACTAATGACCTTGTACATATTATTCACTGCTCAGCCATATATTATTGTATGACACAGTTTCTTCTTTTCAGTGTTCTCCCCCAAGGAAATAATCACTGCCTTAAAAAGGTAAGCAAACAAGAAACCAATGTATCTATCACTAATCTGTTAATTTTGACAGATCTGTCCCACCATGTTTCAACACATCAGGATGAGTATCTGTGTTTGAGGGTTTTCTCTGACAAATGTTATCTTTCTCGCTCTTCGCCCTGATCAGGGAGCATGCCTTCCCAAGCACGTGCTGGCCGGATGGCAAAGGCAGGCGATCCATTAACACTCTAGTTGATAGGAGGAGGCCAGACAGGGATCAATACCTGACTGCAATCTGCCAGGAGTAATCCACAAGTTTTCTGTGACAAGGAACCGCTAACACCACTTTAAATAGAAAACGTTCCACATCAGCATTATCTTAGACGGTACAATCCAAGACTGAAGAGTTGCATGTTGGAGATTCAGAGAAGACGGCAAAGAAGTCCTAATACCCACCTAAACTCTGTCACTCAGTTTAACACCATCACCCGGTTTCAGAACTCCTCTACGCCCAAGGAAGGGGGCTCTTTTCTAAGAATAAGAGACTCCACAATAAAGTCAGTTCAAGATTCTAGTGGTAAGAGAGTGGGCTCATAAGTTTGGGTCTGAGCTTCAGCATTTACTTGCCATAATGGTCTTGGGCAGGTCACTTAACCTCTGTGTGCCTTGGTTTTCTCGTCAGTGTAAAAAGGTAGTAATAGCAAATATACAACAGGATTAAGGAAAGCCTCAGTATTTGCTATTATTAGTACACCAAAAACAGTATCCTCATATGTAACAGGATACATCTGTTAGTTTAATCTACCTTGGTTAGTAGCCTGCAAAGTTGAATTACATTTCTTCAATTTTTTTTTTCCCCCCAGTTTTTTTCTTTCCAGAGACAGGGGAAGGGAGGGAGAAAGAGAGGAAGAAAAACATCAATGTGGGAGAGAAACATGGATCCATTGTCTCTTGCATGCACCTGGACTGGGGACTGAATCCACAACCCAGGCATGTGCCCTGACCGGGAATTGAACCAGTGACCTTTTAGTTTGAGGGACAATGGCCAACTAACTGAGCTACACCATCCAGGGCTCTTCAATTTTCAGAATAGTTAAGTATGTAAGTGGCTCTTTTACCTTTAATATGCTTAGTTGTCTTATATTGATGTTAGCAATTGCTAATGAGTGGATTATGAACCTGTAACTTGTTCAAACAATGACATTCAGCCCAACTTCTGTGCTGGTGCAGCCCCTTCCCAAGACTTTAAATTACTACTTCCCCTTTTTAGTCACAAACACTAACAACAGCTAGCTAGCCCTTTTAGCATTTACAATGTGCTGAGCACTATTCTAAGCCTTTTTACTAACTTATAACCCTCACAAAAGCCCATGGAGACAAGCTATTACAAAGACAGGTTAGGTCACCTACCCAGGCTCATAGAGCCAGTAAGTTGTAGAGCTAGTGTTGGAATACAGGCAGTCTAGTTCAAGTACATGCTCTTATTAGTTATGCTACACTGTCTCTCTACCTAGATCACAGAGCTGTTGGAGAGGGGTGTAGCATAATCAAACTTGTCCTGAAGATTACCTCCAGGACGACTGACTCCTGAAGATTAACTTGGCGGAGGATGCCAAGGAGAGAGTGGGAGAAAGGCCAGCTGGGATCTTCAGAACAAGGACAGGTAAGAGCTGAAAGGCTGCAGAAGGCTGGAGAGGAATCCACATTTCAATAAGATTTCTAAGAACTAAAAGAACTTCATGCCTAATCCCATGTGAGAGAGAGAGAAAGAGAGAAAAAGAACTCATATTGATGTTTCTGACTTGGCAGATGAGAGATGACGCTGTTCCCACAAAAATAAAAGGGAAGGCGGGAAGAGCAGCAGACTGGGGGTGGGGTAGGTCAGAGCAACATGGGACATTTAAGTGCCTAATGTGAAGAGACAACATTAAGTAATATTCCCTTATTTTTTCTTTAGCCCTAAGATGGTTCTAAGTAATGCTGAATGAATGAATGAAATATAACTTCAGATTCTCACTAGTCTAAGGAATTGTTAAACAATTAACTTACAGGTCCCCCAATAAAACCCTCGTTCTCCTGGCGAGAGTTAGGGAGGGTCAATAGCATGGTGGAAGGCTTTGGAGTACAGCAAACCTGAGTCTGAAGCCCAGTTCCACTGCTTCCTAGGTAAGGAGCCAAAGACCTTGACACTCAACGTGGTGGGCAAAACCGGGCCCCTTCCGGACTAACAAGATCCTCCAGTGAAGTCTGAGAAGCACCAACCTACAGCAAATGAAATGTTCTCTAAGTTTCGCTTCTTTCCTCTACTTACAAGAGATAATCGTGTTTATCCCACAGGGCAGCTGGAGATGAACAAATACCAAATATGTACCAAGCCTCTACCAAGACATGTTAATGTCTTACAAATGTTACTTCATTTAATTCTCTCAACAACCCTGCTGTGCAGGTGTTTTCCCATTATAAACATAGTCAGGCTGCAACACTTTCCAAGGTAAGAAAGTTGGAAGGAAGTAGAGCTATTTACTCATTGTCTCTCAAAATTCTGCTTCCCATTAAGCCCATGAATGAGAAGAGAAGGAGAGAAGCCTTGTACTTACAGAAAACCCAAATAGCTTAAAATAAGTTAACACATCAATCGACATAATTCAGAAACAGTACTCATACAAGTTTAACGACTTTGCTGTGCTCATCTTGAATTGGTTTTCAGATCATGGTACCTCATTAACAGTATTAATCTCAACAGTTGTGCTAAAATAGAGCAACCAGCAGAAAGTAACAATGGTCAGTAAGACTAAGTGAAAATTCTCAATATGGTACAGAGGGCTTATCTGTCTATATTACAGGTTCCCTAGGGATATAAAGTCAGGCATGGAAAGGAACTTCCTAAGAGTACCTGGCCAATTGTAGGACACACTGCACATAACACTGAAATTCTAGGTTTTCTTTCAGTTGTTATTTGTGAAACGTAATTTTACAAAAAGGAATATGTAAAATAAACGTTTAGAACCTCAAGTGCTAACAGACAGCCACGTGCTACTTCCAAACAAATCTAACCTACATGAACACTGTATCAGTAGCTGGCTAACTTCACCCCCGCGAGCCCGCATTCAGACCCACACAGTGTATATACCTACGCCTTTCCTGCCACGCTGGTCCCTCACTTCCTGCAACACGAGTTCTCGCCCTCCTTCGGGCCTGTGCGACGGCTACTTCAGGCTAGCCCTCACACTCCCCTCTTCCTACAGACAGCTTGCTTCTTCTCATCCTTTACAGTATGTCTTAAATGTCGCTTCCTTAGAGATCTTCCTAGTAACCTGAAGTATACTCCCCAACAAACCCTCCAATAATTCTCACTTCAGCCATTACCTGTTTCCTTGTAGGTCTAGTCATAAGTACCACTTTGTCTATTTAGATCCTCTTCACCTCCAACAAAACTAAGTTCCACGTGGCAGGGAACCTCATCTAACTAGCTTGTTCTTTGCCTGGCGTAGAGTGGGTGCGCAGCAGAATACTGGTTACGTGAATGAAGTGAATGGGCACCAGGCACTGTGTTAGACACTGGGACCCGGAAATGAGAGTGCCTGTCCTCAGACAGTTCAAGTTCTACTGGAGAAGCAGACAGGCAAACAACTAGCAGAGAGTGAAATAAGTGAGCGTTATGATAAGGGTTACTTGGAGAGTGCTAAAGAGGCATATGGAGGGTGCTCCAAACCCTGGACAGTGGGGAAGGGAAAGGGTGTTTTCAGGAGGTAGTGATGCCAGCCGAATCCAAGGGGAGAGAGTAACCTTTTGTTCTTATATGGCAGCTACAATAGTTTTCTCCAAATACATGTAATAAGATGGCCCTCATAGTTCAACTTGAAATCAATGCATGACGACTGAGAAAGAAAGGGCGCAAGCCATCTGATAGAGACAACCTGGGCTCCCCCTAGCAAGATTCAAGCAGAGCCAGGATGAGTACATCCATACATGCGAAGAAGCAAGGGTCCACCCTGCAAGCACTGAAGAAGAATTTTTAAAAGGCTGGCAGGGGTCATGGAAGCAACTGAGCAGGGGAGGAGGAGCACTTACTTGCTCACAGACGTGAGTTTTCTGGTCAGAAGGGATCTCCCTATTTTGAGATGGTGGCACCATCCAATTAAGACAGACCATTAAACACTGGAACTGCCTCACTGCTTTTGTTCTCATTCCTTCTCAGATAACTTAGGATGTGAGCTCCGAGCTATGTCTAGGAGATACCACAGGTACACACCGAAAATTACATACTGGCTTTCCGATTTCCCCTTTCAGACTCATGAGCTTGGCTAACCTGAGGCCAGGGAAACATACCTGCTCAGAGCTCACCAATTAAACATTTGGGGGTGAGGGAGTTCCCCTCCCAGCAAAGGGTGAGGTTAGCCTGACTTCAAACAGAGACAAGGAAAAGGACTATATTTGAGGTGGATAAGACAAAGAAAGTGAGGGAACAGGGATAGGCCAAAGATGATTCCAAAGTTTTAGGCTAGAGTTATTTTAGGATGGCAATATCATTCAGCAAGAGAAGGACACAGGAAGAGGAGGTGGAAGACGTATAGAGACGTGCCTTTTAGGCCATGTTGAATCTGCAGTCTCGGAAGAGCAGCTAAGTGGAGATGTCCAGTAGGCATTCATTTGGCCACCCAAGGCTAAAACTCAAGAGATGTGAAATTTTAATGTTGGACACAATTGTGTTCAGGCAATACTACATGAAATCAGACAAGAAAAGTGATTTAATTAACAAGAAATGAGGACCAACTGTGGAACTTGAGTAAACCCATTAATTAAAGGACAGAAGGGGATCCCTACAAAGCACACTGTGAACAGAGGTAGGTATCTAAAACAGTTCTAAATATTTCTTAGGCAATCGTTCAATGTCAGATTTCAACGAGTGCATGTACAACTTTTTTTTTTTTTTAAACAGAGAAATTACAAGCCTTAAAATAAAAAGAAAAACAGCCCTGGCTGGTGTGGCTCAGTGGATTGAGTGCTGGCCTGTGAACTGAAACGTCACTGGTTCGATTCCCAGTCAGGGCACATGCCTGGTTGTGGGCCATGTCCACCCAGTTGGGTGTGTGCAAGAGGCAACCAATAACGTATCGCTAGCACATCAATATTTCTCTTTTTCCCTCCCTCCCACTCTCTCTAAAAATAAGTAAGTAAAATCTTAAAACACACACACACACACACACACAACAACACAGCTCTGGCCTGGTAGCTCAGCTGGTTAGAGCATCACCCCAATATGCCAAGGTTGTGGGTTTGATCCCTGGTCAGGGCACATATAAGCAGCAACCAATGAATGCATTAAAATAATTGGAACAACAAATCAAAGTTTCTCTCTTTGTCTCCCCTCTCCTCCTTCCCGCCCCCTCCAACCCCCCATCTAAAATCAATAAATAAAAATTTAAAATGTATATAAAATATAAATAAATAGAAAAACTACTTGCTAAATTAGTAAAGTTAACAGAAAAGACACAAAAGTTCTTTCAGAGTACCATAACATGGCTTCCTGGGACAGGAAGGAAATCAATGAGGTAAACCCTACTGACTTCTTACCGGTACTTCAAAAAGTGAAATAAAGCTGCCTAAAAGGAACAGAGAACTTTGTTTTGGGACTTAGTTTAAATGTTTAAATCTTGCCAAGAGTTCAAAGTCCACGATGCTAAGCACCTCTGGCTTAATTTTCAAGACAGAGATAAAAGCTCCAATGGGTATTTTAATGACTAACACTGTTTTGAGAGACCTTACTATACTCAGGGACAAGTCAAACCTTTACCCTCTAAGAGTTCTGGTACACAGCACCATACTACTCTTCCCTACACTGTCAGGAGAATGTGACTCACTGAGCTGGAAGAGCCACTGAGAAGTTTACTGTCATCAAGAACCATTTATTAAGGTTTTTGCGTTGTTTTTAGCAAAGCCAAGTGCTAAAAATTGAGTCACACAACATTTCCCACCCATCATACTTTACAACTTGCTACAGATGACCCAACTACCCCATTAAAAAATCCTGGAATTTTAATCAAAGTTGCAACGTTAAATGCCAAATAGTGGTAGTAGGTCAGATGAGGAAGTGATCACTAAAGATTACATTGTGTAAGAAAATGGGGTTTTATAAAGGAGACAGTCAAAACAAGAAAAAATGTGAGGTGACAGGAATACTACAGGTAGGGTACACACAGGAACAAAGACACAGATGCAGAAGTTGTGCTAGGAACCAGCTTACCAGTTTTTGTGGAGTAAGAAATTCATGTAGTAGACAGGCAGTAACCGGTAAGGCCAGAGAAGCAGGCACGAGGCAAGAGAGCAGAGGAACAGGTCACAGAATTCCGCACCTTGTGTGATAAAGAGTGTGCAGCCAGTGATGGTTTTATGTGAAGTAACAGTGTGTCATGACTGTAGTGGTCACACTTTATTAAACCTCATCAAATTTGATGCTTAAAATTGTTCAATTTTACTGTATGTAAATTATACACCAGTACAGTCAATTAAAAAACAACAACAACAAAGGACAAAAGTAAAGACAGGAATGAGATAAATATTAAAAATACAGGCTGAAAAAAAACATACAGGCTATAAAATTTAAACATTTGATAGCTGAAGTTAACTCAGAAGTGTGCTGAAGCAGGCTGATCACATTCACCTCTTCCCAACTTCAAGCTCAGTGGCATCACACTGGTAGTCTGCAACCAGCCGGCATGGGCTATTTACAAATTAGGGCTCTAACCCTCCAACCCAGGCAGCTGTCCAACATTCATCAGTGTATCATTATGTCATTTCTATACAAGGTCAAGTACGAATATGGCACTAAATGAAGAGCCCCTCAGCAGTTTCTCTCATTCAAAACAGTTCTGAAGGACCTTTTTTCCCAGACATTTTATTAGGTTTTTGCTTGAAGAGTAAGGGAAGAGAAGGGAAGGGGTGGCAGGAAGGAAATGCAGAAATGCATGATTAGGTTGTGCCCAGTATCCGTGATTCCCAACCGGACTGTACCCAAATGTAATTCATTTGGGGGGGGGGGGGTCTGCAGCTGTTTGTAAATAAAGGTAGTTGAAGAGTTAAAGTTCTAGTTTATTTAATAGTTGGAGCACCCTAACCTAGTCACTTAATTTCTTTCCACTTTGGTTTCTACATTTTTTAAATTTTTTATTGAATTTATTGGGGTGACATTGGTTAATAAAATGAAGTACCATTTCTCAATCTTACCACCAGCAGATGGTTACCAAAAAAAGTAAGATTTAAGAGCCTAACATTTTATTAATTTCAAGAACTAAAGGATGCCTATGAATAAGACAGAAACCTTTGTTTGTGTCTCTCAATCAAGGTTTTCTAGCTATTATGTGGTTCCCCTGAGACTAATGCCAATTGATAATGATAACGCACAAAAAAAATTCCAGCATTCACTCTGTTATAATAAAGGCTAATTGCATGGGCCTATTATTGGAATATGCTTTCCTATTTCAAACTAGTTGCATTTCAATAAAGAGCGGTTCCTGGTGAAACCCCACTGTGAAAAGATGAACTTTGTCTTAACAACTTTAGTTTCAAAAACTATTCATTTATAGATGCCTATTTCACATCTCTGAAGCAAAATGGCTAATTTGTTATGCAGATTACTAAGCAGTCACTTAAGAATAAAGAGGTTTATTCTTTGCAGGCTCCAGCTAATTGTCTGCACAGGCTCAAGCTCAAAGCCAGCAAAGTGTGCTTATAAATATGACAGCAAATAATTGTGATTTAGCTGCTGGGAAATGTGCACCTCCCTGAAACGTGAACCAGAAAAATGTGCACCATTTTCCAACCCGCCTTCCAGGGCCCACCTGGGGTTCCTCCCAAGAAAGGATGCCTTTATGGAGCTCCTGGACCTCTATCTACAAACATAAGCAATCGGGATAGAGGACGGGCTCTGGTGAGAGAGAATGTTGTTCTCTACAGCGGTCTGATTCCACCCAGTCCACAACTAACACACGTAAGTTGTTTCAAAAGTTCGTAAGTCCATTACTTAGAACCCAGGAGTAATTTCTCACAAATAAAAGCCAATTTAACTCATTTGGATCTGAGGTACACTATTTTACTTTGGAATATTAACCCTGATCTATACCAATGTTTCTACTAGAAAATGTAGATGCATCTGGAGTTCTAAACTAAGATGCTAACATGTTCATCATTTGAATCTCGTTGCACCTAGAGCCCCTCTCTCAGTGGAAAAGAAAGAAGAAAATTTAAGAATAATCATGAAGAACCTATGAGATATAAGAAGCAGGGAGACAACGTCAGGTGGGAGAAACAACTGGGAGTAGGAAAAAACGTGTGTTAAGAATCGGCACAGCACTGACATCTCTGCCCCAATGACAGGCAGGGAGAAGCGGGTGGTAGGTGTTCCGTTACACATGGACACGCTGATGAAGCGCTCCGTGAATTCTGAGCTGCCACTCCGTGAAGAGCATACAAGGGAACAGTGAGAAGCCCCAAGCCATCTTTGTACCCACAGACCCTAGCCCAAGGGCCTTCTCTTTTTTGCCACTTTACATGGGCTTTTAATTCCTCTGGAAGAGTAGAAGAACCGCCCTCAAAAGGAAAAAAATGTACATGGGGCCCCTACCTCCTTGTTAATAAATGTTTACCATTCCTCAAAATGTCCAAGCCCAGGTGTACAGTGCACAGTTCTAGGAGCTGGGGACAAAGGTACAAAACACGCAGAATTTATCCTCCAAGGGGCAGCTTGAAAGAGGCGGGAATTGCACCACAAGCACCCAGCAGAGTACGGAGTGGTAACTGCTTATCTGAGGGGAAAACAGAAAGTGCTATTAAAGCATGCAGAAGACACGAAAAGTATCTAAGGCAGAGATGGAGTTGTGGGGAGGGGTACAAGGAAGGCTTTGAGGGAGACGTAAAACTGGAGATGAATACCGAAGACTAAATGAAAGTTAGCCAGAAGAGGAGAAAAGGACTAGGTGGGGCAGGTAGGGACTGTCCTCTGAGAAGGCTGCTGCACTGCGGGGTGGGTGCGGCGCCAGAGCTTGGACCTTCACAGTAGGAAGGCACTACGGCATCTCTATCGAAATGACTCTTATACCAAGGTTAGGCTTTAAACCACTGAAGAACAACCAAGGGGTTTTAAGCAGGAAGTGGCATAATTAGATGTATACTAAAAACAGGATCACTCTAGCGACAAGAGACAGACTAGATACAGGGAGCCCTGAAGTTGTGAGATGATTTGCTACAGTCCCGGTAGCTGATGAGAGAGCCTGCATGAAGCAGTGGTGCCGGGGGTGGAGGGAAGGGGGACAGAGTGCAGGGGGAAGAGTAACAATCTCAAGGGGGCAGAATAAATGGGATGAAGGAGGAGTTAAGGGGACACTCAGGTTTCCCCCTTAGGTAACAGATGAGGGAACACACACGCAGACTGTATTCTAATTTTGGAAGACAGAGTAACGAGATCAGTATCAGACATGCTGAAGGTTTAGGGACCTGTGGAGATATTCTGAGAAGTCTGGAAGGCAATCAGCTGTATTAATCTGGAGTTGGGAAATAACTAAAGATGTATTTATATGAAGCATTTTATAGCAAAAGATGTGCTACATTAAAAGAAAACTGAGGATGAAGCCCATGTGAAAACCAACCTTGAATAACTCTACATCAACCTACAAAGAGATGTAGGACAGGGTGGGACTTTATGACGAGACAGAATTAAGTAGGTTCCTTTAGTCCAGGGATCCTTAAACTGTGTGTGGCCCACGGTTTTTGTAAATCAAGTGTCACTGCCCCGTGCCAAGCCCACCCACTTGTGTGTGTTGGTGGGGGCTTCTGAGCCACAACAGCAGCACTGAGTAGTTACACAAAGACTTTATGACCCACAAAGCCCAAAACTTTCCTCTTTGGCCCATCCCTACGTCCTACCTCAGTTTCTCCATCTGAGAAACAAAAAGTACTTACGTTTAAATGCAACAAGAACTTAAAAAGCTCACGGAAGCTATTAATTTAGTATCAAAGTTAATCAGCGAAAGTTATGCTCAACCCTTAAAAAATTTTGTTCAACACAAGTGGATTTCCAGTTAAAGATTTTAAAGTACATAAAAATTTACAACATATAATTCCTGGATATAGTATTTAAATTACAAGGCAATCTACGGATTTACATATGACTACAAAAAAACCCCAACAACAACAACGAAATCCCAAACTTCATACCTTGTATCCAATCCAGAATGTTGTATCACAGTCTACTCCAGAAAGCTCTATGAAAACCTTTGGTAACAGAAGAGGCGGACCACAGGGCAGAATCAATCACCTTCTCCACCACTACTGCCCTCGTTTCCTGGACACCTACCACGTCCAAATAACCATGCTGAGCATCTACTGTCGGTGTCGCTCAAGCCCTCCAACACCCCGTGAAGGCATTCGTTCACTTTAGATGAGGAAACTGAGTCTTAGAAAGGTGAACCACCTCATCTCCTGTCACCTAGTAGAGAGTGGGTGGGAGAACCAGTAACGCCGGTACAGCCACACTCAGAACAAGGTCTGACCTCAGCAATACTCACCCTCAATCCCACACTTCACAGTTTGTTACCTACACCAAGGGAGGTAACATCTGCACAGGAACAAACGGAACCTGGACACAACTAGGAACACATACCTGCTTCTCTCCCTCCTCTGGAACTTGAAGCAGGTCTCAGAACCCGGGCTGGCATGGAAGGATAAGAAGGTGAAGTCTACCGACCACTGCAATGGGCCCAGGCCTGGGAACCACAACGAGGTACAGCACCGTTTCCACCACACCACAAAGGAACTTTTGAACAACCCCTCTGTAACCGACAGCAGCCAACACGAGAAATAAAAAGATCTTAGTAAATCAGATATTACAGTAATGTACTCTAAGAGGTGATATGATACACTCAGTGGAAAGAACATAGGCTTTCTGACCCAGGTTTGAATTTTGGCTTTAAAACTAGCTGTATGATGGTGAATTACTTATCTTCCCCGAGCCCGCTCCCTTGGAGAAATAAGACCACCCTCCTTACCCACAGTCCAGGGAAATGTAAGCACTTAATGTACCACATTTTACTGTGTATACTGCACTCCGGTGTAGAACGCACACCCACGTTTGGGCCCAAACTTTCAGGAAATCTTTCATTTTGGTTTTTTAATTCAGACAATAAACTCACAACTATCAACAACCAAACCTAAAACAAAACCAAAAACAAACAAAGCAAATAACTAGAAAAGGAACAGAATCATAGAAATGGAGATCACATGGAGGGTTATCAACAGGGGAGTGGGAGGGGTAGAAAGGGGAAAAGGTACAGAGAATAAATACCATAAATGGTAGGTAGAAAATAGACAGGGGGAAGGTAAGAATAGTGTAGGAAATGTAGAAGCCAAAGAACTTATATGTACGACCCATGGACATGAACCAAAGGGGGGAAATGCGGGTGGGAAGCAATATGCAGGGTGGATGGGAATAAAGGGGAGGGGCGGAAACGGGACAACTGTAATAGCATAATTAATAAATTAAATATATATAAGAAATATAAAAAATAAATTTTAATTCAATCATTTATTTATATTTAGACACTTGTTTTTTATATTATAAAGGAATTTTGGCATTTATTTTTGAACATACTGTGGTACAAGAAATTTTATGTAACAAATAATTACAAAACACAAGAACAGATACAAGGTATTGCAGGTACTACCCATGTATAATGCACATCCTTATTTTTCCCTTTAAAATTTGAGCAAAATAGTGCCCGTTATACATGGCGAAATACGGTATGCAGAGTTCAGTGGTTTAGAGTCAGGCGTCCTGAGTTTATCACCCAGCTCTTCAACTTCCTTGGCATGAGACTGGTGGGGCCTAAGCCTCAGGTTTCTCATCTTTAATAGAGGAAAAATGAGTAGATGATCTACTGCTTGGGGTTATTTTCGGGATTAAATTAAGATATCTAAGGTGCTTAAAAAAACCCAAGTAAATAAAAAGCACAGTGCCTGGCACAAAGTCAGCTCTCAAAGAGGCTTTTTATCAGTGTAAGTTACAGACCAAATGACAACTCCATTTCCAACCCTCCTAGAAATGATCTTTAGGGAGAGTAGTATCTTTCTCTGAGGCTATGAAATTAACTTTTATAGCTTTAAAGGTGTGGTAGAAACACATTTCCCCAGAAAAGCTGGTGGCCTGGCTCCATTTTGTTAAATGGCAGAAAGTTTTCTTCATCTGTTGCCTCAAACCTTAAGATAAATTGTAAATGATACTACTGGTGCGTTCAGGCAGGCAACACCCTTAACCTCTAAGCAGAATGGACTATTTCCCCCACGTATGGTTTTCAGAGCACCAGGAAGCAATGCTGGAAAGGCCCCTGTTTGGAAGCAGAACTTCAACTCTTAGTCAAACAGCCTGCCTGCACCTGAGGCCAAAGCTGAAGCAAAAACAGGCTTGGCTAAGTGGCCCATGACCCAAATCGGCCTGTTTCAAAAGAAACCCCCCTCCTCCACCCCAACATACAGTCACCTTTGAGGCCCACCCCCATCTCAAAAGCAGCGAAGACCCTGAGTTCCACAGGTTTTTCTTTCAATCGTTAGTTCGGGAAATAGGAACAGATAAAAGGCAGTGAAACTCTGTAATAAAGAATTCTTGTCCTTCAGTAGTCTTGTAAATCCATCCAGCTAAAATGCGTCTTTCACACCAAGTGCAATTGTTAATGACAAGCCAGAAGAAATCCATAAAACCCTCTGACTCTCAGAAGGTTTTCTCAGATATACTTTAAGTTTTCAAATGGCTTCTTTCCTGCGCCTGTTGATTTTTCTTCAAATAACTTCAGCTTTTTTTTATAGGGAGATAATCACATAGGTTTAAATCCAGGACTCTAATACCTAAAACACCAAGTTTTAATGGTCACTATAACTGGCTTAACAAAGAAGTCCTCTGCCATTACACACATCTACTTCAATGGGGGAGCTAAGAAAAACAGGAAAACAGTCTTCAGATACTGCACTGGCTTTATCCGCCACCGAAACCAACAAGCTCACCTTATACAGACCTTAACAGATTTGCTCTAAATTTCTCAGCCACTTGCTATAGAATATGCACAATAACATTCTTGTGTTTTCATCTCACTTTTAAAAAACCATTTATCTATGCTCAAATTCTAACGAGTGTTTTTTTAAATCCTCACCAAAGCCCTGGCTGGGTGGCTCGGCTGGCTGGTTGGAGCATCGTCCCGTACACCAGAAGACTGAGGGTTCGATCTCCAGTCAGAGCACATACCTAGGTTGCAGGTTCGACCCCCCATCAGGACGCCTACAGGAGGCAATCGATCTCTCTCTCCTTCACCCACAGCCCCCCACCCCTCCATTCCTCCCTTACACTCTCTCTGAAAGCAATAAAAACACATCCTCAGGCGAGGATTAAAATAAGTTAATCCTCACCAAAAATCCAATCCAAGATCTGAGCCATCCTCTCCAGTACTATGCAACAGTCTAGTTTGGATTTACAAATGTTAATTTTGTTTTGAAAGCTAGTGGGTACACAGCAAAGGAAATCACCAACAAAATAAAAATACAACATACAGAACGGGAGAACATATTCACTAATACATCTGATAAGGGGTTAATATCCAAAATTTATAAAGTACTTATAAAACGCAACACCAAAAAAACCCCAACCCAATTAAACAATGGGCAAAAGACCTGAATTGGACACTTCCCCAAAAAGGACACACAGATGGCCAACAGACGTGTAAAAGATGCTCAACATCACTAATCATCACATAAATGCAAATTAAAACCATGATATCACCTCACATCCGTCAGAATGGCTATTGTCAAGAAATCAACAAACAACAAGTGCTGGTGAGGATGTGGAGAAAGGGGAACCCCCTTTGCACTGTTGGTGGGAATGCAGACTGCTGTAGCCACTGTGGGAAGCAGTATGGAGGCACCTCAAAAAATTAAAAATGAATCTGCCTCTCGACCCAGTAATCCCACTTCTGGGAATATATCTGAAGGAATCCAAAACACTAATTCAAAAGAACGTAAGCACCCCTATGTTCACTGCAGCATTATTTACAATCGCCAAGATATGGAAGGAGCCCAAGTGTCCATCAGTAGATGAGTGGATAAAACAACCATGGGGCATTTACACAATGGAATACTATCCAGCCATCAAAAAGAGAAGTTAACCATTTGCAACAGTATGGATGGACCTGGAGATTATGCTAAATGAAATAAACCAGTCAGAGAAAGACCAATACTTTATGATTTCACCCATATGTGGAATCTAATAAACAAACTGAGCTGACAAGGAAAATGGGAGCAGACTCATAGATGGAGAGAATGACAGCTGGGGGGAAGGGAATGGTGGGGGGAAGGGAGGCTAGGAGGTGGAACAATTGAGTAAAATATGAAGAGGACTCATGGACAACAGTGTGGTCATTCCTGGGGGTAGGGTATAAGGGAACTGTATGGCAATGGAAAAAACACAATAAAGATTTTAAAAAACACACACAAAAAAGAAAGCTAATGGAAAGGAAAATAGCTTTTCTGTTTTAGATTTCATCCCCAGGGAAATGGAAATAGACACAAGTCTTCAAGGTTATGCGGTGCACACAGAACACCCTGTCCACTTCTAGCATGCTTACAGCTAATGGCCAAACCACCTGCAAAAGTCTCATTTGCTCAGCCTCAGATGTTGCCCACAAATTCAAGATTATGCTGTTTCATTGTTTATTTTAGAACAGTCACCTTCTAGCAGGCTGATCCAGCTCACTCCTGCAGCCAATGTGTTAACATGTATTACATTTGCTAAAGGCAGGAAGTAAACACAACATTCCCTGTCCCTACCGTGAGGACAGACCCTCACATGCCTACTCCCCCCTCCCACGTGTTAAACTGTGTGTGTACGTGTGTGTGTGTGTATGTTGGAGGCTGGGTAGGTCACAGGCAATGACAAGGCTGAGAGAATCAACACTGGGGGTTTTGAGAGGAAAGAGGAAGGTAGGAATGTTGGGTGACACAAGCTTCTGTCTAGATCTTTTAATCTCAGGCATGGTTCTCTCAGTAAGCGCTCTCCCTGGATTAAGTCCTAAACTAATAAAAAGTCTTTATTTTATGAGAGATCATGGAGATTCAAAGAAGTATGTGTTTTTAAAGTATCAAGTAGCTAGAAGAGACAACTAAAACTGAACTGTGAAGTTTAGAAAGTTCTTTTAAAAATATACTTGGCTCTGACCAGCATAGCTTAAGTTGGTTGAGCATCATCCCACAAGGCGAAGGGCCACTGGTTCAATTCCTGGTCAGGGCACATGCCTGGGCTGCGGGCCCGGCACCCCATTGAGGTGCTTTGCAGGAGGCAACCAATTAATGTATCTCTCATCATGTCTCTCTCCCTCCCTTCCCCTCTCTCTAAAAGTAAGTAAGATATTTAAAAAAAAATCCACTTGCCTATGATTTTCCTAAATTATTAATAACAATCTGAGTACTCTCTGTTGCCCTGCATCTCAATGAACACATCTTTGATCACTCTCCTTAAAGCTTCACAAGTGTGAAGTTACCAAGAGCAAATACACACACCAACAAGTATTAGCTGTTCTGTGCTATTATTTAACATTTATTCTTTTAAGGCGCTGAGAATTTCAAAATAGTACAACTCTCTCCAACTTGGCCTCTAAAACTGCTATTTAAATTAGATGCTGGCAGGCCCTCACACTCATTCCCTAAAGTGAGACAAATGCTCCTATTAAAAAGGACTCACAGTCAAGAAATGCCAAAAAGAGAGATGTCTTCTGTACACACACACACACACACACACACATCATTAAGAGGAGGCACTCAAGCTTTCTAAACGAAGTTCTTTGAACTACATTCATACTTACTATGATGTAACAACAATGAAAGATGAAGATTGAAAATATCTTCATGAAGGACACTGTCCTAATATGCAAGTTTTTAAAATTACCAACCCTGTACAAACCTACACCCACCCCTATTTGACAATAAGTGGGACCATCTGTTGTCCCAATTAAAACCAAGGAGCATGGAAAAAAGCAAATGTATCACATGCTAGGCTACGATTATTTCTATTTTAGAAAGCAATGACCGACTTTAGTTCTAAAGAAAAATATCAATTTCCATTATCATCCTGTTTCAAAAGCACAGAAATAAGTAAGAGGCAAGCTAGTGAGTCTGAACTGAAAACAAAGCCTTAATTGACCAGAATCTTTAAAATACCAAAGCCCGTTTCTAGGCTTTAAAAAAACTTTCCTGTTAATTCCATGCTTCAAATCATCACCAATGACTCTCGGTGCTTGCACTACAAAACTCCTTCAGCCCACCCACCTGTCTGCAGACCCCCCTTTGGCCTCGCCCTTGGCCTCCCAATCCCGGGACTCCGTGCACAGTCACGACAGCTCTATGCCTTTGCCTAGTCCCCTCCTCTCCACTTGGAATGTCCTTCAACTCTGTCTGAAAATGCCTACTCATGTTTCAAAACCAAGTTCAAGCTTCATCTCTCGCGACAGCCGTGTTTCCGAGTGGGATGCACATTGCTCTGTGTCTCTCTGACATTCGTAGGTGACAAAGTTGACCATGCTCTCCTAGAAGAGAGAAGCCATGTCTCAATTCTCTTGGTAATATCTTTACTGCTTTGCAAAGGGTCTGACAGAGGACAGGCACTCCAAATATTTGATCAGAAAACAGACGGGGAAAAACACTGGTGTACCATTTCACTTCCATCAGACTAGCAAATACTAGAAAGCTCCACTAGTGTGGGTGTTGATGCAAAAAAACAGGAAGTCTCAAATGCTGTTAATGGAAGTGTCAAGGTTGGTACAACTACTTTGAAGAGTAAGATTTTCATCTCTATTAAAGCTGATGCTCGTCACTACCTCTGAGACCAGCCATTCTGCGTCGTCATAAACATTAGCCACTATTTGTCAAATGGTGTCCCTGACTAGCATTTTTTATGTGAGGGGTGCACATACACACGTCTTAAGTGTGCACCTGGAAAAAAAAAACTGGAAACCACCTAAACGTACATTAGTAAAATGGTATGTGAAATGACATACATACATGTAACTTATTATACATACATTCAAGGCAAAGTTGAGCTACTTCTATCAATGAATCTCAAAGGTAGTACTGAGCTAAAATGTATGACACTATTTATTTACACATGCACAACAACAATGCTACATATTACTTATGGATACATATGTATATAAGAAAGTAAAAAGTGGAAGATTTCACATGAGGCTTCAATTTAATTTCAGGTCTTAATTTCCTTTAAAAAAAGTAGAATTTAAAATTTTTAAAATATATTTCTTAGATATTTATTTATTTTTAGAAAGAAGAGAAGGGAGGAGAAAGAAAGGGAGAGAAACAGCGATCAGTTACCTCTTGCATACACCTAACCGGGGACCCGGCCCTCAGCCCTCAGCCCAGGCATGTGCCCTGACCAAGAATCGAACTGGTGAACTTTTGGTTCACAGGCTGGCACTCAATCCACTGAGCCACACCAGCAAAAACAAACAAACAAACAAATAAACAACCCCCCCCCCCGAATTTCTGAAGCAAATAAGGCAAAATGTCAAGATCTGACAAAACTGGATAATGAATCCTGTTCTATTATCTTATTCCTCAGATTTGTTGCTGTACTCAAAATATTTCGACATTTCAAAAACATTTATTTATTTAAGATTTCATTTATCTATTTTTAGAGAGAGGGGAAACAAGGGAGAAAGAGAGGGACAGAAACATCAATGTGTGGTTGCCTCTTTCATGCCCCCCACTGGGGACCTGGCCCACAACCCAGGCAAGTGCTCCAACTGGGATTCAAACCAGCGACCCTGTGGTTTGCAGGCTGGCACTCAATCCACTGAGCCACACCAGCCAGGGCACATAAATATTTTTAAATGAGCCAATAAGTAGAACACATAAATTTAAAAAGAAAAACAGCAAAGGGGGACAACTGTACTTGAACAACAATAAAAAGATATAAATATAAAAAATAAATTAAAAAGAAACAGCAAACATGTCCACAGCTCCAAATGTTACCTTTTTCACACACACACACACACACAAGTTATCATTTGAATGCCTGTTTGTGTTAGACACAATGCTAATGAGTACAGAGTTGCACTTACTCGGTGCAGTAGCCCTCTGGGGTCTACCAGGCTGACCACGCCGCTGGTTCTGTCATGCTACCTTGAGGGTCACCTGTACTCACCACTCACATTTTCTAAGGGCAGAAAAACGGGTTAATCTATTTTTAAAAGATTTTAATATGGTCACATCATTTAGACAAGAAGAAATAAAAAGCAACAAAATTGGAAAAGAAGTAATAAAATGGTCATTTGCAGATGGCATAATTCTGTATAAAGAGAACCCTAAAGATTCCACCAAAAACGTACCAGAACTGATCAATGAATTCAGTAAAGTAGCAGGATACAAATAAACATTCAAAAACTTGTTTCATTTTTTTTTAAATCCCCACGTGAGGGTATGTTTATTGATGAGAGTTAGAGGAAAAAAACATCTATCAGTCACCTCCAGTAAGCGCCCTGACCAAGGATCAAACCCACAACCTTTCTGGTGTACAGGACAACGCACTAACCAACTGAGCCACCTGGCCAGGGCCAAAAATCTGTTCCATTTTCATACTCCACTAATGAACTATCAGACAGGGCAACTGAAAAAAATACTCCATTTACAACTGCCTCAAAAAACAAACAGACAAGGATTAAATTTAACCACAGAAGTGAAAGGCCTACACTCGGAAAATTATTAAGACACTGAAGAAATTGAAGATACAAATAAATGAAAGCATGTATTTGTATTAATATCATTAAAAATGTCCATACTACCCAAGGCAATCTACAGATTCAATGCACTCCTATCAAAATGCCTACAGCATTTTTCTCAGAACTAGAATGATCCAAAATTTTATATGGAACCACAGAAGACCCAAATCAACCACAGCAATCTTGAGAAAGAAGAACAATGTTGGAAGTATCATGCTACCTGATATCAAACTCTACTACAAAGGCTATAGTCATCAAAACACCATGGTACTGGCAGAAAAATCAGTGGAACAGAATGAAGAACCCAGAAACAAACCCATACCTATATGATCAATTAACATTATGACAAAGGAGGCAAGAGCATACAGTGAGGTGAAAACAGTCCATTCAATAAACAGTGTTGGGAAAATTAGAGAGATACACGTGAAAAATAAAACTAGACCCTAACCTTCTTACCATAAAACTCCTAGAAGAAAACAAAGGCTAAAAAATCTGACATTTCTATTAGCAATATTTTTCCTGATGTATCTCCTCAGGCAAAAGAAACAAAAAAAAAATTTTAAGTAAAAACGAACAAATGGCACTATATCAAACTCAAGTTTTTGCAAAGGAAGCCATCATCAAAGTGAAAACACAACCTACTGAATGGGAGAAGATATTCACCAATGTACATCAGATAAGGGGTTAGTAGCCAAAATGTATAAAGAACTCATACAACTCAACACCAAAAAACCCAAACTATGCAATTAAAAAATGGGCAGAGGACCCGAACAGACATTTCTCCAGAGAGGACATACAGATGGCCAAGAGACACGAAAAAATGCTCAATTTCACTAATCATCAGAGAAATGCAAATTAAAACCACAATGAGATACCATCTCACACCTGTCAGAATGGTTATCATCAATAAATCAAGAAATAAGTGTTAGTGAGGATGTAGAGAAAAGGGAACCCTCGTGTGCTGTTGGTGGGAATGCAGACTGGTACAGCCACCGTGGAGAGCAGTATGGAGGTTCCTCAAAAAATTAAAAATGGAACTGCCTTATGACTCAGTGATTCCACTTCTGGGTATATACCAAAGAAACCCAAAACACTAATTTGAAAGAATATATGCACCCCTACGATCACTGCAGTGTTTATTTTACACAAACTGCAGAGACAGGCTATATTTTAGCCTATAATTTCAATTCTTGGAATAGGTTCTTTGGGTTTAATCTGAATCCAAATTAAAAGCTATCCTTTTTCTTTTTGGTTAGGAATAAACTTTTAAATTTCACATTCAATACCATTTTATAGTGGTTTCGGGTGCACAGCACAGTGGTTAGACAACCATATACACATACTTTACAAAGTGTCCCCCCGGTACTTCCAGTTGCTACCTGGTACCACACAAAGACATTACAATATTACCAACTGTATTCCTTATGCTGTATTTTACATCCCCAAGACTATTTTGTAACTAGCAATCTACACTTCTGAATCCCTTCACCTTTTCCACCTAGTCCCCCAC
Source organism: Desmodus rotundus (assembly GCF_022682495.2). Lineage (NCBI taxonomy): Eukaryota > Metazoa > Chordata > Mammalia > Chiroptera > Phyllostomidae > Desmodus > Desmodus rotundus. Next base: position 75,963,735 of record NC_071392.1, read on the forward strand.
CCTTCCTCCAGTCTGTTCTGTGTGTCTATGAGTCTGTTTCAATTTTGTTTGTTCATTTACTTTGCTCTTTAGGTTGTCACAAATAAGCAAAACCACATGGCATGTGTCTTTCTCTGACTTATTTCCCTGAGCATAATACCATCTAGGTCCATCCATGTTGTCACAAATGTTAACATTTCACTCTTTTTTATAGCCGAGTAATATTCCATTGTGTATATTTACCACATTTCTTTATTCACTTGTCTACTGATGGACACTTAGGCTGCTTCCGTTATCTTGGTTATTGTCAATCTACTTTTGCCCACCCTGAACATATGATAAAGCAAGTATGGTAAAATATTTATAAATGAATCTACACAGTGGGACAATGCACAGGTAATTCACTTATATTTTTATTTCCTCTTTTATTTCTCTAAGATTCTTCATAGTAAACTTTATAAAGAACATTTTCCAGTCAATTTCTATTGAGCAAAAAACTAAATAGTACCATAATTATGCAATTCTATCTGAATCACCCTTATCAACTAACTTGCACAATAAAATGAATTTTACCTGCTTATACAGTTTTACCCATAAAAATATGGCAGCTAAAAGAAAAAGCATTTATAATAAGGCCAGGTTTAAGTGCTACCACTGTATTTTAACCAGTAAGCATCACTGCCAACCTAGAATTGGTGCTGCGGTGGTATCAATCGTAATTTAAAGCAGCTCTCCCTTGTTACTGAATAAACTTAGACACTTCTCATGCAATTACATTAACTGTTTGAGAAACTTCAAACAAGGGCCTCGTCCCACCTACTAAACCATACTGCCTTTCAAGATGTATTCTATACGAAAAGCAAAGCTGAAACAGGACAGGAGGGAACCACAGGCTTCCATCTCCCAAAACACAGTGCAGATATGCTCGCCCCAAGAACAGAATCAGAAGACAGTCGCACGGTGGTCGCTCCTCATTTCAACTCGCACAGGGACGCCTCGCCTCAGTGCCACCGTCTGCCACGACACACGACGGCCGCAGCTGGCGCCTTCATGGCGTCGGTCACAGTTTGACTTAAACATGGTAAACAAAGCGTCTACATTCTCAGGTCAGCAGGTCATGAGTTAAAATTGAATGGCGTTTTAATAATTCTAATTTCGTACTATTTAATTCTAGGGATTCATTTCTAGAAATGAAAGGGCAACAACTGTTACTGGCATAAGACAGAGGCTTTTCCTACTCAAACTTTAACATTAATGCAGGTTTCTAAATATGAAGCAACATTTTACTACCATATTTCAAAGTCAGAACTGAAGATGTCAAGGGTTTTATTTCGTACTTCTAAAAAGCCCTAGTAAATATTCATACCAAGAAAGCAATAAACTGCAGAGCTTATTTAACTACCCGTATCTATCTGTAAAGACACTAAGATTCAAAATAAGACTTTAAATTTGTTATAAAGCTATTTTCAATTCTGTATTCCCTAGAAAGCAATACATATGGCTGAAGGCTTTTTACATTTTACATACACAATCAGAATTATACGCAGAATGTCGAGATAAAATCAGAATGTGCAAGTTGCAGAGACTCATTAGAATCATCTCCAACTACTCCTCACTCCATAGATAAGAAAACAGACACCCAAGAAGGAAGTGAAAGGCACAAGTTCCCATGGCAACTGAGCAGCAGAACCAAGGGCAAGAACCCGGGATGGTCTACCAGGCAATTTTCACACCAGCACGCTGCTCTCCTCTACCAAACTCCCCAGTTAGGTCATCTGAACTAAAGTTGGAAGAACCTAGCTAAACTATAAATGAAAACAACCAAGTTAACATTTTTTTTCCTTTAGTGCCCAAGAGTAAACAATTTTATAATATAAGCCTGGTCTCCTAGCAAAGTAGAACCTAGAAGACATGGGATAAAGGTAAGAGAGAAGTTTTATGAACCAACATTCATGGCATGAAGCTAGACCTAATGATAATGCTCCCAAATATGTAAATAAAATAAAAAAGTAAAACTTAACATTCACTGTGGCAGACACCGCTGGTGAACCAACCCAGTATCTATTCTCTGCTTCTTTCAAATAAAACTCTGATTTTATTAAAGGCAATCAAAAAGCAGTGTTTCTCAGCCTCTCTTGCACATAGGGTTGGTCAGCTGACATTTCCTGCCCAGGATAAAAGTGCAATTTGTAGGGAGGAACACTCAGAAAAGCAACTTAAAGGTTGGGGGCACAGTCTTAGCTAGTTCTTATACTTTTGCCTTGCCCTTTTCTTCCTCCTCCTGCGTGAAACATTAATGCTGTGGTAGGAGTAACTAACCCCTCTAGAAACTAAGCCACATACTACAGAGGACTGGGTAAAAAGACAGAAGGAGCCTGGGTCCCTAATGACATCATCTTTGCCCTATGTGCCTACTTGCTAACTCCATGTCATAGCTAGCTACCTTAGTCCAGATCTGTTGCTAGAAGCCAACTACAATGCCTGCGTTATTCACTAAGCAACTACATACTAAATGCATTCACATACACGATTTCATATGATTCTTCAAGCAATCTCATAATGTGGTATTCTCTTCGTGTTTTGGATGAGGAAACAAATGAAGATGCAACTGCAAATATGTGACTAAAACCTACAGTCAAGCCCCTATACTATATTTTACTTTTTAAATGTAATACATATCTGAAAAGGGATATGCATTTCAAAATACTGTCTTAATCCTTTCTCCTATAATGTGCCACAAAATCACGCATTTCCTCTGTAACAACAATTATAACCCTGTCAGCCCACAGACTTTAACAACATCTGTGGGTATATTCTTTACCAAGAGTCCTCCTTTGGCTGACAGCTGATGAGAGAGCATCCCGCCGGCAACGCATCAGGTGTGTGTCCCTGAGTGTCCATTAGGTCACAGACAGCAAAAAGCTCAGCCTATCCACAGCAACCCACATAACCTCGGTCACACACACTGAACTACAGCAGCACACACTCAACAGGCACTAATTTACCACCTCTGACCTTTAAATCCAGGTAGCCACCAGACACTTCCCATCCCCACTGGCACCCTCCAGCATATTTAACTCCTGCATCTAAGACATTCAGCGTCCTTCAGGAAGCCTTCCCAAAACCTGATTAATAGACTCAACTCTATACTTTTCCGAGGTCCTGCCCTCCTTTTAAACTTATTTTTAAGTTCTTAAGTGCCTACAGTATTTATTTGCGTAGTATCTTTATACAGTTGACCTTTGAACAATGCAGGAGTTAGGGGTGCTGACCCCCTGCACAGTCAGATACTTACGTATAACTTCTGACTCCCCCAAAACTTCACTACCAATAGCCTACTGTTGACTGAAAGCCTCAGCGATAATGTAAATGGTCGATTAACACATTTCGTATGTTCTATGTATTAGAGAAATGAAAATGTTAACATCACAAGAGAAATGGCATTTACAGTACTGCGTGTAGGTACTGAAAAAAATCTGCATACAAATGGACCTGTGCACCCACACCCATGTTGTTCAAGGACCGACCGTCTTACCGCGCTCTGGTCCTATTCGCTTTTACACAGTTAAACAGAAGCACGGAGTTAGTGACAGAATTTAATGACTTATCCTTAAACAGACTTATTCGAGACAGCAGAAAAGGCTCTAACGATGAAGACATGAGCATCTGTGCCTCCTAGTCCTCGTAAAATCACGTAGAATAAATATTAACTGTGCTGAGACTCCGAATAACAGAAGCTGAAACCTGCAATTTAATTCCTCAAGCATCAGCTGAAGTATTAATAAATTTACCATTCTTTCATTAAAAGAAAATTTCTAAAAATTTATTCTGCTACTCTTCACTCCTTTTCCAAGAACTACAGAGTAAAACCTCCCAAGGCCTGCTTCACTTAGAAATGGGAATAACTCAATACTTGCCATTATGTTCCCACCAAAAATATGATTAAATAAAAAACAAAAGACTTTGTGTAGTAAAAAAACAATTTTATATCACTTTTATATTTTATTTTAAAAGCCTGGACTCTGGCTAGTCTTCTAACTTGGAATAAAGATAACTGCTTTATGAATGAAATATTCTAACAATGGTCCCCCACTGTCAGCTGCCCAGAGTCAAGTCAGCGCCTGATAAAAATAGCATTTAATGTAGCACATCCTATAGCCCAAGAAGTGAACTACTGTCCAATGTGTTTCCTCCTCGACTCCACACAGAAAGAGGCACCGCCTCATTCCATCACATCAATGACACCCCACTGCTTTACGACACACCATCAAAGAAAGAGGCTGATCACCAAAATGTGACTCACTGCCAATCTTAAGACATCTCAATGTCAAAGCTATTAGGATGCAGGAAAAAGTGTCTTCGAATCTGTAAAATACGGTGTAAATCTGGCATTCTTTACTAACATAAACACACTTGCCATCTTCACACAACACTAATTTTCCTTCTTGGCTAAATGTGTACTTACGTGGTTTATTGTATATTCAATTCAATCTGTTTCAAATATTTTATCAAAGACTGGACTACTGTGTCAACATTATGCGAGGTACAAATAAAGCACATCCACATCCCCGACTTCATGGCACCACGACACTCTCGTCCAACGTTCAGTAAGTAGTCCCCCTTATCTGCGAGGGCATGTTCCAAGACCCTCCAGAGAATGCCTAGACGGCAGACAGTACCAAACCACACTGTTTTTCCTGTCCGTACACACCGTTTCATCCAAAGGAAGCACTTACAACTTCTCTTTGGCATGTCCGCATTGCCAACACCACTACTCTTGTATTTGGGGGCCATTATTAAGTAAAATAAGGGCGACTTGCATGTTGTAAGGGACAAAAGTAAAAGAAAGCCTAGTTGGCTCCAGACCCATCACTAGAAGGGCTTACTCTATGATCTCAGCACTTCCATCAATCTGTGTAGCCCAGGTTTTTATCCAGAAAAACTGGGCCATAACATCTCAAACCAAGATACTACAAGAATATTAGAATGAGAAGTGACGCATTACAGACAAGGAGCAGAGGATAAGAAGAGTAGACCTGAGGACAGAATGGGCCAGCAGGATAGAATTCAGCTACCTGCTACTAAAAGACTTTTTGAAAAAAAGTACAAAGGTAAATCTGGAAAAAATTAGAAACCTTAAAGAGCATTAGCTCTATTTACTAAACATGGCCCGTTAAGGTGAACGGATAAACTGGTACATCCAGGCAATGGAATGTTACTTAGGGCTAAAAAGAAACGAATTACCGAGCCATGAAAAGACATGAAGGAAATTTAAACGCACATTACCAAGTGAAAGAAGCCAATCTGAAAGACTATTTACTGTATGATTCTAACTATTATGACATTCTGGGGAAGGCAAAACTATGGAGACGGTTAAAAAAATAAATCAGCAGTGCCCTGGCTGGGTAGCTCAGTTGGTTGGAGCGTCGTCCCCACAGTCCAAGGATGCAGGGTCTATCTGTAGTCAGGGCACGTGCGAGAACCAACCAATGAAGGCACAAATAAACGGAACAACAACAGACGTCTGTCTCTTTGCCTCTCTCTCTAATCAGTAAATAAGAATTGAGCTGTGGCTGGTGTGGCTCAGCGGACTGTCAGCCTTCAAACCAAAGGATGGCTGGTTTGATTCCCAGTCGGGGTGCACACACCTGGGTTGTGGGCTGGTCCCCAGTGGGGGGCGCACAGGAGCCAACCACACAGATGTTTCTCTTCCTCTCTTCCTCCCTTCCCCTCTAAAAATAAATAAATACTTTTTTTTTTTTTTAAACTTGTTAACAAATTTTTTTTAAATCAGTGGCTGCCGGGGTCTGGAGCAGGTGGAGTGAATAAGTAAGTGGAACACAGGATTTTTCAGGGCAGTGAATACTCTGTGTGATACCGTAATGGTGGACATATGTCATCATACATTTGTCCAAGCCCACAGGATGAAGAATACCATGAGTGAACCCTACTGTAAACTATTTTGGATGATAATGCTGTGCTAGTGTAGGCTCATCAATCATAACTATGCATCTCTGGTAGGGGATGTTAATTATGGGGCAAGCTGTTCATGAGTCGGGGCAGAGGGGCACAGGAAATCTCTGTACTTTCCCTTCAATTTTGCTGTGAACCTAAAACTAAAAAAAAAAAAAAAAAAAGTCTTCTGCTTTGTTTCTTTTTGTTTGTTTTGTTTTTTAAGCTACTGGAGCACTCATACTTTAGAAAGCAAGCAAAGGAAATAGAGGTTACCAAAACATCAGCTGACCACCCGCCCGGGGTCATCAAGCCAGTAAGATGACCCTAAGTGTCACACTACTGGCTCTTAGCATCTACATGACATCCAGATGCTGGCAACGGCCAAAGGTCTGAACACTGATGTAACTAAATCCATAAACAGTTGGTTTTAAACACTTCTGACTTATATACCACACAAAACCTCAGGTGTCTCCTTGAGTTGATATATAAATTCTGAACTGCCCTCTACAATCTCAAAATAAAATTTATTACCACTCTTAAACTAGTGAGATATTTCCCATTAATATTCAATTTCCGCCTTTCTTCCTATTTTCAAGGACAACCCTGGGAGATAAATACTTTGCCTTAACTTTTAGCTTAGATCAAACGGGTTAGGTCAAATTTTAATCTCTTTCTGTTACTTTTCCAGAGGTCACTACCCAATAGCCTCAGCTATAAATACTCTGCTCGAGAAAACAAGGTACTTTCGTAAGACTTACTGTATGAAAATCAGTGTTATTCATAGGGAGAAAGGAGAAAATGGCAAAACTCAGACAATATAAAAATATAACAAAACTGTTGAAGTAAATAAGTTTTCTCATTTAAAGGAGTAAGATTCAACTGTTTAGAAAATTCTGAAGAAAAAGTGAAAGCCAAGTACAATTATGTCAAGTTTTCACTGAAACTACAAATAGAACCACTAAAAAGTGTCAAGATAGTGAAAAATATACTCCTTAAGATAGACAACAATGTTTCTATGGGCCAAAATAATGGCCCTTTGCTAGAATTAGCAGCTGTTAAGAATATATTCTCTTGCTAATTATGTAACTACAGTAAATCCTCACTTAACCTAGTAGATAGGTTCTGAAACTTTCTGAACATGACATATAAAGAAACTAATTTTACCATAGGCTAATTGATACAGAGTTTAGTTCCTTACAACATCTCATCAACATTGTAACAAAATGACGTTCAAGAATCTGCCAGAGTTCATAACAAAAAGATATACTGAATGTAATAGCATTTTATCACTACCTTATCTCCAAGTTCTCTTTCTGGTCTAAAACTCTTTTAGACTATACAATTCTTTGAGTTACGAGGTTCTTAACGAATAGCTTTGCAACTCATCCTAAATTTAATCTTCACTTTCACATATAAATGTTACTATAGATCTAAAAACAGCCAAATGTAAGAAGTTAAATTTGCCATGCAAACAGCTAAACAAATGGAACTCCTATACCAAAGCCACTAATAACTAAGATGAGTGCACTGACAGGTTACAATCAAAAGTTAAAAATAATACTCTCTCTAGGAGGTTGAACCTAATTCCCCAACCCCCGCCCCCTTGAGTGTTAGTCACACAACTTAGTGACGAGCTTCCAAAGAATAGAACGCAAAGGAAAACACTAACTTTACAGTGGAGAAACCTGGCAAGCACCTCAGTCACGTGAATCAAGGTTACCATACCCAGTGCAGTTATGAGGGGCACAGCGGAATTCTTTCCCAAAACCCACAAAGAATTTGGCCAAATTTTAATACCTCATTACCATGAGGTCTGATCATGGGTGTGGGGGGGGGGGGGGCAGGGGGCGGGGATCACATAAACTCAAAGTCAGGAGCATTCCAAAAATCACCTGACCAGTACTCCAAAACAGTCAAGGTCATGTAGAACAAAGAAAGGAGTGTGAGAAACTGTCACAGACTAGGAAATATTGGGTTGGCCAGAAAGTTTGGTTTTTTCCGTAAGATGGCTCTAGTAGTGCTTAGATGTCTTTAACTTCCTTTGAAACAATTCTGTTAGACTTATTATGACAGCTGTCATATCAGTGCACATTTAAAAAAAATTGGTGAATTTTTGTGTAGTCACTTTAATATTGAAGAAGAAGAAAATACACATTTTCAGCATATTATGCTTTATAATTTCAAGAAAGGTAAAAACAAAACTGAAATGCAAAAAAAATTTATGCAGTGTATAGAGAAGGTGCTGTGACTGATCGAATGTATCAAAAGTGGTTTGCAAAATTTCATGCTGGAGATTTCCTGCTGGACGATGCTCCATGTGGGGTAGACCAGTTGAAGCTGATAGCGACCAGACTGAGAACAATCAATGTTATACCACGTGGGAGTCAGCCAACATACTCAAAACATCCAAATCAATAATTATAGAGGAAAATGAAAAAATGTATTTTATTTTACGGAAAAAACTAAACGGACTTTTTGGCCAACCCAATACTAAGGACTGAATCCTGAAGCAGAAAAGAACATCCATGGAAAAACTGGTGAAATCTGAACAAAGCCCCGAGTTTGGTTTATACAGTGTACCAACGCTGATTTCCTAGTTCTGGTGAATGTGCCATTGTAATATAAAAAGGTAACAGAGAAGTAATCTCTGTATTATCTTTACAACTTTTCTGTAAATCAAAATAAAGTGTATCTTTAAAAAGTCAAAAGGTATCGATCATTAAGGCAAAAACAGCAGAAAATTAAGAGTCACTTACATCCCAAGCTTGCTTTCATAAAATCATCCCAACTTTTTAAAAAATAAGCATCTAAAGTTTCTATACATGCTCAGCTGTGTTGACACTAACAATTAAAAATACTAAAACATGAAGCAAAACTGATCCCCTACACCCATTCAGAGCTTAAATACCAATAAAAATATTGACACCTAGATTTTCTGCAGAAGATATACTTAAGATACATGGAGAGTATTAAAAGGCATAAAGGTAAAATATTTAAATGCTTAAATACTGAACTGTTTCAAACTCTGATGGGTTCCTATCCTGGCTCTGGGCATATTCTTTTACTCAATTATATCCCCACATTCCCTAATTTACCTTTTAAAAAACAAAATATACTTTAGATAATTATATATATAAAATTTTGAAAAGAACAGCATGCTGCCACTCGAGCCTGATAAAAAGCTTCAATGAATCAGGCACTCTTATGGGACTTACTTTATTTTTAAATTGACAGGGCACATACAACTCAGACCCCTCGAGAATACAAAGCACAATGCCATCTAATCGACTGTTATAAAGAGATGTCAGAACATTTATACGAAAACCTACTAAGTCATTTTTAGTTTTGACTTCATGACTCACATTCATAAATAAAATTAAGGTGTTAGTCTATAGTTTTAATTCTATTTTTCACATATCAAATGTGACTACTAAGTAGCAAAACTGATTTAATAAGTCACAAATGAAAAGCAGGCTCCTTAGTCCAACTTTGGCTTTTATTTTCTTTTATCAATAAAAAAAAATTACCAGAATTTACAGCTAAGCATCGGTATTTCTCTATTACTTAAGGCCACAAATAATATTGCCTAGGAAGAGTACAATTATTAATTTCTACTCAAAGAACCCTTATATTCAGAAAGCAACCACTGCTTTTTAATACTTATTTTTTGCGCTGCCGAGTTTTCTCCACATATACAAACATGCCAAAATCTACATAAGATTCTAAGATTTCACTTTAATGAAATGTCATCAGAACCTCCTCAGAACTGACAAAACACTGTTAAGAATGACACATAAGAACTAAAACAGCCAGAACTACCAGACCCAAGTTACATTTGATTCAATTAATTCAAATGAGTAATAAGTCCCAATTTAAATAGCATTCGAGTCATACACTATTTTTTGATTCTATAAAAAATAGAATTTCTATTTCCTATCAAGCAAATAAAAAATAAGACATGTACCTCTGTCAATTAAGATAATCCAGTTCAAAGGCTTAAAGATATATACATACACCAAGTCCCTCCCCAAAATGGAGAACAAGCACAAGCAGACATGCTATCTTTCTGTTAGTCCTTCTTGGAATTACAAGATGCACAGGGGGGGCCCAAACTCTATCCTGGGAAAAAGCCCCCAAAGGGATGGAGGCCACTCCCATTTACCTTGCCTGAAGATCATAAAGAGGATGCTGAGGCTGGGAGATGGAGATCTCCAAACTTCCTAGCTTGAGGACTTAAAATAGTTAGTTAGTAGCTTCTGAATCTCAGAAACACTGACCAGACTGTATAACACCAGCTTAGAAGAAACAAGTTCTTCAGAGGCAAGAAGAGAGTGCCTTTAAAGTGGTAAGAACACAAAATTCAGGTGCCAAGTTCCATCGTGCCTGACTTCACTGAGCGTTAAAGCAAATCTAAGGTAGGGCTTATTTTTGCGTTCAGAAGATAAATAGCAAAGCTGTAAACTACTTTTCATATCTTTAGCATAAGTCTGAGTTAGATAAATAATTGCCAAGGTGCACAAAGTGAAACAGGCCTAGAAAAAGGGACCTGGCTTCACTACTACTTTTAATTAATCTTGAACGTGAGATTGGGAAAAGGACCTGGAAGTACCTTCTCCCTCAAGGTTTGTTTGTGTCCTTTCCTGCCAGTGCACTTAACTGCCTTGCCCGATTTCTAGACATTGGTCAAAATAGAAGCTAGGGACACTAAAGGAAAACAGACATATACAAGGACACACTGAAATACTATACGAAATGTTATCACAGTCTTTATGAGCCATCAACAGTCTCCTGAGGTGTTAAGGTTTTTAGATGTTACGAAATCCTCAGCTGAATCTCAAAGGAAAAGCCACATTAATTAAAGATAGAAAGAATCTGGTACCTAACTATTCTAACCCAAGAGCCTATAGAAAAAAAGGTAAAAAGCCCAGTGTTCGCAAGAGCAGGAATGACTCTATACAGGTGTACGTAAACATGTGCCATTCGATGATCAAAGACAGCACCCGGGATCGCCATTCTCTACCGCCAGGAGACGGGCAGCAATCCACATAATCAGACTCAAGAACGCTCAAAAGTCTACTTCCTCTCCTCCTTCCACCCATGCAAAAAACCTGACTTAAAAAAGGGTGTTTTTTTTTTTTTTAATTTTTAATCCCTAAGGATACAGAGAGAGAGATAAAATACAGGGTTTTTTTCCCCTCTATTATCAGGGTGGTAGCTATGGTGAATTGACTGGATTAGTTGGTAAAATTGTGTTAAATTGTGTTGCCAAGATAAATGATTGTGTTATCAACCATATATTACGTTCTACGTTTTAATATACTTACTTAAATATATTCTAAAGCAACACAGAGATCAGCCACCGAGTTAAGATAAAGAGCTAAAACTCCTTTTGTCAGAAAATACCACAAGTGCTCTGGCCGGGATGTTCTGTTGGTTGAGTGTTGTCTCAATGCGCCAAGGTTGCAGGTTCAATTCCAGGTCAGGGCACATATAAGACTCAACCAAAGAATGCAGAAATAAGTGGAACAACAAATCAGTGTTTCTCTGTTTCTCCCTCCCTCTCTCAAATCAATTAAAAAAAAGATTTAAAAAATGCCACAAGTATTTAAAATGCACTTTCATTTGATTGTAAATATAATTTGTAATAAAAATCCAAAATATCCAAGACCTACATCATAGCATGATTTTTTTAAAGATTTTATTTATTTATTTATTTTTAGAGAGAGGGCTAAAGAGGGAGAAAAAGAGGGACAGAAACATCCGTGTGTGGTCGTGGTCGTCTCTCACACGCCCCCACCAGGGACCCGGCCCACAACCCAGGCATGAGCTCCGACCAGGAATCAAACCAGCCACCCTTTGGTTCACAGGTCAGCACTCAATCCACTGAGCCACACCAGCCAGGGTCACAGCATGATTTCACTGTAGAAGCCTTAGTCTGAGTTAGTGATGACCAAGTACAGTAGTTCCCCCCATTATGCACAGTTTCCATTTCCCTGGTTTCAGTTACTCATGGTCAAAATATGAAATGGAATACTCTAGAAATAAACAATTTGTAAGTTTTCAATTGATGCCTTTCTGAGTAGCATGAAAAAAATCTTACAAAGTAACGCTCCATCCCGCCCCAGGTGCGAATCATCCCTTTGTCCAGTGTATCCTCGCTGTATACACTCCCTGCCTGTCAGTCACTTAGCAGCCATCTTGGTCATCAGACCTACTGTCAAGGAACTGCAGCGCCTGGGGCAGGTAACCCTCGTCTCACTCAGTGATGAATGGCCCCCAAGTAGCAGAGTAAGTGCTGGCCACTGGGATACGCCAAAGAGAAGGCAGGAAGGGCACGTACGCACAGGCAACACATGTATGTTGGACCGGGCAGCATCGGCAGTTCAAGAACATCCAGCAGAAGTCTGAGAACACACACCCTGCAGACAGGGGGGGCGGGGAGCTACTCTACCAGCTGATCGTGGAACCCTGAGGCCCAAATGTAAGTTACCATTTGTTAAGAGTAATTTTTAATTTAAAAATCCAGTTTCTTTCCTGTGGAGTAAAACAAAAAGAGTTATGTAATTTCAAGCTTTGTTGCCATGGAGATTTACTAATGTATTCACAGATTTACATAAATCTGTGTAGAGTAAACATGCAGTAGTCTGTAAAACCATAAAACAATGTATCCAGCTATGTAACACCAGGTGGTCTCTTACGGACATGTTCCTACCAAATCAACCTACAGATAGACACTACAATGGAAATCTTCACCTGAATTTTTAAATTTTTTAAATTAACGAACCTTTCAGAAACTGTCTCTTCAACGTAAAGTCAACCGATTGAAAAGCAATATCCAGATAACCAAAGTTATACTGGCACCATTTAAACAGAACAACGAAATTTCTTTTCACTAATCTGAGTAGTAACCCAATTGCATCTGAGGTAACACAAACCAGGCATATGCAGTATCTAATTTTCTATTTATATTACTTCAACTAAGATTTTATAATCCAAGAAACCTTGAAAAAAATGTACGTGATAAAAACATGACACATGGAAAAAGAAACATTTTGCCTACCTAAAAAGAAAATATATATATAATTTGCAACATTAACAATTTCACATGCAGATAATCTCTTACTTTCATAAATAATGCCTCCCTGAAAGTGGTTTAAAGTTAGAAACCAGGAAGTTGAACAAAAGACATAAAAGACTCCATTCACAATTAAATAATATTCTAAGTCCCTTGATATGGTTCTTACAAGTGCTATAGCCTAGGCACCTTCTGTGAGCTCAAGGACAGAGCCCCCAGTCCTGCCTTCCTTCCCGAGGATGATGAAGTCCAGCCAAGCCTCTCCCCTTCGCCTGAGTGTCCCACTCCTCCCTGACTTCTTTGCGGGGCCAGGTCAAAAGATCAATAGCACCAATTCAAACCACCTAATGCCCTAGGTATCTAAGAAACCAGGTGAGGACAGAAACAATCCCCCATCACTCCCGCACTGCTGCCCCAGAGGGATTTCTACCACCTGGCTCTGGAGGGCTTGGGTTCTTCCAGACACGGCAGTCACCACCCTGAGCATCCGCCTGCAAACAACCACCCACCTTTCCGAAGCAGCTGGTGAGGCACAGAGAAGCAACTACAATAACCATAGTACCTGCCCATAAAAATATAGTAATTCTTCTCAAATGCAATACCCCCCCCCCGAGAATCACTACTGTAACAAGCCCTCAAAAGTACACAGACTCTTCTGTGTTTTCAAAGGTTTCTATGTTGCCCATAATTACACGTGGGAAATCGGAAATAACACACTGATACGCACGCTCAAGGCAACGTCCTCACGTCTGACGACGGAACCAAAGTCTCCCACTCAACAAACTGCCATGGCCTCCAACCTGAAACAGGCATAACGCAGGGTGTCTTTTTCATTAGCCAAGCTGGAAGTCTCAGCTGTCGGTAATAAGATGTTAACTTTTTAAAGCAATATTTACGTAAACACCTATATATAAATTCTAATGTTTGTAATTCATCAGAAAGTACATGATAACAACTATTACAAAGTAACATGTAATTTTATTATAGTAATGTCTATTAATTAAGTCTTTCAAATGACTCACACAGGATGCCAAAAAATAATGACACAAAATCCCCATCATTTTGTTAAAAATTAACTTTAAAAAAGGATAAATGGTAATGGATGGGGAGACCTGACTTGGGTGGTGAACACACAAGACAGTGAACAGATGACGCCTTGTGGAACTGTGCACCTGAAACCTGTATAACTTTGTTAGCCAGTGTTGCCCCAATATCTTCCATACTTAAAGATCCCAAAGAACATATTAAGGGATAACCTAACTCCGAGACTCTGTTTCCACTTTTGCACTGAGTTGCTATTGGCTCCTTTCACCTGGGTTTAGCACATATGAAAATTGAAGATACTACTCAGACTCAACGGAGTCCTATTAAATATCTGCAAACTGCTGTGAAGGTAATTGGAGGTGCTAGGTAAAACTAATGTTAAAAATTTTTTTCCCATCAGTATTTTACAAAAAGCAAGAAAAGGGTACCATGAATAAAAAGTGTGCTCACCTTTTCAAAAAGTTTACAAAGTCTTAGTAGCAAATGCAAAAATATAAGTTATTTGTGACCATACTGCTTAATCACCATTTCAAAGGCCACAAAACAAAAATATTTCACCATGAACATTTAACTCACTTATTTTGAATGGGAGGGCAGACCAGCTACAAAACTAATTCTGACAGAGTTAAGTAGAAGTCAGTGCTTTAGGACTATGCTTTTTAATGGGATTCCTTTAAAATAAACAATTGAAACAATAGTTTAACATCACAATCTAAATATGTATGAAATACAGACTACCATCAGTAAAAACTAAATTCACGCTACCTGTTAAAAAGTTAAACTCAAGCCCTGGCTGGTATGGCACAGTGGATTGAGTGCCGAACCAAAAGGTCACTGGTTCGATTCCCGGTCAGGGCACATGCCTGGGTTGCCAGGCAGGTCTCTAGTTGGGGACCTGTGACAAGCAAATCTCATACACTGATGTTTCCTCTTTCTCCCTGCCTTCCCCTAGGCTGGGGGCCTTCCACAGGCAAATCTCACACATTGATACATCTCTGCTGGTTCTCTCCCTCTCTTTCTTCCCCGCCCGCCTCTAAAGGTAAATAAATAGGAGCTTAAAAAAAACAACCTTGCTCTGACTGGTGTGGCTCAGTAGATTGGGCGTAGTCCCACAAAGCAAAAGGTTGCAGGTTTGATTCGTGGTCGGGACACATGCCTGAGCTGTTTGTGCTCCCAGTCAGGGCATGTATGAGAGGCATCTCATAGCGATGCTTCTCCCTCTCTTTCTCCCTCCCTTCCCCTCTCCCATCTCTCTAAGAAATATATGTACCATATATATATATTTTTTTTTAAAGTTAAATCCATACATACCAAAAGTGATTCAGCTATTCCACTCCTATTTACCCCAAAGAAAAGAAAGCACATGTCCAGAACAGCTTTATCTGCAGTAGTCCCAAACCGGAAATAACCCGAATGTTCACAAAGAGGTAAATGCATAAACCAACTGCCGTACAGCTGTACAATAAAATACTACTCAGCAGTAAAAAGGAAAGAATTACACAGCCACATGGATGAACCTGAAAATACGGTAAAAGAATCCACACAAAAAGAGTACATAATGTATGATTCCATTTACACAAAATTCTAGAAAATACTAAATACTTATAGTGACAGAAATCAGATCAATGGATGAGAAGGAAAGACCACCTAGGGGCACGAAAAACTTTTCAGGAAGATGAATATGGTCATTATCTTGATTGTGGTGGTGGGTTTCATGGGTAATACATCAAAACTCATCAAATTTAAGTATGCAGTTATTTTATGTCAAATATACCTCAATAGAAAAACAGAAAAAAAAATTCAAGATACAAAAACTAATCCTACAACTCTTGCTAGACCTATCTATCCGCTTCTGAATGTAATATATTTAACCCACCAACTCACAATAGGCACTTTGAGAAGTACAAAAGTATCCCTAATTTGAGGATCATCATTATTTTTTAAAAAATGAAAGTTTCAACAAAGAGATTAGAACTCATCTTTCATCACTATGCCACGCTGACTGCTTCAGTGCTGAAATAACACCAACGAAAACACAACAGCATAAGGTGAAAGCCCACCAAGTGCGGGCCTCGAGATTTTTAAGTAAATATTTAAATTCAAATGTTTACCTTCTTTGATCTAGAGTCCCATTTCTCAAAAACAGAAATAATCCAGCAATACAGGGAAAGCCTTGTACACAAGAGGTTAATTTCAATCTTATTTGTCACAGAGAAATGGCAAAGAATTAAAGCGATAAATGGCATGTTACATCAGTTATTCATTATGTTTGATAGTTTTAACTGTGAAAAATAGTTGCAAAAATAGTAAGCAAAAACAAGGCACACACAGTAATTTCAAAAGCTTGAAAAATATATCATGGGAGGAAAAAAAGACGAATGAGAAAAATCATAATGGTAACATGCGAGGACGACAGTTACTAAATTGTGGTCCCTAGACCAACAGTAGCAGCATCTGGGAACTTGGCAGAAATTCAAGTTCTCAGGCCACACTCTAGACTTCCTGAATGGGACAACTCCAGGGAGGGGACCCAGCTACCTGTTTTAACAAACCTCCAGATAACTGACAGCCACTATCTAAAGGATAGAATTATGGGTAACTTATATTTCCCTTTTTGTAAACTACATTTTCCTCAATTATCTTAGTACTTGTATAACCCAAGTAAGTTTTTTCCATTATTTTACTAAAACGTACACCGTGGGTCTACAGCTGAAAAGCTACTGCACTATAAGCACTTTCGCAGGTCTGAATTATATGCCTAAAAATCCAAAGGTCCTTGGAACCATCGAATCTGGTAAGACTGAAGAAGATACTAAATTACATACACTGCATATAAATGCAGGTCAAGGTACTAGGGAAATTGCACAACACTAGAAAATCAAATCCATGATTTTCTAACACATGGGCACAAACAGGGTAAGGGACTTTTATGGGTCACATCTGCAAAAGATTTTTATCCCCCAAAGCTGAATTTTTAGGCTTGTGTGTAATTTACTAGAACTGCACTGCAGGAATCAGATGTCCTGAAGCTGTGAATGCTTACTCATGTAGGTTCCTGCTTAACCAAAATAAGTACTCGTATGTTACATCTGTCACCAAAATCTAGGCAGAGAAAACAAATTCAGAACACTGGGAGTTGCCAAAGCTTTAACTTCGAGCTTGAGGACCATTAAACTGCCTCCCTTTCACCTCATCATCTCACTAAAAAGAGGCCACAGGAAATAAAAGCACAACACAGGTTCCCAACTGACACAGGAACTGATGACAACATTATATAATGGTGTATACTTGGAGCACAAATCAAAGAGTAACAAAGATTATTAACTAAAGGACAGAATAACTACTGATTAACAGCAAAATACTAACATCAATGTCGAAGACAAACGGCTACACACTTTAATGTTTCTTGTTTCCATTTTATAATAGCTTTAAGATTTAATTTACTTACTTTTAGATGAAAGGGAGAAAGAGAGGGAGAGAAACATCCATGTGCGAGAGATACGTTATTGATCAGTAGCCTCTTGCACGCTCCCAACTGGGGACCTGGCCAGCAACCCAGGCATGTGCCCTGACTGGGAATAAACCTGGGACCTTTGGGTTCGCAGGCTGGCACTCAATCCACTGAGCCACACCAGCCAGGGCTAACATCTTCCTTTTAAATAACAGGAACAAAGATTCCCTTATACGCCATCGCGTAAAATTCACATTTTAACCTTTCTATTCCTTGAAAAGTCAATTCTGAAGGTAAATACAAACTATTCAAAAAGGTGATATATACAGTGCTGACCTTTAAAAAAAAATTGTTTGACTAGTTACAGAAGCATCATGACAACCCACAAGGAATTTTTCAGGACTAAACCCCCAGCACCTAACACGGCACAAAGGGGGAACTCAAACACATGAGGGGTGAACTGTTCCTGTAAGTTTCTAAACCCTAAGCAGATACCCAGGACTCTGTAAGATTCACTAATGCCCTTAGTCAATTTAGTGTAAGTCACTGCCCCTTTCTAGAACTCAAAGCTTTTGCAGAGGAAGCTTACATTCTACCATACTTTTGAGTCTCTGCAAGAGTCAGTTAAGAACACAAAGTAGCAACACATCCTGTTTCAAGTTACTGCACTCCCTCTGAAAAAGGGAATCTTTGAAAACTCTTGCTATTATAAGTTCCAAAATCTCGCACCAATAACAAATACAGAGTATGCCAATTCCCCATTATCATCAGATCTACTTTTCCGATTTCACCTCGAACGTTTCTTTCACTCTATGAGGTCAGAGTTTCCTCTCCTCCTTTTACCCCTTGAAAATGCACTTGATCCTGTAACACCAAGCACAAGGCCTCCCCAGCCCCTACTCCTTTTGTATATAAACACACTCGGCCACACACTCTATCAGCTGTTTGGAAGCTCCACCCCTCCTCCTTTTCCGGGTAGTAACAGAGCAGCCAATGAGCTGTGAGGAGCTGTGCCTGCGGCCTTTTGCCTGCAAACGCTTTTCCAAAACAAGCAGCTCCAGCCTTCAGCAGGGGCCACTGGTTCACAGATAAAAGGATCACCAGGCTGTGCAACAGGGTGAGACGAGTAACCCCCACCAACAAGGAAACCCGTGTAATCTGAGCTGTTTGTTCCTCTAGCAGGGAGAACTTAAACCGATATTCCTTTAGGGCAAATCACGCTTTAAGGTCACCAAAGTCCCAGTTCTCAGGCAATCTAAATAATCAGCAGAGTTTGAGATGGAAACCTCAAAGACTGCCAGGCTGGAAACAGCACAGTATTACTCATCTACCTGACTTTGCAGACAAATGGCCACACTATTCACAACCATTCCACAGGGTTTAGGCTAAGTGTAAGTTTTTTGATTGTGACACACTTTTAACAGGGCCCACAAGTCATGTACCTCAGTTTCTAGGCTCTTGGAAGGTTTGCACAACACACAGCAAGGGATCAGAAGAGAAACAATGAATGAGTCAGAGTTTCAGAACATAATCGCCCAGCAGATTATTAAGTGAATAAGTGAATCCGTGCAAAACACTCAATCCCCATATAACTTGGAAGTCAGCTCTCCTCCTACCAACCCATCACAAAAGAAACAGCACTGACTCCAAACAAGAGGAGTCAGTGTCTAGGAAGGTGGTGGAAGGCAGTGGCCAGTTAGTTACACATCCTCTTCTCTCCCTACCCCCACACCGCTACTTTCCTACCATACAGGTTCCCTACCAGGCTGTAAATCCTTGTAGCATAATTACACTCGGGAGACATCCAAAAATGGGCTGAAACAGGAGATTGCAATGAAACCAGCCATCAGCCTCCACACCAAAGAAATCATCAAGGGACACTAAGGGGCAAAAAAAAAAACAAGTACATTCCTTCAGACCTTTTCTACTTCCTCTCCACCATCTTTCATTTTCAACCCCCAGCCCTTCCCCAACAATTGTACTCATTTTCATAGTGGGTTAGGGAATTTTTTTCCTTTTTTTTTTTTTTTTTTTTTTGCTAACTATACCTTGCTCAAAAAACTGTTGGCTCCATTTGGGCCTGCTAATGTGAATTCAACAGAGAAAGGAGGCCACAAAATCTCTCAACCGACAAGACACATGCACACACAAAAGGATGGAGGAAATTTTAACTTCCAAACTATGTTAACCCAGAAAATCACAAATACGAGACAAAGATAACCTCTGCCTTTTAAATCGCGAGACTGCTGTTCTCCTATCTCAGAGATCTAGGATTTTAAAGCGCCTCTGCTTTCTTTTGTCAGAAGGAAGGAAGGTGGGGAAAGAACAGAAGGCCAATACATCTTAGCCTTTCTTTATCTTCTACTAAAAATAAGCTATGAAATAAGCCACTTAGGGGAAGAAAAAAAGAAAGACACCCTGCAGTTCTTTGTCTGTTTTCCTCTGCCTTTCCACCCCCCACACCCCGACTCCTAAATGCGGTAATCATTCTAGATGCCACAACTACTAAATGAACAAAAGGCACTGTATGGAAAAGGCATCAGGTCAAGTTAGGCCTCACCCTTTATCCTCAATCTTCTAAAAATATATATGTATATAATTTGAGAACCTGACATTGATCAAAAACAGCTGGCATTCTCCCACCCACCCCCATCCTAATTAAACATTAGGTAGAAATTTGCATTAGGTGTGACAGTAACTCTGCATTCAAGATGAAAATAACTCAGATTCTGCCACCATGTCATTTCCTAGTTTCTAAACAAAAATAAAATCCGAAACTGCTTTATGTAAAATGTACACACAGCCACAGTTGCAAGTTTTCCTGAAACCTTATGAAAAGCCAACATTACTGGTATCGTTCACACATTTACAAAACTCAATCAGAGCCACAAACAGCTCATAAAGAGTCTCACTTAAGCCTGGACATATGTTTGGTACATAATATACAGTCTAGTACTTGCTCCTCTCTCTAATCTCCACTCCCACCTCCCCAAAATTCTAAATTTCTAAATCCTAAAACTTAGAAGTCTATCTGTTCCTAATTTCTAGCCAAGTTTTCCTAAGTGAAGAGAAAAACACCTTCTTATTCCTGGAAAGACTATGAAAAGAAAAATCACTTGCCCAAGCACTTCCCTCCCATCCCCCGCTTCCAAGCCAAATGCAAAAACTACTTGTTTAAAAACTTTAGCAAATTCCATAACTGAGTATTTAGCAACAATCATCGATCTCTACAGAGGTAAAAGATCCAATCACACAGTAACAAATAAAAAGAAGAAAGAAGGAATTCACCTGAAGAATCCAGCCAAACAACTTGAGTTATATAAACAAAACCCTGCAACAGGGGGAAATGGTGGGGGGATGGGGGTAAGACAGAAAGAGAAGCAGGACACAGGACTTTTTAACTGTGCTTCACACACTAACACTCCCCACCCCTGCTTCCCCCTCTCCCCAGTGATCAGTTGTTCAGAACACTGGGCTCATTTCCTCTCCCCCCTACCCTCTAAATTACCCCTCAAAAATTTTTCTCGATTTGTCACAGGAACCTTCGCGAATTTCTCTAGTTGGTCCTGAAATAATCAGTCTGGACTCCAACCAAAACCACTGCCTGAAGGACTCTTATCAGTTGCAGCTTTCCCACTGCTCCCTCCAGAGTACATAAACTTGGGGCGAGGGGGGGGAGGGTAGGAAAATAAAGGGTGTCGTTGGCAATTATTCCCAAAGAACCTTATCTTCATAAGAGTGAACTGCCTCAAGTGGCTAGTAGAGGGGCTATTTTGTCAAGGGGCTATTTTGTCATTGGCTTTCTCTCCCTCGCCCCAGCTGTCATATCCACAATATGGAGGGTGGCTTGCTGGAGGGCCTGGGGGTCCTCACCACATACAACCATGGGTAGGATAGGCTTTGTCAGTGGAAGGAAAAACAGCGAGGTTCTTCTAGGGACCAAGGAGCCTTTAACGGGGGTCTCTGATTTCAGAGCTCTTTATCACTTACAAGAGGGGCACTGAGCAGACTACTCTCTTCCTAATATAGAAAGGAATTAGGGATAAAGGAGGTCACTCGAGTTACCCCAGTTCAAGAAGCACTGAGTGGAGGGAATGGAGGCATCTCAAGAAAGGGGGAAAGGGTTCACTCTCGGGAATTTCTATCTCGAGTTCCTACATCAGAAGCAAACAGGAAAGAGAGACCTTAAAAGGTGGGCTTGGTGAAGAGAGGTGGCTGGTCTTGCCAAAAAAAAAAATTTTTTTAAAGGCTGTCTTGGGAGTCCAAGCGTCGTGGAGGAAAGTCACGGGCACTGGGGCGGGGGGGGGTGTTGTTGCAGGAAGAGCGAGGAAAAACGCACATTTTGGGGTACTGGAAATAAAGGGGGAGCTGAAAAGGCTCTCGGCTCCTGGGAGGTGCCAAGGAGCCGCCGTAGGCATTGGGGGAAGGGAAGGAAGGGGGCGCCTCGGACAGTGGCCTGGAGTGCCCCAGGGCCCTTGCTTGGGTTTCAGGGGGTGCCCTAGGCATCCCCACACCGCCCCCCACCTACAGCCCGAATCCCCCCTCCACGAAGGATACAGCTTGACCACGTCCGTGTCCATCCGCCTCTTGCCCGGACTGGGGGATGACATGGTGTCGCCGCTGCCTCCCCGTCGCCTGCGCCGCCGCCGCCGCCGCCTCCCTTCCTTCCTCGGCCCGTCTGTCACGGGCCTCGGGCCCCGGCTCTCAGGAGCCCGCGGCCGCGCCGGCTCCTCGGTGGAGGTGGCAACACCCCCGCGGTCCTGTCGGGTCCAGTCAGCCGCCGCCGCCGCCCCCCGCACGGGGGAACACCGGGCACTGTCCGGCCGAGTGGGGGTGGGGACCCCGCGGCGCCCGGCTCGGGTTGCCCCTCTCCGGTTGTAGGTTCCTTCGCGGCCCGGCCCCGGCGCTACTCCGCGCCGCGCAACGCTCCCTGCTGCCTGCTCTAGCTCGCTCGTCTGCTCCCCTGCTCACCCCCTCGCCGGCTCCCTAGCAGCCTCCACGACCAGCGGACGATTCCAGCTAAGTCGGCCTCCCTACCCCAGCCTCGCTCTGGGCGCCGTGATGTCACCTCTGTGACGTCATCGGTGGGGGCGGGCCCAGCCGGCAAAAGGGGTGGGCGCCGCCGTGGCGTGGCTTTCCCGAGGGATTCTGGGAGATGTAGTTCCTCTTTCTCCTGCCCTCACAGCTCTCCTCCCCCTCCCCCTACTGCCCCACACACTTAATCGCTCAACTGCCAGTGTCGTTATCATCATCGTAAACGATAATAGTAATTAATAGAAATAATGCATTCATGTGTGTTAGGGTAATGAACCTCTTTCTCACACACACTGTTAGAAAGGATGTGTATTTGATTTGAGGAGGCCAAGATGGCAATTACTCAGGCACCAAAATCTGGAAAATTCCCACACCAATGGGATCCCTGCACCCTGCTCCCTCCTTGGATGGAGAGAATTTGTTTGCGGCGATTGCAGACTATAGCAAGGCTTCCTCAGAACTTGTAAATCAGAGTTCATTAACCTCCATGTGTATAGGGCACCTATTTCAAAGATTAGAGTTGAGGCAGCAAGGTGACAAGGCCAAAAATAATGCTGTAGCCACATCCTTACTCTTACAGAGTATGAGGTAATACTACAAAGTGAGTGACTTTTAGAAGCAGAAACACCCTAAATATGCTGTAGTTCAGGACAAAGATCATCTGCTCTCCAAACCCCCATACCAACCCTATGAACTCTGTCATTCATTCAATAAATATTTATTGAGCACCTACTGTATGCCAATCACTGTGCTGGACATAAGGATATCATGGTAAACAAAGAATAAGTTTACACAGCCCTTCAGTGTAGTCTGTGGATCTGGCATGTCAGCATCACCTGGGAACTTGTTAGAAATACAGGCTAGAGCTTTACCTCAGACGTTTTGGATTCGAACGTGCAGTTTAACAAGGTCTCCAGGTGATCTCTATGCTCAGTGAAGTTTGAGAGACACTACTCCACAGGCCACTCCAAAAAAAAAAGTGATTGGGACCCAGGAGTCAACCTGGCAAAAGGGCAGGAAAGAGAGTTCTAGGCATTTCTCTCTCTCTCTATATATATATATACACATCACTTTTTCATTGCCATCGCTTTTCAAAGTTTTTTTTATCTATGAATCCACTTGTGTCTTGTCAACCTCCCCCCAACCCCACACACACACCTGAGGCAGCAGAAATCAGCTAAAGTTGAAACTTGTTGGCTCCTATCATTACATCCCTCAAAAAAACTGGCTGATTTGTGTGTGTGTGCTAAGTATATGTAACATAAAATTTGCCACTTTCACCACTTTGAAGTGTACAGTTCAGTGGTATTGAACACGCTCACCGTGTTGTGCAATCATCACGACTACCCATCTCCAGAACTTTTTCATCATCCCCAGAAACTCTGTACCCATTAAACACCTACCCATTAATTCATCCTCTACACCTCCCAGCCCCTAGTAACCTCTATTCCACTTTCTGAAAAAGAGGGGCTATTTTAATTTCTTCTAAGAGGGGTGCATTATTCATTCCTAGTGCACACAGCAATTCTATAAGAAGGAGGACATGCCTGAAGAAATGGATTTCCAACCCCCTTTATATGACCACTTTGTTAGAGGAAGATAAGGATGGAGAAGAAAATTGTTCCTCTGTCTCCTCTTGGTTCTTCAGACTCCTGTTGCTGCTACCTCCTCTCCCAACATGACTCCCCTCTCTCCTTCACCTGAGTAACTCCCACTCCCGTGATGAGACAGTGCTTCTCAAGCTTTGGTGTACTTCGGAATCACCTGTGGAGCTTGTTAAGTTCACAAATGTCCAGGCCCCAGCCCTGGGGATTCTGATTCAGAAGGTCTTGGATGTCCATGTTTTTAACAAGCTCCCCAGATAATTCTGATGCAGGCCGAAGTTTGAGAACCACTGCTTGAAGATTCCAATATGTATCTTTCAAATGTAGCACTTTCAAAACACCTGCCTGACCCCTTGAGGTGGGTCCTGTGCTTCCATAATGTCCTGTGCAAATAAGGATACTTCCCACCCACCTGAGAGCAAGATGGCATGCTTAGAGGACCCAAAGGTATTGTCTGCAGAACAGAAAGAACTGGTTGAGGATGGGACACTGAGAAAGAATGGCATGAGGTAGATCTAGGAATTTTCCCTGGTGCTTTACTCTTCACAGATGCTACACTAATTGTTTAGTTGGAGAAACTCATTCTGGACACCGCTGGAGAAGGTAGGGCTGCTCTACCTGGAAATGCAGTGGAGACCTAGCCCTCTGAGCAGAAAAGGAATCACCCTCCTTAGTGGGTCTAGTAAGTATCATAGCTCTGGGTTACTTATGACAAGCCTGCCCCTCCCTAGCTCCTAATTATGCCTCAGCTAATTGCATATATCCTCCTGGAGCCTCAATTTTCTCATCTGTAAAATGTGGCTCATAACCTGAGTGGGCTGTTGGAGGAAATGGAAAAGATGAATGGGAAAGCCCCTTGTAAACTATAAACTGCTTTTCATAAAGTTAACGTGAAGTGTTCATTACAAGATGTAATATGATATCGGTGGCGGCATTATTGTACCATTAATATCAACCCTCCATTTGCCCCACACCTTATTATATACACTGTACACCATTTAAGGAAAAGGGCATTCACTTTGGGGAAGGGGTATTTTTAAAAAGATGTCACAGAATCAGTTTCTTCTCTTTGCAGTGAAGATATGTTCACATTTTAATGATACACGTTTCTTCTCTGGGCCTTCTGCCATTTGCTCCTTCATAAATCCATTTTCCCTCTTCTGCTGTCCGCACCTGCCTTACCGCCCCCCCACCCCCGTCCTCTGTTGCAACCTCTGCTCCGCTTTCCAGAGCATGAAGACTCCTGAATCCTGCCTTTGACCAGGTAGGTTCAAGAGGTGGCTCCAAATGGTGCCAAATAACAGCCCTGGTTTTACTTATTACTGGCTTCTGAAACCCGGAGCTTATCTTGAGCAGAGTAAGTTTGCGCACTCACCTTTTTCCCCCAATGTTCAGCCACTCCGAATGTCAATAATTTACTCTTAAGACAACACTGGGGGCTGGGAGTGTCTGTTCGTAAGAGTCTGCACACCCAGCAGCACGCTGGCATGAGCCGTGTTCTTCCTTATCAGGAACAACCAGGGGCACGGGGAGGGAGCAGCTGTCCAACCCTGCCTGACTCACCAGCCTTGCAATCTGTTTATATCTCCCTGTGGCAGGGCCAAGCTTGACCAGTGGAGCCTCCGGATCTCAGGAGCAGCTTCTTAAAGGCATGAAAATAAGTTTGGAGAGAATGTAACGCTTTGAGCAAGACACTAAGAGGGAGTAAGATGACAGCCGTCATTTGGTGGAGTGAGTGGAAGAGCCCAGCCCGGAAGCTGCTCCATCTCTGCAGGTACCTGTTCATCCAACCGCACGAAAACCGAAGTGAATGTATCACCGTCCTCACCCGAAGTGAAAATCCCCCAAATAAGACCTTCTGATTCCGTTTGACAATTTCTTTTTTTTTAAATTTTTTATTGTTATTAGAGTACAGCTGTCTCCATTTTCCCGCCACCACTTTCCCCCTCCCCAACTACCCCCACCTTCCATCCTCAATCCTACCCCCGTTTGACAATTTCTAGTGGGAAATAGGTTCATCTGAGCTGGCGTTCTTGGAATCTGAGATCATGGGCACAGACCCCTCTGAGGACAATAATAGTAGCAGTTTCCTTGCTGCTATGGAAATAAAAGCTTAAAAATCATTTCAAGCTTAAAACGCACTTCAAGTTATCTCTGTATAACCCTGCTACAATCTGTCCCCGCAGAAGCAGTCGTTGGGAGTGCAGAAACATGCAGGCCACACAGCAGCAAGGACGTGAAGATTTCATCTCCCTCTTCACTGTCATTCCCACAATGCCTTTGCTACCTCTGCAACATGCTCCGAGGGCAGACACCAACCCCCAAGGCAGCATAGTTCAGGGAGGGCTCGACACTCTGAGGCAGATGCCTCCTTCCACTCCCGGGTCTGCTACCTATCACTGATGTGTAGTCAAACCTCAGCGATATTGTGAGTTCAGTGCCAGACCACCGCAATAAAGTGAGGGTCATGGGA
Organism: Desmodus rotundus; assembly: GCF_022682495.2. Classification (NCBI taxonomy): domain Eukaryota; kingdom Metazoa; phylum Chordata; class Mammalia; order Chiroptera; family Phyllostomidae; genus Desmodus; species Desmodus rotundus. The sequence continues at coordinate 75,990,350 of NC_071392.1, forward strand.
AAGCCAGTCGTCATCTCTTTGCTGGTGGAGGGTCTTGCCTTTAATTTGTAAACAAACAAAAAAAGCTACATCTGTGTAGCACAATAAAGTGAAGCACAATAAAATGAGGTTTGCCCATAATTTGGGCAAGTAACCTAACCTTTGTGCCTCGGTTTACTCATCTGTAAAATGAGATGATAGCAGTTACACTACCTTTGCCTCAAATAAGTAAAAGAGATGTTGCAACCTCCAAAGTGCTAGACATATGTAAGATATTGTCACATCTCCCTACACACACACAACCAACTTACTTTCTAATGCCAAGGCTCAAGAAAGGAGAGTGGTTGGAAATTATTCACACCTACATCCAGAGCCCTCACCGGGGCCAACTCCCCTGTCTGGAGCCCTCGTTTTGCCAGTCATGGCCACCTGTGTTTCTTTTGCTGCTTCTTCCTCATTTAGCTGATCTGGAAACGCTGGGAGCCCCAGGCTCAGTCCCTAGGGCCTCTGTTCTTCATTGTGTACATTTAATTCCTGGGTGACCTCATCCAGTCTCAGAGCTTAAACTGCCATCTATACTCTGACTCCCTAATGTATCTTCCTGAGTGGGGCCTTGTCCCTGAACTCCAGACACGTAAGTACTGCTGTCCATTAGACGTTTTCTCATGTCCAAAAATAAACTTCTGTGCCCTGGCCTAGTTAGCTCAGTTGGTTAGAGCTTCGTCCCAATACATTCTCCAGGGTTGCTGGTTCGATACTCACTTAGGGGACATACGAGAATCAACCAATGAATACATAAATAAGTGGAACAACAAATTGATGTTTCTCTCTCTCTCTCAAATCAATAAAATATTAACTCAGATAGAAGTCAATGATCCTTTTATTTATTTATTTTTAATTAATTTATTTATTTATTTCAGAGAAGGAAAGGGAGGGAGAAAGAAAGGGAGAGAAACATCAATGTGTAGTTGTTTTTCGCATGACCCCTACTGGGGACCTGGCCTGCAACCCAGGCATGTGTCCTGACTGGGAATCAAACCGGTGACCCTTTGATTTGCAGGCCACCACTCAATCCACTGAGCCACACCAGCCACGGCACCAATGATCCTTTTAAAATGTAAATCTGATCTTGTCTCTCCGCTGTTCAAAACCCTGCAAGTACTTCACATTTTACTCTGTGTCAAAGCCAAAGTCATCACAGACTTCCCAGGCCCTGCAGGAGCTGAGCTTACCCTTTTCCCTCATTGCTTTCTAGTCACACTGGCCTTCCTGCTGCTCCTCTAATGCACCAAGCATGTTCCTGCCCCAGGGCCTTTGCCCTTGCCGCTCAGCCTCAAACAGAAATGTCACCTTCTCCATGGAGCCTTACCAGCCTCTCCTCTTCTCCTTCCCTATTCACCTTCTCTCCCTAGGACTCATTACCATCTCAGATATTACATGGTGTATCTATCTTAGCTATCTGTGTTTTCTCTCCACCAGAATGTAAGCTCTATGAAAATAGGAATTTTGTCTGTTTCATTTACTGCTATACTCATTTAGCCACCAATGCCTGGAACAGCATGTGGGGCAGAGCAAGTGCTCAGATACTGAACAAATCAAAGGAAGAAAGTAAGACTCTAGGTGAAAAGGCAACAAAAGATTAACAGCTTCTAGCAGTCTCTGACGGTCTCTACAGAGTGGCAGGAAAATTGTATATTGAATACCTCCCCTGTGCCAGGCACTGTGCTAAGGTGTGTTCCTTACAACCTACCAACCTGGCAGGATAGATGGTATTTTGCCACCTTTAGGGATGAAGAACTTTAAGTTCAATGAAGTTAAGTAATTTGCCCAAGGTCACAAAGCCAGTAAATGGCAGCGTCAGGATTCAAACCCAGGTCCCCGACTTGAAAGCCATGCCACTTGCACTCTGCTGTGCCACCCTGTTAGTTGACCCAAATGAAAGACTTAATTTGTTCACACTGATGAGCGCATTATTTGAAAAGCCCAACTACATCTCACCTCCTTCGTGAATGTGCAGACTTCCAGGCTAGTGTAAACCAAACCAGCGTTCCTGTGAGAAAGCCGTGCCTCCTCTGCAGTGTTCGCCATCTCAGCAAATGGCACCGCCATTTGGCCAGCTGCTCGGACTCTCCTTGGAGTCCCCCCCGGACTTTACTTTTCCCACCCTCACATCTAGTCCATCAGCAAACTCCACAAGAACTCCCTTTGACATATTTGCCGGACCTGAGCCCTTCCCCCCCTGTCCACCTAATCTGAGACACCAGCCCCACAGCAGTAAATCCATCTGTTGGCCTCTTTGCTCGTAGTCTTGCCAACGATGACCCCTCCTCACGGTCTATTCTCCATCCCAGAGCCAGAGGGATGTCTTAAAATACAGGTCAGCCCAAGTCACTCCCCACTCACAGTTCTTCACTGGGTCACCCTTAAACTGAGACTAAAATCTCCATTCTCTGGCCTCTGTGGGGCTGTATAATCCCCGGGCTCATTTCCACTTCCGGCCTCTGAGCTGGCGGTTCCCTCTTTCCAGGCCATTGGTTCCATGGCCTTTGGGTAGGTCCCCACGGCCGATTCTCTGCTGTCTGCACTCAGAGCTTTATTCAAATGTCCTATCTTCAAAAAGACCTTCCTTGACCACCCTGTTTTAAAAGGTACACTCCTTACTTTGATCTCCTTGCCTCGCTGTAGTTTTTTTAATTTCAATTTCATTATTAATTCTTATTTTATTACTGGAAATGTTTAAATATGCTGAAAAACTGAGGGCATAGTCCAGTGATCACCCAAATAATCACCATCCTGCCATTTAATAATTCAACAACTGTTACCATTTTGCCATTTCTGCTTTACTTGCGTGTTTGCATGTGTGTCTGTGGACATTTCCCCCCTAAACCTTTTGAAAATAACCTGGAGACAGCATGATACTTCAGTCCTATATACTTCCGCATGCACACCCTACAAAGGACATTTTCCTTTATAACCATAACATTATCACACTTAAGAAAATGAGCAATGATTCCCTAATATCTCATTTCCAGTCCATAAGCAGATGTTCCTTCTGCCCCCTCCATGGCATTTTTTTTTTGAGCCAGATTCTGTTGATGTTTCACATAACGTATTTTGACTTTATATCTCTTTAGTGCTTTTGAGTCTTGGCCCTCCTGCATCTCCTCCCTCACCACTCCCATCTCTGTTTTAGGTACACAATAGGCAGTTAATAAATGTTTGATAATGACCAACGGAAAAGTTCTACTCCTCCATACAAAAACTTGTTTATGCATATTTATAAGCAGTATTATTACTAATACCAGGAAGTGGCCCTGGCCAGCATGGCTCAGTTGGTTGGAGTGTCAGACTGTAACTGAAAGGTTTCGGGTTCAATCCCAGGTCCAGGCATCTGGACATGGACAGGAGGCAACCAATCAATGCTTCTCTCTCACCTTGATGTTTCTCTCTCTCTAAAAGAAGTGGGAAAAAAATGTCCTCAGATGAGGATTAAAAATAAAATAAAATAAAACAATACCAAGAAGTGGAAACCCCCCAAATGTCCATCAGCTGATGAACAGGTAAATAAGATGCGGTATATACATACAATGGAAAATTATTCAGCAACAAAAAGAAATGAAATACTCATACATGCTACATCAAGGATGAGCCTTGAAAATATTCTGCAAAGAGAAATAAGCCAGTCATGAAAGAAATATATGTATAATTTCTTTTATACCAAATGTTCAGAAAAGGCTTATCTATAGAGACAGAAAGCAGATTGGTACTGTCGTCCGGCTGGGAGGAATAGAAAATATGGGGGTGACCGCTAAGGCATGCAGGGTTTTGTTTTTAATATGTGTATTGATCTTAGAGAGAGAGGGAGGAGGGGAGAGAAAGAAGAAGGGAGGGAGAGAGAGAGAGAGAAACATTGATGGGAGAGAGAAACATCAATTGGCTGCCTCTCATATGCGCCCCAACCAGGGATCGAACCTGCACCCTAGGCAGGTGCCCTCCCTGAGAATCGAATCCCCACCCTTTTGGTGTATCGGATGGCACTCCAACCAGCTGAGCCATGCTGGCCAAGGCTGCAGGGTTTCTTTCTGAGCTGAGGAAAATGTCCTAAAGTGGATTGCGGTGGTGGTTGCAGAACTCTGTGAATATACCAAAGACCATTGTGAATTATAGCTCAATAAAAGCATTTTTTAAGTCCTAATCTTCCTTGTTGCTCCAAATCACAGCAAATATTTGCCAAATATTCTCTTCCCTCCTCTCCCATCTTCTCCCCTTCCTAGTCTCCTCCTCCTCTTTGAACACGAGAGAGGTACTGAGCAGTAGAGAGAAGGAAGCTCCACCTGCTTTAGTGAAAGGCTCTTTATCTTCCAGTCTGCTGACTGAGGAGAAGAAACACAACTTCCCTTCCCACTAAATGTACTCCTTTGCCTCTCCGGGTCGGAGTTCCCTTTTGTCCCACCAAATGTGGAGCTAGCCCTTTCTGCCAGGCTGTGGGGTTGTTGCAGGTCAAGTTCCCCCTCAAGGGCAAACACAGACACCCATCTCAGGCCAACCACTGGAGCCCAGGGCAGCCTTGCCAGGTTCCGTGTGTACAGAGAGTACTTCTATTTTGTGGGTGTTGCGTGGTTGGAGTGGCTACTTGTTTCCGGCCCAGCTTCCCTACTGCACTGTGAGTAGGAACTGTCTTATTCATCTTTGTATTTTCTGTGCCTAAAACAGACATCTGTACTTCAAAGATACACTGTGTGGACTCAGCAATCTGGGAGAGAATGGGGAGGCTCCGGCCCTGTGGGAGATGGCCCCCAAATCTGGGGTCCTCAGTTCCAATCCCAGCTGTCACAGGGTACCTGGGGAATTCATCTCCTCATACCTGATAGACTGTGGGGGGAAACTGGCTAATATCCAGAAAGGTACACTTAGGATAGTTTACACTGAATCAAGAACGTTGAGCATTTTTGATTAAGTGTGAAAAGATTTAACCAAATTTTTCTTATTCCTCTCAATGCCAACCAGGTCTCTTTTGGTAGTTTTGCCGGCGCTGAAATGGAAAAGTTGCTTTAGGGAAAAGTCAGATGTATGAATTTACTTAGTTGACCAAAGAAATAGAAAGCTGAAGTGAGCAACTGGGACTCCCGGTTCCTTTTCTTTCCTAAATTTCTCTCCTCTGACTTTCTCCCAATGTCTCAAGAGGCAGTTCGGTTTTACTCCGGGCACACTGGCTACCTTGGCCTTGCTCCAGTGGTCACATGGCGAAGGGTCCAGGAAAAGTGGCCTCAGCTGACCGCCCTATGATGGAGGGCATGGGGAGGGGAGAGGATTGTTACCAAACTCTGCAATGATTGGTTTGATCCAATCCCCTTCTTGGTTAAAAATGATCATTTTGCAATATATACATATATTGAATCATTATGTTGTACATCTGAAACTAATATAATGTTATATTCCAATTATATCTCAATAAAAAGTACACAATGATATATACCTACATAAAGTAATAAAAAGATATGCATCAACATTTTTTTTCATTAAAAAGTTTGTTCTGCCCTGGCTGGTGTGGCTCAGTGGATTGAGTGACCGCCTGTGAACCAAAGGGTCGCCGGTTTGATTCCAAGTCAGGGCACACGCCTGGGTTGCAGGTCAGGTCCCTAGTGGGGGGCGTACGAGAGGTGACCACACATTGATGTTTCTCTCCCTCTCTTTCTTCCTCCCTTCCCCTCTCTCTAAAAATAAATAAATTAAATCTTTAAAAAAATGTTTTGTTCTTTTTCTTGGGGGAGGGGATGATCTATTATTTTATTATTATTTATTTATTTATTTTTAATTGTTGTTCAAGTACAGTTGTCTCCATTTTCACCCCACCTCGGCCCCCCAACCCCACCCATCCCTGTCTCCCACCCTCGAACTTACCCCCTTTGGCTTTGTTCATGTGTCCTTTATACATGTTCCTTGATGGACCCTCCCCTATTTTCCCCCATTATCGCTCTACCCCCTCCCCTCTAAGTTTTGTTCTTTAAAGGACACATCAAAAAAGTGGAAAGATAACCCACAGGATGGATTAAAGTATTTGTAAACATATCTGACAAGGTTTTTCTACCCAGAATATATAAAGAATTCTGACAATGCAACAATTAAAAGATAAATAACCCAAGTTAAAATGGGCAATGAATTGAACTGGAAATCTCTTTATGGCCCATAAGTACCTAGAAAGATGGGCAACATCATTTGTCATTAGGGAAATGCAAAGCAAAATCATACTGAGGTACCACTTGTCACCCATCAGGATGGCTATGATAAAAAAGGCACACAATAAGTGTTGGTGAGGATATGGAGAAATTAGAATCCTTATAGATTGCTGGTAGGAATTAAAATAGTACAGCCACTTTGGAAACAGTCTGGCAGTTCCTCAAAAAGTTAAACATAAAGTTAGTACATGACTCAGTAATTCGGTTCTACGTGTCTATCCACAAGAAGAGAAAACACAAAACTCGTACACACTCACAGAAACACTATTCATAATAGCCCCAAAGTTGAAACAACCCAAATGTCCATTAATTGATTAATGGAAAAATGTGGTATATCCATACAGTGGAATATTAATCGGCCATAAAAAGGAATGAAGTGCTGATATACGCTACAACATGGATGAATCTTGAAAACAGGCTAAGTGAAAGAAGCCAATCACAACAGGACCCGTGTCGTATGATTCTGTTTAACATGAAATGTCCAGAGTAGGAGAAGTCACAGAGACAGAGGTTTCCAGGGCTGGGGGGTGTGGAAAATTGGAAGTGACTGCTAAGGGGTATGGAATTTCTTTCTTTTTTCTTTTTTAAGATTTTACTTATTTATTTTAGACAGAGGGGAAGGGAGGGAGAAAGAGAGGGAGAGAAACATCAATGTGTGGTTGCTTCTCGCACACCCACTACTGGGGACCTGACCTGGCCCGCAATCCAGGCATGTGCCCTGACTGAGAATCAAACCAGTGACCCTTTGGTTCGCAGGACAGCACTCAATCCACTGAGCCACACCAGCAAGGGCAGGTATGGCATTTCTTCTGGGGGTAATGATAATGTTCTAAAATTAATTGTGCCACTGGTTGTACAACCTTGTGAATATAGTAAAACCACTGAATTGTATAGTTTAAAAGATTGAATTTTAGGGTATGTGAATTATATCTCAATAAAAAATAATAATGATACCAAATAGAGCTTGAAAAAAATTAAAAATAAACAAAAATGATACTGTTCTAACGCCATGTTTTTGGCTTGTGGTCCAGCCAATGACCCAGTCCTTTTGCACAGCTGCAGGCCCAGCTCTAACTAGTGAGGCCTCTGGGCCATTGCAGGCAGTTGCCTCATTTCATCACGAGAATACAAGAAAGCTCTCAATTCACATCCTTTTTTAATACCAGTGCTCACCAAAGTTGCAGTCATCTGATTGTACAGATCATCGGGGTCCCGAGCAAGTTCAGAATCAAGAAAGTAAGTTAGTGCTCTGGACCCAGTTTATACACCTTCTTCGTTGGCCAAGCTCCACCCCTTCCCGAGCAATCCAGCCAGGTCTTGCCCTGCAGCGTCCGCTTCTTTTGCTGACCTGCGTCGCAGCTGCTGTCTTTGCTCTAACTTGCTCAGGCCCTGTCTCAACCATCCATCGGCACCAAGGCCAACCCGATGAATTGCAGGAGCCTCTGTCTGCCCAGCAGCTTCTCAGAGGGGCTCACAACAACCACCCAGAGAGGGAAGGAACACTCAAGGGGTAAACTTTGACCAAAAAGGGAGGCAGGTCTAGGAGGAGCTGCCAATTGCTCGCCCTACTTCTTCCTTGCCAACTGACTCTTCCAGGCCTTGGAGACACCCCAAGTGAGCGAGTGGCAACCAAGTGCATTTTCTTCAGAGGCCCTAGCCAGCTAATATTCGCTTTCCTCACTTCCCTCTTGCATTTTACCTCCTTCTTGCCAGCCCTGTGTTTGCCACCTCCCCAGGGAGACATTAACCCATAGGCTTTGCCTCAAGCTCTGTATTCTAGGAAGCCAAGACAGACAAACTAGCTGCATTTGCTGGAGAATAAAGAGTTTATGAACTCTCAAAGGCTCTTTGGGCTATTTTCATCAGCCTGCATTCCTACCTTGCCTCATGAAATAGAAACTTCTGCTCACTTCTCTGGGAGGGAATGGTACTGGGAAAAATAGTTTTAATCCTTCCCTTGACCTCCTGCAGTCCGTGGGGTGTTTGCCCTGCAGTTATCCAGCTGCTTTTTTGAACACTGTGTGAGTTTAATTCTGGGAGGAAAAAATAAGAAGGCTGTTTGGATGTAGGTGCTAGCCACATTTTTTCCAATTCAGCTTTAGCAGTAATAAAGCTATATTTTCATCTCAATTTATCTGATTCTTTTTCTTTTTTGTTGTTGAAAGATTTTCTTTATTTATTTTTAGAGAGCAGGGAAGGGAAGGAGAAAGAGAGAGAAACATTGATCGATTGCCTCTCCCACACACCCCAACCATGACCCCAACTGGGGACCAAACCCATAACCCAGGCATGTGCCCTGACCTGGAATAGAAATGGTGACCTTTTGCTTTGTGCGGTGACACCCAACTAACTAAACCACCCCGGTCCGGGGTCATTTTATCTGATTCTGAAGACCTGTTATCATTCGGTTCAGAACCTGTGCTGGTTGGGGAAGAGATTGTTAGGAGTGATAGGAGCCCTCATGCTCCCCACGGGCTAGAATCGATATGTAGACACCCCTGAATCTTCTTCGGCCCAGAGCAGGCTACCTCTAGCCAATGGCTGTCAAGTGTAGTACAGGTGGGGCAGGCAGACAGCGACTTCATAGGAATAACACTAGTAATAGGGACGTCAGCATCATGTTAACACGTCCATATTTTGTTTGGGGCAGAAATTTAAAAGCGATCAGAATATGTAAGACATACAGTTCACCATTATGTTACTAACAGGCATGCCTTTTTAAATGAATTCTTTTAAAAGATGACATTTAGTCTAGGGATTTTTATTTATTTATTTTTTTTTGCGCAGGGGCTAGGCTCCAAGTGTTAGATGGGAAATTCCCAACGGTGTGCCAAAATGTGGGCTACAGGTGTGCTGTGGAGAGGCGGACCCCAGCCCTGGAGCAGCCCTACACAACCAGTGTATCCTTCGTGTCACATGAAAGTCACACTTTATGTGACGTGTGCCGTGACACGGAAAAGCCTGGGAAGCACTGAGGTGAGGCACGCTTTTAATGAGGGATGTTTTGCCTCCGCTGAAGCAGCGTGCTAATTAAAACTGTTTGGGAATTAATGATGCAGGAAGAAGGTCAGAGGAATACTTGTTGAATGAATCAGTGAATCAAGGAAATAAAATAAAGACAGCTCGTGTCCTCCTGTGGTCCCTATGGGAAACAGGTGGGAAATAAACCCTATTTATCTGAGTAGAAAACGCATTTGGAACAGGGTGACAAGGGAGAGGAGTGGGTACGCTTGAGGAAGGACAACACAATGTCCCAAGTTTTCCGCTGAGGCCTTTCCGCTCAGTCCGGAAGAGATCTTTCTTCCTTTGCTTCATTATTTCTAACTCTTGCCTTCGAAACGACATATAGGCTCTGCCTCCCGTGAAGTTAACTGCAGACCTTCTGATCCCCTGAGGCCAGGTCCCTTCTCCTCCCACCTCTAAATAGATTATCTTAGTCCCCCGGAGGCCCTCAATCCCAGCTCCCCGCATCTGCATTGCCGTGCCAGACGCACAAGTGAGTGCGCCTTTGCCTGCAACTCTGCTTCCCCACACACCCACCGCCATCACCAGGCGGCTAGAATTTGGAACTCCTGAAAAGCAAACTCGGGGGTTCACTGGCACCGAATAAAGATAGAAAACACTCCATCCAAGCATGTGCTTCATTGTCCAAATTATGTCCTTGCCCAAGATTTTTGACCAGTGAATAAACGGGCTAAACCTCCAACATCATTTATCCAGGAGATTTCTGAAACATACAAAGGGTCTCAGAACAACTGGCCTGGCCTCTTCCTACCAGCAAAGCTGGTTACTGGTTAGCAGTGATTACCCACTGGGGACCACACTTGGCCCAGCCCAGAACCTGGTCAGAATTTGGGTATCATCCCTGATTTCCCTTGTTACACTCCTGACTTCTAGGTTACCCCGTATTTTCAAATATTCCTCATCTACCTTGAGAGAGAGGAAAGGGGATGCAGTAGCTTTTGGAAATGCCTGTCTTCAGCACAAGGAAGGCTCCAGGCAAAGTCCCCAGAGGCCCCAGCTTGATGCCACCCCTGGCACACAGATCATTTCCCTTCCAGTGCTGCCCTCCCCCACCCCCACCCCCACTAGTCTCAGAGCTATCTGCTTCCCCTGAGGCCCAGTGCCTCCTGCCTGGCCTCTGCTGCTGCTTCTTGCTCTCTCTCTCTCTCTCTCTCTCTCTCTCTATCTCTGTGTGTGTGTGTGTGTGTGTGTGACGGGGAGGGGGGGTGCGGTATGTAATTCACCCCTGGGAGGACAGCCAAAGCAGGAGTAGCAGCAATTTTTGAGGGGTGCCAGGAGGCCCCTCAAAGCTTACAGAACCAAATGCTCACCTCAAATGGAAACACAGAGAAGAGGGAGCTGGGCGGGAAAACAGAAGGCAAATTTAGAATTCAACCACAGAGGCTTATAGGCCTGAAATGATTATTTCTCACTGGTAATAGCCCTCTTTTCTGATTTTAGAAGTAATATCTTCCCAGTGGGGAATACTTAGAACATGTACAGAAAATGACAGTCATCTATAATTCCATGTCCCAGAGAGGAATTCCTTAATATTTGGCATGTTTTCATTTTTCTGCTCATTTATTTTTACATAGTTGAAGTGTATTGTGTGTGAGTTTGTATCAACTTTTTTTCACTTATTAAATCATGAGCAACCCAGGCATGTGCCCTGACTGGGAATTGAACCAGCAAGGTTTTGGTTCACAGGCCGGCGCTCAATCCACTGAGCCAAACCAGCCAGGGCTCTTGTGAACTATTTCATTATATGGATGTACCTTGTGTGTTTAATGTGGATGGATTCATGGACACTGGTTGCACCTTTTTTTTTCTTGTTATATTAACACCACATGCTTGTATATAATACTCTAATTTTTAAAACTTTCTTAAGATATATTCCAAATAATGTGGAACTCCTGGGCAAAAGGCATGAATATTTTAAGATTCTTGATTTTCAGAAAGGTTGTACAGCCAGCCACCACTGGCAGCATTATTTAAATAAATCTTTGACACCCTCTTCCCCCATTAAGTTAAAATGAACTTAACTTTGTTCTTTTGCAACAGTTTGCCTTTCTGGAATGTTGAGGGAGGAAAGGAAACATCCTCTGCTGTGTTAGAGCTGAATCTGTCTTTGGCAGCGGAGGGAAGATCCTGGCCTGTACCAGGAGACTGGAATATCGTGGAATGTCAGAGGTCATGATTGTATTTGCTGAATTAATGGATTGGTGCCCACCTTTCTCACAGTACCAGAGCTCCATGAGGGTGAAAACCAGATCTCGCGATATTCCTGGTGCCCAGCAGAGTCACTGGCATATCTAGGCAGGTGCTCAGTAGCACTTCGTTAACCAGTGCTTAGATGGAGTTGCTCACCTTCTCTTTCATTTCACTTTCTAGGGTTCTAGCTCAGGTGGCATGGCCCAGGTTTCTGCAGAGAATTTTTCTGCTGGCCTTCCTTGCCATCTAAGGAAGCCCTGAGAATTTCTGCGGCACAGAGGCGTCATCCACCAACATTTGTTCCCATCTGCTTTCCATGTCCCCTTTCTCCTTTGTTTCCTCCCCATTAGACTCTTTTTTATTTTTTACCACTTTTTAAAAATTGATTTTAAAGAGAGGAAGGAAAGGAGAAGGGAGGGAGAGAGAGACGGGGGGAGAGAGAAACACTGATTTGTTGTTGCACTTATTTATACATTCATTGGTTGCTTCTTATATGTGCCCTGACCGGGGATTGAACCTGCAGCCTCGGGTATCAGGGTGATGCTCTAACCACCACGCTAGCTGGCCATGGCTATCCTTCCCCATTGGATTCTGTCTGGGCCAGATATATAGTGTCCCCATTAACTGACTTCTCACACGGTCCCGTTCGTGGGGAGGCCACTCCTCCCGGCCCCCACCGGTGCTCCTTCCTCCCCCCAGTCACCCAGCTGGGACAACCTCACATCAAACCTGAGCATGGCAGTGTTGGCGCCAACGGGAGAATATTTCTGATGATAGGACAAAGTTTGCTTGCTTCCCACTGCATTCCAGCCATCTACCAGGTCGGTAATTAAGTCAGGGAGGGAAAAAAAGAACCTATGTGTTTGGTATGACTTGTTTTGGAGAAATCAGTATTTGCTGGTTATTAGATATTTTCCCTCAGACCCTGCTGGGTTTTGATGGGTGTCCCCGATCTCCTATACACAGATCAGTGGAATTAAATTTCTCTCACTGAGGGATAACAGTGTGTCTGCGATTGAGATAACTGAGTGTGTTTTGAGGCATTCCTTCGTTTCTAGGGAGGGGAAGGAGATCTTGAGTCAAAAGTGCCAAGAAGAGAGTATCCTCCTGCGGCTGCCTGTCTTCTGAAACAGGAAGACGCCGCTTGTGGTGGCCAGTTGCGCTAATCCATTCATTTTCAGCACAGGTGGAAACAGTTAATTTGGTCAGTTTCATTAACCCTTGAAGCCAAGGTTTTTATGGAGCAGACACAAAACAAAACACCACAAAACAACGCCCTCACTCTCACACACATTTCAACAAGGAAACAATCACCTTCCCCACTCACACAAGTGGTCTCCCGGTGGTTTCCCTGGGTGAGAATTTTCTCAGGTAAATCTGTGTTGGCTAAATTATTAACACTTTGACTATGAACTGCTTAGAATCAGGAAAGTCACATCTACTGAGTGACCAGGGTACTTACTAACCCTCACAAGCTGGCAAAGAATCGGCCAAATGTGATGGACAATTCCAATACCTATGCCTTGTGCAAACAAACTCGCTCCCCTCCCCTGGTCTGGGAGGATAAGCCGCTATCGCACTCTGAAAGCAGGAGCCGTCTGTTGGTAAAGGAGAATACCAAACAGGGGCCTTCGTACCTAAGCCTCGTGACATGGTCAGTAAGTACATTGGACTGAGATTTCTGACTTCCACAGGCGATTCATTTGCTCATCCCACACTTTCTACGCACTCCTCTTGGGATAGAAGATTTGTAATGGGGGATATGTCCTCAAGGTATTTCTCAGGCTGTTAGAGAGACTGGGACATACATAATTACAGGGCAGGTGAACCCCTTTTTTTTAGTTAGGATGAGAAATAAATGCATGATACGTGTAGTATTATACATTTAGATGTAGAGATTACAATTGAGAATCGACTGTGTTCGTTTCTGTGGTTCTGGATGCCTGAGGAAGGAATGAAAGACATTTTCCCCTCCCCATAAGGTAAATAGGCCTCTTGGATTCCTGGGAAATGTTTACCTCCAGGAGATGAAATTAGGAGGTAGTGAGGATCATCTGTAATCTCCTTCAGTGAGATAAGATTTTATTGTCTAAGGAAGGGTTGTCTGGGGGTTGGAAAGAGGCAGCGGCCAGACCCCAGGAGATCTGAGGATGGGGAAGAATTCAGCTGGCACAGGCGTTGGGCCTGGGCAGGGGGAGAGGGAGCTGAAGCCGCAGGACCCTGTGGGACGGCAATGTCCGAAAGGGCGTCGGGAACAGGGCCTGAAGCAGCAGTTCTGGCTCACAGAGTCAAAACAGCAGAGCCAACCAGGGCTTCTTCCTGCCGGAGGACTGTGTCTGGGGGACCCCTTCTAAGTACTCCGGGTTGAGCGGTGATCCAAGGGCACGGACTGAATCCTGGAGCAGTTTGTAGTCAGACTCCCATCCAAGTGAGTGGGTGAGCTTGAGGTGGTGCCAATTAATGCCAAAGACGTGTTTCAAAAAGTAATATATTCACCATCATTGTTGTTGAACAATTCATCCCTGCTACATGTGTGGGATGCTCTGACAAAGTGAGGAAATTAAGGAGGACTTCCTGGAGGAGGTGACCCTTTAGCTGAGACCTAAGAACATCTAAGTGAGCCAGGCTAGGGCAGGATTTGGGGTGGCGGAAGAGGTCAGTAGAGAAGAAGCAGCAGCACAGTGAAAGGGCAGGAGGGGAGACGACGGTATGCTCAGAGAGAGCATAGTACCTGTTAGATGACTGGTACTTGCATGTGACTGGAGAGAGGGAGAGCGGGCGGAAAGAGAGAGGAGGTTCAACATCTCATACACCATAAAGCCTGCAGATAGGTCAGGTAACTTCAGGATCTCTCCCACACTACTTCTCTCTCCTTCTTCAGAACCTCCATCTCCTCAAAGTATCAGCCTATGACAGCTGCCACCCTTGGTGGCAGAAAGTACTGAGTTCATAGTCTTCCTTTCTTCTTGCTACAACAACTCCAAGTTTGTTTCCCTCACACAGATATGGGCTTCTCTAAACCAATCCCTGTCATCCTTTCCCCATGCTAGAGATCTGTGTAGGAGGAGTGGGAATGTGATGTAATTTCTGACCTCTGAGACCCGAGGAAGGAGCTGCAGGCCTTCTGGGAAAGATGGCTTTGCTCTTAAAACACGTTGGAAGAAAGGGTGCCTCCTCTTCTGGGAGGTGTTGCCGAGTCCGCCTGTGACTCTGGGACTGGGTCAACCATCCTGGAGACCACGTAAGAAGCCAGCCAAGGGACGAGCTGACACACTGACCATTCAAGAATCCTTCACTCTGATCATTATTTCCTACTTTTCCAGCTCGCTTACTCCGCTGATTCTTCCACCTCATCAGAACAACACTCCAATGTCACAATCCACACTCTGTTTCTGTCCTTACCTCCCTTATCCACCTAGATTCCATGGTCCACCACTGTATGTGCTTGCTAGGGCTGCCATAACAAACTATCACAGACTCTGTGGCTCCAATGACAGACATTAATTGTCTCATAGTTCTGGAGACTGGAAGTTCAAGCTCAAGGTGCTTGCAGGGTTGGTTTCCTCTGAGGCCTGTTTCCTTGGCTTGCAGATGGCCTTCCCCGTCCTACCTAACACTATTGCCTTGGCCCCACCTCCGTCAGTCTTTATCACATCAGCCTGCCTTTATTTTCTGCAGAGCCCTTCATAGCT
The DNA here is from genome assembly GCF_022682495.2 of Desmodus rotundus. NCBI lineage: Eukaryota > Metazoa > Chordata > Mammalia > Chiroptera > Phyllostomidae > Desmodus > Desmodus rotundus. Next base: position 76,005,471 of record NC_071392.1, read on the forward strand.
CACGCTGTTGGCTGCCTCCCCAAATATGTCCCCTTCTGCCTTGCTGGCAGAACTCAGATTTTGTTTGGATGACTGTTCTCCCTCCCCCATCTCAGGGGTGAACCCTAATTAGTCTAAGCCAATGACGGGGCTCCCAGCCCCTTTGCCGACACTTGCTTTGGGACTGAGCATGTGATGGCATGCTGGTGATTAAATGTGAGGGGACTCTAATAGGAGGGGCTGCTAGCAAAAGGCTTTGTTTTTCTGAAAAGGAGACACATGGCCTGAGACAGTCCCCCTTTTCTTCCAGGGAACGTTGTCCTGTCTGAGTGGGATGCCTGGGACTTTAAGAGCCAACTTACAACCACGCTGGGAGCTGAGGACCAGGCAGAGGGTGGCACAGCAGGAGACTAAAGGGAACTTGGGTCCTTCAGGGAGCTGTTGATTCCCTGAGTTAATCGAGCCTGGACCTGTCTGACCACAGGAGTTCTTTACTTTTTAATCATATTTTTAAAATTTATTTTTAAAATTCTCATTTGAGGACATGTTCATTGATTTTTTTTTTTTTTTTTTTTTTTTTTTTTAGAGAGGAGGGGCAGGGGACAGAGAGGGAGAGAGAGGGGGAGACAGAGGAAGAGAGAGAAACATCAGTGTGAGAGACAAAGAAAAAGATCCGTCCACCTGAGTCAGTGATCCGAGCCCTGGACACTTGACCCAGTCCCAGAGTCCCAGGCGGACTCGGCAACACCTCCCAGAAGAGGAGGCACCCTTTCTTCCAATGTGTTTTAAGAGCAAAGCCATCTTTCCCAGAAGGCCTGCAGCTCCTACCTCGGGTCTCAGAGGTCAGAAATTACATCACATTCCCACTCCTCCTACACAGATCTCTAGCATGGGGAAAGGATGACAGGGATTGGTTTAGTTGAGACTAGTGAGCCGCTCTTGGATACTAAGACCAAGGTGACCCACCAGCTTGTAGAGTTTCAGGGGAAACTGGGGATGGCTGTGAGCTCAGACAGTTGCAGGTCACTTAAGGACGCTTGTGTTGTGGTGATGCTGGAAGTGGCAGATCATTCAGGCCAAGTAAAGATCAAGTCTTTTTTTTAAGTTATATTTTATTGATTATGCTATTACAATTGTCCTGATTTTTCCCCCTTTGCCCCACTCCACCCAGTACCCCCCACTCCCTCAGGCAATCCCCCCACCATTGTTCATGTCCATGGGTCATGGGTATAAGTTCTTTGGCTGCTCCATTCCCTATACTGTGCTTTACATTCCCATGGCTATTCTGTTATGACCTATTTGTACTTCTTAATCCCTTACTCATCACCCATTCCCCCACACCCGCTCCTGTCTGGCACCCATCAAAATACTCTCTGTATCCATGATTCTGTCTCTGTTCTTCTTGTTTGCTTAGTTTGTTTTTTGGATTCAATTGTTGATAGATTTGTATTTTTTGCCATTTTATTGTTCATAGTTTTGATTTTCTTTTTCTTAAATAAGTCCCTTTAACATTCCATATAATAATGGTTTGGTAATGGTGAATTCCTTTAGTTTTTTTTTGTCTAGGAAGTTCTCTGTCTGCTCTTTGATTCTGAATGATCGCTTTGCTGGGTAGAGCAATCTTGGTTGTAGGTCCCTGCTTTTCATGACTTTGAATATTTCTTGCCAATCCCTTCTAGCCTGCAAAGTTTCTTTAGAGAAATTAGCTGACAGTCTTAGGGGAATCCCCTTCTACATAACTAACTTCTATCCTCTTGCTACTTTTAAGATTTTCTCTTCATCTTTAACCTCTGACATTTTAATTATGTTGTGTCTTGGAGTGGGCCTCTTTTCATCCATCTTGTTTGGGACTCTGTGCTTCCTGGACTCGCATGTCTATTTCACCAAATTAGGGAAGTTTTCTTTCATTATTTTTTCAAACAGATTTCCAGTTTCTTACTCTTTCTCTTCTCCTTCTGGCACCCCCATGATGCAAATGTTGGACCTCTAAAAGTTGTCCCATAGGCTGCTTATACTATCCTCACTTTTTTAGATTCTTTTTTCTTCTTGTTGCTCTGATTGGTTGTTTTTTCTTCCTTATGTTCCAATTCATTGATTTGATTCTTGACTTCATCCACTCTATTGTCGTTTCCTGTAAATTGTTGCATTTTTTCAATTAGTGTATCCTTCATTTCTGAATGGATATTTTTTATGCTGTTGAGGTCCTCACTAAGTTCCTTGAGCATCCTTATAACCAGCTTTTTTGAACTCTACTTATCACCCTTTCATTTAGCTTTTTCTGGAGTGTTGATCTGTTCTTTCATTTGGACCATGTTTCTTTGCCTCCTTGTTTTGGCAGCCTCCCTGTGTTTGTTTCTATGCGTTAGGTAGAGTTGCTCTGACTTTGTGTCTTGGTAGTGTGGCCAAATGTAGTAGGTGTCCTATAGGGTCCAGTGGCATGGCCTCCCCTATCAAGGTGTGCCCTTTGTGTGGGCTGAGTACACCCTCCTTTTGTAGTTGGGCCTTGGTTGCTGTTGGCAGATCAATGGGAGGGATTTACTCAGGCCAGTCAGTTGCAAGGAGTGGCTGTGACCACTGACCACCAACCTCCGCCCTCTGTGGAGGATCAGCTGTGCAGGGTTGGGCGATGGTGATCTGACATGGTCTGTAGCTGTCCATTGCATGCGCAGGCTCTGGGGTTTTCCAGTGGTTCAGGCCAAGGTCAGCCCCCACCTGTGTTTTGCCTGGGGTCACCCTCCCTGAGTCATAAAGCAATCCAAGATAGATACTACTTGTGCTGGGCTTGGAGATTCCCAGATGAAGCCAAGCTGTGAATCTAGGCTGGATGCTCCTAGTGCCGGCCTTGGGCTCACTGAGGCCAGCTATTGTTTGTTTGAGAGGATTTAGGAAGTTGTGAAGCTTGAGCCAATACCAGCCATTCATATGGAAAAGCAGCTTGGGTGGGCCCAAAAGTTGGGTGGGGCAGTGTCTCTGGGGATCTCCAAGGCAGGTCAAACAGTGTTAGCCAGGTTAATGGAGCCTCAGATGTGGTACCAGCTTGCCAGTTCTGTGCCGGGAGAGCTTAGAAAAAGGACAATAGCCTCTGCTGTCCTCGATGACAGATGTTTCAGTTCCTCCCTGTATGCCACTGGTGCCTTTCAAGCTACTACCCCAATGCTGGAACTCAGGGGGAATAAGTCTGAGGAGGTAAGTCTGTGTGTGGGTTCTTTAAGAGGAGCTGCGTGGGGCTCCAGAAGTTTTTTCCACCAACTCAATCCCTGCTGGTTTTTGTAGCCTGAAGTTGTGGGGACTATTACCCTGGCAGTCCTGGTTTGGGGCTGGGACTCCTTGCTCCTAAGATATCCCTCCTGAATTTTTATCCACCACACATAGGTGTGGGACCAGCTCGTTCTGCGTCTCCTACCAGTCTGGACGGATGTGGTTTCTTTAATTCCGTAGTTGTCAGACTTCCGTTAACTCGATTTCTGAAGGTTCTGAGTGTTGATTGTTCTATACTTAGTTGTAATTTTGATGTGGTTGTGTGAAGAGGTGAGCCGTGTTTACCTGTGCCGCCATATTGACCAGAAGTCCTCTTAATCACCTCTTTAAAGGCCCTGTCTCCAAATATAGTCACATTTTGAAGTACTGGGGGTTAGGACTTCAACATGAATTGGGGGAGTGGGGGGTGGACAATTTAGTATTTAGTCCATAGCAGTGGGGTAAAAAATACCCTTATCATTTAAATGCCGGTTCAGTTGGGATCTTCTGCTACTTGTGTGTAGGAACATTCTGTTTCAGTTACCCTCTGAAATGATTTTATTTGCTTATTTGCTCATTTATTGACTGTCTCTCTGGCCAGAATGTCAGCTGTGTGAGGGTTGGGACCCATTCTGGCCTGCTCAGTGCCCGTTCAGTATCCTTGGCGCCTAGAATCGCGTCCAGCTAAGACTAACTGCTCAAGAAATACCTCTTGCCTGAAGGAACTATATAAGGCCCCCTCTCCTGACTCTGTTCCTCTTGCTTATAATCCTTCCATTTTCTATTTAAAAAGCAGAGTCTGCTAGGCAAGAAATGCCAATCCTAGGCAAATAGGAAGGTCTTTATTTTGGAGATCTGGTGTCTGCGGAATTGCAACAGACACGTTACTTTTCAGGCAGGCAGAAATTCCGTATGGCCCCCCTCGGAGCCCCAGGGGCTTCCGTTTCGTGAAGATCAAAGAGACCCCGAGGCATGAGGGCACTGCCTGAGTTTGGGGTGAGTCAGAATCACCTGGAATCTTGTTGACATAATCCAGATGCCGGAATCCACCACATAGACTCTGATTTAATGGGTTTAAAGTGGAGCCCGGGCATCTGTATTTTTAACGAGCCATCAGGTGATTTTTAACAAGCCACCTGTGTCTGGAGACCTGCATGAGGATGGCCTGCTGGAGGGGGTGCTGAACTGAGGAAGGCTGGGAAAGGGCAGGATGCAGCAGCTCTCAGTGCCCGCAGAGCTATGATGAGGCCGTGAGTTGGGCCCAGGAAGGTTAGAAGGCTTGGAGCCTGAGCACCTCTCTGTTTAGGTGCAGCTGGGCCTGGAGCTCTTTGTACCAGATCAAGCATGAGGAGCAGGCAGTGACCTCAGGCCCAGACGGGCCCCTTCCAAGAGGCAACTAGATATTTGACCTTTCACCCTTCGCTGTGCCCTGTATGTTTTCTGCTTTCTGGTCTGCTATGGGGAGGAGACAGACACGGCCTGTGTTGCTGAAAATGCTGCTGGTGGCTTGAGAGGATGTTCAGGCCTGGAGATAACCCAACCTACCACAGGTGTCTAAAAATAAAACCACACCAGCAAGAAGCCAGCTGGTTAGGGCACTGGAGGCCCTCCCGGGGGAGGAAGAGACCTCTGAGGCGTTGCCTTCCTCTGGGAACCACGGCCTTCCTTTCAGCTGCACCGTTGGCAGCTCCCACGGAGTCAGGGCGCTCCTACTTGACCCCAAAACGAAGCCAATCTTCTCCAGAGCAGCCAGCCAGGCCAACAGGCGGCAGAGGCCAGCCTCACAGCCACATGGGGTCCATTGGGCCCCAGTGGGCCTTGCTAGCCTGCCCTAGCCACCAGGCAGGCTCTGCGTTAAATCACAATAGGATGGTCCCCATGGATCAGCAGAGGCAAGCGATTAAAAAAGAGGGTCCTCTGTTTCCTGCTCCTCCCCCACGCCTCCCCGACGCACCAGCTTCCCATACCCCACTGCTGTCCACCCTCCAAAGAGCAGAGGACTGCCTCTGAGTCTTCAGACCCCTGGGAGCCAAGGCAGAGGGGCAGACATTGTTACAGGGAAAGTACCCAAGGGGAAAGGAGTGGGCCAGGAGCTATTTAAGCAGATGTGTATGTCGGGACACAGCTCAGTTTTTCCTGAGCAGGGACCATGTGGGTAGCTCCATTCTAGGAAGGCTGAGAAACAAGCACGCCTGGTCCCAAGGTCACTGGAAATTCCTCATCGACTTACTGAACCTGACTGCATGCCAGGCACTGTTTTCAAAGCCTTATGATGCCCTAACTCGTTTAATTTTCACAGCTACCTGATGCAGTGGTTACAAGGCATTAGTAGTAAGAAGAATTAATTGTTATTATTCTACAGATGAGGACACTGAGGCAGAGAGGCTAAACAATTTGCCCTAAGTCACAGCTAGTGAGGGACGGACCTGAGAGGATCCAGGCGTCAGCACCCGAGGCTAGGCTGCCACCTTGGCGCTACGCCGCCCTCAGCGTGGTTGGCCACAGACAGGGGGCTGGGAAGATGCTTTGTACAGGACTGTGCTTCTCCTGGGAGTTCGTAGCTATGAAGTAATCAGATTGTTTTTTTATACAAAAATAGAACCATAGGTTCTCAAGTTTGAAAGGAGCTCAAAGGTTGCGGAGTATAACAACCCAGCCGTGCTCTGGAACTTCACATCCAAATAAGTGTTGCCCTTTTCACCTCTGGAAGGCTAAACAGTGATGCTGTTGTGACTCCAAACATTCTTGGCTCTCCAGCAGTGAAGTTGCTTCCAGAGACCGTTTTTGAGAACGACAAGAACCAGTCTCCAGAGAGTCACATTTTTTTTCTTTTCTACCCACGATGTTATTGCCTTGCTTTATCACACTGTTTGCCAGACTTAACTCTGAATGCCTTTTAACTATTTCTAAAAGTCAGATCTGCTGCAAGTCACTCACAGCTTTGCTGGCACCAAGTTATTCAGAAGAATGCACCAGGGGCTCTTAAAAGCTATTTCATGAGAAAAGCTAAAAAACAAAATAAAAACATACACTACCTACTGAGCAGTAGCAGCTTTTTGAGAGGTGGCTCAGGAGGGGAGGCGGCTCAGGAGGGGATCGTCTCCTGTTGTGACTTTTGGAAGGGAGGACTCATTTCTTTGGATGTCTTAATTCTTCATGTTTGTTAGACAACCAATGCCACGGCCTATGGTCGTCCTTGGCCCACCAGGTTGTACACTCTGGAGGGCAGATGTCCATTTTGCCCACCATTGTATTCCCAGCACCTAGTACAATGCCCGACTCACAGTAGGTGCTCAATAAGTGCTTGTTGAATGAATGAACGAAATAAGACACCAGGTAATAATAGAAGCTATAACCAGTAAAGAAAGACTGTAGATGGGTCCTGACCGGTGTGGCTCAGTTGGTTGGATGTCGTCTTGCAAAGTGAAAGATCACTGGTTCAATTCCCGGTCAAGGCACATAACTGGGTTGTGGGGTCGGTCCCCTGTCTCCCTCTCCCATCAGTGTTTCTCTCCCTCTCCTTCTCCTTCCCCTCTCTTTAAAACTAAATAAAATCTTTTTAAAAAAAAGACTGTAGGTGGTATATGCCCATGAAGTATCCTCAGAACTTAGAGACGGTTGCCTTCCCCGAGAAATAAAAATGAGCAATTCAGCCCGATGCAAAGGTTTGTAAATGTGCTGCTACTGAAAACTTGGGGACACCCTCAAGACCCTTCAAAGATAGACAGTCAGATCAAGAACTAAAAGGGCTTCTAAGTGAATTAATGGTTTTGTAATTTGTCCAAAGACAGTGTCCTATCTGGGCGTGGGTGTGAGGAAATCATCCTGCAATTCGGAAAAAAGGAAGTTGAAGAGCAAACACTAGTTGGTGTGAACTCCAGTGGGCAATTCCAGGGAGAAGTGCCTTGAGTAGCATCCCAGCCAGCAAAAGCCATCCCTGCGGAGGGTGATGGATCCCTGAGGGACCAGTCCCCAGTGCCACCAGTGGTTAAAATTCCCTGATCCCTGGCCTCTGTTTCCACCCCCTAAAGAATTTTTAGACAATAGTTTTTGTTTTGTTTTGTTTTTCAAAGATTTTCTGAGACTGTGCATTTGGAGAGCTGCTTGGTCAGTTTCCGGGGAAATTAACTTGTACTAACCAATTCTCCTGAGCCTGGTCAATTCCAGAGGCACTGACATCATGCTTCTGGACCTGGGTGGTCCACCCTTGGACCACGCTGATTGATCCCAAACCACTGCCACCTTCTCCCTTTGACATCCGTTCAGCTTTACCAAAGGCAGTGATATGAGAGATGATAGAAATAGCTAATATTGAATACTTACTACATGCCATATTATTCTAAGCATTTGGGGGAGGGGCACTTAAATTGTGGTCAAATACACATAACATAAAATTTATCACTTTAACCATTAAAACAATTTTTTATAAGAGTTGTTTTGAGACTAACTGATAACATGCCGGGAAGCAGGGTCTCAAATGCTCCCTGAACCATTTTTAGGTGTACATTTACAGTGCTGTGCAGCTATCACCACTGTTCATTTCTATAAGTTTTTCATCATCCCAAATAGAAACTCAGTATCCTTTAATCACTTACTCCCCATTTCTTCTTCTCCCAGCCCCTGGTAACCTCTATTTTACTTTCTGTCTCTATGAATTTGATTATTCTAGGTACCTCATATAAGAAGAGTCATACAATATTTGTCCTTTTATGTCTGGCTTCTTTCTTTTCTTTTCTTTTTTTTAGATTTTATTTATTTGCCCTAGCTTGTGTGGCTCAGTGGATTGAGTGCCCGCCTGCGAATCAAAGGGTCACTGGTTTGATTCCCAGTCAGGGCTCATGCCTGGTTGCAGGCCAGGTCCCTGGTAGGGGGTGCATGAGAGGCAACCACACATTGGTGTTTCTCTCTCTCTTCCTTCCTCCCTTCCCCTCTCTAAAATAAATAAATAAAATCTTTTTAAAAATTGGCGCATTAAAAAAAGATTTTATTTACTTTTAGGGAGAGGGGAGGGGAGAGAGAAAGAGCGGGAGAGAAACATCAATGTGTAAGAGATACAGTGATCAGTTTCTTCCCACACACCCCCAACTGGGGACCCTGCCCACAAACCAGGGATGTGCTCTGACTGGGGATCGAACCAGCAACCTTTTGATTCACAGGGCGGTGCTCAGTCCACTGAGCCACACCAGCCAGGGGTGGCTTCTTTTGCTTAGGATAAGTTTTCAAGGTTCAAACACATTAGCGCATATTATAGTATACCTGTTCATCATCAGAATTTCATTCCTTTTTTAAGGCTGAGCAGTATTGCATTATAGGGATGATACCCTAACAAGCTCTTGGTTTTCGTTATAAGATTTATTCCGTGTTTTCCTCTAGCGCACACTTTTGCCCAGCTCTTCGCCTACACTTACGCAGCCTCCTGTGTGTTTCCATGTGGATGTCCTGTCGTCACCTCAATTCAATATGACCAAAAGTCTTTTCTTGTCGTCCATCAGTGTTGTCACAGCTATCCCGGCCACTCGGGCTGGAGACCTCCAAGTCATCTTTAATGCTTGATGTCTCCTTCTCCCTTGCCGTCACCAGTGGGTCTTCAAACCCTGCTGCCTCTTTTCCTCCCGCATCCCTCGCAGCCTTGTGTATTTCCTCCCCCCTTGTACTGCCCTCCCCGGCCCAGGCCTCTTGGCGTTTTATTTAAATTGCTGTGCGGCGACCGCTGAGGACACAGGCCTGGGGAAGACCCACAGAGTAGAGGGTAGATGCGGCAGTGGAGAAGTTCTGAGAGATCGCAGGTATTGGACCCGTGACTTCACATTTCCCTGTGCTCAGTCGCGTGCTTCCTCTTATCTATTCCTCATGCCCTTATGAACGTGCCCTGATAAAACGCAGTCTGAAGATTTTCAGAGTCCAAGGGAACCATCAAAACCAGTTTCTCCTCAGAAAGCTCACCCTGTCCAAAGTTTCAGTATAGCTGAGAGCTCCCAGTTCCTTTGTTTCAGGAGAAAGCACTGAACTTGAGCTTGAGGATATGGAAATGTAAAGGAACAGCCTCTGAAATGGAGATGTTGGATATGTCTTGGCTCCAAGAAGCTGCAATGGCCTTAGGTGTCAAAGGAAAAGGGCAGAGGGAGAATCTCAGTGGAGAGGAGGGCTCACCAAAAGGTGTCCTCTCCTCGTCAGGTCCTTGGTCTAGGTTCAGACCCCCACGCTTTCAGGGTAAGGGTCGGAAGCTAACTGAATCATTCACAAATGACTCTAGGAGACTTGGACCATGCACTTCAACTTTGGGATGCACTAACAATGTTTAGCATTGAATTAGGAGGTGGTTATCATCCCCATGTGGACAGGGAACCTCAGCTTCTCAGGGTACCCCAAAACATGGCAGCTTTGGCTCCTTCAAGTGGCTTAGGGGTGTGTGAAGTTGGCCGGTGGGAGCTGAAGCCAAAGCCAAAGAACCTGCTGTAACAGGCCCTGTGACAACCCTGGCTGGGCTGGGTCATTCAGTTGGTTTGAGTGTCCTCGCCTAGACCGACCAAATCAGTGAACATATCCTCAGGTGAGGATTAAAAAAAAAAGTCCCCATGACAGGCTGGCTTGTGAACTCTGCAGAAGATCTGGGGACCCTGGACAGCACTACTTTCCCTCTTGGGCAGTTGAGAGGCAAAAGTCAGAATTCTCAAAGGCATGTCTTACTTGCCTTGAATGGGCTGAAAGCCTGGACGCAGTGACCTGTTCCACAGTCCGTGGTGGTCCTGGCACCACGGCAGTCTGTAGGCTTCTGCTGTTTGCTTCTCTCTCGGAGGGCAGCAGCTTAGAGACAGGGCACAGGCCGGAGCCCAAACATCCTGCTTCTCAGTTTGCAGGCTGGGTACAACTGGAGGCTCATAGGCATCCCAGAAGGGGGAACAATCAGCCATTAAGGGAAAGAACATCCTCTGCCCAGGTCACCACCTCACTCCCCTCTTTCTTCCAAACCACAGCCCTAGAGTGCGTCAGCCTGATTTCTCAGGATTTCCCCCTTAACTTTCCACCACAGTCTCTCACTTCTGTTCTTTCCCTGTTCTTGATGCAGATACCACTGTCTCCTCCACCCCACCTCCACCCCATGGCAACATCTCTGATTCCTAAACCAAATTTCTGTGTAACTTGTCACTTCCCATGTGCTGTGAGTGTGTGTGTGTGTCTATGATGGACTTTCAAACTTTTTTCCAGAGGCTGCCTGGCGTCCTCAGTAAGTTGAGAGGCGTTACATTACTACTCTGACTGGACAGATACAGAATGAAACCCAAACGGACTTGCCAAGGTCACCAGGGTGACAGCCAGGGCTGGGGCACTTGGGACAGCCAGGCGCGCTCTCCCAGCTCAGGCGCCCCAATGCCTCCTGAGTGCTGAGCACTGGGCACGTGGAGGTCGCATGTCCGGGCTTTCTGGCACAGTCCCGTTTCTAAATGGTCGTATCATTTTCAAGGACTCAGTCCTACTCATTGGACCACGTGTCCCAATTTTCCACTCAGAATATGTGGTGGTGAAGCAGAGTCTTCTGGAGTCACGGGGTTCAGGGTCTATCCTGGGGGCTCATGCCACAAGACCTTGTTTAGAGGGTGAAGGTGAGTGCTGGGACCACCCCTGGCTCACCTCGGCTACTCGAGGTGGGTGATTGCTCCTTGCCCACCGGGACCCACAGTACCCTTCAGAAGGCTGTCATGAAGGTCAGGACAGGGAGTCACCCTAGGTTGGCAGGTTAAACAGAAAGCCAGTCATCATAACACTGAGGTCATATTCTTGTCAACAAGGCCAGAACTAGGTCTTCCTCCACCCTCCAGCCTCTCCCTTCCCTCAGGGCATAGGCTGTTGTCAGCCTCACTTCCTGCCAAACTAGAAAGCAGGAGAGGCCATGGGTGGCTACGGGAATGCCGAGGCTTTAATGGGGCATAGATTGCATGGCAGGGGTGTCACCCCTAAGCCTTCCATTACTTGGGGAGCTGCAGGGGCAGAGAGGGACAAGCAGCAGTCACAGGTGGGGAGCCAGGGCCTGACACCATCCCCCTCAGGCCCCCCACCCCCCCAGGAACTGACCCTTGGCCAGTACTTGGTTTTATGGGGCTCTTGAGCTCTCTTCTTGAAGGAGGAGAGAGCCACATTCCTAAATGTACGGGATTACTGCTTGAAACACTGCTTCCTGTGTCTCCTGTCCCACCCATGAGTGTCCCCATTTGGCCTTCTCGGGTTTCTCTTTACCAGTGGGCCACACATGTGTCTACAGTGGAAATCACCTCAACACGGCCACCCCCTTCCTCCGGGCCCTCGGAGGGCCTCATCCTCTTGTTCCCATTGCACAGTGAGTCAGAGAGGGAGTGGGGGGGCTTTCTCGTTTTTTATACCTGTCCAAAAAGTATTTTAAATTCTATTGTAATTTTAAAACTCTTAAAAAAAAATACAACATCTACTTTCTTCCTCATTTTACTTTGGAAAAAGCCTGGGTTAACCTAGTGGGCGTTGAGCCTGGGTTACTGGTAACCTGCAAGGTTGGTTTGAGGAGAGCTCTGAGCCGAGAGGGACACAGGGAGTGGCTCAGCGGTGTGTTGGGTACACGGAGGCAGGGACGAAGCTGCGGCCCTGTGCCTTCTCTGTCTCTAGGTTTCATGTCTGATCTGTGGAAGTGCTTTTCCAAAGGCTCAGAGGCCTCATCTCTGGTGTGCTCACCCAGAAAGGGCCTGGCAGCTTTGGCCCGTTTCAAGCCCCAGCCCAGCTTTGCTCAGTTTGGAGCTCTGCCTCCGGAACCAAACTGCCTCAACTTGCCTCATGAGAGGAGAGCAAGCAGGAAGCGCTGGCACTCATAGGTTCAGGGTGCAGAAGGTGTTCCAGACTCCCGGCAGCCTGCTGGCCCAGGCCCAGGTGGCTGCAGGCTAGAGGATGGATGACTCAGGTAGGCTGTGCTGGACAAACAAGCTAGTACTCTCATGCCAGCGGGGTGACGACTGTAATTAGCTGTTCTGTCATCGCTGCTCTGCCACCTTCTAAGGGTGGGCTTGCCAGGCCCGGAGCCAGGGCCCGAGGAGATGGGCAGGAATGTGGTTATCTTGGCCTGTGTCTTATTGCCCAAGATGCTTCTAGAGCTGGCCTTGGAGCTGAGCCCGTGGGCACCTGTGCTGTTGGATGGTGTCATGGAGGCTGTTGGGCTGAAAGAGCCCAACTCAGAGCAAGGACAATGGGATAAGGAAACTCCACTGTGCCTCTCCGAAGGCCAACACCTCCCATGTCAGTGCCCTTTTGCCTCAGAAGACCCAAAGGACAGGGCAAATTGGAGCGACTTGGCCAGAGAGACGATTGGGCTGAAACCAATGATGTGGCTGAGTGGCCAGGTGTGCAGTGAAGGATTATCATACCTGCCTTGTTTAAATAATACTAAAACAAAAACAAAAACAACCCCCCACCCTGCCATTTACCGAGCACTTGCTATGTACCAGACGCTGTTCTAAGCACTTCACATGTCTCGTTTACTTCTGGGAGCATCCCCGTGACCAGCACTATCCCTCACTTTACCGAGGGAGAAACCGAGGCACGGGGTGACTGGCCAAAGCTCGCAGCGGGTGACCGGCGAGTCCTGGATCTGAACGTGGCACCAGAACGCTCACACGATAAGGCCTCTCTTCTGCTGTCATCCAGGCGGTAGTGCGAGAAGGCCAAGCACTGACAGAACCTCAGGATTCCCCGTGGGCCCAGCCACAACGGCACCTGTGGGATCCTGGCCGTCACTCCTGACTCTGGCCTTCAGTAGGCATGGGAAGGGGGCAGGGTTGTTATGCCAAGTAGTCTCTGCAACTGGCAGTTTCTAGTTCAGTGTCTCTGCCCAGCATGCAAAGAGCACCGAAGAAAGGTCCCCCTCTCTTCCTCCTCTGGGCAGCCCTGCTGGAAGTGTTTACGCCTGAGTTTCAAGGGCAGCGTCACTGGCACTTGAGCAGGACAGTGAGAGACTCATGGCCTCGTGCCACTGACTAATAGAGCAAAGCTGCTTCCCCACTCCACGCCTCAGTTTCCCCACTCGATTCAGTGGAGACACAGACCTCTTTGTGCTCAGTGCTAATTAGTCAGGGTTAATTAGCACTAGTCACAGACTTTGGAATCCACACAAGAAAGGGTCATCTGCTGGGTCTGGGCTGCACTGTGGCCGTGATGACACGACACTCTGGCGCGTGCCCTGTGAACGTCTTCAAAGCTTCATTAGCGGCTTGCGTGGGCTGCTGCTGGGACAGCAGAGGAAGGCACCGCAGGAGGGCTGCCGCAGGTGTGCCGGCCTGCTGCCAACGGCTTCTGCCCCTGGATTTCCTCCTGCAGCTGAATTCCCATTTAATCTGCTTCTTGACCTTGCTAGCCTTGCCTCTCATCCTGAACACGAGGTCCTAACCCTGACCTTGTCTCTGTCTCCTGGACAAACATCCACTCTCTCCATTTCTCTGCCTACCATTTATTTCTTAAATTTTTTTTTTATTTGTTGCCCTGGCTGGTGTGGCTTAGTGGATTGAGTGCTGGCCTGTGAACCAAAGGGTTGCTGGTTGATTCCCAGTCAGGGCACATGCCTGGGTTGCGGGCCAGGTCCCCAGTAGGGGGCACATGAAAGGCAGCCACACATTGATGTTTCTCTCCCTCCCCTCTGTCACTAAATAAATAAATAAATAAATAAATCTTAAAGAATCCTGGTATTTAAAAAACTTTTTTATTTTTTGATTTTAGAGAGAGGGAAAGAGAGAAATGTCTATTTGTTGTTCCACTTATTTATGCATTCATTCATTGGTTGATTCTTGTAAGTGCCCTGGCTGGTAGTTGAACCCACAGCCTTGGCATATCGGGATGATGCTCTAACCAACTGAGCTACCCAGCCAAAGCCCAACTGTTTCAGTAAGGGCTTTTGGTCTATATCTCTGAGCCTACAGTAGAAACAAAGCAGCGTTAGCCTTCAAGGAATGTAAGTTTTGTTAAGAGAGAAGATCTGTAACAAAATGACAAAGAAAGAAGGATGCTGAAAATGAGGATGATTCATTTGGAAAAGTAGGTGTTGCACTGTCCACGGCCTTTGGTGTGCTAGTGAGTAGCAGTAGAAAGTGGGGAGGGGAGGTTTGTCGGGTGTCTGCAATTCCAGCAAGGTAGGAAAGTCAGGTGTGGAGCACGGGGACCATCTAGTGGCTCTGGAAGGTACAGCTGTATGACGGCGGGGCCCCAAGGCCACACACCCAGTGACTCTCAGGCAGGCTCCTGAGGCTTCAGCTCTTTGGAACCTGGCATGATGGTTAAGGTGGGGAGGTTTTCTAGTCACTTAATATCTAACAAGTTGCCTTTCACTTGACATCCAATTTCTTTGGATCTACAGAAGAAACATCCTTTCTGGTTTCACAGCCATTTTCTTCCTGTGTTAGAGAAGAAGTGACTGAAGCCCATGGAAGAGCAAGACCACGATGTGGCTGGAGGGCCTCCGGCACGGTCAGCAGAAGGAAGAGGGGTGATGACCGATGCTGCCTACACCTAACGGGAAGGAGCAAGGAGAAAGAATTCAAGACTGCTCTGGTTCTGTAAGTATAAAATGTTGGTGAAGGTAGAATTAGCCATTTCTTTTTAATGTGGTAAAAAAAAAAATAACATAAAATTTATTATCTTAACCATTTCTGAGAGCACCGTAAGTCATGCTAACCACGTGCATACAGCTGCGCTCAGATCTCCAGAACTTTTTCGTCTTGCAAAGCTGAAATCTGCACCCACTCAGGGACAACTCCCTACACCCCTGCCCGCCGCCCCCCACCCCCAGCACCTGGTAAGCACGTTCTACTTTCTCTGAGTCTGACTCCTTTAGATACAAGTGGGGCCATGCAGTAGTCGTCTTTTGGCAACTGGTTTATTTCACTTGACATAATGTCCCAAAGGTTCACCCATGTTGCAGCATATGACAGGAGCTCCTTTTTTAAAAAAATATATATATATTTATTGATTATGCTATTACAGTTGTCCCATTTCCCCCCCTCACTCCACTCCATCCTGCCCACCCCCTCCCTCCCACATTCCCCCCCTATAGTTCATGTCCATGGGTCACACTTATAAATTCTTTGGCTTCTACATTTCCTACACTATTCTTACCCTCCCCCTGTCTATTTTCCACCTCCATTTATGCTACTTATTCTCTGTACCTTTCACCCCACTCTCCCCCTCCTGCTTCCCTATTGATAACCCTCCATGTGATCTCCATTTCTGTGGTTCTGTTTCTGTTCTAGTTGTTTGCTTAGTTTGCTTTTGTTTTTGTTTTAGGTGTGGTTGTTAATAACTGAGTTTGCTGTCATTTTTACTGTTCATATTTTTTTATCTTCTTTTTCTTAGATAAGTCCCTTTAACATTTCATATAATAAGGGCTTAGTGATGATGAACTCCTTTAACTTGACCTTATCTGAGAAGCACTTTATCTGCCCTTCCATTCTAAATGATACCTTTGCTGGATACAGTAATCTTGGATGTAGGTCCTTGCCTTTCATGACTTCAAATACTTCTTGCCAGCCCCTTCTTGCCTATAAGGTCTCTTTGGAGAAATCATTTGACAGTCTTATGGGAAGTCCTTTGTAGGTAACTGTCTCCTTTTCTCTGCTGCTTCTAAGATTCTCTCCTGTTTAATCTTAGGTAATGTAATTATGATGTGCCTTGGTGTGTTCCTCCTTGGGTCCAGCTTCTTTGGGACTCTCTGAGCTTCCTGGACTTCCTGGAAGTCTATTTCCTTTGCCAGATGAGGGAAGTTCTCCTTCATTATTTGTTCAAATAAGTTTTCAATTTTTTTTTCTTCCTCTTCTCCTTCTGGCACCCCTATAATTCGGATGTTGGAACATTTCAAGATGTCCTGGAGGTTCCTAAGCCTCATTTTTCTGAATTCTTGTTTCTTCATTCTCTTCTGGTTGGATGTTTCTTTCTTCCTTCTGGTCCACACCATTGATTTGAGTCCTAGTTTCCTTCGCCTCAGTATTGGTTCCCTGTACATTTTCCTTTGTCTCTCTTAGCATAGGCTTCATTTTTTCAACCAATTCTGTGAGCTTCTTGATTACCAGTGTTTTGAACTGTGCATCTGATAGGTTGGCTATCTGTTCGCTGCTTAGTTGAATTATTTCTGGAGCTTTGAAGTGTTCTGTCCTTTGGGCCATTTTTTTTTTTTTTTTTTGTCTTGGCGCGTCTGTTACTTAAAGGGGTGGAGCCTTAGGTGTTCCCGAGGCTGGGCGGGGTAACGCTGGTCGCTGCGCTGTGACGCTGTACGTGGGGGAGGGGCCGAGAGGGAGCAATGGCGCCCGCTCCACTCTCTACCGGACTTCGTCACTCCCTCTGCTACCCACAATCAAATTGGGCCCCTCTGGTGCTGGTTCCCGAGTGGGTGGGCCTGTGCATGCTCTAGGCCCCTGTGGGTCTCTCCAATGACCTCTCCTATAAGGCTGGGAGTCTCTCCTGCTGCTGCCCCAACTCCCACGGGTGTTTTCAATCAGAGGTTTGAGGCTTTATTTCCCCGAGCTGGAGCCCTGGGTTGCTCGGTCTGCTTCGCTCCCCACCGTTCGCCTGGTTTATGTGTGTGTGAATGTGGGGCCGCAGTGGTCAGACTGCCTGCCCCCGTTCGTCCCGCACTCCGCTAGTCTCAGTCTCGGTCCAGCCACAGCAACACGAGTCCTCTCCACCCCGGCTGCCCTTCTCCGCCCCTCCTACCAGTCTGGATGTATGTTTATTTTTTATCTCCTTGGTGTTGGACTTCCTTGCCCTTCGATTTTCTGTCAGTTCTGGTTGTGCGAAGAGGCGCAGTGTGTCTACCTACGCCACCATCTTGGTTCAGCTCCTTCTTTTTTTAAGGCTGAATAACATTCCACCGTCTGTGCACACCACATTTCCTTCGTCCACTCGTCTGCCCAGGGGCATGGAGATGCCTTCCCCCTCTTGCCTGTTGTGAATGCTGCTGCTGTGAACATGGATGTGCAGTCATTTCTTTTCAGCAGCTACGAAGAGGCTCAGCTCAGAAAAGGATTGGCTGGATTCCACACTGAGTGGAGGCGGACTGAAGGTGAACGGAAGGAAGTGAGGAGGGGGTAGAGCTCCTTCTGTCCTTACTATTTCATTCAGAACAGGGAGCCTTCCTGCCCAGTCCATAAACTGTGCAAATGATTAGTTTACCCAGCATGAGCTACTAAGCTACAAAGAATGCTTTCTGTATATTTGTTTGCATGTAAAATATTTATGAAAAGTAGGCATTATTTGGCAACTGTCAAGATGAAACTTTATTATTATTCTATCTTAATGTTGTTGCTTATTGCTATTGGGTTGTTTCTCTCCTGCCTTAGATCAAAGGCAGACAAAAAGAATCGGAGAAGCAATGAATATGAAAACTTTTATGTACTGGGGATGGAGGGAACGTAAAATTACCAGAAAGCTTGGCTAGGCCACAGGTAACTGGTTATGGAATTTTAAAGAGTAATAGAACTTTTAAAAGTTTAGTGCATAAACAGTAGTGTGACAATAAAAAAATCCGAAGAAAGTTGTGTTTCCATTTTAATACACTGACTTTTCGCTGTCTTCTAGTCCTGGTTAGGTAAGTCCCGGTGGAGCCATGTGCCTGCGTGTTGTTTTTCATCGCATGTCCTAAACAACCGTCCCCACTGCGACAGAGTCATTGCGGCGATCGTGTTAACAGTTTGAATCACATGCCACTGATTTATACTTTATGTAGTTAATCGTTCTCCAACTGTTAGGTGTTTTGGTTATTTTCAACTTCTTATGAGTAACCACGTACTGAACATCTTCACGTACATAACTTTTCCTCTTTTGAACTGTATTTTTGGTTAGGAGGCTGAAAATATAGTGTGAGGAGCACCAATGGCCCGAGCTGGAATTCTGGTGCTGTAACTGACCTGCTGTGTGACCTTCAACATGACATTTAACTTAGGCTCTAGTTTCCTTGTTTGTAAATAGACGTAGTACTGTACCTACCTCAGAGGCTTGTTATGAGGCTGGAGCGAGGTAAAACATGGAGTGTTTAGAGTATGCAGCGGACACTTGCAGTGGTAGCAGCTATGTGCAGTAGTGCTAAAACCGATTTCCCGGGATCCTCCTGTTCAAGGCTCTTCCGCTCCTCTCTCACGCCCCACTAAGTGGTGGACTCCCGCTGCAGTCCTTGCTTCACTGTCACTTCAAAGCGCCTTGAAACCCACCTGGCCACAAGGTACTCTTACGTGGTTCCCTACTTCCCCTTTGGTGCTGGTTATGGCTGGCAAGACTGGCTGGGAAATGGACATGGAGCTAAAAAATGATTTTCTTGTCTCTGTGACCTTGGTTTCCTCATAAGAGCAGGGAGGGCCTTGTTGGTAAACCTGGAATTCCTTCCAGATCCGACATTTTACGTTCCTACTTCCACCCTCCTCAGGGCTGTAACTGACCCGTGGTGGGAGGCAGTCGTTTTATTCTGTATTTCTCTACTGGGAGAGAGCGATAGGTAGCTGATGGAAGTGAGGACAGAAAGTACATTATTAAAATGGCCTGTATCTCTGGGTCATCTCTGGACAAACTACCAGTCCTCCCCAGAGACCTCCGCACAGACTGTTCCTTTTCCCCTTTCTTCCTAACTGGCTTCAGCTGCATGATATTCGATGGGCCAAAGAGGCACAGTGGAAAGAAACCCATCACCGCCACTGCCACTTTGGCCAAGGAGCAATGAGGAAAAAGAGAGCGGGGATAAAGATGGAATGAATGGCCTCTAGTTAAAGGGCTCAGAGGCAGCCTCACTTCTGAGAGCACGGGTCAGCTGACCCAGATAACAGCGACATAAAGCCAAAGAAAACCCAGAATAGAAATAAAACTAAAAATAGCAGGGAAAACTGAGGAGGAGGAAGTGTTTGTAACTTTTGCTGTTGGTCAAACCGTACATGCAGCTGTTTTTGGTGCCAAAATGGAAGGCGGTGGAAGGATTTAAAAGCTGGCTTTGAGGGCAGCCACAACGGATCTGTGAGTTTGATGACTAAAAGAGGAAAGCCCCCCAAGAGAGTGTTCCAGCTGCCAGTTTATTAAAGTTGGCTAAAATTTTTAAAGAGCCAGGTAGAAGACTCGTATCTGGATCAGATATGAGGTCTGTTCCCTGCTGCTGTGAGCAGCAGGTTTTGACTCTGGGCCTGGAGAGGAAGATCACAGGGTCACCGCGCTGAAAGAAACCCCAGCTCTGTTATAGTGCAAAGAACAGAAGGCTGGGAAAGAAGGAGTAAGTGCAGCTCTGCCACATCCTAGCTGTATCACAGGGCTCGTTATTAAATGTCTTTGAGCTTTAATCTTTCCCTCTGTGAAAACAGAATCTACTTGGATGGGAAATGCAACCTTTGTTAAAACAAACACTGAATCCCGGAGGCTTTAGGATCCTGGAGAAAAACAGTAAAAGAAGTCTGGAGCCTGGGAAACTGGCCAGACTAGGGAGTCAGACCAGCCTGGAAGAGCGGGGTCTTCAAGATACGACCACCTGCCCCAATGCTGGGACCAGGACTGCAAAGGCGGCTCTGCCACGGGAAGTAAAAGGGATGGCGCTGCACGTTCTGTCTACCAGTAGGGGACACGGGCACACTGTACAGCACCCCCATAAGCTGTACCTACCTAGCATGGCTACTGTGGGTGGGAAATTCCTCAGGTTGATGACATATAATGCTACCTTTGTAGATACTAAAGCAGCAAAAGTGAAACTTTAGGCAATTCCCTTTTTATCTTCCAAAAGAAACAAATATATTTTTTTCAAATGAAGAATCAAATCAGGAAAAGTGGGTTCCTTGAAAGGCCAAAGAAGAAGGAATAGCAGCCCGGGGCTGAAGTCATCCCAGTGCGGAAGACAACAGATGCTCTGGCGACAAAGCTCACGAGCTCAATCTCATCTGTATTAGTAAGGGTTCTCCAGAGAAATAGAACCAGTCGGAAACGCCGAGATTTATTATGGGAATTGGCCAACATTGTCTGCAAGCCAATGGAGGCCAAGGGAAGCTCGTGGTGCGGGTCCAGTCGAAGCCCGAAGGCGGAGAACAGGGAGGCCGAAGGTGTGAGTCCTGGCCTGAGGCTGAAGGCCTGAGGAGGAGGGGCTCTGATGTCCACGGGCAGAAGGCAGATGTGCCAGCTCAAGCGAAGAGCAAATCCCCCTCCCGTCTTGTTGTTCTACTCAGGCCGTCGTGGATTGGAGGATGCCTGCTGGCACTGGCCAGGGCAGTCTTCTTCACTCAGTCCATCAACTCAAATGCTGACTTCCTCCTGAAACACCCTCACAGGCACATCCAGGAATAGTGTTTTCCCAGCTACCTGGGCATCCCTCAGCCCAGTTAGGTTGACACATAGCAGGAACCATCACCCCATCTGAGAACACCCATTACTAACTCAAAGTATCCTCAGTCCGCCTAGCAGCGTACTCACTAGAAACTCCGGCAGGTAGCCTCGAGCCCTCAGGTGCAGCACGGTCAGACAGGCTGGCACTGAGATCCCATGAGGGGGTTGATGGGCTCACTTCACATGGCTCTACAGAGGCTGAGCCTTTGAAACAACCGTCCTCTCCCGATCTCTGGCACACTCGTTTTCTAGACAGACACTGAACCGAAAATGTTACAAACACAGCTGCTGTCTTCCCTCTCCACTGGAGTGCTCTGTCTTGATTGGTTAGGCCACAAACCTCAAGGTCATCCTCAATTCCACTCCTCTTCCTCACATCGTTAACATTTCTGTCAATCTATTTTCCCTGCCATCACCCCTCTTAGGGCCTTCCCATCTCCCTAGTGCATGCTATACCGACAACAGAAGTACTTTCTAAGCACAAATATTTCCCTGCTTACAACTTTAACAGCTTCCCTTTGCCCACAGAATCAAGGGCAAACTCCACTTCATACAACATACAAGATTCCCATCTGGCCCGATTTCTCTTCTCTTCTCCTCTCCAATGCAAAGGCCCAGCCACAGCAGAATTCCTGCTTGACTCAGGAACACGTGAAATTCTGCTCACTTCATCAGCATTCCTTCAGCCTCTCATGTACTTCTTCTATTGTGTCTACCATGTGCCAGGCAGTCTTAAGTGTTGAGATTATCAGACAGACAAGGTCCCTGTTCTCATGGAGCCTGCGACTCCCACTCAGCTCCAAGGCCCAGCTCAAGTCTATACCTTCCCTGGAATTCTCTCCAATTCCACACATGGGAATTAACCTCTTATATACCTCTCCTACAGTATTTAACACTCGTAGTCTTGTGCAACATTTGTTGACAGAAGTGTCTTCCAGCCGGGACTACAAGTTTCTCGAGGGTGGAGCCCAGGGGGTCGTTTATTTCTGCACAGTGCCTCACACATGGGTGGGGAGACACTATCTTTTGGATTGTATCAGGTCTATCCCTATCTGCTTCCAGACTTGTGGAGCTTTGCCAATTTTAAAGGAACGTGAATACTATTGTTTTTTTTTAGAGGGAGGTATAGATTAAAAATTATTGTGGAAAAACTTCAAAAAATAAATACCCCCATTATCATAACCTGAAACTTAGGCTTGTAGTCCTTTTGAATACCTGTGTTAATAATTCTACACTGCTCAAGAAATTGTGATCTGGAGGCCATGAGCTTCTAGAGGGCAGACTTCAAATTCAGACACTAGATGGCTTCCCAGCCTGGAACAAGGGTCTCATCTCTGTAACAGTGGAGAGCTGCCATTAGCCAGGCCAATTCCTGCTGCCAAAGGCAACGGAGCCCCTCTAGAAGATACCCTGGAAGCAGCCTCTCCGGGCCTCACACACTGATAGAGGAGAGAGAGCAACACTATTTACCCTTTGAAAAATCCGAATTAGAAATGACAGATTTAAAATCTGACAGGCATGGAAAAAAACCTCTTTAGGCTAAAGAGGTTTATGCAAAACACGATCTTGAACTGGATCTCTATTTGGACAAATCAAATGCAAAGAACATTTTGGGAGCAATTAGGAATTTTGCGGATGGACTGGGTTTTAGATGATATTAAGGGATTATTAATTTTTGTTGGGTCTAGTATACAGAAAAATGTTGCATCTTTTAGTGATACAAAGTTTAGCATGAGTGGAATATTATGATACCTATTATTTTCTTTAAAATACTTCAGTACAAATGGAGTGAGTTCGGAAACCAACCACCCAGTTGCTATCAGGGAGTAGCTACTTTCCAGTCTCCGTGGTCACTTTACCAGCTGGCAGTCTTACTGAGGTGGGGCTGGCCAATCTTCACCATGGCGCCTGGGGCTCCCCGCCAGCAGGGAAAGCGCCACTCAGGGCAGCTGTGCATTAGAAGGCACATGGAGAGGGGTGTCTTCTGAAGGGCCTCCCTGCCCTTGTGACAGTCTCCTATTCTGCTCTTACCGAAATGACGGGAGAAAACGGTAGGCTTACTGCTCAACGACACATCGGGGGTCTTTCTGGTGACATCGTGAGCGCCACCTTGGCTCTGGCTCAGAAATCCCTTCTTTGACTAGAATCACAAATAAATTTTAGGCTTTGTAGCCAATCTGAAAACTAAAATTTTGACTTTTTTTACTGCTTCACTGAAGTTTTCTCAGTCTCTGCTTCTTTTACATCAGCCCAGAAGGCAGGGAGGAAAACAGTTCTCCAGCAGTGAGAATTTTAACAAAAATTTTATTAATACATACTGGCATATCCTTGGGATGTAAGAGTCCTTAAAGAACTACCCTACACTAAAAACACTAAAAGTGCTCAAGCCCTGGCTGGTGTGGCTCAGTTGATTGAAGTGTCATCCCATAACCAAAAGGTTGCAGGTTCAATTCCTGGTCAGGACACATACATAGGTCGCACATTCAATCCCAGTCCAGGTGCATGTGGGGGCAACCAACTGATGTTTCTCTCTTTCCCATTCTCTCTCTCTAAAAGCAATGACAAAATGTCCTTGGGTGAGGAGTAAAAAAAAAAAAATCTTAAAAGTGCTCAAGTCCTGGGTCCTCCGTCTACTCTCAGAACTCACGCTTTGTTCACAGAGCCGGGCTGGCTGTGCCTCCCCAGGCCCTTGTGTAGAAACCGGTCCCCATAGTCAGATGCCAATGGTGACGGTGACACTCACAGCCTCTGAAAGGGCAGGAGCTCTACGTATTAAACCAGAACGGAGGAAAATAGCATCAGCTGATCGAAAGGGAATTCAGACTTTATTTGTCAAAGTCACTCATTCCACTTCTCTCCAGGAAGGGCTGGTGTGTCTTCAGGACGAGCACGAGGATTCCCACTGCCGGAATATTCGGAATACCTTCCTTGATTTCTCAGAGAGACTCTATAGGTAGAAAAGCTCATCATTAGAGATTAAATTCTCTCACAGAGACGAAGGATACATAGTAGCTTTAAGGCTTGGTCTGTAAATTTCTCCCACAATGATGCAGGTATGTCTAGGATTAAGTAAACAAGTCAACTCCACACAGTGCTATACATAATACATACCTAAAGCCAGACTAAAAATCAAGAAGCCTGTGTCCTCTTGCTAAGCCTCTTGCTAACGTACTCTCAGCCTCTAAAATATGGCTCATGTCTTCCCTCCAAGTATTTGCCCTACTCTTTGTATGTGAGGATGACACTTCCGACCCACCATAGCGCAGCACACATTTTGCACTGGCTTCTTATCCACGATGCTGAATTGGCCCAAGTTCATTATTTCTTGTGAAGAAGGGTTCACATGTACGTGATGCCTAGCTGGGGTTAATAGTATAATCCAAGGAATAACACAAAGTTAAATGACCCTTAAGAGTTCAGACTATGACCTTGGCTGCCTCAGCGTCATGTTTTAGCCAGCAGAGCTAATAATAGGAAGACTCTCATTGCCACTTGATCGTGCCTCTGAGGTACCCTGATATTCTGAGAAACAGTGTTACAGGGAGACTAAACAGTTCCCTGAAACTCGAAAAGGTCCTCGGCGATTTGGAACACGCGGTTCGCTGCCTTTGAGAGTCAGAAAGAGCGCGCAGGGTCTCAGTGAGAGCACAAACAGTATCCCGAAAGATAATCCACAAAGTGACCTCCGGTTTCTGACATGACATTCTCATTGCTTTCTTATCCTCTGCAGATGAGTGTCTCAATAAAATACAGTCCCAGGAGGGAGAAGTTTGAGCTCTTACCAGAGACCACAGGGAATTTAGTTAATAAAGTGACAAAGCTGAAACAAACTTAAGTTGAGAAACAGTGTAAACTTTTTTCCTAACATGTCTCGCCACAGCCTCGTTAAGCTTTGTACTTCCCAATCTCAGCAGCCGTGGGAGGGTTACAGGACGAGCTGCCAAAAAGGATTTCAAAAGTCCTGGGACCCAAGGCCACATGTGAGGCCAATTTTTCCCACTCAAAAAAAAAAAAAAAAAAAGGTCCTATGGGATTTCTTGTTGGTATGACATTGAGAGAGAAGAGTTAATAAAAACTGTCAGTACACTATTTCATGAGGCTCTAGGCAGAGAGAATTTATGTGCAGAGACAGATCTCTCCAACCTGAGAGGTAAGTCAAACATTTGTCTTCAGATAGCTTTATGTATTTTCAAGTTTTTAAATTAGAAAAATGCACATTTTTTTTCCTGCAAAAAACTTGGAAAACCCTCATTTGTATATTTACTAAGGGCACAAATGTACATTCTCGGGCTTTTAGCATCACTAGAGTTCCTTCCAGTGCAGTCCTGTGACCCTGGAAACATCTGCTGTTGAGAATGACTTTACTTTGTCTTTGGAGGGAACAGAGGTCAGGAGTTATAATATTTCTCCTAGGCAGGCTACAAAGCAACTTAGGGAATGAGCCAGCAAAGGAAAGAACCCCATTTTTATGGTCCCTTAATGCCCACTTCCTATTCCTTCCAGTCTTTACGCAGAGCAAACAACTTGTTTTCTCAGCTGTCACGAGGGACTGGCACTTCCCCACATCCATGACCGGCGGCAGTCACAACTGCAACGGCTAGCTGAGGTTCGGTGCACAAGTCCGGGGCCGTGGCACAGAGCAGAGGGACCCGCCCGCCGTGAGCAGTGAAACCGCAGCCTTGGTGTCGGAGCACAGCGCTCCACACAGCTGCAACAACTGGCCAGGCTCCAAAGGCAAGTGACAGCAGCTGATGGAAAAAGCAGCTGTTCTGCAACCTGAGGCCGGAGCAGCTGCCTATTCATCGAATTCTGTTTTTCTCCTTCTCTCCTTGAGACATTCTAGTTGACAAAGAATTTCTCAGAATCTGACAGAATGCCGTATGCTAAACTGCAGAAAGATCGAACCAGTTCCACGCCTGCTGTCTAGGATGAAACAGACTGAGCCTAACTTGATTTATGGAAGCTGAGGGCAGGCAGCTGCTAATTATAGGACTGGGCTCTGCTCCTCCTCCCCCAGACGGCAAGTGTGTCACACTGTCCGGACAAACAGTTCATCTCACCACAGAGTCCGTTTCGGCTGGCTGGCTAGCCTGTTTGTGGGCCAGGAGGATGTTCAGCACTGCCTTCCAGCCTGGTTCTGCCGGGCTGCTGGCGCCTGCCTCAGTTCCACCGTTCTCCCTGGTTTCCTTGCCAAGCGTGATATTCACCCAAGGGCACCAGTCTCTGTGCTGAGAAGTGGGATCAAAGAAGCTCCGTGAAGACGTGTCCTGAGGGAGGAGGAAGAGAAACAGTGTTAGCCAAAGGCAGATCTGTGTAAATTCAGAGGCATTGCTGTTAGTGGTTAGGTGTGTCCCCGTCTCTCTGCCCTCCTATGCCTGACACACTTATTGCCTCTCCAGAATCCACCCCAAAGAAACAAAGGCAAACCCGTACAATTTTCTCCCCTTTGGGCCACTCCACTGTCCCATCTTTAAACTCATTCACATGGTCTACTCATAGCTACAGGGCCAGGGAGGGCTCACGCCTGCTTCTCCGTGCGGCGTGCTGAGGGTGGGCGTGTTCCTCGTGCTCAGCGACTTCCGCACGCACAGGGGCACTCACCGAGCTGCTGGAAGAGCAGAGGCGAGCTCGTTTGGCTCTCCGGAGAGGACTGGATGGCACTTCCAGGCCAGAGCTGTCTCCTGTTCCCATGCTTCGGGTCACTGGGCGCGTTCTGGTGGTGGGGCTGGCGGCCTCGGGCTCAGTGCGGTCAACAGGACTGGAAGAGTCCCAGCTCCGAGTTCGGGAGAAGATGGGGCCTGGGCTCCGTTCGGCCTGAGGGAGGGGAGATGATAATGGAAGTACAGCAATGCCATTCATCACTACGGTCAGGAGAGATATTTCTAGAAGTTTGAAAAAGTTAGTATTTTATAGTTTAAATCGTAAGAATTTAGTTTCTAAACTGTGCGTAACTGAGACTACTACACAAAACAATGAATTTAGCAGTTCCATTGCAAATGCTGAATAAAACCAATGTGGTTAGAAGTGATTCCTAACTTAATTCCAAACTGTTCCACTAACACCACCTCTGGCAAGACTGCTGTTTTTAAAAAGTCCAACCCCCTCAGTTGGTTGGAGCATCGACCCACACCCCAAAAGGTTGTGGGTTTGATTCCCAGTCAGGGCACATACCTAGGTTGCGGGCTCAGTCCCTGGTTGGGGGTGTATGGAAGGCAACCGACTGATGTTTCTCTCTCACGTCAGTCTTTCTCTGCCCGCCCCGACCCCCTTCCTCTCTCTCTAAAATCAGTAAACATATCCTCAGGTGAAGAATAAAATAAGTCAATAAAACAAAAAGCCCACCCCAAACAAGCCAATTAAGTCTATACCTGCTCCGAGCCCGGGGAAAACGTGGCATCCTGGCTCCGAGTCATCATTCTCCGAGGGGACTCGGGCACCAGGAGAAGGCGCTCTGGGCGCCCCTCAGGGCCTGGGACAGGGGGGCTGGTCAGCACGAAGGATGAGTCCAGGTCGTTGGCGGACGACTCAATCTGCTGGAAGCCCCAGAGCCCCACCTTCCTCACACAGTGTGAACACGTGATCAGGGAGAGCTGCGTGGGCTCCAAGGAAGAACTAGGCAGGAAAGAGAACACAGTGAGTTTTCGCAAAGGGTCACGTTTCCAAGGGCTAAGTGTAACGATTAGTGAGCATGCTTTTCCCCCTTAAATTCTGCAGACTTGTGAGCATGCTTTGCCTGGTCAAACACACCTCTGGAACAGTCCAGGGACTGGGAACTGTGTCCTCACAGCGTTCTAGTCCCCTGCTCTCAGGACCCCAACTTCATCTCTCTCGTTCGTTTCCCACAGAAAAATCTAGGGGTCTTGGTGTGCTCCTCTAAGACTTTTAAAAGTCATGTTTTGTAAATTTCCCTGTCCCTCTTAAAATGTTTTCCTTTTAAATGAAAATCATTCCTTCATCTATCCAAGAAAGCATATTAAAGTACATCAAGATTAGCTCCGACAGTTTTCTGCCTCGGACGGAGTCTCTACCAAATGGAGCGGCTGGAACAGAAACACCAAAACGGGGGCCTAGAGGACTCCAGCTGGTGTTTCTTTGGTAGCTTTTAATCCATTTAACTCGGTTTTCTTCCTTTCTGAAAGTAGAAAGGAGTGCACTGTGTATAGGAACACAAATTCCCAGCTGAGACGTGACAGTGAAAGAAACAAATTTCAGGTATGTTCAGAAATTTCTGAGTTCTAATTCTGGTTTTGTTACTGATCTTACTGTCCCTTCATGTCCCATCCCTTCAGTTTCTCTCTACCTCTGTTTTTCTTTAATTATTATTTAATTAATTGATTTTATAGAGAGAGAGGAAAGGGGGGAGAGGGAGAGACAGGGAGAGGGAGGGAGAGGGAGGGAGAAGGAGGGAGAAGGAGGGAGAAGGAGGGAGAGGGAGGGAGAGGGAGGGAGAGGGAGGGAGAGGGAGGGAGAGGGAGAGGGAGAGAGAAACACTGATTTGTTGTTTCACTTTTTATGCATTCACTGGTTGGTTCTTACATGTGCCCTGACTGGGGATCGAACCCATAACCTTGGCATATGGGGACAACACTTTAACCAACTGAGCTGCCCGGCCAAAGCTTTCTGTTTTTCTTACAGGAAACACCATGTGATCTCCAAGTACTATTAGTGACTGACATATAAATGGGTGTATAATGTTGTCCCAGCTTGTGTCCCCAGCCAAATCTGACTGACCTACATGCCCAGCCACACACAGAGAGAATACAGGCAGTGACATGGACTTGGATGTCGGAGCCTAATTTGGCGGCAGCTTTTCTCTCGTCAGTTCGGTGATCAAGTTCATCTTCAAGCAGGTGCAGGAGAAGACTAATCTTGTCTTCTGTAAAGCACTACAAAGGAACCAAAGTAAAAAGCTTCAATTTTCAACCACCATGAAAAGAAAATTATACTTAATGATACAATCAGGGGTGTCCAACCTTTTGGCATCTCTTCACCATGCACTGGAAGAAGAGTTGTCTTGGGCCACACGTTAAATACAAGGCAACACGCAATCACAAAATAATCTCATCAAATTTTAAGTAAATTTATGATTTTGTGTTGGGCCACAGGTTGGATACCCCTGAACTGCAGATGATACAAGGCAAAAATCGTGGCTGAGATGGCAAAAATCGTGGCTGAGATGACAAACACGTGGACACAGTTCTCTTCATCAGAGAAGAGGTCCTACTAGGACAGGGCCAGGCCTCACACAGCAGCTTCCGAACTGCTCTGGACCTGCTGACTGGGCAAGGTGGCAGTTTTCCTGGAAGGACCAAGTCTTTTCTTAGTACCAAGCTGTCTTCAACTTACCAACTGCAGATCTTCTCTAAACCTACAAACCTCACACCCAAATAATGAAAAAAGGTTACTGTTTGTATCTTGGCCTGACACTGAATTTACTTTTTGACAGAAAAACAGAGCTTGCCACAGTCTTAAAAAAAACTATGACAAGGTGAAAAAACAAACCAAACAAAAACTGAAGAAGCAAAATAACAGCTTCTGTTTCCTGCGGTAAAGCTCGTCTCTGAGTGCCCACCAGGCGATGAAACGGGCAGCAAACACTGCAGTGCCGACGGGCCGGGACACCCCGAAGTTCCCACTCACAACAGACAAGGGAGTTTCTAACGTCTCCTGTGGCGCTTTCTCTGGGAAATGGTACTCAAGAGATCACATGAAGTAACATTTCAGTATCTTCTGTTAAACGCTTTAAGTAATAAAGAGAGATTAAATTGAATTCCTGCCACCTGAGGAATCATATCTCAAAATGTAAATGGAACCCACTTACTTAAACCCCCACTAGTCACATTTATGATGGGAATTGAAAATGCTCAGTTGAGAGACCAGCAAATGTCTCTCTTCATAGTAATCTGTACCCTCCTGTCATTAAAAGAATGCTTCATGTACAAATGCTAGTGACAACTGGAGGCCACTGACGGCTAGCCAAGAAAACTCACCATGGTCTTCAAGTCCTCTGGCCTCAGGGAGGGAAGCTGGAGGTCCAGGTGACAAAGGCTCTGAAAGCGATCTAGGAATTCACTAATGAGAACGGCCGGCTCATTCAATGGTAACATCCCAAATCGATCTGTGGGAAAGTCAACGGAAGGGTTATGTTGGTACAAACTGTAACCAAAAAAGTGTAAAACAATGGGGATATGTAAAATTGATAAGATATTTGATGATATTAACAACTACTGATTTTTTGGGATGGGGCTGTGATGATACTTTTGTGATTATCTTTAAAAAGTAGAGTTTCAGGAAAGGTTTCTCAGAAGCAGTCAGGTATAAGCCGAGTTTGAAACACCAATAACAGTGTTAAAGCAAAGGTCCAAGAATGGCATGTTTGAGGAATTTTAAGTAGTTTCACAGGGTTGGAACATGGTATGCCTGTGGGGAGAGTAGCAGGAAATAAAGTTAGTGCAGAGAGTGGCCAGACTGTGCCTTTATTAATGTATGTGAAGAGAAATCACTGATTGTTTTTAAAGGAGAAAGTGACGTTATAGACATCATGCATTAGTCTGGAGAGGAGATTATAAGGGGTCTCTGGATGCACAGAAATAAACTTAGCAGACATGAAAGTGATCTAAAGTAATAATTCTTGGCCAGGTAGCTCAGTTGGTTGGAGTACTGTCCCAATACGCCAAGGTTACAGGTTTGATCCAAGGTTACAGGTCAGAACACATACAAGAATCAACCAATAAATGCATAAACAAGTGAAACAACAAATGGATGTTTCTCACCCTGGCCGGGTGACTCAGTTAGTTGGAGCATTCTCCCATAAACCAAAAGGTTGCAGGTTCGATTCCCTGTTGGGTGTGTACAGGTGGCAACTGATAGATGTTTTCTCTCTCTCCCCCCCCACTAAAATCAATAAACATATCCTTAAGTGAAGATAAAAAAAAACTAACTAAAGTCAATGGGAAAGATACACATTTTAAAAAACCAAGTGAGGTTTAAAAATAAAAAGGAAACAGCCCTGGCTGGTGTGGCTCAGTGGAGCGCAGGCCCACGAACTAAAGGGTTGCCCGTTCGATTCCTAGTCGGGGCACATGCCTGGGTTACGGGACAGGTCCCCAGATGGGGCACATAAGAAGAGTCAACCACACATTGATGTTTCTCTCCCTCTCTTTCTCCTTCCCTTCCCCCTCTCTAAAAATAAATACAATCTTTAAAAAATAAAAAATAAAAAGGAAACATGTTCTGATGACCTCCAGTGGCTCAGGTCTGACAACCATGGGAGAAGAAACCCAGTCCCAACATCTTTCTGATTATCCTCTTCTAACGCTGGGTTTGGTCTCATTGCCACAAACCTGAGAAAGTACTAATAAAAACTCATGAAGGCAAAAGAGAAGAAATTAAACCCATCATGCAAATGTTTTAACAGAAATTTAATTATATACTTTATAATTAATGTATATGAATATCTGTCTACTTCAGTGTCTAATATGTTCAAAACAATCAGTCCTAGTAAATTAGGAATTGTGATTTTCAAATTTTAAAGGGATTTAATTTAGTTTGTAATTATTGAAAAAGTTAGGAAAATATACCTTCAAAATTGTATTTATTAGATATGCTTAATAAATTTATGCATTAAAGTATAATACTTGTGGGTATTCCTTTCTCCACACTAAAGTCTCTTGAATGTTAAAGAACCAAACCCAGGGACAGTATAACTGGAAAGTCGTATTTGAGACCTACTTAGGCTGGAGAATGGACAGGACCAGGTGGAGGTAATAGGGAAAGGCTACCTTCCAGGTGTCTGGGTAGGACAACTGGAGAGGGGGAGGTCAGCATCATCTACCAAGATGGAGAAAATGTAAGAGACGCAAGTATTAAGTATCAAAGAATTCAGCTTCGTTTATGTTGAGTTCTAGGTACCTACAAAACATTAAGTAGCAATGTTTAGAAGGTAGTTGAAAATACAAGTCCCGCTCAAAAGAGGGTCTGGGTAGGAGTGAGAGGTTCGTAAGTGGGTGGCGGTTGAAGTTATGAACGGGGTCAGGAAAGTGAGAGATAGGAAGCATCAAGGGTCTCTAGGCAGACCCTTGAAAACCTGGCCTGGGCACACTGGCCCCAGATGAATTATGGCCTCACAGGACTGAGTTTTGTGCACTGCCCAAAGAAACAGCTAGGCCGACAGCGGAAACCCTTGTTACACAGTCATCTTTACTTTTTTTTTGTTTTTTAGTGAGGAACTTGAAGCTTCAATCATTGAAGACCCTTTCCCCAAATCACATTAATTGGGTAACTTAAGTACAATTTACCCAATAACATTCTCTTTTCACGTACCCTATTTCATAAATATTAAAATAATTCATGCTGTATCAATATCCAAGGGGTTAAAATTCTTTTAGGTATTTAATTAATACCAGTAACCATCTGTGCTCCTAAATCTACTGCAGACGAAACGAATGTTGAGAGACCAAAGCTGTCTAGGAGAAACGAACGCTACCCCCTTGGAGAGCCTCAGTGACTTCCTTCTGTTACCCTTCCTTACGTTGTGAAGTAGTCAGAGCAGCTTGAGGGACTTCCCACGTGTAGCGTATCACTTATCTACTAATTTCAGAGGAATCTTCCAAAACTTAAACCTAAAAATTTGGATCTCAGAATTTCATTTTTTTTAATTTAAATTTTATTTTTCAATTACAGTTTATGTTCAATATTATTTTATATTAGTTTTAGGTATATAACATGGTGATTAGACAATCATATACTTTACAAAGTGTGGTCACCTTCACTTTAAAAATGTTATTTCTGCCCTGGTTGGTGTGGCTTAGTGGATTGAGTGCTGGCCTGCAAACCAAAGGGTCGCTGGTTGATTCCCAGTCAGGGCACATGCCTGGGTGGCAGGCTGGGTCCCCAGTAGGGGGAGCGCGAGAGGCAACCATACACTGATGCTTCTCTCTCTCTCTTTCTCCTTCCCTTCCTCTCTCTCTAAAATAAATAAATAATAATTATTATTTTTTTTAAAAGAAAGACCATTTTGTAAAAAACACCATTCTCTTGTTCTACCGTGTTTTGCGCACACATCAGCGGTCCCTGGTTTGGGAGAGTGAATCTTGCCACGGCCCTTGCACAGGGAGAACAACAGGGCGCTTGCCCCGGGCTGCTGATCCAGACCTCTGAGGGGCAGTCTGCGACTGTGATGGTATCCTGACTTCAAAGCTGTTATTAGAGTGTGCAGTTTTACTGTCAGAAACTGTAGATTTGCAATTATTTGGGGTTCTGAGAGTCTCCTTTAGCAACCAAGCCCTGTTTAATTGACCTTCTTTAGCAACAGCCCTGTTTATTATTAGTGTTGTTAGTGCACCAAAGGAAGCCAAGGTAGAAGATGGGACTGCTTGCTATCCCCATGGGATAGCAGAGGGTTTGAAAGTAGATACAACCCTAGTTATGGCTCCTCAGTAGGTGGTTTTAAGACTTCTGATTCTTGGTTTCCTCACCTAAAAAAACTGAGTTGATAATGTTTACATGCCAGTGCCCCTGTGAGGATTAAATGGGATACTATATGCATGGTGAAGCCTTTGGCATGTCAAATGCACTTACTTAAGCAGTAATGTAATAAATGAATGAATGTAAGTTAGTTGTTCTTGAAAAGCATGAATATAAAGACAGGCCAAGAACTTCAAAGACTAGATTTTCATAAAATAAATTGACAATATTAGAAATGCAATGACCAAGAAGAGAAGGTCAGTGGGAATCTTGGAAATAAGTACCTGGAGAGGGGCTATCTGGCCAGAAACAGAACTTCTCGTGGGCAGTACACAAGGCTCTCTTCAGCTCCACACATCGCTCCTTATCTGAAACCCACACAGGTAACGACACTTAAAAAAACCCACTAGATAGATTCAAAATCCAATGGCCAAAAGCCTTAAGAGTACAGACTCAACTAAACATAGAAATAACTAAGAAAATTTAAAAATATATGAAAATATTAGCAACTGCATCATCTTAATATCTGCTACAAAATAAGTTCTAAATCAAGATTTTAACATCAATAACAAAGAAGGTACCATGTATCTGATAAGGCAGGGCATTCCAAAGTACGAGCCTGCACAAAAGTCCTGTATCTCTTTGCCTAAGCATAGAGTTTAGAACCATAGAGTAAAAATACTACTGTTAGTTTCCCAGAATAAAGTCAAGTTCACTCTAAAGTAGTTTAGTTTTTTAATAAAGTTAAGGACTGAAGTTCATAATTAGAGTGAAGACAAGCACAAATTCACCTTGTTATATTTGAGGGGGGACCCAAAAAACCCAGAATTATCTTCTAGAGGGTGGGCCCATTGTAGTACAGGCTTCCCTTGCTAGGTGAGTGTTCTAGGAACCCATCTGTATCAGTGGACCAGCTGGTGTTGTTGTGAGAGGCTGCATTTGGCCTCAGTGATTTTTTTTTTTTTTTTGGAAACTCAATGAGTTTGCGTATTTCATGAAGGGTGATTTAGGAGCGCACCTGTCCACACCCACAGTGTTCAGCAGTTTTTGACCCAAAATGGCAAGACCCCAGTGCCTCATCCTCTCTATTCATCTGATCTTGCCCAGGGTAACTTTTGGTTTCCCTGGATGAAAAAAGTCCTCAAAGGGAAATGTTTTTGTCAATGTGGAAGAGGTGAAACAAAAAATGGCAGAAGCACTAAAGGCATCAAAATTGACTAGTTCAAAAACTGTTTTGAGCACCAGAAAAGACATCTCAATAGGGGTATTGCATCAAATGGACAGTATTCTGAAGGTGACCTAAGTTTAAACATGTAAGAATAAATACACAATTTTTTATAAGTAAGTTCTGGGTTTTTTGGGGGTCCCCCCTCTTATAGTGGTACACATTTTTTGATCAAATAAATGACTGGTCTTTTCAGAAAAACTAGTTGAGTATATACATGAATATGGAGAAAAATGCAAGCTGTACTTTATACTTACATCTGTCAAAATCAAAAGCTGGCTGTAAACTGGCACAGAGAAAAGCCTGACAGCTGGAGCACTTGAGCATGTCACATTCCACTGTGACCCAGCCGTATTTTGCACAGACGAGTGGAGAGAGCTCGGGGGGCTTACCTGCCCATTTCAAAGAGTGCCCATGTTAAGAAAAAGAACACTGCAAGTGTAATAAAATGACTAAGTCAGAAATTAAAGTTTTCACTCATTCTTTATGTAAACAGAAGTAAACACATTACAATGAGGGGAAAAGAAATAGGAAAAAGTGTTAAAACTATTTTTAAAGAACAGGTACTTAACTTCACATAATGATGAAGGTCATTTGAGTAATAAGCAGAGAGAAAAAGTTATTAACTTTTTCTTTAGGAAGCTCTATGTATTTCATATCTTTAAAATGTCTATTTTATTACGGGTGTGGGGTGGCACACAGAAGCCATCCACGTGCACCTAATGTGACATACTAGGGATTTTAAAACTAGTGGAAGCGCTGGGGTATGCCTAAGCAATAGAGGGTGTGGTGAAAGTCAAACAAGTGGAAATATTTTCCACCACTCACCTACGTGCTCCTATCCCGCCACATCTACTTTCACCTTCCAAGGAGCAGTCAGTAAAATCAATCATACTCTTCATTATTCCCCTGCCCCACATGCGACTGTCATACCCCAGTGCGTGTGTAGTCTATGTGGTTTCAACAGGCTGGGAGCATCAAGAGCACCTTCAAGTATGTGCTTGGGAAAATGTTCTCACTCACTCACTGATATTTAATATTCAACACTCAGCTTTTAAAATTTTACCTAAAGAATTCTGATTTTACAGAATACAGGGAGGGAAAAGGATAAAACATGAAAGAAGATGTAGGAAAGTTTTACATTTTTATAAGAAATGGGAGAATTTGTAAATAGATCAGTATCAGCAAAAGAAGGATTTAAGGCCAGAAAACAGAATTTAGATGTAAATGTTAAAGGAGCTGGGATTATCTAGAATAAAGTAGAATCATTTAACTAGCTTAAGTTAAATAAATAATTGTCACTTGTATATTTATAATTATATATATTATATGTATTTATAGTGATCAATTTATATCCAATGAGAATAGAATAAAAAGAAAATGGTTTTAAATACCATATTAAAATCAGAAATTAGTCCAACGGACAACTAGAGTATCCAAATACATAATGATAGCAATGGATTATAACCCATTGACTAAAAAAGGAAATCGTGAGCCCCTGCTGCTACAAATAAAGAAATTATATAAAGTCTGATGATGAGGGTATTAACATAATTTCAAAGCATCTCCCCACAAAACACTTCAATTACAAAGGAGGAAAGAGTGACTTTACCATGGAGATGACTGACAGACACTTCCTTTTATCAAGCATCAAAGTGACAATCATTGCCAGTAAAGGGAAAGATCAAAATCCTGTGCCACCCGACAGGATGCAATGAGAACGCACCACCACTTCTGAAACGCTCCTGCACTACCTGAATCTAATCACAAGGAAGTATCAGGCACATGTGAACTGAAGTACACTCTACAAAATAAGTGGCCTCACCCCCCTTGCCTCTTTGCCTGCTCCAACAAGATCGGATGTTTTGTGATTGAAAGGTCCCTGGAGAGTTCATGTAAGACCTGGGCACTGATGACGTCATGCTCCTGGACACATGGGACCAGGTCTTTGTCTGGGTTGGAAAGGATTCGCAAGAAGCACCAAAGACAGAAGCCTTGACCTCTGCTAAGCAATATATATAGAGATGAACGCAGCTAATTGCAATAGGTGTAACTCTGTACCATGGTCAAGCGATGCTTCGAGCCTCCCTCTTCTGTGGGCTGGTCCCCCAGCTGGGATGACAACTACTGGTCTGTGGACTCCTTGGACAGGGCCATTGCTGAGCTGGCTGTCTGAGGAAGGTAGGTCTCATCCCTGTCACTGGTCAGTACCTTCTAGAACTGTCCATCCCTCAAAGAGACCTTATAGCAGGGTTGCTCAGATGTGTGTGTGTGTTTTTTACAGTAACCAAAAACAGCCCTGCAAAAATTCAGGGTCCTGTCAAAATTGTCTCAAGTATCTGTGCTTTTGGGAACTGAAGTCAATAAAAGCTTTTTTGAAGTGTGAAAAATAAATAACTAGCCTGTAATCTTCAAAAATATCAATATCATGAACTTCAAGGAAAAACTAGGATTCTCAACTGGATCCTTACACTATAGAGAACATTACAGAGCCCCAGCCAGTAGCTCAGTTAGAGCACAGTCCTGATACAGCAAGGTTACCGGTTCACTCTCCCATCAGGGCACTTACAAGAAGCAACCAATGAATGTATAAGTAAGTGGAACAACAAATTGATGTCTCTCTCTCTCTAAAAATCAATTAAAAAATTAAAAAAAAACCATTCCTGGGACAATAAATGAAATAATTGGGGTCAGAGGTTTAGATGGTAGTAATTTATTACGTGAATTTCTTGATTTTGATGGTTGCATTGTGATTACAAAGGAGAATAATCTTGTTTGCAGGAAATATTTGGGGGTAATGAGATATCACTTCGGCAACGTACTTTCAAGCAGCCCAGAAAGAAAGTTCCTTGTAACCTATGCAACTTTTCTGTAAGTCTATAACTGTTTTAAATTGTTAAAAAACCACTCTAGTGAGCAGAACATAGCAAAAGTGATGGGACACCACTTCTGAGATTGGGTTACAACAAGTCTAGCTTCTGTCTGGCTCTCTCTGATAGAAGCCAGTTGCCATGTTGTGGGCTGTCCACAGTAGGGCCCATGTAGAAGAAACATAGGGAAGTCTCCAGCCAACAGCCAGAAGAGAGGGGAAGCCCTCAATCCAACGGTCACAAGGAAACGAATCCTGTCAACGGCCATGTTAGATCTGAAGTGGATCTTTTCCTAGTAGAGCCCTAAGATAACTACAGCCCCAGGCTCTACCTTCAGAGCAGCCTGCGAGAGACCCTGAGTCAGGCTAAGCTGTGCCTGGATTTCTGATCCCCAGAAACTGTGAGATAATAACAGTTTCTTGTTTGAAGCCACTGAATTTTAGGGCAATTTGCTTTGCAACAATAGATAACTAACACACAGAAGAAAATCTAGACAGAGAGAAAAAGCACAGTAGTCTCAAAAAAAAAAAAAATTAGGTTTGGTTGCCAAGAGCCTTACATTATAATCCCGTCTCTGCCACATGCTAGCAGGCTGACCTTTGGCAAGTCACATAGCCCACCTGAACTGCTTCCTCTTCTGTAAAATGAGTATAGTAATAGTAATACCTATTTTCATAGGTTTAAGGTGAAGATCAAATGTGATAATATATGTGAAAACACATTATGTACAAATATTATTGTTCCTTCTCCTCTCAGGCTCTTAAGTTTTTTTCTTCTGTAGAAGGAGGTTAGATCATCTAAAATGTTCCTTTGAGGGACAACATTTTTTTTTTAATCTTCACCCAAGGATATGTTTTTTGATTTCAGAGAGGGGGAGGTGAGGCGGGGAGAGAGAGAGAGGGAGAAACATTGATATGAGAGAGAAACATTGACTGGCTACCTGCCCTATGTGCCCCAACTGGGGATTGAACCTGTAACCTTTTGGTATACAGGACGACGCTCCAACCAACCAAATCACCCAGTCAGGGCTGAGGGATAACATTTTATGAGCTAATTTTTCTATAAAATTTCTTATCAAGTTTAATTCTTAAATTTAAGACATCAGAGTAAGTACTGTTATTCCTAGGAGAACAATTCCAGCAGTAGGCAGAAAGTACAACTCATATGAACCCAAAAAGGATATAGAAAATGTTTCCACTCTGCTAAAGAAGGCTTCTTTGCTTGTAGATTCCAATGGAGGTTGTTCTGCTTCGGGTGATCCATTAACTGACTGGAATGTGGCAGATGTTTCCTTCCTAAAATAAAGTGGCAGAACTGTTGGTAAGCCCTGGCATCACTTTGCTTAAACATTTAGTTTCTAGCTTTTCTGCACTTCATATCCTCAATCATACCACACAAGATTTTAACCTTTCTAAAAATCATTTCAGTCATGTTATTCCTTGCTTAGCATTTTCAATGTTTTCACAATACAGTCGGCCCTCTGTATCTGCAGGTTTCACATGTGTAGATTCAACCAACTGCCAACAGAAAATATTTGGGGGAAAAAACATTATGTTTTTGCTCACGTGA
This sequence comes from Desmodus rotundus, assembly GCF_022682495.2. Classification (NCBI taxonomy): domain Eukaryota; kingdom Metazoa; phylum Chordata; class Mammalia; order Chiroptera; family Phyllostomidae; genus Desmodus; species Desmodus rotundus. The sequence continues at coordinate 76,044,150 of NC_071392.1, forward strand.
GCTATGTAGTTAGGTCTATGGTGGTTGCGTCCATATGGAACACGTACTTTTTCTCCTTGTCATTATTTCCTTAACAACTCTGTATGACAACTATTTACACTGTATTAAGTTTTATAAGTGATGCAGAGATGAGTTAAAGTATATGGAAGGATGAGCATACGTTATATGCAAACACTGTGTTATTTTATATAAAGGACTTGGGCATCTGAGGATTTTGGTATCTGAACGTGGTCCTGGATGACAGTACTTACTACATAGAATGCAAATTCTTCAGTCTTGGCATTCAAATCTCTTTATAGTTTGGCCATACTCAAGTTCAAGCAATTTCTACCTGCACAGCGCTCCACTACTCCTACACTGGCAATCTGTTTATCTGGCTCATTCACTGTTCCCTAATAATATTTTGCGTAACTTTAGTAAACACAAAATAAGACTCCGGGCTTCTGTGCATCATATAATTTGAACCACCTTAGAAACTGAATTCTTCTAAGAGCAGAAAAAACTATCTTGATACTCCTACCTGGATCAACCCTTGACACCCACTCCTCCCCAAAACGCACTCATTTGAAAAGTCGAATGAAAAGTATAGACCTTTAGGCAATTTCATTAAAAAATTCAGGGAGAAAAAAATCAGCAAAAAGCAATTCTCTTACTTTCACTGTTGAACGGTATTTCAATAGTGCCTGGGGAGTGGTATGGGAGGAGATGTGAAGACAAAAGTCATTTTAATAAAAACTGTCTTACTCAAAAGAAAGACATTTATTGTAAGAATCCTCAGAGAGTCACAGAGAGCCTCCGGGGGGTGTGGTTCTTGGAAAAAACTCAGAGGATTCGTAAACTTGAAAGAGGAAAAAATGACATTTATTTTACTAACCTCTAACCGAAATTTAGCATTTCCTTCAATTATGAATAAAGATAATAGATTAAAAACCATACTAGCAGCAGCAATACCTATGAATTTGTAACAAACAGAAATTACAGATATTCTGTCACATTATAGTTGTTGCACGTATTTTGAAATACTGTTTATGCTTATCACTACAAAATTATTGTAGGTAACAAACCTATGGCTAGATATTATTTAACTCTTAAAAACGAAGCATGTTACTGCATCACTCCTTTTCCACTTCCTTTATTAACTCCATTCCAGCGTAATTGGTTTCCTTTATAATCCTGTGTAATTTACTTATACATAAAATATTATTCAGTAGGGGTTCAAAAGCTTTACCAGGCTGCCAAAGGGGTCTACAGCTCAAAAACAGGGCTAAGAAGCCCAATTAAGAGATATCAGGTGCGCTCAGTTAGCGGTCTTTTTTTCCTTCCCACTAAAACCAGTCCCTCGGTGCCGAACTGCCTACATCCCAAGGAGATTAAAGCAGACTAAAGCATAGTAACCCCAGTTTCTCTCAGATCCCGGGACCAAGGCAACCTCACCGCCCGAGTCGCCCACGCAGGGGATCCCCCAAGGCCTGACTCCCCCAAACCCGGTTCAATAAGCCGGCATCAGACCAAGGTGGACTCTCGAACTCACGTTTCGGTGCCTCCCTCTTCCAGGGCAATCCCCTCATCTATCAGCTGCCGGATTTTCTGGGGAGTCCCTTCTGGGGAGCGAACAACCGCACCCCAATTCTTTTCAACCCCCACGGCAAACGCTGGCCCCTCGCTGGGCGCCGCCATCTTGGTCCGTTGCCCAGTTGCTTCCCCGCGGGTTTGACGGCTGAGGAACTTCCGTTCTGGGGAGGTTAACATCCTCCTCTGGAGGTATCCTGCCGCGCGTGCCCCCGGACCCGCACGGCTAGTGGACCGGGGGCCCAACCCTTCTTGGCCCTGTTAGAACCATGCAAACCACAGGAGGGCTCTAGTGTTTAGATTTGGATCATAACCGTTTCCTTTATGCAAGAGCGTTTTGGGGCTAATGAAGGGGATTTTAGAGAGCTGTCTCTCAAAATTAAGCGGGAAGGGGCCCAATTTAGTCTTCAAGTAATTAATTTAAATGGCCCTCCTAAATGATCTTTTTATATGTGGGGAGTTGACGATTGTCACTTGGGAGTAAATTATTTAGGATCCTTAGAAGCCATATTACGGGTGGGTTTAGAAGTCTGACATTTGGTATTATTGAACACTCCCTCCCTCCTTTGTCCAACAAATACATTTACTGACTGTGTCCTACTGACGCTGCCCTAGGGGCTGGCAATGACCACAGTGAAGGAAGGAGACTAGTTGTTAGTGGACTTAGACATCAAACAAACACGTTTTCCTATAGTTTTGAAATTATATGTGTTCCAAAGAAAAGGGGTTTAACAGGAGGACCCCGCTTAATTTAGTTTGCAGAGTCTCCTGAGAGTGTCAGGTGCGGGAGCTAAAAATGCGTGAGATTGTGGGAAAGAGATCTGTCCAGAATCGTACAACACCCCAGATAGGAAGGAGTTTGTCTTATATAATAAACTGAAAAAGAAGACTGCTGTGACTAAGCAGTGGGCAGGTGAAAGTGGGACCACTGGGACCCTTCCAGCTCACTCCCTATGGGCTCCTAACTTCAGTTATCTTCCCATTCACCAGGAACTTTAACCTGTTACCCTAACCACCTTTCCATTGCCCCAACTCTACTGCCTTTCTTATTTCTTCTCTTCTTAGCCAGCTTAAGTTTATTGCCAAGCATTATCATCATTCCTTTGCAAAATTTGAATATGGACTGAGAGTTAGTTAATATTAAAGAATTACTGTTCACCATAAAAGTCGTAGAGGAGAACATACACAGGAAAATTTCAGATATCCCACGCAGCAATTATTTCACTGATATGTCCCCTAGAGCAAGGGATATAAAGGAAAGAATAAACAAATGGGACTACATCAAATTAAAAAGCTTCTGCACAGCTAAATAATACATCAGCAAAATGAAAAGGGGACCAACTGTATGGGAAGACATATTTGCCAATGTTACCTCGGCCAAGGGTTTGATCTCCAAAATATATAAAGAACTCACACGACTCCACTCTGGGAAAACAAACAATCCAATTAAAAAGTGGGCAAAGGACCGAACGGACACTTCTCCAAGGAGGACATACAGAAGGCCCAGAGATATATGAAAGGATGCTCAGCATGTCTAGTCATCAGAGAAATGCAAATTAAAACCACAATGAGATACCACCTCACACCAGTCAGAATGGCCATCATAAACAAATCCACAAATAAGTGCTGATGAGGATGTGGAGAAAAGTTCCCCCTAGTACACTGTTGGTGGGAACGCAGACTGGTGCAGCCATTGTGGAAAATTGTATAGAATTTACTAAAAAAACTAAAAATAGAGCTGTCTTTTGACCCAGCAATTCCACTGCTGGGATTATACCCTAAGAATCCTGAAACACCAATTCAAAAGAACCTATGCACCCCAAACTTCGTAGTAGTGTTATTTATAATAGCTAAGTGCTGGGAACAGCCTAAATGCCCATCAGTAAATGAATGGATCAAAAAAACTGTGGTACATTTACACAATGGAATACTATGCAGCAGAAAGAAAGAAGGGACTCCTACACTTTGTGACAGCATAGATGGAACTGGAGAGCATTATGTGAAGTGAATAAGCCAGGAGGCAAAAGACAAATACCATATGATCTCGTCTATAAAAGGAAACTACAACAAAACGAGCAAGCAAACAAAGTAGAACTAGAGACATAGAAATAAAGAACAATCTGACAGTGACCAGAGGGGAGGGGGAAAGGAGATAACTGGGGAAAGAACGGGAAGGGTCAAGTGAAGAAACATGTACAAAGGACCCTTGGACAAGGACAATGGGGCAGGGGGAGAATTGAATGTGGGAGGGTGTGGGCAGGGCAGGGGAGAGCAAGGGGGGAAGATGAGGACAACTGTAATTGAACAACAATAATAAATTTAAGTAAGTTATTGTTAGTTTTGTCATATGTGGTAATGACATTGTGATTATGGTTTTTAAAGTCCTTACTTATAAGAGATATATCTTGAGGTATTTATGGGTGAAGCAATCTAGGAATTTTTTAATTCTTATTTATTATAATACAATTGTCCCAATTTTCCCCCCTTTGTCCTCTTTCTCCCATCCCAGCCCCCACTTCCACAGTCAATCCCCACACCATTGTTCTTGTCCATGGGTCGTTCATACATGGCCTTTGACTAATCCCTTCTCCTTTCCACCGTTCTCCCTCCCTCCCCCCTTCTGGCAGCTGTCAGTCTGTTCCATGTTTCCAGGTCTCTGGTTCTGTTTTGCTTATTAGTTTATTGTGTTCATTAGATCCCTCTTATAAGTGAGATCATATGGTATTTGTCTTTCACCAACTGGCTTATTTCACTTAGGATAATAGTCTCCAGTTCCATTTATGCTGTCGCGAAAGATTGGAATTCCTTCTTCTTTCTTTCTGCCGCATAGTATTCCATTGTGTAAATTTCCCACAGTTTTTAATTCATTCATCTACTGATGGGCGCTTAGGCTGTTTCCAACACCTGGCTATTGTACATAGGGCTGCTATGAACATAGGGGTGCATAAGTTCTTTTGAATTGGTGTTTCAGGAGTCTTATGGTAGGAATTTTTTAAAAAATATATTTTATTTGTTTATTTTTAGAGAGAGGGAAAGGGAGGGCGAAAGAGAGGGACAGAAATCTCAATGTGAGAGAGAAACAGCGATCCTTAAACCTTCAACACCTACACCTAGCCATCTTCCCTGTCTGCTGAGGACCTTGCTTCCTATTTCACTTAAAAAATTAAAGCAATCAGAAGAGAACTTCCACAGATTTCCACCACCATGTCTATCCACTAGCATACGGAGTACTGAGAATTTCTTGTTTCCACATTCCCATGATGACAGCCAGAAATCATAACCAGTTTTAATTTCAATCGATCGATAACTTACCTGAGAGAACATGCTTTTACAAGCCAAATCAATGACAACCATTTGATTTTGAAAATCAGCCAATCACAGAGACACACGTCAGTAAACACATCTGAGTGCCAACTGGTCAACAATAGTTTCAGCCAATTATCACTCCTACAGATGACATCAACACAGTTATACCTCTAAAAGTTCACCAACCCATGAATTACCCACTTTCTCAAAATCCGATATAAGATTAGCAGTCTGGTCTGCTTGAAGCCGTGTCTGACCAGCACGGCTCTCACTGTCTCTAGTAAGCAATAAATTCAGCTTCGTCTCTTTATTTCATATCGAGTGGTTGTCTTATCGTCTTCCGATAGTACTTCCTTCCTGCTGCTATAGATCAGTAGTTCTCCAGTGGGCGCAGTTTTGCCTTACAGGGGATATTGGTCATTTCTGGAAACATTCTTGGTTGTTACAACTGGAGTGGTGGTAGAAGTCGGTGGTACCGCAAAACATTGCAACAATGTACAGGATAGCCCTGCACAATGAAGAATGACCTCACCTAAAATGTCGAAAGTGCAGAAATTGAGAAACCCTGCTATCGTCTGTGCTTCTACCTAAGTCCAACCTTATACACTAGACCTAGTAACCTGCGCTTGCCTACTCAAGCACATTGCCCAACAGTTCTCCCTTCTTACTGAACCTTTCCATCAGCATCCAGATATTATTTCTCCCACCTTAAAAACAAAACAAAACAAAAAACCTTCTTTGATTTCAGTTCTTCCTTCAGCCACCACTCCATTTATCTGCTCTTCTTTACAACAAAACTCCTTGAAAAAATACATATCCTCCCTGATTCTACTAGCTTCTATTTCCTCTCATTGTTTTTGTTCCGGGTTCTCTGGCCTCCTTACTACTCCTCTGCACTCCTGGTACCCTCTGCCCTGAAGGCTCTTCCAGAGACCCGCATGGCTCGCTCCCATCACATCCTTCAATTCCTTTGTGACTTCCTTACTCTAATGTCACGTTCTCAGTGGGAACTATCCCGACCACTCTACATCAACTTGCAATTTCCCCTCTTCCCACACAGACACCTAGGATTCCTCTTCCACTTACCGTGCTCTGTTGTTCTCGATGGTGCTTATTTCTTCTATCATCCTACATAATCCTCTGATGTTTATTTCTCTCTCCCCCTGTCCTCATTAGAGTATAATCTTTATAATCTCCACAAGAGTAGGCATTCTAGCCCTGGCTGGTGTGGCTCAGTGGACTGAGCACCGGCCTGTGAACCAAAGGGTCACAGGTTTGATTCCCGGTCAGGGCATATGCCTGGGTTGCCGGCCAAGTCTCCAGTAGGGGGTGTGCTAGAGGCAGCCACACATTGATGTTTCTCTCTCTTTCTCCCCCCCTTCCTCTCTCTAAAAATAAAAAAATAAAATCTTTAAAAATAAGAGTAGAAGTTTTGTCTTTTTCGTTAACTGCTGTGTACCCGGTGTTTATAACAGTAGACACTCAATAAATAGCTTTTCGATGAATGTATACAAACCTTTGAAAGGATTTAGACTTTATCCTAATGCCAAAGACAGCCATTGAAAGACGTTAGGCAGCACAGTAGCGTGAACAGTTGTCATTTTGGGGAAGATCACTCAGAGAACTCTGTGAGGAGTGGATTGGAACCAAGAGACGATACAGAATGATCATTAGGAGTTTGCTGAAGAAGCCCCCGCAGAAGGTGATGGTGGGCCAAGAATAGGGTAGAGATAGCTGGAAGTGGGAAGGTTCAAGATGTATTTTGAGTTACACATCTCTGGTGACAGAATCAATTTCAAGGAGGACTGAACAATCTGTATGTATACATCTATGTGTATATACATATTTATTTATTTACATATTTACACATATAGATGTACATTTGTGTGCATGTGTGTGTGGCATCTTGTCTTTTTCTTATAATCCCCCAGTGCCTAGCACATAGATGTCCAGATATGAGTTTTAAGACATGAGTCAATAAATACTTCTAATACTACCAGTTTTCAAAGAGTCACTTGGCAAATGTGATGGAGAGGAAAGAGATAGCCACTCCTCCCGCTTCTGTCACTAACCATGTGGCTTTCTGGTCAAGTAGCCTCTGATTATGAGATTAAATGGGATAATGTCTATGAAAGTGGTTGGCACACAGTAGGTTTTGGTGGGTGGTAGTTTTTCCCTAAGCATTTCATTAAAGGTGGTGGGAAAATCAGTGATGAATCACCTGGGTCCCCCTTCAGGAATGAAGAGCAAATTCCCACAGCCACTGGGATTGCCATCAGAAGGAAGCCGTTAGCTGTCAATTCCTTCAGGAGTTTCCTTACTGAAGAGAGCCATTTGCCTTCCCCAGGGCATCCTGCCTCCAGAAACTAATCAAGATGCAGGTTTTAAAGGCCCAGGTCCTTGGCCCAACTCAGGACAATGCTGAAGAGCCATCCAGCTTCAGAGTTTCCTGTAGAGACCCAGGGGACAACCTTGAGACATCATCACTGTCCAGCTTCTCCCCCTGCCCACTCCTACTTCTTTACCTTCTTTCCATATTTTTTGATCCCAAGTGCCTTCCCTCCAAACCTCTAGCATGCTAATCTCCCTCTCTGGGTGGGTTGTTTACCCAGGGAGGCAGATAGCTCTGCTGATAACCCCAACTCTCAGACTGTCTTTATTGCATGTGTGGTTTTTTGATGTGAGAATATATAAGGATTTATGAAAATAAGCTTTTTATGCTATGTAGGGCCTTTCCTCTTAAGAATGAGTCAAACATACTGTGTTTTCTAGTATAATTCTTTCATGAAGTAAAAAAAGGTGTCAAACAGCAAAATTTACATTTTTAGTGAAAATTGAATGTCTATAAAACTTGACACTTAATAAGTTTTTAAATTATTATTTTATTGGTTGGTTTTAGAGAGAAAGAGAAACCAATTTTTTTTGTTCTTCATATTTATGCATTCATTGGCTGTTTCTTGTATGTGCCCTGATTGAGGATCGAACCTACAACCTTGGTGTATTGGGATGACACTCTAACCAGCTGAGGTACCCAGCCAGGGCCAAGACTTAATAGGTTTTTTAAGTGGGTACACATTTTTATTTCTTTTTAAAAAAGATTTTATGTATTTATTTTAGAGAGAGAGGAAGGGATAAAGAGAGAGAGGGAGAGAAATATCAATGTGTGAAGGAAACATCAATCTGTTCCCTCTTTCTTGCACGCCCTCAACCATGAACCTGACCTGCAACCCAGGTATGTGTCCTGACTGGGAATCGAACCAGCCACCTTTCTGTTCACAGGCTGGTGCTCAATCCACTGAGCCACACCAGTCAGGGAGGTACTTCATTTTATTTTTTTACGGCCGAATAATATTCCATCACATCGATGCACCATATTTTGTTTATCCTCTTATCCACTGGTGGACATGTGGGTTGTTTACACTTTTTGGGCTAGAATAACGGTGCTATGAATATCTTTGTAAAAATTTTTTATATGTACATATGTTTTCAGTTCTCTTGGGTATATATCAAAGAGTAAAATTTCTGAGTCATCTGGTAACTCTATGTTTAACATTTTGAGAAATTCTCAAATATTTTGCAAATATTTTCTCCTAGTCTGTAGGTTATATTTTCTCTCTCTTGGTAATATCCTTAGATGCATAAAAGTTTTAAATTTTAATGAAATCCAATTTATCTGTTTTTTTCTTTTGTTGCTCATGCTTTTGGTGACATATCTAATAATCTGTCATCAAACTCAAGATCATGAAGATTTACCTCTGTTTTCTTCTAATCGTTTTATGGTTTTAGCACTTACATTTACGTCACTGATCCATCTGGGCTCAAGTTTTATATATGGTGTGAGGTAGGGCTCCAACTGGATTCTTTTGCACGTAGGAATCCTGTTATCCCAGCACCATTTGTTGAAGAGACTATTATTTCTCCATTGAATGTACTTGACATTCTTGCCAAAAAAAATGGCCATAAATACATGGGCTCTTGCCTCTTTTAAATGAGGTATGTTGACTACCGTTTTCAAATTTTATTGTTTTATGATATTTGTGGTCTGTAATTACCCAAGGATGCCTTCAGTCTATGAGACTTTTATCATGTTTCTCTGATACTGGAAGAATTAAACATGATTCTGTTTTTCCTTGAGACAGATTTTTCAGGTTAACCTGCAACTTTGCAGATGTATAAAACCAGGAGCTTGACCCCTGTCCTGCCTGAGTTCCTTTGCCTTTATGATGATGAAATTGTCTGAGGCCAAATTTGAAGGAAATTATTATATAAAAAGTTGCCAACAATTCAAATCAATAGCAGATCATCATTTCTTTATTATTTTATACTGTAAAAGTAATGTAGTCATTTTTAGAGCATGCTGAAAATAGAGATAAAAATCATAATTTCACTCTCCAACACAATAACTATTAACATTTTTAATCATTATAAAAAAAAATCCTCAAAATCCATTCTGTATGACCCCATTTACGTAACAGACTTAAACAGTATGGCTGCATAGACCCTCACATGCGCATGTAAATAGAAAAAGATCTGGAAGGATAGACACCACACTGACAACAGTCTTAGGGAGTGGGCATAGGACTGGGTGGAGAGTGATGGGAAGAGCTTCACTTTTTCTATTTATTCTCTCTTTTGTGGATGACTACATAATACAGATGTATTCGGTATTTTAAAAATTGAAATTAACCCTGGCTGGTGTGGCTCAGTGGATTGAGTGCCAGATTGTGAACCAGAGGGTCACCGGTTCAATTCCCAGTCTGGGCACATGCCTGGGTTGCGGGCCAGGTCCTCAGTTGGGGGTGCATGAGAGGCAACCACACATTGATGTTTCTCTTCCTCTCTTTCTCTCTCCCTTACCCTCTCTCTAAAAATAAATAAATAAAATCTTTAAAAAAATTAAATTTAACTTAAAGATGCAGTGTAGTTACCCACATGTCTATTAGACCAATCTTGGGAGTATTACAACTTTATATATTATTATCTTATTTCATCTCTTCCAGCTGAGTAATAAAATCCATTTCTTAAGAATCTACTTTGTGTAGTAAATATCTCATACTAGAATTGTACTTTATGGTTTGCATCTATTTGTTACAACTCTAGAGGTAGTATATTAATTAGAAATTTTATTGGCTTCACATAACAAAACCAATTTAAATTAAGCAAGAAGGAGAATTGGACAGAACAGTATTTCTTAAAGTTGAGCAATGTTTATTCCACCTTTTTATGTTGTTCATCCTGTTTTAAACAAACAAAAAAAAGCTTCCTCAATATTAACATGTTATTTTTAATCAAATGTTACTTAAATGCATAAATTATTTATAAGTTTCTTTTGCTTACATTGCTTAAAAACATAAAATCAGAATACACTTATAAATTGAATAACCATAAACTCAAAACATCACATTGGTGACATTAATTTACCCTGATGAATGATCTTGCTTTGCTGAACTATAATAACCAATGTTGGAGAAAAGTAGAAAAATGTGTTGCAGTTTAATTTCTCTATTTAGTCTGCTCGCGCAATTTAGTTTCAATAATATTAACACATGCAGAAAGTTCCTGCTCATCAAAGCTTGTTACGCCAAAAATACAAAATGAGATGAATAATTTCAAGGCTTTGTTTACTTGTTTGGGATAATTGGATGTAATACTTCACAAATCTTTGCCAGAGAGCATTCCTGTAATGTCAGTTTAATGAGATGTCACTTGATATCTTCATAAAACTGTCTTGTTCCCTTGGAGTTAAGTTAGTGTTACATAAATCTGCATCAAATGAGTTATAAGTCAATTATTGCTGGAATTGGGAACAGGAAATAATATCTGGACTTCAAGTTCAATACTGCAGATGTTGAAAAAAAGTGTCTAGTTTTAGCCCAGAACTTTCTAGTGTTAGATGTTTGGAGGAAATAAATAAAGTCGCAGTGACTCATTTACATAACTTGAAACATGTTTGACCATTATTCAGGGGGTTTTTAAATGAACTTCCACTTTGTATTGAACTTGGAGCGTTTGGACCACTGGGAAACTTGGTCTGGATCTCCTGCTGCGACATCCTGCAGCCTTCATTTAGTGCGAGTGCACGTCTACGGGTTGTATGGCAGCCTTTGTCCTCTTCTCGTTAGCCTGCAACAACGAACGTCATATATTACCGTCACATTATGTCATTTTCCTGATGTCGAGTATAAAATTAAACTTATTAAATAACGATAAACTAAAGTCGACTTCTGTGTTGGTGTTTCAGTTATAAATCGCCACTACAAGAGCATTGTTATTATAATTGATGGCTGTAAGACCGCGTGGCTTAGTGCTGGAACGGTACTGCATTTAAATCAGAGCCTAAACAAGAATATCAATCTTTTATTATATTGCTCTTAAACATGCATAATGTGACACAATAGATCTTTAGTGTGGCAGGCAGAAGATAGTTGGGAGCAGAGGTCTTTCGCCTCTGCCTATAGGCAGATTCTCCCATGGGAGTGGGCAGCCTCCAGTATAAATCCTCAACCCAATCACTGCTCGATCTTCGAAAACATAAATCTGATCATGCCACCTCTCTGCTTCAAGACTTCAATGGCTCCTCGCTCCATCAGGATTCATTCTAAGCAACTTAATGAGGCTTACATTTCCAATGTCATTTCTTTTTTTTTTTAAGATTTTATTCATTTATTTTAGAGATACAGGAAGAGAGGGAGACAGAGAGGGAGAGAAACATCAGTGTGTGAGAGACACATCAATCACAGTCCCCCAGTAGCTCCCAGCCGGGGACCTGGCCTGCAACCCAGGCATGCACCCTGAAAGGGAACCGAACCGGTGACCTTTCAGTTCACAGGCGGGTGCTCAATCCACTGAGCCACACCAGCCAGGGCTCCAATGTCACTTCAAGCAAAGTTATTTAACTCCTTCCCTACTTTGGAAAGAAATCTTGGTTTTGCCTTTGCAACGCCCCTAAATATCAAATGCAAATTCATGCCTTTATGTCAAGAGTTACACAAAGAAACATGAAAGCTTTGAAATTGTTTTTTTTTTTTTTTTAAAGAGGGTTAGGAGGGGGCAAACAATTGTCTTCAAAATTTCCTCATCCATTTCTTAAAACAGGGCTTAAGTTACCAGACTTCTGGGAACCTAACACTTTGCTAAACACATCAGTTGCTGGCTCTGATGTTGATCCTATACCTGCCCGAGCTCATCAGAGCTTGCATGCTCTCTAGTTCACCCAGTCCTCCAGAACAGGGCCTTTTAACCTGAGCATCTACTGGCAAGGTGTTTCAAGATAATCCTGGTTCCTTTGTACAAGTGACCCCCGCTTTTAACATTAAAAGACTTATTTTTTAGAACAATTTTTGGTTCATAGCAAAACTGATTGGAAAGTGCAGAGTTCCCATCTAGCAGTTCTCCCCAGGCAGCCTCCCCCACTATCAATACCCTGCAAGAGCTTTGTTATAATGGGTGCGCCAATGTGGATGCGTCATTGTCGACCAAAGTCATGGTTTACGTTAGGCTTCACTCTTAGGGTTTGGACAAATATGTAACGACATATATCCATCCTTATAGTATCATATAGCATAGCTTCACTGCCTTAAAAATCCCCTGCGATCCACTAGATCGCCCTCTCCCTCTTCCCCCAAACTCCTGGCAACTACTGATTTTATTACTATCTCCATAGTTTTGCCTTTTTCGGAATGTCATACAGTTGGAATTATACAGTACATAGCCTTTTCATATTTTTTTCATTTAGTAACATGATTTTAAGTTTCCTTCATGACTTTCAGGAAACTTAAGCACTGAATAATCTTCTGTTGTATGGATATAACACAGTTTATCTATCCATTCATGTATTGTAGAGCATCTTGGTTGCTTCCAAGTTTTGGCAATTATGAATAAAGCTGCTATAAATATTTGTGTGCAGGTTTTTGTGTGGATGTAAGTTTTCAACTCCTTTGGGCAAAAACCAAGGAGCATGACAGCTTTATTGTATGGTAAGAGTATATTCAGTTTTATAAGAAACTGTCAAACTGTCTCCCAAAGCGGAGGTAGCTTTTGCATTTCCACCAGTGATAAATGACGTTCTTGTTGCTCTGCATCCTTGTCAGCACTTGGTATTGTCAGTGTTTTGGATGTTAACCATTTTAATAGGTGTGTACTGGTATTTTATTATTGTTTTAACTTTTAATTCCCTAATGACATATGATATTGAACATGTTTTCATACACTTATTTGCTATCTGCCTATCTTTTCTGGTGAGGTATATGTTAGTTCTTTTGTCCATTTTTCAATTGAGTTATTATTTTCTTATTGTTGAGTTTTAAGAGATCTTTAAATATTTTGGTGAACAGTCCTTTACCAGATTAAGTCTTTTGCAAATATTTTCTTTCAGTCCGTGGCCTGCTAAACACATTGGTTACCTACCTGAACACCGTGAGAGGGAAACTTAGAGTTTCTATAACCTGCACAGTCCTCCAGAGCAAGCCCTTCCAACTTGAATATCTAGAGGCAAAATGTTTCAAGACCTTTCTGGTCCCTTTGTACTCCTGTTTTTTTTTTCTTGCACTCTTTTTCTTTAAATTTTTAAAAATTGATTTTGAGTGACAGAAGGAGAGACTTTGTTGTTGTTCCACTTATTTGTTTTTGTTCCACTTACGCATTCATTGGTTGATTCTTGTATGTGCCCTCACTGGTGATCGAACCTGCAACCTTGGCGCCTTGGGACAACATTCTGACCAACTGAGATACCTGGCCAGGGATTCTTGCATCCTTATGTTTTTATTTTTCTTTTCCTACTGTATTTCATTTTAACATTCTTAGTTATACCTACTAAACTGATTTCATGACTTAGTGTTTCAAAAATACTATGGTAGGTTAACCTGTTCATTTTAAAAGACAATACACATAAAAGTGTCTGGCTCATAAAAGGTGAGGCCTCATTTTTCTTTCGTTTGGGTAACCAAACTTAATCTTAGCTACAATTTATATTTTGCATTTCTGGGACATCCGTATGTGTAATGCTTATGTGTATAATGTTTATATGTATAAATGCTTATAACTTTTGTAATTAAGTAAAGACTCCTTACTGTAGGCATCTCAATATCAATGCTAATTCAATCTGGGCTGATGACAAACAGTTAATCACCTCTGACTCTTCACCAAAGAATTTATATGATGCTGGGTCATATTTTATCTACAACAAACTAACCAACCTTTTCAAAGGATTGCTATACATTGCTTGCTAACATGAGAATGTGTCCTTATGTTTACATAAAACATTATACTTTTTCATGCATTTTTGAATACGCTATTTCACTGACCTCTCTCAATCAACTCTCAGATGTGCCTGAAAGAGAAGATATTACATAGCAGAACGAAAGGGTTGTTGGGTTGAGAACTGAAGCTTTGTTCTACAACCAAGATATTTTTTCCGTGAATGACTTGGTCAAGAACTGAGTTGTTCGAGATGGGAGACATTGGAGAACTGAGGTTTGACTGTGCCCACATTTTGCACGTGATAAAACTAGGGGCAGAGAGGATTACACTTGTGTTCTCCACCCTGGCTATAGATTAGAATAACTCAGGGTCTTTGAAAATGTGGCCAATGCCTATGCTCCAGAGATTCTGACCCAAATGGTTTGGTTGGAGCTGAACGTGAGTATTTTCCAAAATGGCCTTGGGTTAGTCCAATGTGCGGTCAGGGCTGAGAGCCACCGGGTTACACAGTGCTGAGTTGAAGATGCCAATTTGACAACTAAAACTAGATTTCCTAATATAGTGAGTACTTTCCGCCACTCCCTCAATCCACTACTTCCCCACTACATTAAAAATTATAATTATAGAATCTCTATTGGAAGACAATTTTGTAAAGTCATTTGAATCCCTGTATGTATTTAACATTTATAAAATGGAATTTCCTGGAAAATATTCTCAATTCAGACTTCTCGCTAATTCTGACTTTTTTTTTCTGAGTTAGTGTAAATTGAGTTCTTACTGCTTGTCACGCTGTTTTCATGGGTAAGCCGCGGAGGGTAAAGGTGGTCCTGCAGTCTCAAGGCATTATAATAGTCCACTCTGAAATATTTTATTATGTATCTTTAAAAAACAAAGAGATTTTCTTATCCTTGTTATTATTATCACACCTAATACATATAACATTAATTCCCTAATACTCTCTAACGACCTTTCCAATATCAAATTGTTTCAATCGTCCTGAAATTGTCTTTTATGTTCGATTTGTTCAGGAGGACTACATACATTTTGTTGTAAATTCCCTTTGACTTGGAATTTTTCTTTTAAGAACTATTTAAAACTTTTTATGAAAGAAAACTTTAAATACATACAAAACAGAGAAAATAGCCGTGGCTGGGGCGGCTCATTGGATTGAGCGCTGGCCTGCGAACCAAAGGGTCGCTCCTTGGTTTCCCAGTCAGGATACATGCCTGACTTGCAGGCCAGGTCCCCAGAAGGGGGCGCGCAAGAGGCAACCACACATCTATGTTTTCCTCCCTCCCTTCCCCTTTCTCTAAAAATAAGTAATAAAATCTTTACAAAAAATCAAAACAGAGGAAATAGTGCAATGAACTGCAAGTACCCATCACCCAGCTACACTGACCATCAGCTCATGGCTGTCCTTATTTAATGGACATTCTCAGTGTCTCCCATGGCCCCCTTCCTGGAACACTTTGAAGCAAATCCTAGACATCACAGCATTTTACCTGCAAACATTTCAGTACGCTTCTTAAAAAATAAAATAAGAGCTTTTTTAAAACAACATATCCACAATACTTAAAAAAATTAATAATGATTCCTAAATATAAACCCAAATTTTCCCATTAAAAACATAGTTGGCTCATTCTAATCAAAACACAAACTAGGCCCAAACACTACATTTGATTGATATGTCTCTTAAAACTCTATTAATCTGTAGGTGCCCTTTCCTCTTTCTTTCCTTTGAAATGTGTGTGTATCAAATGTTAAAGAAAATAGGCTGTTTATTTTATAGTTTCCCACATTATATATTTTGGAGGTTATATCCTTAAGATATCATTTAACATATTTTCTGTCTCTTTTATTTCCTGTAAACAGGTGGTTAAAGTTAACAGATTGACTTTATTCAGATTCATTTCTTTTGGTAAGACTCCTTCATGGGCCATTACGTGTTCTTCTGTCAGCAGGCACATGATGCCTGCTCGTTTCTTTGTTATTGCCTCCATCTATTATTTCATCGGGGTTACCACCTTCCCATTTTGTTTGTGTATCATTTCATTTTGTTTTTCATGACATTGACTTATACTGACGAGACCAGGCCAGATATTGTGGAGATTGGCCCCCTGGGTTTGATTGTTTCACACGTTATTTAACTTGTTTCTTTTTTCCCTTGAAGTTCCTGTAACTGCACATTACAGCTTAAATCTTGATTAAAGTTAATGTTGTTGGCATTATTACTTCATAGGCAATATTGTGTACTTATTACATCATGTTAGCAGGTACATATTGTGTACATACACTAAATTAAAATAAATTATTTATTAATTTGAGAGAGAGAGAGAGAGATAGGCAGGCAGACAGACACACAAACATTGATTTATTGTTCCACTTATTTATGTATTCATCGGTTGCTTCTTGCTTCTTGTTCGTGCCCTGCCTGGAGCTCTAACTTGCAACCTTGGTGCATTGGAACACACTCTAACCAACTGAGCTACCTGGCCAGGGCTGCACTTATTTTGAAGCTCCCTCTCCAAATCACACCAATACTCATCAAAGTGCACCCACGTTCTATGTTAAAAAAAATTGGCTCTAACCTTTTAAAAAGGTTTTAAAATACTGTAATACTTAAATTTAGTTAAGAACAAATCTTTCATTTTATTTCTGAAATTTAAAATTGATTATATATAAAAACTACATGAGATGATCTTCAGTTGATTGGTTAATGCAATCATTTTTCTAGGCTCTTTTTTTCTTTTTATTATGAAGAACTTGTAACACATACAAAAGTAGGCAGAACAATATAATATAATGAGTTCTCATGGACTCATTACCCATCTTCGGCTTATGGTTAATGTTCTTTCATCTAGCTCCACTTCTCCTTTCCTATATTATTAAATTTTTAAAAATGAGGTATAATTTGCATACCGTAAAATTCACCCTCTCAAACATACACCTCACTGGTTTTAATATCTTAACAAAGTTGTTCAACCATTACTCTTCAATGGTTATGCAACCTTCTTCACAAGTCTCTTTTTAACCTATGGATCATTCCTTCCGAATCTCTTTTTCCTTTGCAATTTATTTGTTGAAGAAACTTGTTTATCCTGTAGAATTTCCATAGTCTGGATTTTTCTGTTTGCATCTCTGTAGTAGCATTTAAAAAAATGTTTCCTCTGTCATATTTTTTTCCTTCTGTCCTCTGTATTTTCTGTAACTTGGTAGTTAGATACAGATGTATGATGAAATTCAGGTTCGTTTTTTTTCTCTACAAGACTATTTCATTGCTATCTTTATGTTCTAGAGACACACATGTCTCATCTTTCATTTTGTGATGCTAGCCGTGCTGGATACTCAAATGGGTTGATTTCTGAATTCACTAAGCGTTGCAAAATAATGATATTCTATCATTTGCTATTTATTACTTGGAACATGTACTTTCATAAGCAGAAAATTTACTTTATCTGCTATTTGGTTAATCACTGGTACAGTTTCTTTAGAAAATGAACATTATTAATTTAGATTTTTATATTTTAGAGCCATAAGCCTTTTTTTCAGGCCTCAAATATTTTCCTAAGCAGTGTCTTATAGTGCTTAATGGGTCAAATACCTGCCCACAGGGACCGAAATGGAAAAATTAGGAGGTGGGGCTAGTGGCCACATGAAATTTGCACGAAGAGGTGTGCGTCTTCGACTCCAGCAGATTTTCCCTTTTTCTCCACATCATGGGAGGGTCTCCCATATGAAGCGCCAAACACACACAAAACCCCACCAGATCTAAAACCGTGAAAACTTTTGTTTTCCTTACAGAATTTATATGTTTCCCCCTTATGATTGATAGACATCAGTGAACAATCTGTATTTTCCAACTTTTAACCTATGGATTAGGTTACTAGGCGCCGCGCCCGTAAGTTCAAAGCCAATTTTTTAATTTAATTTTGGAACAATAGGAATTTTTGATGTGTCCATCCACAATTTTCTTCGGTCTTCCGTAATTGTTCCTGTCTTTAAGCCGATCAAAATTTTCCGCAAGAGATTTGATTGAACAAAAACATTTACATAGCCATCAGTCATCCATGAAAGTACCTTTTTTCTTGGCATTGTATTCGTTGCTGGGTGTTTTTAAAAAATCTTTACTAACGTAAATGAGCCAAAAATGGTCTGTCAGGGCGGGGGCGGGGCGGGAGGGGGGAGCTGTCTTAATTTGTGTTTCTCTGATTACTGGTGTGCTTGAACATTTCCCCGTGTTTGATAACCAGGTTTAGCATTGTTTGGTTGCGACGTGGCTTACACTCAATTAGGGAGTTCACTCAGTTCAGCCAGACTGAAAGACAAGAGAAATGAAACCCGGGTTTACCTCCTTCTTTAAGGGTTGACCCCGCCCCTGGATTTCCTCCCCGCCGAGCGCCCTTTGTGTGTCTGCGGTCAGGGAACGGAATCTCAGTCTGCAGGGCTGGAGGGACACTGTATTGTCTCCATCTATGCGTATTATGAGCACATGCTGTTTCTGATTTCAGCGTTCCGGGGGCGCAGAGGAGCTCCAGAAGCCCCAACATGCCCCGGGTACCTGCCGCTGCCCAGGCTGCTTCTGCGGGCGTGGCCTCTCTCGCTCGGCCTTCGATTGGCCCGCCTGCTCCTGCAGGAGGCGTCGCGACGCCGGCGGGCCGTGCGCGGAGGATGCGAGTGAGGAGTGGGCTGCTTCTGCCTTACTCTACCCCCCACTTTTTTTTAAACCCATAGCTATGGT